>NC_053389.1:243788304-244402054 GCF_905171765.1 Bufo bufo | reverse complement strand
CACCCAATGGCAAATTAATAAAACAAAAGTCACCTTGGTGGCAGTTCTGCCTCAGAAAGTTCAAATACAGGCTTTAGGCGGCCTGTTCCCCTGACACACGGGTCTTAGCTCTCCAGCTCAGCACAGGCCCCAGATCCTAGCACACAGACCTCCTGAGCTCCATTGTCAGATGGAGGTAATGCTCCCCACCTGGCAGTGCTGGCTTGTTTTTATATGAAACACAGAGAGGAAATGCACCAACAAGAAATGCTACTGACTATACTGGGAAGTCATAAATGCAGGTATTAAAAGCTGAGACTTTCGCCAATATGTTCCAGTCAGGAAAATATCGGAGCCCATCACTGCACCACGTCACGGTCACTCAGCACGGCAGAGGGTCCTAGCCGCTGCTCTAACTATGGTGTGAACACGGTCTGGGGGTGATATAATTCAGCTCACAGCCAAGCTTCCACACAAAAGCCCAGCATGAATACTGTGGTAGTACAATGTGAATGAGGCCAGGCTGTAGTACGTTGTTTTTATGCCTGAAGTAGTCACCCACCCAGCACTTTGACTACTTCCAGTAAGAGCCGACCCGGATCAGCTATTACAGCCATGCTAAATACCAAGGTGTCAAATAGCAACTGCCGCTGACACATAAAAAACGGCTCTTACTCCACCGAGGCCAGGAACCTAGGTGACACATACTTTCCGTCAACGATTGTCCCTTGTGCCTTCCTACATACCTCCCCCTTTGTTCAACCCTGAGGGGGGGAACACTTGCCAGACAGGGTACCC
The DNA here is from genome assembly GCF_905171765.1 of Bufo bufo. Lineage (NCBI taxonomy): Eukaryota > Metazoa > Chordata > Amphibia > Anura > Bufonidae > Bufo > Bufo bufo. The sequence continues at coordinate 244,401,277 of NC_053389.1, read as the reverse complement.
GGGACAGGACATCTGCCTTTCCCTGCAAGCGGCCTGCCCTGTGTTCCACTGAGAACCTGAAGTTCTGTAATGACAAGAACCATCTGGTGACCCGAGCATTCCTCTCTTTGGCCTGGCTCATCCACTTGAGAGGGGAGTGGTCGGTCACCAGACGGAACTTTTTCCCCAACAGAATATAGCGGAGAGACTCGAGTGCCCACTTGATAGCCAGGCACTCTCTCTCCACTATACTATACCTGGTCTCGGCTGGGGTGAGTTTGCGGCTCAGGAAAACAACGGGATGTTCCTCCCCATTGATTTCCTGGGAGAGTACAGCTCTGAGGCCTACTTCAGAGGCATTGGTCTGTACCACAAACTCCCTCTTGAAGTCGGGCGTCACCAAAACCGGTGACCCGCACAGGACCGACTTCAATGCGGAAAAATCCTCTTCCTCCTGGTCATTCCAGCGGACTATCACGGACTTCCATCCCTTCAAGAGCCCTGTCCATGGAGCCACTAAAATGGCAAAATGAGGAACGAACCTCATATAATAGCCCACCTGTCACGGTCATATTGGTGTTTGACTGTGACGCGGTTGCCGTGCAGACTGGTTGCCAGGGGCAACGTGTAGTTTGTGGTTTGCACATGCACTTACCCTTTAAGGTGTGCCTCCCTGTTGTTTTGTCAGCCAAGGGTTAATCTTCTGGCTAGTGAGGATTAAGGGGTTTTCCAGAAATGCAACCACAAACAAGACATACAACAAACCTCCAACTTAAACCCACAGCATAATCGACACACCAGGAGGGGAAAGAAGACAAGGAGGAAACACTCAGTATGACATCGCAGATGACATTGCTAATAGCCTTGATGTCAAACTTAGATGGCCCTCAGATCTCATCCATGCACAGAGGAAGCATCTCACATGCAAGGCAGACAAACCAAACTGATCTCAGTCTCAAGGCCAAAGTATATAAAGAGACCTGAGACCACACCCAACTCACCAATTTGCTCCAGCCAGTGAATTAACCCCACACACACACACCACACAGCAGGGAGACACTACTTAAAGGGGTATTGCACACACAAGCAAAAAGGCAACAGGTTGCCTCAGACAACAGCATGTGTGGCCAGCAAGCCACGGTGCACACAGCAAAACCCGTGACCCTGCCACAACATGCCAAAACAGCAACATGTTGCCACCGGCAACAGCAGGCGTGGCAACAGTGTAACGGCGTACACCATAGGCCGTGACACCACCATTCCCAGGAACGACTTTACTTGCCCCGTGGTGACAGGTCAGGGCCAATTCCGAATCGCCTCTATTTTATTCACTTGGGGTTTGATAACTTCACGTCCAATGATGTACCCCAGGTACTTAGTCTCCTCTAACCCTATCGCGCATTTCTTTGGGTTGGCGGTCAGTCCAGCCTTCCTAAGGGAGTCCACTACAGCCCGTCCATGAGCCGTTGAAAAGTGTCAGGGGCGCCATGCAGACTGAAGGGTAACACCTTATATTGGTACAGCCCCTCTGGTGTGATGAAGGCAGTTTTCTCTTTGGAAGCCTCCGTCAAAGGGACCTGCCAGTACCCTTTAGTGAGGTCCAAAACAGAAAAATGCCAGGCTTGGCCTAACCTCTCAATAAGCTCATCCACCCAAGGCATGGGATATGCATCAAACTTAGAGATCTCGTTTAGTTTTCAGAAGTCGTAACAAAATCGGAGTGTCCCGTCTGGCTTGGGTATTTGCACTATAGGACTAGCCCACTCACTTTTAGACTCCTCAATGACGTCTAGTCTCAGCATCATCTGCACTTTCTCTGAGATGGCTTGTCACCGAGCCTCGGGTATCCGGTATGGTTTTAGCTGGACTTTCGCCTGAGGCTCATTGACAATGTAATGCCGGATTGTGGAAGTGCGTCCAGGGAGATCCGAAAACACATCAGTTTTCCGGCCAATAAACTCCCTGGCCTCCTGAGCCTGCTTAGAGGAGAGGCTGTCAGCAATTCTTACTGTGGCAGCCGCTTCCCCTGCTTCAGACAGAGGGGCTGAAACCGCTTCCCCTAGAAAACCTGGCCGTTGGCTGTCTTCAGTACAGGTTTCCCTATCTTTCCACGGTTTGAGTAGATTTACACGGTACACCTGCACCGGCTTTTGCCTCCCTGGCTGGTGTACCTTGTAATTTACCTCTCCAATTTTTTCAAGTACCTCGTTGGACCCCTGCCACCAGGCCAGGAACTTACTGTCCGCAGTCGGCACCAGAACCTAAACCTGATCACCAGGGTTAAAGATCCGGACCCGAGCCTGCGGATTATAGATCCGACTCTGGGATCGCTGAGCGGCCTCCATATGCTCCCTGACAAGAGGCAAAATGGTCTCTATCTGCTGTTGCTTCTTTGGCCACGTCCAACAAACTGCTGCTGTTGCTCTTTGGCCACGTTCAACAAACCACAAGGTTTAGAGTCCTGGGGTACCTCTCGCACAGCAAACATGAGATAGGGCAGAAGAAGGTCCCAGTCCTTCCCATCTTTAGACACCACCCTTTTTATGGTTTTTAGTGTTTTGTTAAATCTTTCTACCAGACCTTCCGTTTGCGGATGATACACGGACGTCCTTAACTGATATGCAGCAACTTACAGAGTTCCCTCATGACCTTGGACATAAAAGGGGTCCCCTGGTCAGTCAGAACCTCTTTAGACGGCCGGACTCGGGAGAACATCTCCATTAGCTCCTTAGCTATAAGTTTAGCCGATGTATGTCGCAGTGGCACCGCCTCTGGGTACCGAGTGGCGTAGTCTAGGACGACCAAGATGTGTTGGTGTCCTCCAGCAGACTTCGGTACTGGGCCTACGAGGTCCATAGTGATTCGCTCAAATGGTACCTCAATGATCAAGAGAGGTACCAAGGGACTGCGGAAAAGGTGCTGGGGGCTAGTTGCCTGGCAGGTCGGGAAAGACTTACAGAATTCGTCCACCTCCCTAAACACACTGGGCCAGTAAAACCGTTGTAGTATCTGGTCCTGTGTTTTCTGCATTCCCAGATGACCCCCGAGAACATGTTGGTGGGCTAACTCTAACACAAGTTTGTGATAAGCCTGGGGCACCACCAGCTGTTCATTGGGTTCACCCTGCAGCTGGTTTACTCGATACAACATATCCTGCTAAACACAAAACGGGGGAACACCGAGTCTGCCCGAGCTTGTTGTGGTTCACCATCTACTATTAATACATTTTCCCAGGCTCAGGAAAGGGTGGGGTCCCGGTGTTGTGCAGTACCAAAATTATCCCCGGAGACATTGAGGTCTGCCAGCTCAGGCCCCAGCGGCAAGTCCTCCACGTCTCCCACCATTACGAGCAAGGCCACTCTGCTGGGGTTACCCCTGTCTCATGGGTCTCAGTCACTTTCATAGCAGGCCACAGTGCCGGGAAGCCAGGTAAGTCTCTCCCTATTATAAGTTCGTAGTGTAAGTTTGTGGCAACCGCCACTTCGTGAGTCCACCTGCCGGCTCCCGAGACATCAGGGCGGTGGGATAGTCTTTTAAGTCCCCATGGATGCACATGACCCCAACCTTCCGGCCAGTACACTCAGCGGACTGCACCAGGGGAGCCCTCACTAGGGACATCAGACTCCCTGAGTCCAGCAGGGCCTCCGCTGGAGTGCTTCCCACTTCCACCCGGTACAAGTGATTTAGAGTTTCTGGGGTGCCTGCTGCACACAGCTTCCTGGCTAACGGAAGCCATAGTTCGTGTCCATTGGTTCCACCTGATGGGGACAGTCAACTAGTACATGGCAAGGCTCCCAACACCGCCAACAGACCATTGGAGCCGGGTCCATAGGGGGTCAATCCCGGGCGGGTTTGGTTGGCACAAGTCCCCAGGTCTGGGGTGGAGATGTATGGGGTTTAACTGCCACCCTCCCGAAAGAACCCTCCTTAAGATTCATAGTAGCCTCGTAGCGCTCTACCAGGTCGACCATCTCCAGGGCATTGCCAGGAGGCACCTGGCCGATCCAATGTTGGAGAGAGGGTGGCAGTGCCCTCCAGAAGATATCGGCCAATAGTCTATCCAGCATAGCTGTGGGACATCAGGCTGTAGCCACTTTTTCAAAAGGTGGAGTCATAATATTGGGGTCTCGCAGGCTCAGCCGGCTTAAACCCCCACTGATGTACCCGCTGGGCCTGGACCAACACATTCACCCCCAGCCTGGCCAAAATCTCACCCTTTACTTTCTGGTAGTCGGCCGCTTAATCGTCCGGCAAGTCGAAATATACCCACTGGGAATTGGATACCAGCAATGGAGCTGTTTTTTATATGCCTCTCAAAACCCGGCAAGGAACATGGGGAGTAGTCACCCACCCCACACTTTGGCTACTCCTAGTAAGAGCTGTCCCGGATCAGCTATAACAGCTATACTGAATAGCAAGGTGTCAAACAGCAACTACTGCTGACACATGAAAACTGGCTCTTACTCCACCAAGGCCAGGAACCTCGGTGACAAATACCTTCCTACAATATTGATATGAAGCATGCTGGTAAAACCTGGGTACTTTCTGTATAAAAATTATATATGTACAGTTGGTATCAGTTATACATATTATGGTGACATGGGTCATGCTGGTTTAAACTGGACATTCTCTGTATATAATTATATATGAAAAGCTGGTTAAAAGGGTATTTCCTTAATTATAATTTATCCCCTATCCACTGAATATGGGATAACAGGTAAACTACTGGGACCCCAAATATTTCCCAGAATAGGGTTTTCGTGTACCCTGTTCCCACCAGCCACAATACCACATCCAGAAGGAGTTGGATTGAAGTGATGGTTGATCTTTGGACTTGCTGCTCTATTCAAACTATATGGAACTGCCGGAGAGAGAGTTGAGCGCTGTGCTTGGCTATCCTTGTTGGTGCCATAAATAGTAAATGGCGCAACAGAGTACATTCTTAACCGAAACTCCATTAAACTCTACCTGTCTTGTGATCAGTGAGGACCCCAGTGGAGCCCCACCAATCTGGCAAATACCTCCTATTCAATGAATAGAGGATAACATAACTCTTTCAGTCATATGAAGTAGTTGTGTGAAGTAGCAGGAATGTGCTTCCCTCAACAAAGCATTCCTCACAGATGGATTTGGCTTTACTTCTCTGTTTCTTTTGTGGTTCACATCATTTTCCCTTCTTTTCACATAAGGCGTCTTTTTGTCCAAATTTGTTCTCAGCTTTTAGATCTGGAAGCTTTTGAAGTTCCGTTATCAAGACGCTGGCAATGAAGAAAACAGACTCTTATAAAACAATGGAGGTAAAGTGCCAAGAGATACTATTAGCAGTATGGTAAGCACTTAATGCCCTTGTCGGGCTCTGAAATGTGGCAATCTCTGTAGCTTATGGCTGGGAAGTGTCTGTAAAACAACCATTTTAATCAACCAATTTAGAGTCTCTGATTTACTAACTTTAAAGGGGTTGTGTCACTTCAGCAAATAGAATTTATTATGTAGAGAAAGTTAATACAAACCATTTAATAATGCACTGTTATTATCCATTTTGCTTCTTGTTGTTCAAAAATTTTAGGGAAGAAAATCTGCAAATGTATTGATTTTTTTTGTTCCGCTTGTGCATGAAGTCTTCTCAGAACAACAAACTGTAGTCATTTAAAGGGAAAGTATCACCAAATATTTTATCTGCCAGTTACAAGTAGATAGCGACACATATCCTCTTTTCTAAACTATTTTTTATTTTCTGATGCTTTACAGCAGCCCCATGGGCTATAGACACAGTGGACAGGGGGAGACCTCAGTGACTAGTGTGCAGAGATCATTGTACAAGGAAAGAATAGATAAGAAGATAAGATCTGACAATCACATATTGTGAATGGTGGATCCTGTCTTATCTATACACAGAGGTGATAAACAAAAAAATACTACATTTATAAAAAATGTAGAAAAATTAGCAAATTTCCAAGTTTCAATTTCTCTACTTCTATAATACATAGTAATACCTACAAAAATAGTTTACATTTACATTCACCATATGTCTACTTTATGTTTGGATCATTTTGGGAATGACATTTTATTTTTTGGGGACGTTACAAGGCTTAGAAGTTTGGAAGCAAAAACTTTTTAAGGGCCAGTTTAGGTCTGAAGTCACTTTGTGAGGCTTACATAATAGAAACCACCCAAAAAATACCCCATTCTATAAACTACACCCCTCAAGGTATTCAAAACTGATTTTACAAACGTCATTAACCCTTTAGGTGTTCCACAAGAGTTAATGGCAAATGGAGAAAAAATTTCCGAATTTCGATTTTTGGGCAAATTTTCCATTTTAATCAATTTTTTACAGTAACAAAGCAAGGGTTAACAGCCAAACAAAACTCAATATTTATTGCCCTGATTCTGTAGTTTACAGAAACACCCCATATGTGGTCGTAAAGTGCTGTATGACCAAACGGCAGGGCGCACAAGAAAAGGAACGCCGTATTGTTTCTGGAAGGCAGATTTTGATGGCCTTTTTTTTTTACACTATGTCCCATTTGAAGAACCCCTGATGCACCCCTAGAGTAGAAATTCCATAAAAGTGACTACATCTAAGAAACTACACCCCTCAAGGTATTCAAAACTGATTTTACATGCTTTATTAACCCTTTAGGCGTTCCATAAGATTTAATGGAAAATGGAGATAAAATTTCAGAATTTCACTTTTTTGGAACATTTTCAATTTTAATCATTTCTTTCCAGTAACAAAGCAAGGGTTAACAGCCAAACAAAACTCAACATTTATTACTCTGATTCTGCAGTTTACAGAAACACCCCATATGTGGTCATAAACTGCTGCACACAGCAGGGCGCAGAAGGAAAGGAACGCCATTTGGTTTTTGGAAGGCAGAGTTTGCTAGATTGGTTTTTAGACACCATGTCCCATTTGAAGCCCCTTGATGCACCCCTAGAGTAGAAACTCCAAAATAAAAAACATTTTGGAAACTACGGGATAAGGTGGCAGTTTTGTTGGTACTATTTTAGAATACATATGATTTTTGGTTGCTCTATATTACACTTTTTGTGAGGCAAAGTAACAAAAAATAGAAATTCTGAAATTTCATCTCCATTTGCCATTAACTCTTAAAGGGTTAACAAAGTTTGTAAAATCAGTTTTGAATACCTTGAGGGGTGTAGTTTCTTAAATGGGGTCACTTTTTGGAGTTTCTACTCTAGGGGTGCATCAAGGGGGCTTCAAATGGGACATGGCGTCAAAAAACCAGTCCAGCAAAAACTGCCTTCCAAAAACCATATGGCGTTCCTTTCATTCTGTGACCTGCCGTGTGGCCATACAGCAGTTTACGACCACATTTGGGGAATTTCTGTAAACTACAGAATCAGGGCAATAAATATTGAGTTTTGTTTGGCTGTTAACCCTTGCTTTGTTATGGGAAAAAATTTATTAAAATGGAAAATTTTCCAAAAAATAGCTGTTTTGCCATCGTTTTTATTTTTTATTATTTACAACGTTCATCTGACAGGTTAGATCATGAGCAATTTTTATAGAGCAGGTTCTTACGGATGTGGCGATACCTAATATGTATACCTTTTTTTTATTTAGGTTTTACACAAAAATATAATTTTTTAAACAAAAAAAATTCATGTTTTAGTGTCTCCATAGTCTGAGAGTCATAGTTTTTTCAGTTTTTTGGGCGATTGTCTTAGGTAGGGTATAATTTTTGTGGGATGAGATGATGGTTAGATTGGCACTATTTTGGGGGGAATACGACTTTTTGATCGCTTGCTATTACACTTTTTGTGATGTAAGGTAACAAAACATGGCTTTTTGGACACTGTTTTAATTTTTATTTTTTAGGGTGTTCATTAATGTTGTATTTTTATAGAGCAGGTTCTTACGGACGCGGCGATACCTAAAATGTAAACTTTTTTTTTTTTTACGTTTAACATAAAAAAGCATTTTTGAAACAAAAAAATCATGTTTTAGTCTGAGAGCGATAGTTTTTTTTTATTTTTTGGGCCATTGTCTCATGTAGGGGCTAATTTTTTGCGGGATGAGGTGACGGTTTGATTGGTACTATTTTGGCGTACATACGACTTTTTTAATCACTTTTATTACCTTTTTTGGGAAGTAAGGTGGGCAAAATTTCAATTTCACCATAGTTTTTTTTTTATGGAATTCACCGTGCAAGGAAAGTAACATGAACGTTTTATAGATCAGGTCGTTACGGACGCGGTGATATCAAACTTGTGTAGGGAATTTTTTATATTTTTTTAATCAGTGATAAAAAAAAGTTTTTTTTGTTGTTTTTTTTGACCCAGACCCCCTTGGTTCTTGAAGACCCAGTGGGTCTGATGTCTGTATAATACAGTACAGTACACTATATAGTGTACTGTACTGTATTTTCTCTTTACAAAGTCTGATCAGACTTCTGCCTTTAGCAGAAGTCTGATCAGCACCATGGACAGCCGGAAGCCTGTGAAGGCTTCCGGTTGCCATGGTAACCATCACTCGCTGCCACAACAGAGCAGCGGGTGATGGGGAGGGAGGGGGGCCCCCTCCCTCTGTGATCCCGTCAAGAATCGGGGCCTGAAAATGCACAGCAGGCCCCGATGGGAGAGGGAGGGGGCTCCGTCCCTGTTAACCTCTTCCATACAGCGGTCCCTACGGACCGCGGCATGGAAGGGGTAAAACGGCTGACATCTGTGTGATGATGTCAGCCGTTTCAAGCAGAGTGTCAGCAATGTGCTGACACTCTGCTTTACAAGCTCGGCCATACTGAGAGAGGGGGCGGGCGGATGATCGCGGTCCTGCCCGCCCCCCCAGCACCGCCCGCAGCTCCTCCCCCCGCACAGCCCACCTGCACATCACAAAGGAGGCTGCAAGGGGGGTATAACATTAAAAAAAAGCATTTTGAAGTCTCTGATTAATGACCGCGGGGATCAGAAACTTCCGAAAGCGCTGCAAACAGCAGGTCTGAATTGACCTGCGGTTTGCAGCGATTGCCGATACGGGGGGGGGGGGGGGGGGGGCAGGCACCCAGTTCACCCAGTTCGGCAGGCACCCAGTTCTGATCACCGCCCGCCGTGCAGCGGTGATCGGAACTACACAGGGCTTACATGTACATACCAGGACATCAGGGCGTACCTGTACGCCCTGTGTCCGCAAGAGGTTAATTATGTGTAGAGCTAGTGTAGAACGCATTTTATATTTGTCTACAATATTCTCTCCCTTTCATGTGTGACATGAACTGATTGTGAGAATAACTGATTAGAGTAAGTTCCCCTACTAACCCTCCACATCATTTTCCATTTGCGCAGATGCTCGAGCTCCACATATTTTTTTATGAAGACCCTTGTCAAACATCATTTCACATAGCGCTGCCAGGAGCCGCACCATCAATTCAATACATACAGGGCTTGTTTTCAATAATAGAATGCTATTTCTGTCATCGCTTTGACGAATGGTTTTTGACACAAAGATTCCGACTTGTGAAAGGGGTGCCATTGTATAAGTAATCACGCGGGCGTGCACCAGGCCAAGAGAAGCCAATTTAATTCCCTTTGATATATCAATGTCTTATTGTTTGTCTCTAGCGCTGAACTTTGGTTTTCTTTTGATTTTTGATACTTATCCGCTGAAATTCAATGATTAAGTGGTCTTGCATGGCAAGACCACTTACTGTTAACTCACATATATATTCTTATTATAGCCAAATTTACCACCCTAACTCCTCCCACAGTTTTTACACTATATAGACAGTAATATACCGAAACGTGCGGATTGTTCCCGATTGGTGTGCTATTACTTTGTGGAACATTTCGCCGAATGGTTCGCGAAATATCGGCAGTTTTGTGGCGAAATTGGTCCCATAGGAATGAATGGCGGAATGTTCAAAACTAGAGTGGGAGCTGAAAAATCAGGACATGATTTCTAAACTGCCACCACTCCCTCATTTTCAAGCCCACCTACACAAATCTTATATCAAAACGTTCAGCTATCCCTGCCACTAAAAATGTCCACGGCTAAGCCATAGTCCTGATAGTTTTCACAATATGACCATTTGTTTGCAACTTACGCCGCCCATTGACATTCATTGAAACTCCACTCTAGCCACCTCAAATTTGAAGGGCAATTTCTAAACTGCGACTGTGCCTTTATTTTTTATATTTCAGAGACATACTCAAAATGTAGGTCTGGGTCTTGTGATTCTCACAATATAAAGCTCTTCGCTGTAGGATTTATAGTTTTTAAACTACAACCGTTTGAAGATGGCAACCGCCAGTGAAGAGACCTCTCTTTACTGCTGGGACTGGGGTGTGCTTTCTATTGCTGTGTCTGTACAGAAGTCTGAGGGGCTCTTGTCTCTATAGGAACAGAGGTGGGCGGGGATGTCATGTGTCATGTGACTACTCCTCTAAAGATTCTTGCTGCAATGCATGCTGGGATATTTACTTTCACTTTACAGCTGCTCCTCCCACACAACCTGTCTGAGGAAGCTCCTCAGGGGAACATGTCATGGTGAACAGATTAGAAAAATTACATATAGCCAGCACATTTAGCATGATATAAACAGTGATGGTCAGTTTGCAGTGTTCGCCAGCGAACACATGTGAGCTGTTATCTTAACTTACAAGTCCGGCGATGCACAGGTAAGCCCTTACATGTGCCTGTGCGCGAGCCGGTCTGAAACAAATGCGGTCAGCGGGAGCAGGCAGTTTCGAGAACAGCCGCCGGGGGCCTTCATCAGGCTGTTCTCGTAACTGCCTGCTCCCGGTGACCGCATTTGTTTCAGACCGGCTCCCGGCACAGGAAAGGGCTTACCTGTGCATCGCCGGACTTGTGAGTTAAGGTGGCAGCCCGCATGTGTTCGCTGGCGAAAACTGCGAACTGGCCATCACTGGATATAAATACTTCATAGTTTGGGCTATTGTCTGGGGCACTTTGGATTTTTGATACTTAGAGTGGCCGACCCCTTTAAAAGTTTAGAAATAAGTTTTATACAGTAGAGAGTATTTGAGGTGTTTCAACTAGCTACATTTACAAAAAGAAATTAGAGCTGTGTGAATATCATCATGCCATCTAAAGTAAAGAGATCTAAAGCTGCAAAGATACGCTGGACTAAACTGGACCTTTCATACCCACACTTTCGGGATCCGGAGCCCCACAGCAGCATAGTGGAAATGGAGGCTTGTGACATTCGGGATCCGGAGCCCCACAGCAGCATAGTGGAAATGGAGGTTTGTGACATTCAAGATCCAGAGCCCCACAGCAGCATAGTGGAAATGGAGGTTTGTGACATTCGAAATCCAGAGCCCCACAGCAGCATAGTGGAAATGTAGGTTTGTGACATTCGAAATCCAGAGCCCCACAGCAGCATAGTGGAAATGGAGGTTTGTGACATTCGAGATCCAGAGCCCCACAGCAGCATAGTGGAAATGGAGGTTTGTGACATTCGAAATCCAGAGCCCCACAGCAGCATAGTGAAAATGTAGGTTTGTGACATTCGAAATCCAGAGCCCCACAGCAGCATAGTGGAAATGGAGGTTTGTGACATTCGAGATCCGGGAGCTACATAGTGATGTGGTGTCACACGCTTAGAGCCTGCATAAACGGGGCATTAACGTTGCCAGGTTGTGAACACTGATCATCATCAAACAGATAGCACACCTTCACCTCCATTCTACGTCAAGATTCTGAGACCCCCCAAATGCATGTGCTCATACCTTCATCTGCTAGGCTTGATAATGCTGCTAATGTTTTTATAAATGTATGTTTTAATGTAACTGTGAAGCACTTTAGGCAACAATATTGCAATTAAATGTGCTATATAAATAAATAAATAAAAGTCGAAATGCATTTCTCACTCTATCAAGCTTGCCATGTGCACTTTTTAAATTTGATCAATCAATTGGTTAGTGTAATGTTTACTATCTTTACTCACTCCACACAGTTACTCTTCCCACTCCATAAAGTTACTCTGCCCAGTCCAACCTTTCCACAGTTACTCCAGCCACTCCAACCACACAACAGTTACTCAAGCCACTCAACCCAGTTACTCCGCCCACTCCAGTTGTAGACTACTGGTGGAGGCAAGAACACTTCACACAATTTCCCCATAAATTGTAGCTTTTCTAGTTAGTTATTTTATTACATCAGTTGGAACTTGCCACAGTCAGGTGTGGTGGTGGCATTATGAACAAAAGCGAAGGCAACCCAATCTCAGATTTTATTATAAGTGTATAATGTCAATGGGGAGTTCTATGACCAAACAAGATGTTATGCTATATAATCCACAGCAGAGGTATATTATATGCTACCACACAGTACAAGCCCAAACAGTGCCAGTGCAATGCCCGTCATAAGAGTGGCAACTCCCTGCAGGGGCGGATTGGCTATAGACCCTACAGGAAAATTTCCTGGTGGGCTGATGCCTTGTGGGGCCACCCAAGCCCTCTTCACATCCACCAGCCGGGTACATAATGATCTGATTCTCTCCTATGCCCCTGGCAAGCAGCCGCAGGTACCCTCCTGAATTCAACTGTATCATCATCATCAGTTGAATACAATGGCGCAGGTGGCAGTATTTTGTGCTGCACTGTGGTATTTGGTTCTGATGGGGCGGTATAGTGTTCTGCACTACTGCATTGCTGGCCCTGCCTACTTGTGTTGCCCCGCCTTCCGTCAATTTGGACCCACCTACAACATGGGGCCTCTTTTAGTTTTTTTCCCAGGGCCACTTTAAGCTCCCGTCCGCCCCTGAATCCCTGCACAACTGATCCATTGTAGCAAGCTGTCAAGAAAGAGAGAGAAGTGTGCTGTTGCTTTAGCTGACAGAGGAAAGTCGGAGCTGCAGGAGCTTTTTTATGGCAGCCTGTACTCAGGCTGGGATTGGGCCACAGGGGAACAGGTAAATCCCCCGTGGGCCCCTAACCACCTCAAGACCGCCGTACGCAGGATTGCGTCTTTGCGGCGGTCCTGTTGTTCTGGGTGGACGCGCCGGTGCGTCCTCTCGCGAGACGCGAGACGCGAGATTTCCTGTGAGCGCGCGCACACAGGCGCGCGCGTTCACAGGATCGGAAGGTAAGCGAGTGGATCTCCAGCCTGCCAGCGGCGATCGTTCGCTGGCAGGCTGGAGATGTGATTTTTTTTAACCCCTAACAGGTATATTAGACGCTGTTTTGATAACAGCGTCTAATATACCTGCTACCTGGTCCTCTGGTGGTCCCCTTTGTTTGGATCGACCACCAGAGGACACAGGTAGCTCAGTAATATGTTGCACCAAGCACCACTACACTACACCCCCCCCCCTGTCACTTATTAACCCCTTATTCACCCTTGATCACCCCTGATCACCCCATATAGACTCCCTGATCACCCCCCTGTCATTGATTACACCCCTGTCATTGATCACCCCCCTGTAAAGCTCCATTCAGATGTCCGCATGATTTTTACGGATCCACTGATAGACTGATCGGATCCGTAAAAATCATACGGACGTCTGAATGCAGCCTTACAGGGGAGTGATCAATGACTGTGGTGATCACCCCATATAGACTCCCTGATCACCCCCCTGTCATTGATTACACCCCTGTCATTGATCAACCCCCTGTAAAGCTCCATTCAGATGTCCGCATGATTTTTACGGATGCACTGATAGATGGATCCGATCCGCAAAACGCATCCGGACGTCTGAATGAAGCCTTACAGGGGCATGATCAATGACTGTGGTGATCACCCCATATAGACTCCCTGATCACCCCCCTGTCATTGATCACCCCCCCTGTCATTGATCACCCCCCCTGTCATTGATCACCCTCTGTAAGGCTCCATTCAGACATTTTTTTGGCCCAAGTTAGCAGAATTTATTTATTTTTTTTCTTACAAAGTATCATATTCCACTAACTTGTGTCAAAAAATAAAATCTCACATGAACTCACCATACCCCTCACGGAAACCAAATGCGTAAAATTTTTTAGACATTTATATTCCAGACTTCTTCTCACGCTTTAGGGCCCCTAGAATGCCAGGGCAGTATAAATACCCCACATGTGACCCCATTTCGGAAAGAAGACACCCCCAGGTATTCCGTGAGGGGCATATTGAGTCCATGAAAGATTGAAATTTTTGTCCTAAGTTAGCGGAACGGGAGACTTTGTGAGAAAAAAATTAAAAATATCAATTTCCGCTAACTTGTGCCAAAAAAAAAAAAATTCTATGAACTCGCCATGCCTCTCATTGAATACCTTGGGGTGTCTTCTTTCCAAAATGGGGTCACATGTGGGGTATTTATACTGCCCTGGCATTCTAGGGGCTTTAAAGCGTGAGAAGAAGTCTGGTATCCAAATATCTAAAAATGCCCTCCTAAAAGGAATTTGGGCACCTTTGCGCATCTAGGCTGCAAAAAAGTGTCACACATCTGGTATCTCCGTATTCAGGAGAAGTTGGGGAATGTGTTTTGGGGTGTCATTTTACATATACCCATGCTGGGTGAGAGAAATATCTTGGTCAAATGCCAACTTTGTATAAAAAAATGGGAAAAGTTGTCTTTTGCCAAGATATTTCTCTCACCCAGCATGGGTATATGTAAAATGACACCCCAAAACACATTCCCCAACTTCTCCTGAGTACGGAGATACCAGATGTGTGACACTTTTTTGCAGCCTAGGTGGGCAAAGGGGCCCATATTCCAAAGAGCACCTTTCGGATTTCACATGTCATTTTTTACAGAATTTGATTTCAAACTCCTTACCACACATTTGGGCCCCTAGAATGCCAGGGCAGTATAACTACCCCACAAGTGACCCCATTTTGGAAAGAAGAGACCCCAAGGTATTCGCTGATGGGCATAGTGAGTTCATGGAAGTTTTTATTTTTTGTCACAAGTTAGTGAAATATGAGACTTTGTATGAAAAAAAAAAAAAAAAAAAATCATCATTTCCCACTAACTTGTGACAAAAAATAAAAAATTCTAGGAACTTGCCATGCCCCTCACGGAATACCTTGGGGTGTCTTCTTTTCAAAATGGGGTCACTTGTGGGGTAGTTATACTGCCCTGGCATTCTAGGGGCCCAAATGTGTGGTAAGGAGTTTGAAATCAAATTCTGTAAAAAATGACCTGTGAAATCCGAAAGGTGCTCTTTGGAATATGGGCCCCTTTGCCCACCTAGGCTGCAAAAAAGTGTCACACATCTGGTATTGCCGTACTCAGGAGAAGGTGGGGAATGTGTTTTGGGGTGTCATTTTACATATACCCATGCTGGGTGAGAGAAATATCTTGGCAAAAGACAACTTTTCCCATTTTTTTATACAAAGTTGGCATTTGACCAAGATATTTATCTCACCCAGCATGGGTATATGTAAAAAGACACCCCAAAAAAACATTCCCCACCTTCTCCTGAGTACGGAGATACCAGATGTGTGACACTTTTTTGCAGCCTAGGTGGTCAAAGGGGCCCATATTCCAAAGAGCACCTTTCGGATTTCACAGGTCATTTTTTACAGAATTTGACTTCAAACTCCTTACCACACATTTGGGCCCCTAGAATGCCAGGGCAGTATAACTACCCCACAAGTGACCCCATTTTGGAAAGAAGAGACCCCAAGGTATTTCGTGATGGGCATAGTGAGTTCATAGAAGTTTTTATTTTTTGTCACAAGTTAGTGGAATATGAGACTTTGTAAGAAAAAAAAAAAAAAAAAAAAAAATCATCATTTTCCACTAACTTGTGACAAAAAAATAAAAAGTTCTATGAACTCACTATGCCCATCAGCGAATACCTTAGGGTGTGTACTTTCCGAAATGGGGTCATTTGTGGGGTGTTTGTACTGTCTGGGCATTGTAGAACCTCAGGAAACATGACAGGTGCTCAGAAAGTCAGAGCTGCTTCAAAAAGCGGAAATTCACATTTTTGTACCATAGTTTGTAAACGCTATAACTTTTACCCAAACCATTTTTTTTTTTTACCCAAACATTTTTTTTTTATCAAAGACATGTAGAACAATAAATTTAGAGCAAAATTTATATATGGATGTCGTTTTTTTTGCAAAATTTTACAACTGAAAGTAAAAAATGTCATTTTTTTGCAAAAAAATCGTTAAATTTCGATTAATAACAAAAAAAGTAAAAATGTCAGCAGCAATGAAATACCACCAAATGAAAGCTCTATTAGTGAGAAGAAAAGGAGGTAAAATTCATTTGGGTGGTAAGTTGCATGACCGAGCAATAAACGGTGAAAGTAGTGTAGGTCAGAAGTGTAAAAAGTGGCCTGGTCTTTCAGGGTGTTTAAGCACTGGGGGCTGAGGTGGCTAAGCAAGTTGGGCCCCTAGTTCCCCACCCCCTACACAAGTGGCACAGGTGACAGCAGACTGCACTAGATATAGATAGGCAGCATCCCAACCATCCTATGCATCTATATAAAAACTGGTTAGATTTATTTAACAAACTACCAAGTTTATTATTCTAGATACATCAGATGGCTGAGATTATTACAGAGGCAGACCAGCCAGCGTGCTCTTTCCCCAGGGATCCATCTTCTCAAAGTCGCTACAGGGACCCCTAACAATCAGTCATCATGTAGCATCTTGCTGCTGCCTGCCACTGGCAGGTTATATTTTGCATGTAGCTGTACAGTGGGCCCCCAGAACCATTTTTACTGGTGGGCCCAAGGCATCCCAGTCCGGCATTGGCCACATTTATAAAATCTACCAGAAACAAAACCCGCAACATTTCTTCATCGGATTCCAACTTAAATTTTCTTTCCTGGCTTAGAGAATGAAAGCTGGAATCCTATTGGAGGCCTCAGGCTGTTGTTCTTCTGACATTTAGATTATCTGAACATTTCCATCCAGACCTAGTAGACTTAAAGGTAATATCCATAGGGCCATTGTGATGTCACAGCCGGCAAGCAGAAGATAGTGATGGTGAACTATAATCATCAATAGAAATATTATAATGAGGTGATGTTACGGAAATATGCTTATGAGGCGATGTTACAGAATATTATAATGAGATGATGTCATAGACATACAAACCGGATTCCAAAAAAGTTGGGACACTATACAAATCGTGAATAAAAACTGAATGCAATAATGTGGAGGTGCCCATTTCTAATATTTTATTCAGAATAGAACATAAATCACGGAACAAAAGTTTAAACTGAGAAAATGTACCATTTTGAGGGAAAAATATGTTGAATCAGAATTTCATGGTGTCAACAAATCCCCAAAAAGTTGGGACAAGGCCATTTTCACCACTGTGTGGCATCTCCCCTTCTTCTTACAACACACAGACATCTGGGGACCGAGGAGACCAGTTTCTCAAGTTTAGAAATAGGAATGCTCTCCCATTCTTGTCTCATACAGGCCTCTAACTGTTCAATCGTCTTGGGCCTTCTTTGTTGCACCTTCCTCTTTATGATGCGCCAAATGTTCTCTATAGGTGAAAGATCTGGACTGCAGACTGGCCATTTCAGTACCCGGATCCTTCTCCTACGCAGCCATGATTTTGTGATTGATGCAGAATGTGGTCTGGCATTATCTTGTTGAAAAATGCAGGGTCTTCCCTAAGAGATGACGGCTGGATGGGAGCATATGTTGTTCTAGAACCTGAATATATTTTTCTGCATTGATGGTGCCTTTCCAGACATGCAAGTTGCCCATGCCACACGCACTCATGCAACCCCATACCATCAGAGATGCAGGCTTCTGAACTGAGCGTTGATAACAACTTGGGTTGTCCTTGTCCTCTTTGGTCCGGATGACATGGCGTCTTAGATTTCCAAAAAGAACTTCGAATCGTGACTCGTCTGACCACAGAACAGTCTTCCATTTTGCCACACTCCATTTTAAATGATCCCTGGCCCAGTGAAAACGCCTGAGCTTGTGGATCTTGCTTAGAAATGGCTTCTTCTTTGCACTGTGGAGTTTCAGCTGGCAACGGCAGATGGCACGGTGGATTGTGTTCACTGACAATGGTTTCTGGAAGTATTCCTGAGCCCATTCTGTGATTTCCTTTACAGTAGCATTCCTGTTTGTGGTGCAGTGTCGTTTAAGGGCCCGGAGATCACGGGCATCCAGTATGGTTTTACGGCCTTGACCCTTACGCACAGAGATTGTTCCAGATTCTCTGAATCTTCGGATAATGTTATGCACAGTTGATGATGATAGATGCAAAGTCTTTGCAATTTTTCGCTGGGTAACACCTTTCTGATATTGCTCCACTATCTTTCTGCGCAACATTATGGGAATTGGTGATCCTCTACCCAACTTGGCTTCTGAGAGACACTGCCACTCTGAGAAGCTCTTTTTATACCCAATCATGTTGCCAATTGACCTAATTAGTGTTAATTGGTCTTCCAGCTCTTTGTTATGCTCAAATTTACTTTTTCCAGCCTCTTATTGCTACTTGTCCCAACTTTTTGGGGATTTGCTGACACCGTGAAAATTGTAATCAACGTATTTTTCCTTTAAAATGATACATTTACTCGGAATAAACGTTTGATCTGTCATCTACGTTCTATTACAAATAAAATATTGACATTTGCCATCTCCACATCATTGCATTCAGTTTTTATTCACAATTTGTTTAGTGTCCCAACTTTTTTGGAATCCGGTTTGTATTATGAGGTGATGTCACAAGCAACTAGCATATACTGTAGGTGCTGGTGCACCATAATCTCCTGAGTTGTCTGCTGCCTCTTCTAGAGTTCCAGTGTCCAGCATCTTGCTTGCCTTTAAGCAAATTTTTGCATTTCGGCAGTACTGCCGTAGTTTCTGCCTAGAGCGCAGTACAGAAAATATGTATACTGCCTGCTTTTTGCTTGTTCTCTGCCTGCTCCTCGAAGGTCACCTAGAGGCCAGGCCGCTTCCAAATAAGCAGGAGAACGATGAGCCACAGGAACAGCTCAGCTCTGGATATGAGGAGGAAAATATGGACGGGGCCACAGTTCCACTGTCAGGACCAAGATTCAAAGTCATCATGAATCTGAAGAAGAACAGAGACAGAAGATACTTTACCCGCCCTCCATATATACCCAGGGGAAAAAAGATGGAAGGGAGCACCGCCTTCCCTAAGGAGACGCCAGCAACAAAACAGCAAGGCAAAATTATCATGTACAGCGACTTCAGCGAGAAGGGCATCGCTCGCAGGTCAATGATGAATTTTGTAAAGATTGGACTGGCAGTCTTCGGCATGTAATCTTGTACATGCCTTTATGCTCTCAGAATGTTATATCTGGAGAGACAACATCCTCTCGAGGAATAAACTTATGGCCAGAACAGGTGGAGAAACATCAATCACCTGCCATATAGACATCATGAGAAGCCTGGCTTGATGTGAACATTCTCTATATGACATCGTAGAGATAAGATCCCGGTGAAGGAGATCATATCAGAACAGGTGGAGAACCATCTATCACCTGAATCATGGGTTTGGTTGGATACAGCAACAGGAAGTGCTACAGGATGGAAACCAGAGTGATTGGGTTACATGGTGGAAACGGGTCCAGAGACTCCAGATTGAGAGCATGGTGAAGATCAGTGGCGTAACTACCGGGGAAGAGGCTGCTTTGGGGCCCAGGCTGACAAGGGGCCCAGCAGCGTGTCATGTCATTGTCAGTCAAGTTTTAATACAGTTTCTCCAGTTTTTCAGGCCAGGCCCTTACAGTGCGGCGCTGGCAATATGCCCCCTATCCCCTGCCAGACAGTGTGCATGAATGGAGCCGGCAGTGTACTGTTATAATTAGGCCTGCCCACCAAGTTACGGCAGGCAAGAGGACAGGGGTGTGGAAATAAAAATAAAAACTACTTGACGAAGGACTAAAGCGGGGGCTCGATCTACTTGTCCCTCATGACAATCGAATTGTCCTGATACAATTTTTTTTTTTTTTTAATCAAAACCATATTTCAATGCACCGCCACGCTTCCTTATACAGGGAGGTGGCTGGCTTGTTTTCCAGTCTTTGTGGTGTGAAATGACTCTACGTTTAGTCCTTGTTCACACCAGATGATTCTGTCCAGAATGCATTACATTGCGGCCGGCTCACTATGTTGTGGGGCAGGAGGGGGCGTGACGATCCATTGAAGTGAATGGCACCGTAACCACAGCCGCAGGCGATCGGATGCACGGGATCGCAAGGCACAATTATGCCTGAGGTCCGGTCAAAATGCTGCTTGTTTGGACTGGACCGCAGGCATAATGTGGCTTGCGATCCTGTGCAGCCGATCGCATTGCAGCCGTTGGGCATGGTTATGGTGCCAATCACTTCAACAGACCACTACGCCCCCTCCTGCTCCACAATATAGTTAGCCGGCCGCACTGCCTGGTGTGAACGAGGCCTTAATGTGATCACAGCAATTAGTTTAGTGCACACTCTTGCTCTTACCACATTACTACCCGGGCCGTACCTCTAGGTGGTTTAGGCAAGTTAGCTGCTGATGTGGCATGGAAAGGACCCCCCTCACCTTCCCAGTTTGACAACACCTGCAGAAAGGGGGCCCCTCTGAGGGATGCTGGCAGAGTTGAGGAGTTCTATCAATGCCCCTGCCTCTGTAACGGCTCCGTCACTGCTCCTCCCCCCGAGCCGGAGACGTGACAGAACCTTTCATTGCTCCACCCCTCCAGCTGTGTCATTTCTTCTCCCCCATGCTGTCACTACACCACGCCCCCCCTGCTCTGTCACCGCGGCTCCGTCACTGCTCTACGCCCACTGCTCGGTCACCGCTAGTGTTGAGCGAACCTGGTGAAGTTCGGGTTCGCCCGAACTTCAGGTCAAAGTTCGGGTTCGGGACACCATAGTTATAACTGAAAATAATACTATTAGCTTTTTCAGATCTGATGGTATATTCTAACACAGAGGCGTTCCCATGGTGATAGGGACGCTTGAAGTTAAAATATACCATCGGATTGGAGAAAACTCTGATCCGATGGTATATTCTAATCCCGAGGCGTTCCCATGGTGATGGGGACGCACCTCTGACAGGGCGCTGCCATCCGGGAATGTTTCTAGCGCTGCCATCCGGGAATGTTTCTACAATGTTTGCATTGGTGGGCAGTGTTCCCCCCCCCCCCCCCGGTATTAAAATCATTGGTGGGCAGTGCGCCCACCCCCTCCCAATATTAAAATTATTGGTGGGCTGTGCGCCCTCCCCCTCCCCCCCATCATTGGTGGCAACATATGCAAACTGTCGAAATTCCTACACAGTTCACCTGATTTGGATGTAAATACCCTCAAATTAAAGCTGACAGTCTGCAGTTAAAGCACATCTTGTTTGTTTAATTTCAAATCCATGGTGGTGGTGTATAGAGCCACAAATGTTAGAATTGTGTTGATGTCCCAATATTTATGGACCTAACTGTAAAAGTCCAGGCTACACTCAGCTAGCATAATCCTGTCTTAACCTCGCTAACTGAGGCGCGTTGCTGCAGCACTCTGACTAAAGTTGCCTGCTCTATTCCCTACCGCAGATAGGCACAGGTGCCAAACTCACAGTTCTGAAGGTATCTGTGGTGTAGTCTTTTCCCACGAGGTGGATGCTTGTCTTGTCCGGTAGGTGAAGGAAGATGTCCTCTGGCTTCTGATGCAGACGCTTGACGGTCCCAACACGTGGTCTTTACCTCGCTCTCTCAGGGATGCAGCTGCAAAACTTCACTTTAGAGTTCCCTGTAACTCTGTGTCAGGAATGCAGCACGCCAGACCTGCAGGGTATAGCGAAGCGAGGTCACGGTTATGGGCAATCGAGGGTTGCTCACTGTATTGGAGAACCCTGGGCAGGCATGCGGCAGTGAAGGAGAGGTAGACACAGTTCCTCTGGGGCACACTCGGTTTGTAGGGACCAGGCCTGATGGTGGATGAGGTGCCCTGGATGTTACAGGTATTTTGAGTGCCTGGGGCAAGGTCCCTGTTGGATTCGTGACGCCAGTGCCTGTAACGGTGGCACACCGATTTATAGTTGGAATAACTGAGGTACACAGATGGTATAGTGAACCAAACGTTGCTTTACTGAACAGTCCAACTTTGTACATACAGATGGTAACACAGTCCTTTAGATCACAGCTTTACAAGCAGGCTTTATTCCACACGATGGCAGGTATTAATCATGCAAGATACTCAGAGGGTAAATCCACAATGCACTCAGAATCAGGTTGTACCTTTCCTCAGAAATAGCGTACACTGTCCTTTTCTAGAACTCCTGTCTGGCTTCAATCCCAAGGCCCGGATGCCTAAATGGTGGATTCAATCCTTGGTATATATATATCTTCCTCTCGTATTAAATCCTTGCTTTTCTTTCTAAAGCATCTGCCCATCAGTGTTACTTATCTTTGCTTGGATGATGAAGGACTGTGGGTTTCTCCCAGGAAGTGCTGTCCTGCAACTGGGGTGTCTCTACTGAGCTAAGCCTAGCCTCAGGAGCTTCAGGTGGACGAAGTAACTCCTCTAGTCCCCTGGAATGAACTACCACTCCCCTGCCTGGGCCTTCCTATTTATATCTAGGGCTCTCTGGCTCCCTCTAACGTCTGGGAGGCTAAACTGCACCCTGACAGGCCTGACACCAGTTAACACAGGGAAAATACATACATATGACATTAAATGCAATCAAAACACATTAACCCCTTTTGTGCAGTGCCCACCTTTACCTAGTGGGACACTACAGGAACAGTTAGTTCTCAGAGCATAATCAGCCAGACTCTGTGTCCCCTCACCAGTCTCTGCTTGCCCTTCTCACATGGCAAACAGACCCTCTCTCCTTCTCAGGGCACACACACGTGCTGTTTCTCTGGAGCTTCCTGCCCCCCTCCTTCTTCTGAAAAAACAACAAGACTTCAGCTGCTTTTGCCAAACCTTATTATTGCAAATGTCTTTGAAATGAAAAGTATTCTAGGGGCTTGTCCTTACATGCCTCCCCACTTAAAGGTGGCCGTCCTCGGCCTTATTATATAGTCAGAAAAAGGTATGGTTAATACAACTTTTAAACAGCAGTACAACATTGTCCACAATACATACAGGTGGACCAAATGAACTCATCGGCAGCGTACCTGTTTGGTGGAACCCCTGCAGTAAGCCTACTGGATCTCCGTAGGTCTTTACTATCTGTTAGGACCTGACTCTCCCCACTGGGAGCTGCCAACCTAGAGTCATCCACTGCAGTAGGAGATTCAGGTGGGGTCGAGGGTTCCTCTTCGATGCGAGCTAGTACTGGTTCTGTGGCAGGAGTTTCATCACCTGCGGCCTGGGAATTATCCTCAGTGTTAGGCATGGCCCACCAGTTTTCACTGTCGTTTCCATCGGGGATAATAAAGTCTGAGGACAGGACAGAAGGAGGTGTCCTCTTAGCAGGTGTGGGATCTTCAGACTGGCATGGCCGTAGCATATTCCTATGCAGAGTCCTTGAGGCAACCTCCTCATTTTCAACCCGTACTTCGTAGACCGGACCATTGGTGTATACTCTCTTGATCACTTTGTATGGCTGCACTTCCCAACGCTTGCTCAACTTGCCTCTGGGCCGTTTTTCTCGCATCAGCACTCAGTCACCAAGCTGCAATGGAACCTCCTGGATTGGAGGACGGTCAGTATGAGTTCTTTCTTGTAACCGCTCACCTGCTAACCGGCGGATGGTCTGGAGCCGCTGACGGTGTTCTTTCACCCATGAGGTGGTCGATCGTTCCAATAGGTCTTCTGGTTGTTCTAAATTTAATTCAATGATTTCCTGGCCAGCTCTTCCAAACAGTAACATGTATGGGGTGTAGCCGGTGGTAGTGTGGACCCGATTATTGTAGGCCCAGACCAATTCAGGCAGATAGTCCGTCCAGGGCATCTTCTTGTCTTACTCTAGTGTCCTTAGCATTTGAAGCAGCGTCCGGTTAAAGCGTTCGCAGGCCCCATTCCCTTGGGGATGATATGGGGTTGTCCTGGATTTTTCAATGCCATACAGTTGGTGTAGCTCCTCCATCACTTTCCCTTGAAAAAACGCTCCTTGATCTGAGTGAATCCGCTTCAGACACCCGTAGAACCTGATGAAGTCCTGACAGACAGCCCGAGCTGCGGACTCAGCTGTCTGGTCCCGAGTTGGGGTGACCACCGGAAACTTGGAGAAGTGATCAATCATGACCAGGCAATACTGTAGGCCTCTGGTTGATTGTCCCACAAGGAGATAGTCTATCATTAATACTTCCAGCGGTTCTTTGGTCT
Organism: Bufo bufo; assembly: GCF_905171765.1. Lineage (NCBI taxonomy): Eukaryota > Metazoa > Chordata > Amphibia > Anura > Bufonidae > Bufo > Bufo bufo. Next base: position 244,377,121 of record NC_053389.1, on the reverse strand, counting down.
GTATGGCCTGTAGGGGCGCCCTCTGTTCTGTGCTTAAAGTAAGTTCACACACTCTACACTGACGGCAAACTTCCTCAACCGTGGCCTCCAGTCGCGGACAATATACATAACGCTGCAGCCACTCTTGGCTGGCCCGAACTGAGCTCCAAATTCATGGGCTTCTTTGGCTATTTCCCGTGCCACGCTTCTGGGAATTACTACTTGCCACCTCGCCTCTAGATCAGCAGGCTGCTGCCACTTCCGGTACAAAACAACTCCGTGAACTTCCAGTCTGTCCCATTGATGTAAAATGGACTTCATTTTGGCATCTAGGTCAGTCCTTTCGTCTCTATTGGGTTTTCTTCGCTAGGTTACCCAGCCTTTCATCTGCTGCAGTCCAACATCTTCATCTTGTTTTCGGTACCATTCTTCATTAGTTCTGCCTAATGCCTTGGGTAGAGCACGGACCTACCCACTTTTTTGCACCGTGACTGCTTGGGGTGTAAACTTGCGGAAGTTTGGGGTTTCATCCTCTTCTTTTTATGTTCATCAAGGTCCCCTATCGGAGTTTCAAAAGTAACCGTCGACAGACCATCAGCATTAGTGTTCTCTGTAGCGGAACGGTAGCGAATCGAGAAATCATACTTTGCAAGGCGAGCTGCCCAACATTGCTCCAGGGCTCCTAGTTTGGCAGTGTCCAGATGAGCCAGGGGGTTGTTGTCAGTCCGTACAAAGATCTTTGCCCCTGTCAGATAATCCCGCAAACTTCTCAGTCATGGCCCACAACAGGGCAAGGAGTTCCAGCCAAAAGGAGCTGTAGTTATGAGGGTTTCGCTCTGTATCCTGCAGGGACCTACTTGCATAGGCGATAACTCTTTCGGGTCCACCTTGTACCTGTGACAGGACTGTTCCGATTCCGTAGAGACTGCCATCAGCAGATAAGAGATATAGTTTGTCGAAGTCGGCATAAGCCAAGATGGGGGCCGATGTCAGGGCTTCTTTCAGGGCCTAGAAGGCCACCTCCTGCTTCTGTCGCCAGGGAATACTTTGGCCCTTGGGTCTCCCAGCTGTTCCTCTCAACAACTCATTCAGAGGGCCCGCCATCTTTGCGTAGTCTTTGATAAACCGCCTGTAGTACCCGGTCAGTCCAAGGAAGGCCTTCAACTTTCGCAGCGTCCTGGGCACTAGCCATTGTCGTATTGCAGCCACTTTGTCTTGGGACGGCAGCACTCCAGCTTGGGACACCGTATGGCCCAAGTTCTCAATCTCCCTCTTGAAGAGATGACACTTCATTGCCTTTACCTTCAGGCCATGGGATCGCAGTTGCTCGAGTACCTGCCCTAGTCGATTCAGGTGTTCTTGAAAAGTAGCAGAGTACACAATAATATCGTCCTGGTATATCAGAGTGGCTTCAAAATTCAGGTCTCCCAGGCATCTCTCCATCAGCCTCTGGAAGGTGTCGGGAGCATTAGACAGCCCGAATGGCATCCTGTTGAATTCAAATAGTCCCATAGGGAGCATGAACGCTGTCTTTGCCTTGTCCTGCTCTGCCACCGGTAACTGCCAGTACCCACTTGCTAGATCCAGGGTGGAGAAGTATTTTGCCCGTCCTAGAGCTGTCAGAGACTCCTTGATGCGAGGCAGAGGTTATGAGTCTCGAACAGTGCACGCATTCAACCGCTGGTAATCCACACAAAATCGAATAGTGCCGTTCTTCTTGTTGACAAGCACCGCTGGGGCTGCCTAAGGGCTCTGGCTACCCCGTACCACTCCGGAATCTATCATCTGTTTCAATAACGTCTTCACCTCCTGGTATAACTTGGGCGGAATCTGCCGATATCTCTCCCGAATTGGAGGAGTGTTCCCCGTCGGTATCTCATGCGTGATAGCATCTGTGCAGCTAAAGTCATCGGCATGGCGGGCAAACGCAGCCTGATTCTCCCACAGAATGGTTTCAACTGCTCGCAAGCGGTCCGAACTGAGAGCCTTCACATCTATCTCCATTTGGTCCAAGATGGTTCTCCCATTCCATTGTGGGGTCGTCGCCTCTTCTGTCCTGGCAGTAACTGCCAGGGTCCAAACAACATCCCCTACCGGAGCTAGAGTCACTTCTCTCGGATTCAGTACTTCTCCTCGATGTAGGTACACACGAGCCAGTTCCACTCCCGGCGTCAAGGAGACTTCTAGATGTCCCATATTCACAGCTCTTATGGGCACTCGTCCTATTCTGGACCACTGCCAGTGTCCAGGCCACCAAGGCATCCTGGCCTAGCTCCCCTATGCCCACCGGTTCGATGATCACCTCCATACCTTCAAGGTTGCAGAAGGTTCCCACGGGCAGTGTCAGTACAGTCTCCAGGTCCAGAGGGAGGGTGCGGGTAGCTCTTCCCGGCACTCGGATAGTACCCACAGACTGATGTGCTGGGACACTCTTCTGTGTCCCACAGAATCAGATCAACCGTTGAAAGGCCTTCTGGGTGGGTTTGTGCGGAGTGGCTTGTTTCCAATAACCGGGTCCCCGTTTACTGATCATGATTCTCGCTGAATATTCATGTCCATTATCACTGGTACATCCTCTTTAAATGTCTCGGGGACCAGCAGGATACCTTTTATCCCCACTTTTTGTCCACATAGCCATACATTCATCCACATGACTCCCATGACAGGGATCTGTTGTTGATTACCCGCCGTAACCTGGACCAATGTCTCTTGCTCTGGCTTGGACAGCGCTTGAAAGTAAAGGTTGAAGAATGACTCAGGCATGGTCGTCACTTGTGACCCGGTATCCACTAAGCAGTTAACCGGAACACCTTCAAATTCAGCTCGTATGGTGGGACACCCTGCGACCAGGTGTTCGGAGCCATGCTCTCCAACTCCCCCGCAGTACACCCCCACTACTGTGGGGGTCCGGAAGTTTAACGGCAGTTCTGGGTGTCCAGCCGGATCACTCTGACACTCTCTGGCGAAGTGTTCGTAATTTCCACACCGCCAACACTGTGCCTCTTGACGGCCTTCTCTTTGTCTGCGTGCGGGTGTTGCCCTTAGGACTTGATTGACTGGCCTCCGTGGAGGATATTGAGGAACTTGGTGAGAAGGTAAATTAGGATGAAGATATTCTGGTGTAGGGACCCATGCGGTCGCCTAATAAGTTTGTTGTCGGGCCGGGTAGGCAGCCTCAGGGGTATATCACGACCCCATCTGTTTTTCCAGGTGCGTCAACTTTTTGTGCATAGCACTCAGGGAGCTCTGTAAGTCTTGTATCACCCTGACTATGATCTCTTCATTCTTTGTAACCCCGAGGGCATAACTATCTCCTTTGCTCCGTGTCACAGCCTCTGCTAATATTTGTCTAAAGGTTAAGGTAGGGTCCACCCTGACTTGTTCCTGCTGGGCCTGTTTCAGGGGAGTGCTGTAGAGTCCCAGAATGAATTGTTCCCGCAGTTTATGGTCTACAGGTCCCATGGCGATTACTCAGTCTGCCTCTTTTTTCTGTACCTTGGCCAATACTTTCTGTAGCGCTGTCGCATATTGTGAGACGCCTTCGTCCTCCCGCACTAGCTGTTTCACCGTATATTTCTTCCAGGAATCGCACAATCTCCTTCAACGTATTGTGCGTGGCTTCTGGATGTAGGAACACATTCCTTTGGGCTTTACCCTCTAAAGCAGCCAAAGCGATTTCTACTTGTAGTTCTGAGCTGACATTGTAAATCCTAGCAGCGCTCTGTAATCTTGTCACCCAGTCAGACAGTGACATGTTCTGGCCATCAAATTTGGGGAGCAAGTTAAACAGCATGCCCATAGGGAGGGCCGTTGCAGGGGTTCCACCATTGCCTGAGTTACTCAGATTAGCATCATGCACATTGCCTTCAGCCGCCTCCATCTCTGTGACTGTACCCTGCTCGCAGCGCCACTTGTAGCCGTCTGGTGAGGGAGGGCAGGATTCAAATACAGTACAGCAGACGAGGAGGCTGAAACAAATGTCAGTTTTATTGCACAACAGGATATAATGGCTGGAAAATGAGATTAACAGTAATGTGCCGATATGCCAGGGGCGCAATCGACAAATGACAAAAACAGTTTTAACAAGTTTACACAGAATTACAGGCAGGTTACTTAAAACAGGATATAATAAATGCGTTCCCACCAGCAAACACATAAAAGTCCAGGCTACACTCCGCTAGCATAATCCTGTCTTAACCCCGCTAACCGAGGCACGTTGCTGCAACGCTCTGACTAAATTTGTCTGCTCTATGCCCTACCACAGATAGGCACCGGTGCCAAACTCACAGTTCTGAAGGTATCTGTAGTGTAGTCTTTCCCCACGAGGGGGATGCTTGTCTTGTCCTGTAGGTGAAGGAAGATGTCCTCTGGCTCCTGATGCAGACGCTTGACGGTCCCAACGCGTGGTCTTTACCTCGCTCTCTCAGGGATGCAGCTGCAAAACTTCACTTTAGAGTTCCCTGTAACTCTGTGTCAGGAACAGTCAGTGCTTAGAGCATAATCAGCCAGACTCTGTGTCTCCTCACCAGTCTCTGCTTGCCCTTCTCACATGGCAAACAGACCCTCTCTCCTTCTCACACACGTGCTGTCTCTCCGGAACTTTCTGCCCCCTCCTTCTTCTGAAAAACCAACAAGACTTCAGCTGCTTTTGCCAAAGACACAGCAACATCTGATGGCTGGAAGTAGTCATCGCAGTCCATGAAACCTTATTATTGCAAATGTCTGTAAAATGAAAAGTATTCTAGGAGCTGGTCCTTACACCTCCCTGGCCCTTATCTGTGATACCTGGCTGTAGCCGTCTATGGCCAACAGTTCTGCCACTTACTCACTGAGACATCCTGTGGGGCTGCAGATCACACAGAATTGGAAGCTGTGCACGGGGCTAAGTACCAGGCAGCTTGTGCGCTTGGTTTCTGAGCTGAGCATTATCTGCAACCAAGGGTACAAGCTGCCTGGCACTTAGCCCTGTGCACAGCTTCCTGTGTGATCTGTCTACAGTCAAAGAGGATCGTGTTAAACCTGCTGATAGCAGGAATTTGCAGACTTGCAGACTTGCAGAATCCCTGCCCCCTTTCTCCCTCAACTTCTGTCTCCAGGAGATGTCTCCACCCAGAGGACACATTGTTTTTAGTGTCTCACCGGCTTCTGCCTTCTTCAGGGCATCTTTATCTCAGGTCCCAGACCTCCCAGCACAGATAAGTGCTGTGGCGGTGTAGGTGGAAGCGGCAGTGGAGGAGGAGGAGGTAGCCTACAAAGTTTTTTGGTTTTAAATTTATTTAAATTTTTTTAAATTAGGGTATACCCAAAAACTTTGGGAAATATAACCTGTGATAACCCCCTCCAGTCGTGCTAAACACATGTTCAGACAATACACTGGCTACAGGGCAGGCCAGCACCTCCAAGGGGTAAAGGGCAAGCTCAGGCCATGTGCCCAATTTGGAGACCCAGAAGTTGAAGGGGGCAGACCCATCATTCAGTACGTGTAGGCGTGTGCATACATACTGCTCCACCATGTCGCACGTCCCCGTGATGTCCACAATCCAATTGGATATCTTCTCTATCAACTTTCGATGTTCTTTTATGCGCCTACCATGGTGATCACGGGTGGCGTGGATTCAGGGTTCCAGACAAAGTATTGAAGAATAAGCTTCCAAGTTAAGGAGGGGGCGCGTGACAATTACCCACTCCCGACTCGGGGAGGTAGTGATGATAAATAACAATACAGGACTCTCAAGATGCCCTGTTATTGGAATGATTAATTAAAAATTACAGGGAATGTCACTGCGGTATTTTGGATTAGGAAACGTTAGACAGGAGTTGTTGACTCTAGATAACTTCTGCCTGATCGCACGTCCCTGTGACGTCCACCATCCATTTGGATATCTTCTCTATCAACTTTCGATGTTCTTTTCTGAGCCTACCATGTTGATCATGGTTATCGGCAAAACAGGGTTCCACGCCGTATAGGGAGCGTGAGAAAGAGAGACCGCATCCAAGGGAGAAAAATGGATAAAAAAAAAATTTGATCAAGCGAAAATGCGGGCAAATGTTGAACACATTATTGAAGCGCAAATGTAGGAAAAATTATTCAAGCGCAAATGTGGGACAAATTATTAAAGCGCAAATGTGTGACAAATTAGTAAAGCGCAAATGTGGGACAAATGATTGAAGCGCAAATGTAGGACAAATTAGTAAAGCGCAAATGTGGGACAAATTATTGAAGCGCAAATGTGGTACAACTTGCTAAAGTTTAAGCATTGAATGAAAGGAGGTGGCGCGCATCAATTAAAGAAGAATTTTTGAAATTTTATTCCCTGTCACCTATGAAGGGCAGGGGTTTATTCACGTCCAAAATTGTAAAATGTCAACCCAAGAATGTAACAGAGAAATTATTGAAAATTATTAACCTGTCTACAGTCGTGGCCAAAAGTTTTGAGAATGACATAAATATTGGAAATTGGAGTTGCTGCTTAAGTTTTTATAATAGCAATTTGCATACACTCCAGAATGTTATGAAGAGTGATCAGATGAATTGCATAGTCCTTCTTTGCCATGAAAATTAACTTAATCCCCAAAAAACCTTTCCACTGCATTTCATTGCTGTCATTAAAGGACCTGCTGAGATCATTTCAGTAATCGTCTTGTTAACTCAGGTGAGAATGTTGACGAGCACAAGGCTGGAGATCATTATGTCAGGCTGATTGGGTTAAAATGGCAGACTTGACATGTTAAAAGGATGGTGATGGTTGAAATTATTGTTCTTCCATTGTTAACCATGGTGACCTGCAAAGAAACGCGTGCAGCCATCATTGCGTTGCATAAAAATGGCTTCACGGGCAAGGATATTGTGGCTACTAAGATTGCACCTCAATCAACAATTTATAGGATCATCAAGAACTTCAAGGAAAGAGGTTCAATTCTTGTTAAGAAGGCTTCAGGGCATCCAAGAAAGTCCAGCAAGCGCCAGGATCGTCTCATAAAGAGGATTCAGCTGCGGGATCGGAGTGCCACCAGTGCAGAGCTTGCTCAGGAATGGCAGCAGGCAGGTGTGAGCGCATCTGCACGCACAGTGACGCGAAGACTTTTGGAAGATGGCCTGGTGTCAAGAAGGGCAGCAAAGAAGCCACTTCTCTCCAAAAAAAACATCAGGGACAGATTAATCTTCTGCAGAAAGTTTGGTGAATGGACTGCTGAGGACAGGGGCAAAGTCATATTCTCCGATGAAGCCTCTTTCCGATTGTTTGGGGCATCTGGAAAAAGGCTTGTCCGGAGAAGAAAAGGTGAGCGCTACCATCAGTCCTGTGTCATGGCAACAGTAAAGCATCCTGAGACCATTCATGTGTGGGGTTGCTTCTCATCCAAGGGAGTGGGCTCACTCACAATTTTGCCCAAAATCACAGCCATGAATAAAGAATGGTACCAAAACACCCTCCAACAGCAACTTCTTCCAACAATCCAACAACAGTTTGGTGAAGAACAATGCATTTTCCAGCACGATGGAGCACCGTGCCATAAGGAAAAAGTGATAACTAAGTGGCTCGGGGACCAAAACGTTGACATTTTGGGTCCATGGCCTGGAAACTCCCCAGATCTTAATCCCATTGAGAACTTATAGTCAATCCTCAAGAGGCGGGTGGACAAACAAAAACCCACTAATTCTGACAAACTCCAAGAAGTGATTATGAAAGAATGGGTTGCTATCAGTCAGGAATTGGCCCAGAAGTTGATTGAGAGCATGCCCAGTCGAATTGCAGAGGTCCTGAAAAAGAAGGGCCAACACTGCAAATACTGACTCTTTGCATAAATGTCGATAAAAGCCTTTAAAACGTATGAAGTGCGTGTAATTATATTTCACTACATCACAGAAACAACTGAAACAAAGATCTAAAAGCAGTTTAGCAGCAAACTTTGTGAAAACTAATATTTGTGTCATTCTCAAAACTTTTGGCCACGACTGTACTTGGTAGAGCAGGGGTCTATGACAGAAAAAAATTGTTTATTGTCACCCGGAAATGTAAAAGAAAAATTATTGAAATTTATTAAGCTGTCAACTAGGTAGAGGAGGGGTATATGACACCCAAAAATTGGTGAATTTCACCCGAAAATGTAACAGACAAATTAGTGAAATGTTTTTACCTGTCTACTAGGTACAGCCGGGGTACATCACACCCAGAAATTTGTGAATTTCACCCAAAAATGTAACAGACAATTTATATATTTTTTTTAACCTGTCTTCTAGGTATAGCAGTGGTACATCACACATAAAAATTGGTAAATTTCACCTGAAAATGTAACAGAGAAATTAGTGAAATGTTTTTACCTGTCTACTAGGTACAGCCGGGGTATATCACACCCAAAAATTGTTGAATTTCACCCGAAAATGTAACAGACAAATTAGTTATTTATTTTTACCTGTCTACTAGGTATAGCAGTGGTACATCACACCTAAAAATTGGTGAATTTCACCCGAAAATGTAACAGACAAAGTAGTGAAATGACAAAATAAAATACGTACAAAAAAAAAACCTTGATTTATGAGGTAGAGTTCCATATGGAGTAGGAGTTTGAGGAGGCGGTGGACGTAGCGGTGTAGGTGGAAGCGGCGGTGGAGAAGGACGAGGTAGCCAACACTGGTTTTTGGTTTAATTATTTTTATTTTTTTTAATTAGGGTACACTCCAAAAGAGTGTGAAATATCCAAAATACAAAAATGAGCTATTGCGCTGTAGTATAACAATGGCTGGTTAAGGCCGGTATACATGTCTATTGAGCACAAGGTACGGACAAGTCCTGTGGGATCCATGCCTGATTAATTTTAATGAATGTGAGCTTGTCCACATTGGCTGTGGACAGGCGACTGCGCTTGTCTGTGATAACGCCCGCTGCCATGCTAAACACACGTTCAGATAACACACTGGCTGCAGGCCAGGCCAGCACCTCCATGGCGTAAAGGGCAAGCTCAGGCCATGTGCCAATTTGGAGACCCAGAAGTTGAAGAGGGCAAACCCATCATTCAGTACGTGTAGGTGTGTGCACACATACTCTCCACCATGTTGGTGAAATGCTGCCTCCTGCTAAGACGTTCCATATCAGCTGGTGGTGCTGGTTGTTGTGGCGTGCGTTGTTGTGGCGTGCTGCCAAAGCTTTTCCACATTTCGGCAATGCTAACCCTGCCTTCTGAGGTGTTGGCGGTGCCCCAGCTGTGTTGGCGACCTCTTCCTCTTCTTCTGTCTTCGCCTTGTGCTTCCACTGTGGCCCCGCTGTCAGGTGGGAATGCCACCAGCAGCGCATCTACCAGTGTGCGCTTGTACTCGCGCATCTTACGATCACGCTCCAATGAGGGAATTAAGGATGGTACGTTGTCCTTGTAACGAGGATCCAGCAGCATGGCCACCTAGTAATCAGCACAAGTTAGAATGTGGGCAACTCGGCGGTGGTTGCAGAGACACTGCAGCATGTAATCACTCATGTGTGCCAGGGTGCCCAGAGGCAACGAAAAGCTGTCCTCTGTGGGAGGTGTATCGTCTGTGTCCTCTGTATCCCCCCAGCCACGCACCAGTGATGGCCATGAGCTGGTCTGGGTGCCACCCTGCTGTGAACAAAGTTCCTCCTCCTCCATCTCCTTCTCCTCATTATCCACCTCGTCATCCTCCAGAACTGTGCCCTGGCTGGACAATTGTGTACCTGGCATTTGTGGGTGCAGGAACCCACCCTCGGAGCCACTTGTGAATGACTGGCCGGAAACCCTACGAAATGATCCCTCTTCATCCTCCTCCTCCTGTGCCACATCCTCTTCCATCATCGCCAGCAGCGTTTTTTCAGGGAGGCATAGTGTGACACACTCGGTCTCCCATCAGCCGCAGACCTGCTGCTTGCTTAGCTTCGGGAGTGAGGATCTGTGTTTGACCTCGTTCCCAGGGTGGCTTTGCTAGCTGGGAGGCTCCCTGCTCCTAGGTCTGCCTTGAGTGCCAAGCTGATCACTCGGTGCTCGACTGGTCGGTCTGTCGGTCATGTGACGCTGGCCAAGTCACATGACCCTCACTCCCCACTATAAATACAGGCAGCCTGCTGGCCACAGGTTGCCTGTTAATTTAGGTTCCTGGCAGTTGCTGGATACCTGTGTACTAACCTGATCCTGTTCCCTGACGATCCTTTGCCTGCTCCTCCTGTACTGCGCATCCTTCCTGGTATATTGACCTCGGCTTCCACCTGACTATTCTTTGCGGACTCCTTTGGTACTTCTCGACTCTCCTGGTATTTATGACCCCAGCTTCTCCTGACCTTTCTTTGCTTATCCCTCTGTACTGCGTTGTCCTCTTGGTTTTGACCCGGTCCGTTCACTATCCGTTATTTGTCTTGTCTGTCCTTCCCGCACGTATACTAAGTTAGGGACTGCCGTCCAGTTGTCCCCTGTCATCAGGACTCGTGAGGCAAGTAGGCAGGGCCAGGGGTGAGGGTGGAGCGCAGTGGTCACTATCCTCCCCCCTGTGTGTGTGTGTACGTGACCGTTACACATAGAAGTGGGATAGTAACGTTGAGAACGGCGTTATCGGCACTGGCCATGTTGGTGGAGTACACGAAACAGCGCAACAAGGAACACAGGTCTCGCATGGAGGTTCAGTCATTGGTGGTGAAGTGGTGCTGTTCCGCAGAGCGACTCACCCGTGCAGCTGAAACTCCACTATCGCCTGCTGCTACTTGCACAGTCTGGCCAGCATGTACAAGGTGGAGTTCCCCCTTGTGGGCATGTCGCATATGAGGCAGTGAGCAAGAAGGCCAAATTTACGCTGCAGCGCTGAAAGGCGAGCAGCAGCAGGGTGAGAACGCCGAAAGCGCGCACAGACGGCCCGCACTTTATGCAGCAGCTCTGACATATCGGGGTAATTTCTAGGGAATCTCTGCACCACCAAATTCAGCACATGTGCATCAAACTGGCTAGTCCCAGAGCTGCTACGAGATTTCGCCCATTATCGCACACTACCAAGCCGGTCTTGAGGCTCACTGGCACCAACCACTCATCAGTCTGTTGTTCAAGGCCCGTCCATAGCTCTTGCGCGGTGTGGCGTTTGTCCCCCAAACAGATAAGTTTTAAAATTGCCTGCTGTCGTTTACCCCTGGCTGTGCTGAAGTTGGTGGTGAAGGTGTTACGCTGACCGGATGAGGAGCCGGTAGAGGATGAGGAACGGATTAGGAGGAGGCAGCAACAGGAGGCAAACTGAAGCGCCCTGCAATCCTCGGTGGTGGAAGGACATGCGCCAAACTGCTATCCGCCTCAGGCCCAGCCGCCACTGCATTTACCCAGTGTGCTGTTATGGAGATATAACGTCCCTGACCGTGCTTACTGGTCCACGTAACCATAGTGAGGTGCACCTTGCCACAGATGGCGTTGCGCAGTGCACACCTGATTTTGTCCCCCACTTGGTTGTGCAGGGAAGGGATGGCTCGCCTGGAAAAGTAGTGGCGGCTGGGCACGACGTACTGTGGGACAGCCACCGCCATAAGGCCTTTAAAACTTTCCATCTCCACCAGACGGAATGACAACATTTCAAAGGCCAGTAATTTAGAAATGCTGGCATTTAGGGCTAGGGATCGCAGGTGGGTAGGGGTGTACTTCCTCTTCCTCTCCAGTGTTTGGGAGATGGAGAGCTGAACGCTTCCGTGGGACATTGTGGAGATGCTTGGTGACCCAGGTGGTGGTGTTGCTGGCAGATCCTCTGTTTGCGGGGTGGCAGGTGGCACTGTCACTCCAGAGGTGGATGAAGAGGCCGAAACTGCAGCAGAAGAGGAAGCAGGAGGAGCCAGAGACCTTTCTTGGTTTTTGAGGTGTCTACTTCACTGCAGCTTGTGCTTGCACTTAAATGCCTGGTCATACAGGTTGTGCTCAGCTTGAGAACGTTAATGCCTCGCTTCAGGCTCTGATTGCACAGCATGCAAACCACTCGTGTCTTGTCATCAGCACATTGTCTGAAGAACTGCCACGCTAGGAAACTCCTTGGAGCTGGCTTTGGTGTGTTCGGTCCCTTGCTGTGGTGGGCAGTAGCAGGCGTACTGTCTAGGGGACGGCTGCTTCGATTTTGCACCCTGCTCCCTCTTCTGCTGTGCTGGTGGCTCTGTGCGACCACCGCCTCTTCCTCCGAACTAGACAGGTCACTCGCATGACCTTGATTCCATGTGGGGTCGAGGACCTCATCGTCCTCCACATCATCTTCCACCCAGTCTTCACCCCTGCCCTCCTTGTCAGTTTTCACACTTTCGAAAGCCCCAGCAGTTGGCACCTGTGTTTCATCATCATCCGAGACGTGCTGCGATGGTCCTCCCATGTACTCATCTTGAAACATAAGTGGTTGGGCATCGGAACACTCAATCTCTTCCACTTCTGGGGCAGGGATAGGTGGATGGCCCTGGGAAACCCTGCTAACAGAGTCATCAAAAAGCAGAAGAGACTGCTGCATGACGGGGCTCAGACTGCTTGGCTGATTTGCAAGGGGGTGAGATGAAAGACTGATGGACATCGGCTTCAGGTGCCAACTTTGATCTTTCAGCAGGAGACTGGGTTGGAGACAATGTGAAGGAACTGGAGGCACTGTCAACAACCCAATCTACTATCGCCTGTACTTGTAGCTGGCACAGATCCACCATGTCCTCTCCCTGCAACAGGAGCTCCACCAGCAGCACCACGACCTGGGCCACGTCCCTTATTTGACGTTCTCATATTTCTCAAATTTAGGATATTGCCCTAAATGGGTGTTTAATTAATAGCAGAATAGAACAACAGTATGTAAAGGTTGTATCTCACACGTACAGATGCAGACTAGGCCGCAATTAAAGTTTTTTGACCAAAAAGGGTGTTTCATTAATAGAAGAATATAACCACAGTATCTAAAGTGTGTATCTCACAGGTACAGATCCAGACTTGGCCGCAATTAAAGGTTTTTGCCCAAAATGTTTTTTTTCCCCAAATAACTGAATATAGCGACAGTATCTAAGGGGTGTATCTCACACGCCCTGATCCAGACTAGGCCGCAATTAAAGTTTTTTTGCCAAAAATGGCTGTTTTTCAAATTATTCAATATAACCACAGTATCTAAAGGATGTATCTCACACGCCCTGATCCAGACTAGTCCGCAACTAAATATTTTTGCCAAAAATGGCTGTTTTTCAAATTATTGAAAAGAACCACAGTATCTTAAGGGTGTATCTCACAATGGCATATGCAGCAAAGGCTGCAAAATGAAGTTTTTCGCCCAAAATGGGTGTTTGTTTAATAACAGAATATGACAGCAGTATATAAACCTTGAATTTCACACGTTCGAATGCAGCAAGGGCTGTAAAATTGTGTTTTTTGCCCAAAAAGGGTGTTTTATTAATCGAAGAATATAACCACAGTATCTAAAGGTTGTATCTCACACGCCCTGATCCAGACTTGGCCGCAATTAAAGTTTTTTCTAAAGGGTGTATCTCACACGTACTGATCTAGAGTAGGCCGGAATTTAAGTTTTGTGCACAAAATGGCTGTTTTTAAAATTACTGAATAGAATTACAGTATCTAAAGTGTGTATCTCATAATGACATATGCAGCAAAGGCTGCAAAATTAACTTTTTTGCCCAAAACAGGTTTTTGTTTAATAACTGAATATGACAGCAGTATATAAACCTTGAATTTCACACGTTCGGATGCAGCAAGGGCTGTAAAATTGTGTTTTTTGCCCAAAAAGGGTGTTTTATTAATAGAAGAATATAACCACAGTATCTAAAGGGTGTATCTCACACGTACAGATGCAGACTTGGCCGCAATTAAAGATTTTTGCCCCAATTATTTTTTTTTAAATAACTGAATATAACCACAGTATCTAAAGGGTATATCTCACATGCCCTGATCCAGACTAGGCCGCAATTAATTTTTTTTGCCAAAAATGGCTGTTTTTCAAATTATTGAATATACAGTAACCACAGTATCTAAAGTGTGTATCTCACACGCCCTGATCCAAACTAGGCCGCAATTAAAGTTTTTGGCCAAAAATGGCTGTTTTTCAAATTATTAAATAGAACCACAGTATCTAAAGGGTGTATCTCAAACGTACTGATCCAGACTAGACCGAAAATTAAATTTTACGCACAAAATGGCTGTTTTTCAAATAACTGAATATAACCACAGTATCTAAACTGTGTATCTCACAATGACATATGCAGCAAAGGCTGCAAAATTTACTTTTTTGCCCATAACGGGTTTTTGTCTAATAACTGAATATGACAGCAGTATATAACCCTTAAATTTCACACGTGCTGATGCTGCAAGGGCGGTAAAATTGTGTATTTTGCCCAAAAAGGGTGTTTTATTAATAGAAGAATATAACCACAGTATCTAAAGGGTGTATCTCACACGTCCTGATCCAGACTAGGCCGGAATATACGTTTTTTGCACAAAATGGCTGTTTTGCAAATATCTGAATATAACCACAGTATCTAAACTGTGTATCTCACAATGACATATGCAGCAAAGGCTGCAAAATTTACTTTTTTGCCCAAAACGGGTGTTTGTTTAATAACTGAATATGACAGCAGTATATAACCCTTGAATTTTACACGTGCTGATGCTGCAAGGGCTGTAAAATTGTGTATTTTGCCAAAAAAGGTTGTTTGTAAAAACCCAGAAAATTATGGCTGTATTTCTAGCTGAAATTGCACACTGAATAATCATGCAAAGGCACCAGATGTTGGATATTGCCAGAAATTGGTGTTTTTCAAAGCCAGAAAATATTTTAACTTTTTAAAACTTGTTTCTAACAATCACAGATGAAGAAAGGGCTGCAATATTACGTATTTGGCAAAAAAAGGTTGTTTTTTTAAATAACAGAAAGCTGTATATAACGATTGAATTTCAGACGTGCAGATGCAGCTAGGGCTGTAAAATAGTGTATTTTGCACAAAAAGGGTGTTTTTAAAAACCCAGCAAATTATTCCTGTACTTCTAGCTTAAATTGCACACTGACTAATCTTGCAAATGCACCATTTGTTGTATATTGGCAAAAAAGGGTGTTTAAAAAAAAAAAAAAAAAAAAACAACAATTATTAGTGAAGTATTTCAAGCTTGGAGTTGAATGTCACAAAAGCTCAGATGCAGTGCTGGTGCACTGAGCTTGCCACCGCCCACCTAACTAACAGACGGATAAAAGTTATTTTTTTCTGTCACTGGGCTCGAGGCAGGGTAAAAAGATTGTGCACAACTAAATGTATGTAGATCGCTGAGTTATATTGGAGTTCTGATCACAGATTCAGTCCTATTCTCTCCCTGAAATCACCAGCAGCATCCTCTCCCTACACTACTGTAGTAACAGCAGAGTGACGTGCAGCGCTACGTGACTCCAGCTGGTTATATAGAGGCTGGGTCACTTGCTGCACTGGCCATTCTCAGCCATGCCATTAGTAGGCATGGCTGTGATGGCTTCTAAGGTCACACAGTTAAACGCTTGTTGATTGGCTGCTCTGCAGCCTTTCAAAAAGCACCAAGAAATCGCCGAACACTGAACCCGAACTTTTACTGAAATGTTCGGATTCGTGTCCGGGGTCCAAAAATCCTAAAGTTCGTTACGAACCCGAACTTTACAGTTTGGGTTCGCTCAACCCTAGTGATAACAACTCTTAAGAGGCTTGCACAAACCTCCGCTGGGGACACCCACTTCTTGCAGCGTTTGCTCTTAGCACAACTCCAGCTTATTATGTATCTGCATATCAGTAGACCTGGAGCTACTACAATTGGTTTGTTATGTAATGCTTTGTAATATTCATGTTATGTCACACTTCATGCTATACACCAGGTTGGAATCAATTGGCCACAGCAGCCATTTATTAATACATATTTTAAAACTTTCCTTGAAAAATATAACATAACCAACCCATATGCAACGGCATATGACAACATTCTCCCCCAACATATGTATAACATATAAAACATATATTCATGACGAGGGAGGTCCTCGAAGCCCCAAATGTTTAATATTAAAAACCTTACTCCGCGGGGTACTCCATCTTTGCCCCCAGCCGATGAGCACCAGCTTGGAGGCACCACTGATGGACCTAAAAACCCTGCCCCGCAAATACTAACCATGGGAGTCCAGCCCCAACCATGGAGCCCTCCCATCCTCCAGAACCTGTTATTCCACCAACTCTGAGGACCTCCCGCCGCCTTGACTGCCGTGACAGGAACTTTTCTCCCTCTTCTGCTGTGACCTGAAAACAAAACAACAGCCCCCAAGCACAGACAATATTAACAACTAAAAAATGCGGAGGGCGGGTGTTAGCTGCCTAGCCGAATCGTCCCTGTCTGCTCCTATCATTTTATAAAATGCCTGCCACTTCTCTCCCGCAACCCTATTTAAGGGCCCCCCTTTTACTCCACCCTTTACCTTTAAACCCCCCAATCCCAGCCTAGCCACGTTTGCTGACGCCCCACCTGCGTCATGCTGGCCTCCCCCCAGGCTTTGTCCCTAGTCCGGCAGCACTTGAAATGTCTTTTACATAGTTAATACAGTTGGAAAAAGACATAAGTCCATCAAGTGATAGGTGGGGACTAGTGATGAGCGAGCATGCTCGGCCGAACACCAGATAAGTCAGTGTATTTAAATCTAATTTAGCCTCTATTTCTATGAAGAATGATCGCTGTACAGTGAGGGAATTCCTCAGTGTGAGTCCGTGGCTTAGGAGTCCCTGCTCTGACTCCATATATAGCTATGTCCATATATGGAGTCAGTGCTTGGGGACAGTGTATTTAAATCTAATTTAGTCTGTATTTCAGAAAAGTTTCTGCCGGGATTCGAACTCACAACCTTCTGTATTAGAGGCAAGGCACTTAACCACTCAGCTAAAAAAAATAAAAAATAATAAATAAATAAATAAATAAATGAGACTTCTATTGTACTGTACTTCTACTGAGACCTATGCAGTAGAAGTCTCATATATATATTTTTTAAGTGACTGGCTATGTAGTGTAGTGGTTAAAGCTCTGGGCTTTGATGCCGAAGCTGTGAGTTCAAATCCCGTCACAAATTTTTTCAGAAATAGAGGTTAAATTTGATTTATATATTTTTATTCTTTTTAGTAATTGTAAAAAATGTATGGCACAAAATAAATGTGTAATTACAAAAAAAAAAAATATATTATAAAATTATTATATTATAGCTGAGTGGTTAAGTGCCTTGCCTCTAATACAGAAGGTCGTGAGTTTGAATAATGGCAGAAACTTTTGTGAAATACAGGCTAAATTAGATTTAAATACACTGGGGTGTTCCCAAGCATGGTAGAACACCCAAGCATCGCTCGATCAACACTAGTGGGGATGCGAATCCCATGTCTGTCTTAGTATCTACTTGCGTTCCCTATGTAATAACAATTCTGGAGCATTCTTATTAGTGAATGTGTGTCATTTCTCTGTTATTCCTACTAGAAGTTATGAATAAATTGGCAGCAATCTACAATATAGGTCCAACTGGGTGCTATCCGTTGGGGGGGCTGTGTCCCTGCATAGTCTTATACTATCCAACTGAGAAAATAATCATCAGTTGGGGGGGGGGGAGGGGTCGAGAACTCCCCACACACAATAGATTATTGGCTGAACATGACATTTTAGACTGGTTCAGGAAACAATACACTAATGTGCATGGAGGTCTTTACAGCATTTCAATGGGTTCATCTGCAGAAAGGTTGTTCCTCATGGCCCATAGTCTATGAGCCATAGAGAATTGTCTAGTGACCATTTAGGGCCCGGATTTTTTCATCCACGCACGGGGAGAAGCAGCAGCAGCGGTGTAGGGTCTGGCATAACTACTGTGAAGGGGTAAATAATCAGGCATAACTACTGTGAAAGGAGCATATCTGGGCATAAATATTGTGAGTGGGAACATATCTGTCCATAGCTACTGTGAAGGGGGAAAAATGTGGCTATTACTACAGTGCAACGCGCCATCCCACAGGGCCCCATCGTGTCCCAGGTTTAGTGGTAGGAATGCTGAGTGATGTAGTGTGGCCTATATGTCTCTTTATGTGTCACGATGCTCCTACCTGGATACTGCTGGACCCCAAGCTTTGGCTCCGAAGCAAAATAAAGGTGGAATAATTGATGGATGAATAAAAAATAACTTGAGTCCAGACCTTGTGGTGAAATTCAATGGCAGCTTTACTTGAATAAATGTTCATCCAAATGATTGGTAGGCTTTGTATTGGTCCCAGCAGGCTTTAGCATAAACTGGCAGGAAAACGTAATAACTCTGCTTTCTCTC
This sequence comes from Bufo bufo, assembly GCF_905171765.1. Lineage (NCBI taxonomy): Eukaryota > Metazoa > Chordata > Amphibia > Anura > Bufonidae > Bufo > Bufo bufo. The sequence goes on along the minus strand of NC_053389.1, from coordinate 244,358,871 downwards.
TTTCTCTGCTGGGCTGACAAGCTTGCTCAAATACTTCACTTTTGTTATGCTGCACTAAACTCTGCTTAAAGAGGACCTTTCATGGGTCTAGACATTATTAAATAAGTAGCGGGTTGTGTAGGGCATAGTGCATGCATGTAAGATCACTTACTAGCTTATCTGTCCGGCGCTCCATTCCCCTGCTGTGCTCCAATTTTACTTTTCCCGCCTGGTATGGAAATAAATAGCATCAGACAATGAGGAGGAGTTTGCCCTGTTTCTTAATGGGCATCTCCTTCTCCCTGGCTGTAGCGCGGTCCAATCACAGCAGAGAGCATCACAGCCAGGGAGAAGGTGAGCTTTTTTTTCTCCCTGGCTGTGACGCTCTCTGCTGTTATTTGACCGCGCTACAGCCAGGGAGAAGGAAACGCCCATTGAGAAATAGGTCAGTCTCCTCTTCCCTGTACCGATTATATTCATTTCCATACCAGGCGGGAAAAGTAAAAAGGGGGCACAGACGGGGAATGGAGCGCCGGACAGATAAGCTAGTAAGTGATCTTACATGCCTGCACTATGCCCTACACAATCCCCTACTTATTTCATAATGTCTGGACCCATGAGAGGTCCTTTTTAAGTCTGGTTTCTGCACTTTAGGTCTGTTCTGGTATCCTTGGATGAGGTGCCGTTGACTGTTATTCCCCTCCTGACACTCAGCAAAACTTATCTTCAGCCAAAGAACTCTTCCTCTTGCTGATTTCTCTTGGCCAAAGAACTATTCCTCTGGCCCCTATGGCTTCCAGACATTTTTCTCCATAGCCAGCAGAGGTTAGGGTGCTCTGGCTGGCGTAGTTCGCACTCCTCCTGTCTAGTTTAGAACTAGCTTTAGAACTAGAACTGGAAACTCCTGCCCCATCCTTCCGGCAGGAAGCAGGACTGGCCCACTGCTGCCCAGAGGGGGGAGAATGGAATGGTGAGTTCCATTCTCTCTAACTATAGCTCTGCCATTTGCACTGCCACCTTCTGGTGAACCAGGCATATAACATGCAATAAACAGTTGCATAATAATCATATCACTTGCACAATGTAAAGGACCTGGAAAGAAATACATAGCATTTATGTTAGACCATTAAATACATTAGCAGGGTGTAGGAATGGTAACACCATTCCAGAGTGTTACACTGTGTGCTGTCACAAAGGGGCAAGAATTACTATGTGGGGTGCATTAAGGGGACTGGGTGTGTATAATACTGTTTTGGGCGGAGTTAGAGGCGTGGTCTAGTATGAAAAAATTGCCACACATGTTGTCCCTCTTTGTGTTTTTTAAAAGTTGGGAGGTATGCGGCTCCTCTACACTCCAGCAATGATAGGTATTGAGGGAGCTACTGGGGGGTCATTATACTGTGTGAGGACCCCTTACACAGTATAATGACCCCAAGTGGACCTCCATACAGTATAATGACCCTAGTGCCCATACAGTATAATGACCCCCAGTGGCCCCTCACACAGTATAATGACCCCCAGTGGCCCCTCACACAGTATAATGACCCCCAATTGCCCCCCCCCCCTTCATTATTCAAGTTAAATTGCTGTGTTGCCACTTTGCAATAAATAAGTGGGATTGGGTTGCAGTTCGGGCACTTGGTTTCTAAAACGTTCACCATCACTGCCATATACCCTACAGCTAAATAGATTGTCTCTCATTCTGGTGGACCTGACATGTCCATGTACAATTTAGACAGCCTTTGATTTAAATGGAAACTGTGCAATACTTCACTTCCCCTGTGGTGGAGCTGTATGAAAATAGAGCAGTTGAGGACAAGGTAAAAAAGAGATTATAGCTGATTGCTGCAGGTCATAACAACAGGACACTCTGTGATCAAGTTATATTCAGTAGATACTTCTAACAGAAAGTGAAAGTCCAAAGAGATCAGCCTCTTTATCTATCTGACCATAAGCAACAGTGATATTTGCTACCGCTATATTGTAAGATTGTAGGTTTATTCAACCAATGGTCAAGAAAATATAGTTGCAAAATAATCTAATTAGTTTTTAAATGGATCTCATAACTAGCATATATGGTTATATCTTTATATAGTTGTCCCTATAAAGAGAAGTATTTTTAAAGTGGTAAACCTCCCCATAATATGAGGTTCTGAAAGCTTCTTATTTAACCCAATATCTTTACAGAACCATTACATACACATAATATTGCATGAAGGGGCTCGATGAAAGAAGTAGTGAAGGTGTAGATGTGTCGCATGGGGTCACATAGTTCATAAAAAGACAACAGCCCATCCTCATAATTCAGACATATCCTGACTCTAGCACTAGAGATTTGGTGAGGTAACTGGATCACTTTACTGTTGTGTCTCACCGCGTGCTTACTATTACCTCTATAACCATGTAGACCCCAGGACTTGTTATTGCCTCCAATGATGGACTTATTCCCACTCCTTTCTATACTGGGATAACACATTCCCACCATCCATACCCATGAACCACTAATATCCACATCCCAGTAATGTCGTCCCGAGGAAAAACTTCTGGTACTTAAAGCTTGATAATAATCAAACCTCCCTGGCCTGTCTGGCCGATTTTGGTCTGTAAATGTCCGGTATGCAGTCCTCAGGTCGTTTGATATTTCAATATCATTAGAAGCTGTGTTTACATCCAGTAAAATGTTTGCAGATTCCTGTGGATAGATAGTCCAGTTTTCTACTCGATTTTCCCTACTTTTGGTAACTAAAAAAGGCAAAAGTTCCTCGTGTAAAGTCCCTCTAATTACGCCCATATTTACATCCTGTGTATTATCAGATCTTCTCTTGTCCTCATCATCTTCATTCTCCTCACGATCACAAAAGTCACATGTGTCTGGTTCCTGTAAAACAGTCACTGGGTCATTCATGGTACACAGCTCCTCAAGGTGACACATTTTTTGGGACAACTCGAACTTCTGGAATTCAATCTGCTGTATCTTTGTGGTCAGTTTTTGAAGAACACTCCTCAGTTTCTCCTTCTTTTTCTCAGAGGCCTCATACAGGTTCTCCACTCTGTGTCCTCGATGTTCACCCACCAAACTGCAAGATATGCAAATACAGGTGTCATCCTCAGTGCAGTAATATTCCAGGATCTTCTTATGGACAGAACATTTCCTGTTCTCCAGGCTACTGCTGGGTTCAGATAAGATATGTTCTGCTGATGTGCTGTGAACTCTCAGGTGGTAATCACACAGGGAAACTTCACAGTGCAGGCAGGATTTAACTGCAAATACTGGAGAGTCCAAACACTGACTACAGCATATTTCGTTGGCCTCCTTAAGCGGTTCGCTATGCAGGAAATTCCTCACAATCTTACACAGAGTTATGTTCTTCTGGAGTACAGGCCGTTTCTGCAACTTGTCTCTGCATTCAGGACAGGAATAACCTCCAGACTCGTCCTGTGTGTCCATGATACGATCAATACAGACCCAGCAGAAGTTGTGTCCACATCTCAGGGTTACAGGGTCTGTAAAAATATTCAGACAGATGGAACAGTCTAGCTCGTCTCTCAGATCAGCAGCCGCCATGGCTGACAGAAGTTTATGAGAAGTTTTTCCTGCTCAGTCATCTGGGAGTTTATACACATTGCATAAACTGTGACACGCTTTAGACCTCAACAGCAAGGGGCTGGTCTCTGTGACGCAGGTATTTCTGGCATGAGTAAATATGTGCGTCACATAATGTTTTCAAAGAGTAAGATCTGTTGTTCACATGGAGAACTTGTGTGCCAAACTTTGCAGCCCTCCCCCTCCTAAGAAAATATTTGCAGCCTTCAGACTGAACAGACATACACAAGAAAGATTGTTAGCAACTCCTCCTGAGTCACAAGGCCCAATAGTACTACAGACACTGAAGATTTTTTCATTGTTTTAATAGATTTTTAAAGGAATTGTTCAGTCTTCCAAAGCAGCATGACTGTTCACAGGGCCGTCTTTAACGCGGAGCAAAAGGGGCAGCTGCCCCGGGCCCAGTTGCTCCTGGGGGGCCCAAGGCAGCTGCCTCTTGAGCCCCGCTGGCCACTGGAGGACCTTTCATGGGTCCATATTTTATTAACTGAGTAGCAGGACATGTAGGGCATACATGGGGGATGTCCCTGCACTTACAATTATTTCTGGGCGCCGCTCCGTTGCGCCACTGTGGCCCCCATTACATTCTCACGTGCTGTATGCTAAGTAACGGCATCGGACCACCAGGGAGGAGACATCAGCTTTTCTCCCTGGGCGTTCCTTCTCCCGGGCTGTAGCATTGTCCAATCGCAGCGCAGAGCCAGGGAGAAGGTGAGTTTTTTTTTTCTCCTTGCCAGCCAGGGAGAAGGAACGCCCTCAGAGAAAAGCTGATGTCTCGTCCCTAGCATACAGCGCGGGAGAATGTAACGGGGGCCACAGCGGCGCAACGGAACGGCGTCCAGAAATAATAGTAAGTGAAGGGAGTTAATAAAGTATGAACCCATGAATGAAGCAGCGGCACTTGTGTTCTCCCTCTTGCCCAGGGTCCAATCAATATTAAAGACAGCCCTGACTGTTCACCATGTCCTGGAGTCTAAGCTGACAGACCTGGATATTGGAATGAAGACTCTGGGATGCCACATTACTAGTCCCTGATAGACTAGTGGATTGAGTAGTGTAAAAAGGCAAACTGCTGCAAAGCTGTTGCAAAAAAGTCGCAAAGACCATATTTTTTACTTTTTGAAGGTAGAATTCTGGAGTGCAGGGGGTGATCAAATCAAATACAAACCAATGTATTTCAGCAGAGCTTTTCAAGCAGCTATCTAGACTTCTACAGAACTACTGTAGTAATGCAGATTATAGTCCTTAAAAAGGAACAGTAACATGTCTATAGTAACCTATGTAACAACAGTTCTATTTTTATTATTCTATGCTGTGCAGTTCATTTTTTATGATTTCTACAAGTTATGAATGAATTGCCAGTGTAGTAACCCAGCGGATCACTGCTAAGAGTTAATTGTTTGCCATGAGTGAAATGTTGTGATTTGTTGTGAAAGCACACCTAATGGTATGTATAGGCAACCAATAGTCAATACTGGCAGCTTTAGCTTCAAGAGGTAGTCCCCTGAAATGGTTTTCACTTCACAGGTGTGCCCTGTCAGGTTTAATAATTGGGATTTCTTGCCTTATAAATGGGGTTGGGACCATCAGTTGCGTTGAGGAGAAGTCAGGTGGATACACAGCTGATAGTCCTACTGAATAGACTGTTAGAATTTGTATTATGGCAAGAAAAAAGCAGCTAAGTAAAGAAAAACGAGTGGCAATCATTACTTTAAGAAATGAAGGTCAGTCAGTCAGCCGAAAAATTGGGAAAACTTTGAAAGTAAGGGCTATTTGACTATGAAGCAGAGTGATGGGGTGCTGCGCCAGATGACCTGGCCTCCACAGTCACCGGACCTGAACCCAATCGAGATGGTTTGGGGTGAGCTGGACCGCAGATTGAAGGCAAAAGGGCCAACAAGTGCTAAGCATCTCTGGGAACTCCTTCAAGACTGTTGGAAGACCATTTCAGGGGACTACCTCTTGAAGCTCATCAAGAGAATGCCAAGAGTGTACAAAGCAGTAATCAAAGCAAAAGGTGGCTACTTTGAAGAACCTAGAATATGACAAATTTTCTGTTGTTTCACACTTGTTTGTTATGTATATAATTCCACATGTGTTAATTCATAGTTTTGATGCCTTCATAGTCATGAAAATAAAGAAAACTCTTTGAATGAGAAGGTGTGTCCAAACTTTTGGTCTGTACTGTATGTACCAGTGTCTTTGTTTATGAAGTGCCAAACCTACTTCAGTAAAGTTCCATGGACATGTTACCCTCCAAATACGGCCATTTTTTGTCTTGTACCACTCCATCACCACACACATTTAACATCAAGGGCACCCCAACCAACATCAGACAGGAACCCTAATACCAAGGTGTGTCCCAAGGGAAGAAAGGGTGTGCACTCTATTGACTTCACGGCCCCAGGGAGTGTTGAAATGAAGACAGGCACAGTGAACCAATACCACTCCAATCAGTGCCACAGCTACACTCCCATCCTCCCAGCTTTACACCTGTGGGCTTGCTGCTCATACAGATTGCAGTGACGGTTCAGATGGGTGTTGTCAGTTGGGGATATATAGTACTATCCAACCAGTGCTGCCAGTGCCAGATTGTGCGGTGACACATCCCACTGATAACACCCAGTTGGACCTTCACTGCAGTCTGCTGGCAATTCATTCTTAACTTCTGGCAGAAATCAAAATGTAATCTGGAAAAGAGGGATATAGGGCGGCTCTTCCTCTGATTTGGGATAGCAAGGTGCACCAATCTGATGTCGCACCAATCTGATGATCACCCAAAAATTTATATCAAAGGAATAGATGGGCACCCTAATATCCGGAACACAAATTTAGTGTAATCACACTATTTATATTTATTGATACATATGATAATAATTCCAAGTACATAAAATAAAATAAATCCAAATCAGGAATATATATGGACAGCCTATTTAATATATCCGATATCTATTAAAATAAACCAAATATCATAAATAAGATACAGGCCTGTAAATACACAATAAAATACTAATTGTATCAATTTTCTGGGATAGCTACTGAAAGTACACAATAGGTTATTGCGGGTTGAATGGAATAGCTGCTCAGGTTAGTTTAGCCAAATTCATCCAGTCCGCAAACAAATAGACGCTCCTGCTACAATATTCTGGTAGGTGGTGACTCAGTATGTGAGATCAATATAAACCTCCTCCCTGTGAAGTAAAAGGAAGATAAAAGGGGAAAAGAACAAAGTCCAAAAGTGCTAGTAATAAAAAAGTGCTGGTAATACAAAAGTGCCGAAAATAGAAAAAATCACTGTTAGTCAATCCAAGTCCATCTGTGTTAAAATAGTTTTACAAACGTGCGTGGGAATCCAATAGGGTAAATTATACTGTGTTGCTGTGCTCAAAATGATATGCTGTTCAGTTCAGTCACAATAATAGATCTTGTATTGCCCACGGTCTGCAGGGGCTCAATAGTATTGGTAACAAGATAGTATTTCACTCGTAACCGCTTTCCTGGAAATATAACTTTTTGCTACAGTGTTGCGGTCCAGGTGATTTAAGTTCAACACTATAGGCTGACCGCAATTATCTAGCAGGAGACTTCCATACCGAGTATTTGGCAATATTCAGCACTATTTAAATGTCATACGGTGGAGTAGTACTCACGCTTGGTGGTGATGTCCAGTCCGTAGCGTGGATAAAAGGCAAGCTTACCTTTTAGGAACAGATTGCAAGGCTGCCTTACTGCTATGTACCGAGTCTGTGTAGTCCGTTTTGACTGTTGCACAGGTCCGGCTGCAGGTCAGAGGTCTGTCTCTGCTTGTGCCGTAGTAAATTCACGGTCTAATCCTCTGTTTGCAGTGGGCCTTTCTCATATCCTCCGCATCGCCCGTGCAGGTGGTTTGATTGCACTGGCTTCCTGGTGTTATCCGTAGGTTACCAGACTATGGCCAATAGATCTGGAACTCCTTTATTCCGTGAAAGCGATTTCTCCAGATAACAGTACTGTTGTTATTCTAGTTTTGCCGGTTATTGCCAGAATCAAGTTTCTTATCTTTCCACGCCAGACGCGTTTCGAAGGTTATCCTACCTTCTTCCTCAGTGGCTTTGTAAGAACTGTCTGGCTGTCCGGCTTTTATTCCTATAACCCCCAAGAGGGCTCCATATTAACTCTGGGATGGATCTGGTGGATCTGGCATTGTTAAATGGGCTTCTCCTTGCATTGCGGTTTTATTGCGTTTCCTTTGCGTTTTTTTGTGGGTTAATGCGTTTTTTATTCCACAGCATCTTTAGCCTACAAATAATGCTTTCTATAGATTATTTTCGAGAGAGCTGTTTGCGTTCTCACACTTTGTGTACTATTATGTCAGATAAATATTAAAAGGATGATAGATGATAGATGATTTAACATATATAAATATAGAAATATAGAAATAAAAATATAAATGGGCCATATCAAATCCTATTCCTTGTATATAGCATTTATTAAAAGAGTGTTAAAACCATGCGAAATATAAAATATAAAAAAATATAATATAAAAAAATAAAAATAAAATATAGATAAGGATGTGTCGTCATGGTGTCATATCTCGCTATCGTAATAGCCATTGTGGCATATACCATGGAGACATCTTTCCATGGATATATAGGGAATAGTCCATAAATGCCTGATCATAATGTCAAAATGTAATGGTAATCAAATCAAAATGTAATGGTACAGCAGTAGTCATAAGAATAGATGCTCATATCAGGAGATGTGACAGGTCCTCTTTAAAGGGATAGGCCGGGCTTTTTAATATTGATGACCTATTCTTAGGATCGGTCATCAATATCAGATCAGCGGGAGTCCGACAGCCAGCACCACCGCCGATTAGCTGTACGGAGAGTCGGAGCGCGCAGTCACATGTGTCGTCTCCCTTCTCTCTTCCTGTCCGCTGCTGCGGTCCCATAGACATACAACAGCGGACAGGAAGAGAGACAGGAGATCGCATGTGCACAGTGTGTGCGCTGTCTCCTCATACAGCTGATTGGCAGTGGAGTCGGACCCCCACAGATCTGATATTGATGACCTATCCTGAGAATAGGTCATCAATATTAAAAAGCCGGCACAACCCCTTTAATCCAGCTGACAGGACCCTCATTGTAATTCATCCATATTTTTTTTATAAACAAGCCCACCTGTCTTTCCTGAGGGATAACAGAGGTTAATAAAAGCTGCACTGAGAGCTGAGGCTGTAAGATAATTGTAGCAGGATATGTGAGCTTTCATACTTCTCATGCTTGCTCCAGTGCTGCACTACCTCTTGCTGGGTTCAAAAATGGAAATTAAATTAAAATGAATAATTAAAGGCCCAGTATAATTGCTGTCCTTTTTGGTGTGATGGTCTCAGCTTGGACAGTGAGACTTCTTTTTAGTAAAGCAATGGTTTCTACCACTTTCTTTATTAAGGCCTAAATCAGCATAAAGACGGGCCAAGTGCAGCATGCCTGGGCTCCCTAAGGAGGATGCGAGCGTGAGCGTGCTAGTGATAAGGTGCCGAGGATAGCAGTACTCACGGTTTAGTTGTCCCTCGGGGCCAGCAGTGCAGTGGATAGGAAGACAGTGCAGAATCCTCTGGGGCACTCTCGGTTGCAGGGAACACCAGCCAGATGTTGGTTGAGGTGCCCTTGATGGTAATTGGTGTAAGGTGCTTTTGCGGCTGGGCCCCTGGTTTGTCACGCTTGCACCATTAGGTGCAAATGTTGGTGGTAGTAGCTGAAATGATGATATAGAATAAGGGAGACTAGAGCTTTTAACAACCTCCCAGTACTTTACTGAAGCAGATCCACAGATCAAGGTATACAACAGTCATTTACATAAAGGCAGCTTTCACAGGGATTCACATTAGTTCCCAGAAGTTGCATAAGGAATCGTCCTCTTGGACAATAAGTCTTTCTCTCTCTCTTATTTCTTCAGGTTGGAGGGATGAACCATCTCTGTTGTACTGTACAATGTTATACTTCTGTATCCTCTTCTAGGAATACTATACTCAGACAAATGGCCTTTTTGTCTTTAATTATGGTGGCTAGCTTGTAGCTTTGAATCTCTCCACCTGATGCAAAGGAGGCTGGAGTCTGATAAATGACAGTTACCTTCCTTTGTCAATATCCTCATTCCTACTCTGGGTAGCCTGGAGATACTGTAATCTTTTCCCTTTTATGGGCTGGTCATGAAACTAACTATGAAGCTTTTATATCTCTGCAAAATGGCTGCTGAGGTTCAGCTTGTCCTCAGACATGACCACACACTGACCTTCTTCTTCCTGCACTGAGCACACACTGAGCGTAGAGCGGAGTTAGCCCTGGGAGGCCTGTTAGAACCTCCCCCTCCTATGCAACTTTATGAGAACAGATTTACAAGCACAGTTTACATGAAACACAATCACAACATTAAGCAGTGTGTTTCAGGAGAACTGCACAAGTCTTGATAATGTTCTTTAATCCCCTCTGTTACCCCCTCGGATACAGTAGTTCAGAAGTGCCATAGATTTCATTGGAGTCTTTCCATACATGGTATGCCTTTGGTTACAGTGGGACTTCTAGCATGAAGCACCAGTAACATGCCAATGGTTACCACATTGATATATTTGTTACTGTATCCTCCCACTCCACCACTGTCTCATGCTTCAGTTATCTTCAGAGTCCACCAACACCTATATTTGGTTATATATTAGAATTGCGATGAATTGATAGTTAAAAGAGTCTTCCTTCAAGGACTCTATCATGGTCTTCCTGGTGCATGAATAGACTGACAGAAATAAAGATCAAGGGCTCATGCAGTGACTTGATTTGAGGTGCTCCCAATTCTATGCTGGATCCCCCAAGACACTGTCGAGGTGTCACCACGTGTTGCTGATCTCCGGAGGGGATGGTAAGGCATGGTTCACTCCAATGGGAAATAAGCCTAGCATTCCAATGGGAAAAAAGTCTAGAGAGTCAGGGTTTGCAGTAAACCAGTGTGTTTCTTTACTGGAGGAACTCAAGTGCAAAACAATGTACACAATGCAAAATAAAATGGTATACTGGGCACACTATAGGCAGAACCATAAAATAGAAACAATGCTAATTACTGAATTAACAGATTTATTAGTATGGCTGGACGTTAATAATAATTGAGATAAAATACAATGGACTAAACTATCTAAAAGTCAATAGAATATCATTGGAATAAAATACAATACATTATAAGTACTTAAAATGAATAGAATATTGGTAAATAGACAATAATATGGAATTAATAAGGAATGGTAATATGCGGCTATAATAACATCTAATAGTACAGTTTAAAAGACAGTCGAGTTCCTGGCCAAGGAAATGATGATTATAATGTTTAGGATATTGGGGCAAGGTCTATGAATAATCCAAAATCCAATGGAACAGTGAAAGAGTGAAAGAGCAATGCTTTCGTTGCAGTGAGTGTAATATGCGGCGTCCCGCTTATACTCACTGTTCGGTGATTGTTAGTGTGGATTGCACTGCTGTGGTTCCGGTTCTCTGTGTCACCCAATAGTTGTTCCCAGGTTGTCTCCGCCACCGGTTTATAGGGCTCTGGTCACCGCTCCGTACGATAAAAGAGCCGATGTCCTCCAAGCCTATGTTTGCCTGCTTCCACGCTGGATTGACTTTGCGGTCGCAAAATAAGGATGTGCTTGTTCTCTGGTTTGGAGAGATTCAAGCTCCTGATGTATCAGCGTGCCAGGTTCTCTTAGAAGATGTTCCGGTTGTATAGCGTCAGCCTGGAGAAAATTCAACACTTGGTGTAACAAAGGTTCAAATGGAGATAAGCTGGGGGTCTTGGATCAAACGCGTTTCGGGGCTTCACGTTGCCCCTTCCTCAGTGATGAACAATCCCCCTTACAAAAGACCTTTTTATGTAAAAAGTTCTGCTGATTCCAATTATCCCATTTGGTGTTACTCCTCCTATTATTCACATTCTGATACCAATCAGTGTGATGCAGATTTGGAAGTCTTTGTTACTCTATAGAGAAATACCTCTTTTTTTCTCCCTTAGTCGCATTTCTCACTTTACATTCCGATTTTATATATGCTGCTATTTTGTTTGTGTCACAGAGTATGTAGATACATGGACAAGGGACATATCTAAACATACACATCCAGGAAATAATAGTCCCTATCTCTATAAAAATATGCGTATGGCATCCATATAAATAAATACAATAAATAAATAGAACAATAGAACAAAGCGTCTTCTATTTCTATATAAACTAGGCAATTTTGATGTATCGATGTTTCGCCCAGTATTGGATAGGTGTCTCTGAATTGGGTTACCAATAGTCATATGATTAGTAACCCTTTCTTCCTAATAGTGTTGTAAAAAATAACAAACTAAACAAACATAACACTAAAAGAAAAAAACTGTTAGAAAAAAATTATTTTCCATTAATATCCTTATTAACCGTAATATTGCTTTCTATTATATTATGCTAAAACAATATATAATATAAATATAAATATAAATAACAGACATAAAAATCTTTATTACTTTAAATAAAAGTAAAAATAAAATTACACAATGCACTGAGCTAGCTTCTTCGGTCTCCTCTCTGGTAGAAGAAGGTTCTGTGCTGAGGACAGGCCTTAGTTATCTATCCCTCTCTCTTGGAAGGCTGGTACCTTGGCCAAAGGGCTGGTGGCCCAGGGTATCTGGCTCAGTCGTCCAGCTGGCTCTCTGGTCAAAGGGCTGGTAAGTAACCCATGGTCTGTGGCAGAGTATACCCGTCTCAGCCTATGCTTCTGGTCACTTATGCAATCTGGCAGAATGTCTCTTACCAAACAACTATTTGCAGGCAACTACGGACTCTGACTGCTCTCCTTTTATGCAGTTTCTAACTGAACTACAATCTTCTAGTGGGAGTGGTGGAGTGGAGAAGCACAGCCTAACAGAAAGATTGTTGCAATTCCAGTCTGCCATAGACTTGTATTGAGCCTCATGGGAATGACTAAGCAGTTTTCAGACGTAAACAACAGTCTGGACAGAGCTTAACCAGAAAATTAAAAGGCAACCATGTCTGTTTCTTTTCCTCTAAGACTTAACTCAGTAACTGAAGAAAATTATTAGCTTCTCAGTTCACAAGCTGGAAAGTCCCATAGTCTCTCAGTATTAGCTGGCTGTGCATCAACCCCTTCCACAGTGCAGTGCAAATGAATAGGATATATGACAATGAACATATAAAATGCAGTCCAACAATATATTGTAAAACAGTAAACGTATAAACAAAGATATAAATCCTAGTGTAAGTTAACCCTTCAAAGTCCAATTAAGTTGGGAGTTGATGGCTTTGCATAGTGTAGCAATAGGGATGAATGTCCACAAACGTCCATACTCCAAAGTAAACTTGCTCCAGGGTACTGTACACATGGCCATATTATGGCTTCATTAGTGTAAAAAAATAGCTCCCATACACTTCCACAGGGCACTTATGTACCTCCGTATGCTTCAGATCTCGCTAACCCCATAACATGGCACTCCAAGCAACACCATTTGACAGCACAACCTCTATACTGCTTCATGCATAAGACACAGCAACATTATGGTTAATGTCAGAGCATTCTATACCTCTGCAAAATAAGTGTGTGTAAAGTTGAATTGCACCCGACAATAGTCACCATCATGGCTGACCATCATAGTTGCGACTTCTGAGCTTTGCTATGTAGACTGGGACAGGTTGAGCAGAGCCATTTCATTATCATTTGAAGGTGGGGCCTTTAATGACAGCTGCATTGCACCTCTGGTCTGGATACATATATACATTCAATAAAAGACTCTGGGTGCAGCTCTACTGTCACTCCCGCCTGTATCTGGGGGAGGAGCTGTACTCTTCACTTCCTGGGGACTGTATGGAACATTTTCCTATTAAAGGGAACCTGTCACCTCTACTATGCTACCCTCACTGAGCATTTCTAAATGTTCATTGTGTTACCCTAAACATATAAATTACACTTTTAATTTCATTTGCAGACGAATTCAATAAGTATTATGCATTTTTATACTTCCCGCCTTTTATGCAAATTAACATAAAAGAGTCATATCTTACTTGTGTGACCAGAGAAGAGTCCTATTTTCAAGCTCTGACTCATCTCAGGTTAATTTGTATATGTATCAAATAGTTTTTTTTACAAAATAAAAGCACACAGAGCTATAGGGACTGGATATTGCGGATTTGCTATCGACCATCTAGCAACCCATGTCCTCAGCTCTATACACAAAATCCCGGTGACAGGTTCCCTTTAAATTTCATTCTTTGTATCTTTCATTACAGAAATTACACATACCCGTTTAGGAAGTAGGTATATATCTCCAATATGGAGCCCCAGGAATTTTGTTTTTCTTTTCAAAATTATTTTCATTGTCATTTGAATATTTATCAACAACAGAATATTGTGGAACGTACAACGGTACATAAGCTAATGCTATAGCAATGCTTGATCAATTAAACAAGAACGTCAAGTAGGAAAAATCTAGAGGCAAATCAAAAGCGAACAATAACTGCAGTTACAATTTGGCTGGTAATCTTATTGCTGTAACCTAAATCAAAGGTAAAAGCGGGAAACAGAGATAGGTCTAGTTAAAAGTGTGGGGGGGGGGGAGGGCGGGGGGCTATCATGACCCACTGTAGAATTTAATTTTGTTTATACTGGATTATATGTTCAAGAAGAATAGGAATGTGAGAGGGTAGAAGGGTAGTTAATATTGCGGGGGATGGGTTTATGTGCAGTGAAGTGCTGGGTTTATGGGTTGAAGTGCCTAAATTTTACCCAGGGAGACCAGATAACCTGGAAAAGAGTGTATAATTTGGATTCCCAACTAGCTAGCTCTTCTAAGCGAAAAATGGAATCCACCTTGTCAGACCATTGCGCAAGTGAAGGTGGAAGATCAGATTTCCATAAAGTGGGAATCATAATTCTGGCTGCAGCTAAGAGTTGTCTAGTTAATCAGAGCTTGCATTTTGGGATTTTGTTCGGGAAGAGGTGAAGTAAACATGTAGTGGCCTCACGGACTAAGCGTGGGCACTACACGAGGGTCAATTGGGGTGTGCGTGACTTCTCTTCACAAGGGACAGGAGTGTCATTTCCAACTGTGCATATGTTATGTGAATTGTAAAGTATTGTTGTTTTTATATGTAATGTTTTTCCCTGCATTATGTAGTATCAGGCCTAGTTTCGTTAGTTAGTCATCCTAGACGTTAGAGGGAGCTAGAGAGCCCTAGATATATATAGGAAGGCCCAGACAGGGGAGAGTTAGTTCATTGCAGGGGACTAGAGGAGTTACTTCGTCCACCTGAAGCTCCTGAGGCTAGGATTAGCTCAGTAGAGACACCCCAGTTGCAGGACAGCACCTCCTGGGAGAAACCTGCAGTTACCCTCAAGTGGAGTAAGGACAATACCAGGTCAGATAAGTACCCTGAATGGGCAGAGGTTGTATAAAGTAAAGCAAGCGCCAATACTGGAGGAAGGATTTATATACCAAGGATTAAAGCCAACATTTAGGCATCCGGGCCTTGGGATCCAGCCGGCTAGAATAGCTGAAGGGGATAGAGCAGCATTGCACTGCAAAGTATTAACCGTTGTGCCCTCCAAGTATCTTGCATGATTAATGCCTGCCACTATTTAAAGTCTACCTGCTTGTGAAGTATTGTTCAAGGGACTGCGTTATCATCACTATCAACTGTAACTGCATGTACAAAGTTGGACTGTGTTCACCAAGTAAAGCAACGTTTGGTTTATCCACTGAGTACTCAGTTATTCCTCCTATAAACCGGTGTGCCACCGTTACAGGCACTGGCGTCACGAATCCAACAGGGACCTTGCCCCAGGCACTAAAAATACCTGTAACATCCAGGGCACCTCATCCACCATCAGGCCTGGTCCCTACATACCGAGTGTGCCCCAGAGGAACTGTGTCTACCTCTCCTTCACTGCCGCATGCCTGCCCAGGGTTCTCCAATACAGTGAGCAACCCTCGATTGCCTATAACCGTGACCTCACTTCGCTATACCCTGCAGGTCTGGCGTGCTGCATAAATTGGCGTCACGAACAGGATACGGAACATATCCGCGCCATTGTTGGATTACAAAACTGTGTGCTGAAAATCATCTTAAAGTGACCAAGCCCTAATGGTTTTATTCAAAAGTACTGGGCCAAAGAACTGTCCTAAGTAGCGGTGTGAAAATAGTGATTTATGGACTGTTTGCTGCTTGTTTAAGCCACCGCTTGATGTCAGTGAATAGACAGCGTTTCTACTAAAGATGGCCGCTGAGTTTGCTTGAGTTTGCTGCTGCATCATCTTCATCCTGAATTGGCGGTAAAAGTTGGCGCCTTTTTGCTGAGAAGAGCGGGAAAAAGCTAAAAGTTGGCGCCACCGCCTGTCTGGACATTTGCATGTCTGCCAGAATGGACTCCGCCTTCCCCATACTGGAGTACCTGGGGGGCGGCCTCTCAGTGCATTGGGAGGATCTGTCTGAACTTATTGACGCCACCCTGTCGCTCTCCAGAGAAGGATCGAGCATGTTGGAGAGTGAAGACTGCTCTGCTGGGATGTCCGCGCCTACTTTACTGAACATGACTGATATTGGTGTAGAGCCAGAGGAGGCTCCACCGGCCTACTCTCCGGGACCGGAGAGACCCGCCTGCCCGCCACTGGGGAAAGAACCGGAGCACTGCTACGGCTCCTGGAGAGACTTCTTTCAGCCCTCATTCAAGTGGTCAGCACTAATGGCAGAGATCCGGGAGGCCGCTATAAAGAGGAATACTAAAACTAAAATATACTATGAAGAACTGACCAAGTCCATTTACGACCGTCATCCTAATACCCAACCCCGCCTGGAAAGGAGAAAGGGGTTAGTGCTGTCCTTTGACAAGACCCGTGGCTACGGGTTCATACAAGACCACATTACTGGCAGAGACTTGTACGTCAACCGGAGGTCTGTCAAGAGAGGTTACCTCCCTGAGCATCTGCATAACCTCCGCGAGGGAGAGGAGGTAGAATTCACCCCTGCCGAGAGCCTGCGAGGCCCATATGCGACTGCCGTGACCCGTCCCAAGAAGGAACCGGAGGACTGGGAGGCAGATGAGGACTACTCTGGCTGCGAGTGCAAAACTGAGCGCTCTCCAGAACTGGCCCATCACGCATTCCAGGAGCGGGGCTCTTTCATTGGTCCTAATGTGTTTTGGCAGCCAACTGTGTTGGAAAAATGGGTGAGTCCCTATCCGTCCCCCGAGTTGCCTCGCCGGGAGAAAACAATCCAGGACATGGAAAATCTAAAAGGACTCCGTGTTACCCTGGAAAATATCCGGAAGGGTAGGAGACCCGATGCGCCACTGGAACCTGCAGCGGCTACGTCCGATGCATCCTACACTGTTCCTGCGCCGGCGGCGACAGCAGAGGACAGCGATTCTGAGACCGAAAGCATAGGTGACCAGATCGTCCGTCTGGAAGAAAAGTTGCGGGAGCTGCGCAAGATTGCCACCGCCAGGATCCAGACGCCGCCTAGGAAGGACGAGGTAAGGGTGCCTGTCACCACCCGTAGACCACCTTATACCACCTCCGCTCCGTCGGTGTCCCCAAGACGGCCCTCTAACCCTGTGATGTGCTGCGCAGAGTCAACTATTCCAAAGCCAACCGGACCGCTTGCGGCGGCGGTGTCTAATCCAGTACAGCCTACCATAATTATGCCTGGACCGGTGCGGTCCCCAAATGTCCTTACCCCTAGGCCTATGGGGCCGATACCTATTAGGGGTCCCTTCATGCTGCAGCTGCCCCCTAACACTGTAATGTGGGCACATCCACCTATGGAGGATTACTACAGGCCTTATTTGCCAGCAGAGCCGGGTAACTATGATACGCCCTTGTGAATTAGCCTGCTAGGCCTTTGATTTGTTTTGCCAAGGGATGACTTTTAAAAATGTAACCCTTTCAGGACAGGAGTCCTATGTTTCTGGTCCTTTGTTGCTGCTGCCAGTTTTCCCACGGCTCAGTGGTAGTGGGCACCCACTGAAATAATAAAGTCATCAAAGCCAAGTTTGTTTCCAGGACCTCCTGCCTGCGTCTGCTATCACACACCAAGTTGTGCCTGTTCCGTTGTTGCACCTTTTACCCTTAACGCCCTTTTCAGGTTGATCAGGGGT
Source organism: Bufo bufo (assembly GCF_905171765.1). Taxonomy (NCBI): domain Eukaryota; kingdom Metazoa; phylum Chordata; class Amphibia; order Anura; family Bufonidae; genus Bufo; species Bufo bufo. The sequence continues at coordinate 244,341,120 of NC_053389.1, read as the reverse complement.
ATTACAGCACTTGTTTTATATTATGTCATTTTATTGTGCAACGGAACCCCAAGGATACGTGCCCAGTGATAGACTCAAAAGTACCTGAGCCTCTGAGATCTTTGTTTTTAAAGGAATGTGCCCAGAGATGGACTCCACTGCACGCGAGCCTCTGTGATTTATAAGAAAGGAGCCTGGGTACGGACTCATAATTGTTCTTTGAGCCTCCAAGAACTTTTAAATGTTTTACTGTGTTCTGCTGTTCTCTTAAGGACAATTGCACATATGGACTATCCTAGTATAATGTTACGCTGTGCCAGGTCAGCGCCCCTGTTCCCTCATACGATCCTGAGAGAAGAGAACGATGCCCCTTTTCACCAGTACTTGTTCCTAAGCCAGTTGGAACTGCCTGATGTGTGCATATATTATGCTTCTGCAAATGTAGATGAGTTTCCTGCTTTGCTTTTTGGTCTCTTTTTCAGGTGCAGTATCCAGCTGGGCAGGGCCCCTCCATGTTGCGTGGGGGTATGTAGTGGCCTCACGGACTAAGCGTGGGCACTACACGAGGGTCAATTGGGGTGTGCGTGACTTCTCTTCACAAGGGACAGGAGTGTCATTTCCAACTGTGCATATGTTATGTGAATTGTAAAGTATTGTTGTTTTTATATGTAATGTTTTTCCCTGCATTATGTAGTATCAGGCCTAGTTTCGTTAGTTAGTCATCCTAGACGTTAGAGGGAGCTAGAGAGCCCTAGATATATATAGGAAGGCCCAGACAGGGGAGAGTTAGTTCATTCCAGGGGACTAGAGGAGTTACTTCGTCCACCTGAAGCTCCTGAGGCTAGGATTAGCTCAGTAGAGACACCCCAGTTGCAGGACAGCACCTCCTGGGAGAAACCTGCAGTTACCCTCAAGTGGAGTAAGGACAATACCAGGTCAGATAAGTACCCTGAATGGGCAGAGGTTCTATAAAGTAAAGCAAGCGCCAATACTGGAGGAAGGATTTATATACCAAGGATTAAAGCCAACATTTAGGCATCCGGGCCTTGGGATCCAGCCGGCTAGAATAGCTGAAGGGGATAGAGCAGCATTGCACTGCAAAGTATTAACCGTTGTGCCCTCCAAGTATCTTGCATGATTAATGCCTGCCACTATTTAAAGTCTACCTGCTTGTGAAGTATTGTTCAAGGGACTGCGTTATCATCACTATCAACTGTAACTGCATGTACAAAGTTAGACTGTGTTCACCAAGTAAAGCAACGTTTGGTTTATCCACTGAGTACTCAGTTATTCCTCCTATAAACCGGTGTGCCACCGTTACAGGCACTGGCGTCACGAATCCAACAGGGACCTTGCCCCAGGCACTAAAAATACCTGTAACATCCAGGGCACCTCATCCACCATCAGGCCTGGTCCCTACATACCGAGTGTGCCCCAGAGGAACTGTGTCTACCTCTCCTTCACTGCCGCATGCCTGCCCAGGGTTCTCCAATACAGTGAGCAACCCTCGATTGCCTATAAGCGTGACCTCACTTCGCTATACCCTGCAGGTCTGGCGTGCTGCAAACAGATCTCAGGGAGCAAGGGTAGGTTTAGGCCTGTGATTGAATTGATCTGGGTTAAAACGGACCTCCAGTATGGGACAATGAGAGGGCAGGACCACCATAAGTGGAAGCAAGTACCTGGTTGCTATTTGCATCTCCAGCAGTTAGGGTTATAATTGTATTTTTTTAATAGCACTGGAGTTAGGTGCCATCTGGTTAGTATTTTGTAGCCGCTCTCCTGCATTCTCACACACCTAGAGGTCTGCTTTGGAGAACTTTTTCTTTAGATGCGCTTCCCAAGCTTTGATGAAAAAATGCTCTGTATCCGTAGGAAGAGACAGAAGTAGCTTGCAAAGGGTCGAGGCTACTTTTTTAGGAGTTTTAAGCTGGGTAAGAATGGACTCGAAAGGTGTGACTGACCTGCTTAAAGGGATTCTGTCATGACATTTGAGGCCTATAACCTAAACATATGGCCAGGTCCCTACTAATAACCTGAATCCGAAACTGTCCTTATTAAATGTGCCTGTGGCTCTATTAGCACATAAAACAGGTTTTTATAACCTGTCATTCACCTACCTAAGGTGCCCAAGGGGACGTCGCTTCATACATGGTGCCCGGCTGCAGCCATCTCCGTCTGGTGCCCAGCGCCGCCTTCCCACTAGAAAATCGCCGCCCTCCCTTTCTATAGAGCTGCCTCCCTCACCTCAGCACTGCCTCTGAAATCGTCCGCTCCCTCAGCCAGATCCCGTGCGGCTGTAAGAGGATGGCTGCAATAGGGCGGTCAAGGCAGGTTTGAGCGAAGTGCGCCGGACGGCGCATGCGCACTTCGCTCAACGAGGCCGCTGCCTGGAGTCGGCACGGGCGCATCAGGTTATACCTAGTGCGCACGCGCGGGATCTGGCTGAGGGAGCGGACGATTTCGGAGGCGGTGCTAAGGTGAGGGAGGCGGCTCTATAGAAAGGGAGGGCGGCGATATCTAGTGGGAAGGCGGCGCTGGGCACCAGACGGAGATGGCTGCAGCCGGGCACCCTGTATGAAACGACGTCCCCTTGGGCACCTTAGGTAGGTGAATGACAGGTTATAAAAACCTGTTTTATGTGCTAATAGAGCCACAGGCACATTTAATAAGTACAGTTTCGGATTCATGCTATTTGGACAGACCTGGCCATATGTTTAGGTTATAGGCCTCAAATGTCATGACAGAATCCCTTTAAGTCTTTTGAAGATAGTAGTTATTTGAAGGAGAGGGTAAACTTGTTGTATAGTAGTTGGGATAGGGAAGGACAGTTTAATAAATCGGAAAGCATGCAGAAGGTAGGGATTGTGCCAAATGAGATTAAGAAGTCAATGGTGGCCTAATTGTTTTTGATCTCAATCGGTATGGTGCCGTTATGGGCGTGATCAGGGCTATATAATATATCTCTAATTTGTAGTAGTGGGGTAGGAAAAGGAGAGCAAATTGAGTCGATTTCACCTTTGTTCCAGGTGCGCCTGGTTTCGCTTATAAGGGGATTATGTGTTTTGGTGGCTATTTTGATCAGAGAGTACTAAGTATCCAAGCGGGTAACCTGCTATTTCTTCTTCTATGCCCACCCAAAGCTTATGGTGTGGCTTTCTGATCCAGTCAACAATTCTGTTCAGGTGGACTACTCTAACGAACGTTTGTGGAGCGGGTAGGTCTATACCGCCAAATCTCTGTGGAAGTTAAAGCGTAGAGTGTTTAATTCTCGGTTTCTTATAGTTCCATATGTATCTTGAAAATATCCTATTCACCGTAGTATAGAAGGTATTAGGGATATGGATAGGGAGTGCTTGTAATAGTTACATAATTTTTGGCCAAATGAGGCACTTAGAGGAATTTTGTTTTTTCAAAAGACAAAATAAATAGTTGCAATTTAAAAAATATATATATATATTTTGACTAGCATGAGAAATGGTATCGTTTCCTACATTGAGTCCATCTGTCTGGCCAACCATCATCTATTTGATATAGTACATTTTAGAGGACAGGGTGGACACTGGTATAGGAAGGGTTTTCTTCAGGTCTTGACTGCAGCTTTGAGAATGAATAATTCACATATAAAGTCTCTTGCACCAGGGGAGAATATAATGTCAGTAAATGTAGAGCAGACAAAGAAATGACAGAAGAACACAACAGATTTGAAAGAGATTTGCTGACAATGGTTTCTGCTATGAAGGGAAGGAGACCCAGATCAATAGGATAAGAAGTACCTTGTGCTGCTTTGACATCTTATCCATCTGGGGAAAGATGGAGAGATTTAACAATCAATGATTGCGTGGTAGGAAATGCCAAAAAGGAGGATGGTAATTCATCTTTCAGTCACTGCATAGTCAAAGCTATGTAATATAACTGGAAGTTGGTGTGAATCCCCTAAGATTTCTGCAATAAAGTGGATCGTGTTTTTTTTACTCAGTCTGTTATAGTAAAAGCGAATATTATAGAAATACCATCAGATCCCAATAGAGTTGTGTCAATCTCTTTCTAAATTACACAATAGGGCACATAAAAGTCATTGAGTAGGTGTTGGACTGCTTAGAGATTAGCTACAGTAGAGATACCATCTCCAGCTATGCAAAGTTATCCCCTGCCCACAGGTTGGGCATGTGCGTGGCCGCTACATTAATTTCTATGGAAGTTCTGGAGTATGGGTGCCTCTTTCTCGTGATCGTGGGGGTACCCCCACTAATCTATTAGTTATACCCAATCCATATTAAAACACGCACATCAATGATACTGTTCATGCATTTCGACCAGAGCGCTGGTCTTCTTCATAGTAGTCCCTTAATTCCTTCTAAACACTTTGCAACTTTTCCAAGATGATCACAGGCATGCAAAACCCCAATATTCCAATTACCATGGCGGGGTGCAAATCCTAAAAACTGTCGCCCACTCCATTATGTGAAAGAGGCCACAGTGTTAAGTGTGATATATCATTTATGAAGTCATACAACCAGGGCTCCACTATACAGATATAGTATGACATTTATCAACGCAGACCTACGGATCTAAAAGGTGATCATGGGCATTATGGTTAATAAACGTGTATAACATTTTGTGGAAACCTCAATAAAAGGTAGAGCCTGTCCTGAGTTTTGCTATGGGGCATCTTGATTTCTGTACATACATACCACTCAAACCAGAATTATTCATTTTTTTTATGAAAAGAAATGTAACATTTTTATGACCGTACTTTAAATGATAAATTTGATGTTGACAGTGAAGCTGAGTCTGACAATGATGCCAATGATAATAATGCTGCATAGGAAGTTGAATCGTGGGATGATTGATGGCAATATTGATTAGTGTAATAAGGTGGAGGATGCAGTCATGATGACATCAATGCTGAGGTAATGATGACGCATAGTATCAATTTAATTACATTTCAAAACATCCGGTCACTAAGCTTCTTGCAACCACATGTTTAACATCTGCACTGTGAGTCTGAGATTGGATTTCTGACATTCCATCGGGATGTTATCGAGCTTGCAGGCAGCTAGCAGGGTGCTGATTAAAGGCAGCCTAAGGCTTGAGACTTTATTATCATCCTCTTTATAAAAATGAAGGGGCCGCTGGGAGAACCCAGGGCTTGTGCTCTGAGATCTGATGTAAATGGCATTCTCTCTCTCCTCTCTCCAGAGGTATAGAAAGAGGAAGATCAGAAGACAGACAGACAGCTTTCAGCTGCATCATTGGTAATGTTGCCTGTAAGCCTCTATAGCTAAGGACTAGCTATAATCAGCCAGATTAACAGGGTCACGGAGCATCCAGGCAAATAGTACTACACAGTATCAAAGTCTAGCATGGTGCGGGTTATTGAAGGCCAGTGAAGTGGTTAATAAATGTGCGCCCGGTGATCAATGACAGTGAAGGGGTTGATGAAAGAATCCTTGGTGGTCAATGACAGTGAAAGAATTAATGTAAAAATTATTGGTGGTGAACAGCAGGAGCTATGGTCATTATATTGTGATTCACGGCAGTGTAGGAGGTTAAAGGTGTTTTCCGAGATCCTCAGAATAGATCATCAGTATCTGATTGGTGGGGGTCTTTCACCCAGGACCCCTGCCGATCGGCTGTTTGAGAAGGCAGTGGCGCTAGCAGTAGTGCCGTGGCCTTCTCTCAGTTTTCCCTAGGCCAGTGACGATGCGTGTATGAGGGTGAGCGCGATACCAAGTGCTGCAGCGCTCACAGGACCACCGGTGCCTTCTCAAACAGCTGATTGGCAGGGGTCCCGGGTGTTGGACACCCACCGATCAGATACTAATGACCTATCCAGAGGATAGGCTAACAGTATTAAAATCTTGGAAAAACTTTTTAATGTCAGTGTACCTGGTGGTCAAGGGCAGTGAAGGGGTAAATGACAGAATCCCCGGTGGTCTAAAGCAATGCATGGATTAAAGGGGTTAGCTCACCTCAGACATTGATAGCCTTTAACTAGGATATGCCATCATTGTCAGATAGGTACGGGTCCCATCTCTGGGACCCACTGCTATCTCCAGAAATGGGCCAGCAAATTGAAGGAGAACATGTTCTCCATGTGTGGTGTGTTCTCTCTTCATCACTATTGGAATGCCCAAAATAACCAATCGAGCTCACTCAAATATTGTCGGAAGTCCTACAGCAGTGAATAGAGAGAGCACGCTGCAAGTGTGGCCACCACTCCACTCAGCTATTTTTGGAACTCCCATAGTATTGAATGGAGTAAGGCTGTGCATTCCGAGATGCTCTTCGTTCACTTTTTGGGCCCCATTCTGGAGAGAGGAGCAGGTCCCAGGGGTGGGACCCACAACTATCTGACATTGATGATATATCTTAGTAACAAGCCAGCAATATCTGAGATGCGCCAACCCCTTTAATGTTTGTATGCCTGGTGGTCTAAGTCAGTGAGGAGGCATGTCCCTTCTAGAGGCAGATTTGATATCTGCGCAGAAATAAATCCATGGCCATATGAATGGCAATAGCAATTCCCATTCGGGATGTGGGTTTGCAGTACCCTGGCAATGTACTTTGATTATATGGTATATAATGTGTACTCAGAATATCCATATGATATGATTGGAGAATCTGCATGGCCGGGTATAAAGTCAGACAGTAATGTAACCTGAGTAATGCTTTCCAGACCTTGCTGTTGTGGTGGGGTAATAAGTTAAGACACCCTACACACCTCAGGAACAACTTGGCCTATTGTATCTTTGGACCTTCACGCCGCCATGCAAATTGCATGTGTTATTAAGAGAATACAGTCACTAGCCAGAGGTTCAAGTGAGAGAAACTTTAGCAAGAACTAGTATAACCAGACAGCCATTGCTTCCAACATTGCCAACTCATGTGTGATGTGCAGACAGGCATGGCACTGTGTACTGACTGTTTTTAGATGTACTACTTTTTTGCATTCAAGTAAAGGACATTTGTGTTTGGCCTGGTTACTGACTCCTACTACAGCATACGCTGACTGTTGCACCACTACACCTCCTGCCAGGCACCCATACAATCACCAACATCAACAGCACCACCAAATTACTATCAGGCAGGAGCCCCAACTACAGGGAGTGTAAGAAACAGAAATAATGTCATAAGCTTCATTAGTTTGTTTAAACTGTGTCAAAATTGAATGTATATATGTTTCTGTGATTCTGGTCCTTTAAGAAAGCAGTCATTGTAATATGAGGCTGGACTGACATGCCCCCTATGATGTCAGCCTGTCTGTTTTGCAGACAGAAAAGTAGGAGCAGGAAGAGACAAGACAGGGACAAGTGTCTGTGCTGTATTGAGAGTGTGTGGGGGTATTAGAGGACTTTCCTGTGCAGCCAAGCTGTATGACTTAATGGGATGGAAGAACCATTCCGGCTACCCCATACCCTTACCACATCCCCTTCCTCCTTTAATAATACTCAACCACAATCTTTGTTGGTAAAATATGGCCGTACAAGGCCACCTTTATTAATTTAACATATAACTTACAACTTTCCAAACATGTATATTCTTTTACAATAATATCACACATTATCTTAACATTATCCGCTGTTAACCCTCCAAGAGATCCTGGGAGGCAACCCCAAAACACGTCTTTTTCCGATCTCCTTTTTTCTTTGACTTTCCTTGCCCTTGGCCGCGTTCACCGACCCAAGGACACCAAATCCACCAATTCCAAGTGTACAACTCCCCTAGGCCAACTTAGGCCGAACAGGAAGCGCATTAACCAACTTATTTAACTCCAATAGACGCGCATTCCACCATCTAGCGCATCTCTTAACCATGAATTGCCCCCCAGGATCCCAAATCAGAAACTGCCACCAACGATCACCGGTGACACCTCACCTGTGTGAGTCACGCCACACCTTGAAAGCCATCTCGAAACCATCTCGAATCCCCAAAGCCCACATATCACTACCCAGATCATTCAGGTGTACTCCATCCGACCTCAGAAATTGAGGAGAAGCCGCCTCCAACTCCTGATGCCGAACCACCAACCCACCCTGGCGACGCACAAAACGCCCTACCTCCTTATTTAATTTTGCCCGGGCCTTATTAATACGGTCGACAGACCGCGCGAATCGCCAAGATCTCCTGGCTACTACATCAGACCATACCACGATCAGATCCGGGAATTGTGACAGCAAGCGAAGAATGTCAAGCTTAATGTCTCTAATAACATCCCGTGACCTACGGACACCCAGGTCATTCCCCCCCACATGCAACACCACGATATCAGGAGCCCGATCCAAGGCTACGTAGGTCTGAAACTCCGGCAACACACGACCCCACATGAGGCCACGCAGCCCGATCCACCGTACTTGCAACTGCTCCGGAGAAAAACCCAAACGCCGACCGTTCCGCCGTACGTCCGCCCGCAATGCACCCCAGTAGACATACGAGTGTCCGAAAATCCACGCCAATCCAATCTCCGGTTCTGTAAAACAAAACAAAACAACAACCACTGACATTAACCCCAGCAAAAGAAAATTTTTCCTTAAGGCCTAACCTACATAGGACCGCCCTACAACAATTGTGGCCGAACGTATGACCGAAAACATGACGACTCCCACCTGCCAATCCTCTTAATGACATTATCCCCCAGGCCCCACCGCGCCGCTTCAGTCGCAGCGCCAATCCGAAACGAATGCGACGCATATTCCTGTGCCGGCAACCCAGCCGCCTTCAAACAAGACCGAAACACAGCCACAAACTGAAAAACCGACAGACTAGATCCGTCTTGATGCACCAGCAGCGAACCAGAACCACGTGGCCGCACCGCCAAAAATTCTTCCACACAGCGCACTGGACAGAGTACGGACCCTATCAAAGGCCGCAACCACAACACTGCCCCTTTACCAACCTGATCCGTTTTGGACCTGCGCACCTTACATCGCAGTATTCCCTCCTGCACACTCACATCTTCCCTCAACAGACCCCCGGACACTTTCCGAGTGGCTGACACCAACTCCGATATCCTGAACGCCCCAAAGAAAGCTAAGGAAAAAGCCACCCTAAAAAGCACGATCTCAAAAAACGAAGCACAAACCACTCCAGCCTGCTCCCATAACTGCAACAAAACATCAAAAGACACTGGGCGCCGCGAATCTCTGCTAACTGCCCCACGGCGATAGCCCTTTAGAGCCTGACGCACCAAAAAACTCTTAGTCACGTCCGCCATCCCACGCAAACGCAACCAAAATGACACTGCAGCTAACCTCTTGGAAGCAACCGAGAAGGACAACCCCTCACTAAACGACACCCCCAACCAATATACCAACAAGGTCTGCCATTCATCCGCTACCTCAGCCTCCCCCACTCTTTCCAACAAACCTTCCCAAAGCGACCACACTGCCGAGTAGGACGACCACGTCCCTTTGCTCACTGACCGCCGAATCAAGTCAGCCGAGACCCCAAGGCCACGCTCCAGAGCCACTGGGGACAGGACAACCCTTGAACCTCTGCTTCCGGTGCCAATCCTCGAAAACGATCCCACTGGAAACGAGAAAGAGAATCAGCTATGTCGTTCTCAACCCCCGGCAGATGAACAGAAACAAAACAAGCATTCAACCGTAATCCCTGTAACACTAACAACCTAAGTAATCGCAACACCGGAGGAGACGAAGCCGATTGACTATTAATCACCTGCACCACCCCCATGTTGTCACAATAGAAACGCACTCGTTTGTTACGTAGCCTGTCACCCCACAGTATTGTAGCCAACACTATCGGAAACAGCTCCAACAAAACCAAGTTCCCAAGAAAACCCGCTTCTTGCCATTCCACCGGCCAGGGGCCCGCACTCCACTGTCTACCGCAATATACTCCATAACCACCGGAACCCGATGCATCCGAGAATAACTCCAAGTCCACATTAGAGACAGGCGCCTCCATCCACATCGCCCGGCCGTTGAAACCCACCAGAAAGGCTTGCCATACCCGTAAGTCCTCCCTCACCTCAGAGGACAAACGCAAATAGTGAAACGGAACCACTACCCCCGCCGAGGCCTGTGCCAGCCGTCGACAAAACACCCTACCCATTGGTAATATCCTGCAGGCGAAATTCAACTTACCCAGCACCGACTGGACCTTCCGCAACTGAACTCGCCTGGCCCGCACCAAAAAGGCCAAATCCTCCAACAAATCCCTAACCTTGTCCACCGGCAACCGGCATTCCATGGCCACACTATCAATTTCAATCCCCAAAAAACGAAGCACCGTTGCCGGGCCTTCCGTCTTTTCCTGGGCCAATGGCACTCCAAACCGAGCCGCCACCCGTTCCATCGTTCTCAACAAAACCGAGCAAACCCGTGATCCCGCGGGGCCGATGAACAAAAAGTCGTCCAGATAGTGTAACACAGAATTCCAACCAGATTCCATCTTAATTACCCACTCCAAAAACGTGCTAAAACATTCAAACAACGAACAGGAAATCGCACAACCCATCGGCAAACAGCAATCTACATAAAAACTCCCCTCCCACTGAAAACCCAACAAATGAAAACTCTCTGGATGAATCGGCAATAACCTAAATGCAGCCTCGATATCAGTTTTGGCCAACAAGGCCCCCTGCCCAAAACGCCGGACCCACCGCACTGCTGCGTCAAAAGAAGTGTATGAAACTGAACACAATTCCTCCGCTATCCCATCATTCACCGCCCCACCCGGCGGAAAGGACAGGTGATGTATTAAACGGAATTTATTGTGCTCCTTTTTTGGCACTAGCCCCAATGGTGATACCCAAAAGTCTGGCAACGGCTGACAAGCAAAAGGACCAACAACCCTTCCCGCGGCAACCTCTTTTCCAATCTTCTCCGTCACAACCCCTGGACAACGCAACGCCGATGCCAGGTTCCGCGGTACGGTACCATCACCAACTAATTGACACGGAATTTTGAAACCCCACTGAAAACCTGCCAACAACAATGCAGCCGCCTCTCTATTTGGGTACTTCTCTAAATAAGGCACCATCTCTCCCACCTTCACCGGTGTCACCCCTCTTTTGCCCAACCTCGGATCCCTTGCCTCTCCCCCTCTTGAAGCATTTTGACAGACTATGGGAGCCTCCGCAACCGGAGCACTCGTGTCTGAACCGGCACTCGGCCATGAACCGACAGTGGCCTTCATTGTACTGCCAGCAACAGCCCTTCCTCCCCACGCCTTGCCCCTCACCGGCCGAGGATCCCCCGGCCCCCCCTCGAAAGGGCATAGACCCCCCTTTCGGAGCCGTCATCAACTTCATCCAAAGACTAATGTCTTTATGATCCCATCTAATGCTTGGTCTAACCGCCTTCCTCTGCCTAAACTGCTCATCATATCTGAGCCATGCCACACCCCCATAAACCCGATGAGCCTCTCCGATGGCATCCATATAACCAAACAACGCCGAGCAATGTTCCGGAGCCTTTTCCCCAACCACACTAGCAAAAATGGCAAACGCTTGAAGCCAATTCTGAAATGTACACGGAATAAGCCTGTACCTCCGTTTTTCTTCCTCCTCCCGCTTACTTTCGTCCGGTTTTCCCCTATCCAGATTAAACTTCTCTAACGGAAGCAGGGAGAATATCTCCACATATTCATCCCGCCATATTTTTTCCTTGACCTCCTGCTTCAGATGCGCCCCCAACGGACCCTCAAAGCAAACGTAAACTTCACCCTTAGCCGCATCCGCCAACCGCACACCATCACCCAACGTACTCCCCTGATTTCCTGACTCCACCGCTGCCGGTCCCGCAGGCAACCCAGGCTGAGAACCCAAGCGCTCCGCCCCAGCCACCACTCCCGTACTACTGGCACCCTGCAATGGCTCCCAAACCGTCGCCGGCGACACCGCTGCTCCCTGCCCCAATTTATTCAACAAAGTCAGCATTCCAGACAACAATTCCTGTGCTAACAACGCAGGACCCCCACCCCCCACCTGACTAGGCACAACATCCCCAATCCCCCCCCCCACCACAACAGGCCCCGATGTCCTCTCACCTGGCCGTCCCTGGGAAGAAGACCCAGCAGCCGTCGCTCCTCCACCATATGTCACCGACGGGCCTCCATACGCTAATGGCACAGCATCCGACACCTCTTCCTCTGCTAAGACACCTGCCGCCTGGGGAGGATCCGCTTCAAGCTCGCCTTCCTCCATGCTCCATCCAGATGATGACCCACCGCTATGGCTCCTAGCGAGGGTGTGGGAACTTGATTCCTGGTCCCTGCCTCCTTGCCGCACCGCTGCGCCTAAGGACCTCCTGTCCCTGGCCACCGCATTCCCCACTGCCCCACATATCGCCATCTCCCCTTCATTTTCTGCCGCTCTCCTCCTGCTACACCGCCGCCCCGGGGGCGGAACCACATCCGGACCCCCAGAGAGAGCTCCATCGTCCTGTCGCCGGCCCTCAGCCAGAGGCCGCGACGCGCCACCGCCTCGATTGCTTCCTGCTGCAGCCCTCAGCGCCTGTCCCCTCCTACCGGCTGAGGCCTCCGGTCGCGCTTCATCTTCCTGCACTGCCCCGCGCAAGGCCGCAGCGGATTCCCGCCCGACCGCATCACCTCTCTCTTGCAGGACTCCCCCCGTCTCAGCAGGTGAGTCCGCCGACCTCCGTCTTCCGCTCAGGGGCCTAACACCGCCTCGCGATTCCCTCACGGACCTGGGGGCAGACCCAGCAGATGCTTGAGCCCCCCCCGCCGACCCAGACCGAGCCGCCACTGACCTCTCGCTGCGACGAGGTGCCGCTTGAGTCGCCGACACCGCCTCTCTCCTCCGTGGGTCGCGGGAAGGACTCCGCACCCGCCTCCTGGTACGCGGAGTCGCCTCAGGGCTGAGCCGCTCCGGGGGGACCGAACGGCGCGTCCTGGTCCTCACTTCCACCGCTCCACTCGTAACCGGGACCGCATTCAAAGCCCCAGACAGGTGATCCTGCAGCCACGCCGTCCCGTGCTGCCGCGCCGCGTCTCTCAAAGCCGCCATCAAAGCCTCCAGGTCCGCCATAACTTCCTCGCTCTCTTCAACTGCCCCTAGCCCCTCCCCTCTCTTTCCTTTATACAGCCCGCCAAAACCATACTCCAGTTCCGCCCCTTAACTACCTCCCCCTCTTGCCATACTCCCAAAACTTAACCCTTACCTTGCCTGGAGTCTCCCCCCCAAGTCAAGACGCATTCCGCTAGGTCTGCGCCCCCGCTACATTGCTATTCTTATTTCAGTCCAGAGGCGGACGGAGTATAAAGAGAGAGTACGTTTAGTGGAGCCACGCTGAGAAGACTGTACTCAGTGGCTAATCAGTGAAACTGACATTGTGGCTGTGTATTTTGTCACCAACATTAGAGACTCACAGTACTGTTGAAGTACCGGACAGTAACTGCAAAACCCCAACTTACATCACACCTCACTGTATTAAAGGGTTTCTGTCATGAGAAATAACGTTATGTAGCTGACTGACATTAGCGATGTGCTAATGTCAGCACTACATAACAGTATGCTTTATAACTCCCTGCCTGCCGCCGTTCTCTTAAAATAAAGACTTATTAGCCTCTAGGTGCTATTAGGGCGTTGCTTCAGCACCTAGAGGCTCGGTCTACGCACCCTTTGGCACACCCAGGTCCAGTTGATTGACTTTTGAGTTCTCCTCAGTGTCCCGTTAATCCAGCGCCTGCGCCGTCCCTTTTAGTAGTCGGCGCAGGCGCAGTGAGTGAGGGACACGCTCCTGCTGCCGGCTTTCTTTCTTCGGCGCAGGCGCAGTGAGTAAGCCGGCAGCAGTGCTTTCACGGCACTGGCTTTAGGGGGCGATAGCCTGGGGAGGACCACTGTAGAGATTGTTAATTGCTGCTGCCTGCTTTAACATTCAACTCAACTGCTGCCGCTCTCCAGCAGGCACTATGCGGTCACACATCGCGCATTCTGCATTGTGAAGGAAAAGCTTACAGGTCATTTCTTTGGGGGACAACTCGTATGATGATCTGGTCAACTTTCATGCTACCCCCAGACAACCAGACTTCTACTCTCTTGTAACGTATTAAGTTTTGTTTCTTTTATCCTTTTTATTTTCAAACTATTATTTTGTGCATTGTATTTGTATGATATTGTATGTTTACATTTTCATAACTGCGTTTTTGAATGCACTGTCCTGTGAATATTAAAACTTCACTTCAATAAGAGCTTTCTTGTGTTCTAAACAATTCCACAATCTTAGAAGAAGCGTTACTTATATTTCTGTATTAACCCTGTGAATGCTAGAGAGCATAGTGGGTTTGAGTGGGTAATTGCGAGTTTCACAGCATCTTGTCTCCCTAATATGACAAGTGGTGGCAGCTAATACCCCTTAGATGTGGATGTCAGATAGCTAAAGGGGGAAGATTTAGCGTAAACCTCTGACTAAGGGCTCTTTCACACCTGCGTTCTTTTCTTCCGGCATAGAGTTCCGTCGTCGGGGCTCTATGCCGGAAGAATCCTGATCAGGATTATCCCAATGCATTCTGAATGGAGTGAAATCCGTTCAGGATGCATCAGGATGTCTTCAGTTCCGGAACGGAACGTTTTTTGGCCGGAGAAAATACCGCAGCATGCTGCGCTTTTTGCTCCGGCCAAAAATCCTGAACACTTGCCGCAAGGCCGGATCCGGAATTAATGCCCATTGAAAGGCATTGATCCGGATCCGGCCTTAAGCTAAACGTCGTTTCGGCGCATTGCCGCATCCGACGTTTAGCTTTTTCTGAATGGTTACCATGGCTGCCAGGACTTTAGCGTCCCGGCAGCCATGGTAAAGTGTAGCGGGGAGCGGGGGAGCAGTGTACTTACCGTCCGTGCGGCTCCCCGGGCGCTCCAGAGTGACGTCAGGGCGCCCCAAGCGCATGGATCACATGATCGCATGGATCACGTCATCCATGCGCATGGGGCGCTCTGACGTCACTCTGGAGCGCCCGGGGAGCCGCACGGACTGTAAGTATACCGCTCCCCCGCTCCCCGCTCCTACTATGGCAACCAGGACTTTAATAGCGTCCTGGGTGCCATAGTAACACTGAAAGCATTTTGAAGACGGTTCCGTCTTCAAATGCTTTCAGTACACTTGCGTTTTTCCGGATCCGGAGTGTAATTCCGGCAAGTGGAGTGCATGCCGGATCCGGACAACGCAAGTGTGAAAGAGGCCTTAAAGTAGCAGAGTGGGAAGTGATGTTAAAATCTGGGTGACACTTTAAGCTCACATCCAATGCACACAATTATACAGTGCCTACATATGTACAGTACACATATATACACATACCTTCCTTAGGACGCAGGCGCAAAGCAGGGATGAAGCAGGGAGCTGTCCGGTCAGACATTGCGCTGCTGGCCTGTGTAGGAGTAGTGTGCAGGCCCGGGATCCAGCCTATGTTCTCCTCCTACACATTCCAGCAGGCATGATGTGTGTGTTTGACTGCATTGTGCATGTGTCAAGCTTCGGTGTGGGAGGGAAACACCACACTGAGCATACGAGGGATGGGGGACGGGGGTGGGGCGGTGGACAGGGAATCAGACCTGAGAACTAGAGAAGGAAAATGTACACCTCCTAGTGAAAACCCTAACCACAATCGTGACTGACTACCAGTATGAACAGACCCCAAAAGTAGGTGAGTTAATATGCATGAATACCTAGAGTCCTATCAAGCCCTATAGGACCCTGGTACTAATGGCAGGACGAGACTACCTGTTCCTCAAAAAGGAAGGATGAACAGGAGTCTCCTACAGGCCTAATACAAACAAGAGGGAAATGCAACACACAGAACCCAAACAAAATACAAAAGGGAAAGGAAAGGACTTTACTTCAAAGGAGCAATGGAAGCACCAGGAACTCAGCCGAGATCCAACCACAATCTATCCAAAGGTCCAAACAGAAGCTATAAACCACACAACATTGTGGGAGAAGCAACTATAAATAGAGAAGGTTAAATGACCCTAATAGCATGTCAGATCAAACCACATGTTGCCAGTCTCACCGATCTCCTGCCACCTGTCGCGGGAACATCCTTTGATCATCAAGGAGCACCTAGGTGAGCATTTAGTGTTTTTTTATTTAATTAATGGAGGTGGCACTACTGAAAGGGGGGCATAACTACTGTGGGGGCACAATGTGGGAATATCTACAGTGAGGGTGCACAATGTGGGCATAACTACTGTGAAAGGGCACAATGTGGACATAACTACTGTACGGGGGTTCAATGTGGGCATAACTACTGTGAAGTGGCACAATGTTGGCATAACTACTGTGTGGGGGCACAATGTGGGCATAACTAATGTGAGGGAGCACAATGTGGGCATAATTACTGTGAAGGCTCACAATGAGGGCATAATTATTAAAGGGCTCAATGTGGGTATAACTACTGTGAGGGGGAACAATATGGACATACAGTAACTAATGTGAAGGGGCACAATGTAAATATAACTTCTGTGTGGGGGCACTTAGGCTGAGTTCACATCAGCATTCAGCCTTTCTATTCTCCTGCTCCATTATAGGAGCAGGAGAATGGAAAGGACAGATTCGGCACATAACTGAGCCAAACTGAGCCTACGGACCCCATAGACTATAATGGGGTCTGTTAGGTTTCCGCTCAGAGGAAGATTTTTTAAGCAGAGACAAAAGTCCTGCATGGGACCCGTAGACTCCGTTTGGCTCAGTTATGTGCCGAATCAGTCCTCCTATAATGGAGCAGAAGAACGGAAAGGCTGAACGCTGATGTGAACTCAGCCTAAGGGGACTGGGTGGGATTTGGGATGTAGTTGATATGCACTGGGCAGAGTTGGAGGCATGGTTTAGTATTAAAAAAATTAGCCAAGGCACGCTAAGCGCAATGCTGCTACTAAAAGATTTCAGTTTGTTTTTCAATTGAATGGTACAGTTTATAGGTCACATTGCTTAGGGGCTGTTTTTCTTCAGCTGGAACTGGGGCCTTAGTTAAGCTAGAGGGAATTATGAACAGTTCCAAATACCAGTTAATATTGGCACAAAACCTCCAGGCTTCTGCTAGAAAGCTGAACATGAAAAGGAACTTCATCTTTCAGCATGACAATGACCCAAAGCATACATCCAAATCAACAAAGGAATGGCTTCACCAGAAGAAGATTCAAGTTTTGGAATGGCCCAGCCAGAGCCCAGACCTGAATCTGATAAAAAAATCTGTGGGGTGATCTGAAGAGGCCTGTGCACAGGAGATGCCCTCGCAGTCTGAAAGATTTGGAGTGGGCAAATCTTGCCAAGTCAAAATGTGCCATGCTGATAGACTCATACCCAAAAATACCCAAAAATACTGAGTGCTGTAATAAAATCAAAAGGTGCTTCAGCAAAGTATTAGTTTAAGGGTGTGCACACTTATGCAACCATATTATGGTCACATTAAAGGTGGAAAAAGTTCTGAAATGATTTATCTTTGTCTCACATCACAGGTTTTACATCACAGAAACCTGACATTTTAACAGGGGTGTGTAGACTTTTTATATACACTGTATGTAATGACACAGATGCCATTACCACTCTTTTGCATCTTGCTACCAGTGGCAGACTATAATTGGGGCGTTTGGGTCTGTAGCCCCGTGCCCGCCATCGCTGGGGGCCCAACGCCGACCCAAACGCCCACAAACTACAGCGGGGCACGGGAGCGCATAGTTCCCTGCCCCCTGATCACCACTATAGGCTTCAGGCCTAGTAGGCCTGAAGCCTATGCGGTAGTAAAATCCCGGCATAGGCGAGCGTGATGACGTCATCGCGCAACTGTGCCCGGACGCAGCACACTGACGCCTACCATCTACTAGTGAGCAGGACGACCACCCCCAGACGAAGGTTCGCCGTCGGGGCTGGCGCCATCCTGGAGGGAGCACAGCATGGGTTAATGTTTGTTGTCCATTTGATTATTATGTAATATGTTTTCTGCACTTGCACCTTATTGTTAACCATGTTTGCATAGATGGACAGATTCATGAACGTAGTATCCGCTGTGTTCATCCTCCACAGCACTTTCCCTGCACCTATTTTCTTTTAATCATGTTTGTAGGATAGCTTTTTGCAATTATGAAATAATATGATATTCATTTGTAAGCGGTCTGGTAGTTATTTGTAGGTTTTATGTTATGGTGTATACCACAGGCTTATGTGTAATTCTATTCATATGCTTGAATAGTCAAGGAATCCCTGGTTGGGGCATATATTGGTTATTCTAGCCAATAAGCTGTTTGAGGAGACAGCGATGTTCCAGTAAGCGCCACAGCCTCTTTGCTCAGCGCTGTCATTTTATAGCACTGTGCTTGGTATTGCAGCTCAGCCCCAATCACTCGGATGGAACTGAGCTGCACCTAGGCCATGTAACGATGAATGTGATGTCATATGGCCTAGGAAGCTCACAAAGCACCACAGCCTCTTAATATAGAAAAAAAACTAAACTAAAATGGAGGGAGGGGCCCGAGTTGGGTAGACAGCCCTGGGCCCATCATGCACTTAATCCGCCCCTGCTTGCTACTATCTCTAATATGCTAACTTATGTCATCCAAATGTATTTTATGTCATCCCTGTATAATGTGCATATCTATCTCTATGTAACTGTTCATGTTCATGCAATTGCCTGGTTCACCAGCAGGTGGCAGCAACATTGGCAGTGTGATTGTTTCCCTGGAGAGGAACTTTCCAGTTCCTTCCAACCCTCTCTAGAGAGGGAGGAGTTTAGTGTTAGTGAGAGTCAGTCTCTCATCCACCCTCCTAAGGGAGAGGCTGTGTGCTGGCCCTGCCTGCAAGATCTACATGGTTGCTTATCTCCTCCTGGGCTTGCATTGCCTATAACTCCAAGCCAAGTAAGCTTGAAGCCAGGAAGAAGTTCCTAGGATTAAAGTAAGAGACAGATTACTGAAAGCTAAGTTCCAGCAGAAGAGGAAAAGTTCCTATTTACTCTAGCTAGCATAGCAGAGCTGAGGAAGCTACAGCATAGTAGAGCTGAGATTGCTGCAGAAGTGTTTGCCTGCCAGAGTTAAGCCAATACCTGCTGATGACCAAGATACCGTTTGGAAACTGTTTAGATTATCCTATATGCCCAGTAAAGTTGTGTTCTACGTTAATACAAAGTCTGGACTTCGTTTATTCTACTCCCTTTATCATCCAAGTTATTCATCCCTTTTTGCACTACTTCGAACCAGCATGTCTGGGATCCAAGGATATCCAGGTAGGAGCACTGTGAAACGTGCCTATAACAACTTCAGATAGACTGTAGGCCACTCTACACCACTCTGAAAATTCTACACCTGGGTACCCTCATTACCATCTACAAAGGGGACATGGCGTCATGACTACTTGCTCTATAAGAGGGACATATTTCGTAGAAATCTCCTAATGGGCATGGGATACCCCAGACTCCCCCAGGTGGGCCTGTTGCTTATATATATATATATATATATATATATATATATACACACAGGGTGTTAATCGCATCCCACCCAAGATATATGTCATTATGCTGTGACAGTCTGTCCATGGTATCATCACTATACCTGCCTCCCCATAGTGCCCCCATTACTGACTCCCCGAAGTTCCCCAGATACTTACTCTATCCCTTACAAAGCTCTTATAAGTTGCCGTGTGTATACTGTAGGGTAAATGCTACTCCGATGTGCCAACTCAGCACTGTGCTACTTTATTGGCTGCATGCACCGTCCCTTGTCTTCTACTGCTGAACGCTCCTAACAATAACACTCTTGGCGAGAACAACGGTTTTAAGCTAGTCACTACCTGGTCTCCGCCCAGAGCAGCCACAGCCTGCTCTTTCCCCCTCCGACTACACGGGCTGTATTAACCCCTAGTGGAGTGTGCTTGTGAAAGGTACGCAGATGGATGGCGAGAAAATCACTCCAACAGCTGAGGAACACTGGAACAGATTCACTAAAGATGATTTTGCAATACAGCAACATACTCTTGTACTTCTGAAACAGGTAGAAATATATTCAATAGGGACGCTGTCTCTTTAAGAAACGGAGTTAATAGCAGGGAGGGTCTCTGTGAAATTTGTTTATTTTAAACAGTCTCTCAGGGGCCACACCTACTGTTCCTGCTATCAGGCAATAGACCCTCTGTAACGGTCGCGTACACACACACACAGGGGGGAGGGAAGTGACCACTGCGCTCCACCCTCACCCCTGGCCCTGCCTACTTGCCTCGCGAGTCCTAATGACAGGGGACAACTGGACGGCAATCCCTAACTTGGAGTGAGTGCAGGGATGACAGACAGACAAACAACAGGACGTGAACGGACCGAGTCAATACCAGGAAAGCTGCAAAGTACAAATGGAGCAAGCAGAGAATTGTCAGGAGAAGCCGGGGTCATAAATACCAGGAGAGCAGAGAAGTACAAGAGGTGTCCTAAGAGAGTAGTCAGTTGGGAGCCAAGGTCACAATACCAGGACGGAAGCGCAGTACAGGAGGAGCAGGCAAAAGGATGGTCAGGGAACAGGATCAGGTAAGTATTCAGCAGTCCAACAAATAGCCAGGAACCTAGAAATTAACAGGCAACCTGTAGCCAGCAGGCTGCCTGTATTTATAGTGGGGAGTGAGGGTCATGTGACGTGGCCAGCGTTACATGACCGACAGACCAACCAGTCGAGCACCGAGTGATCAGCTCGGCGCTCAAGGCAGACTAGGAGCAGGGAGCCACCCAGCTAGTAAAGCCGCCCTGGGAATGAGGTCAAAACACACAACCTCATTCCAAAAGCTAAGCAACAGTTCTGCGGGCAATGGGGGACCGAGTGCACCTTTGGAACCCTGTGACAGTACCCCCCCTTTTACGAGGGGCCACCAGACCCAAGACTTCAGGCGATGGCTTTTCAGGGTGTTCTAAATGAAATTTACGAACAAGTCTAGGAGCATGAACCTCCCTGGCAGGTACCCAAGATCTCTCTTCAGGTCCATACCCCTTCCAGTGAATCAGGTACTGCAAGGAATTACGCACCTTCCTGACATCCACTATTTTAGACACCACATACTCGACAGCATCATTAACAAGAACCGGCGGAGGCGAGGCTTTTGATGGTACTACCGGTTCAAAATATTTTTTAAGCAGAGATTTATGGAACACATTATGAATGTGGAATGACTCAGGCAGCTCCAACCTAAAAGATCCTGGGTTAATCACTTCCGTGATCTTATATGGTCCAATAAAACGAGGAGCAAATTTTTTAGAAGTTACCTTGAGAGATAGATTCTTGGAGGACAACCATACTTTATCCCCAACCTGAAAGTTTACCCCCCTTGAACGTCTCCTATCGGCCTTGAGTTTTTGAGAACATTGAGCCTTTTCTAGGTTCGATTGAACCCGGGCCCAAACTGTGCACAGTTCGGAGGAGAGTTTATCCGCTTCAGGGTTAGAGGAGGAGACGGACGACCCAGAATGAAAACGGGGATGAAAACCTTGGTTACAAAAGAAAGGGGAGACCCCAGCAGAAGAATTGACACGGTTATTCAAAGCAAATTCAGCCAACGGAAGGAATTTGACCCATAATTGCTGGTCATCAGCAACATACAACCTCAAGAATTGTTCCACAGACTGATTAAGGCGTTCAGTCTGCCCATTACTCTCAGGATGGTAGGCGGAAGAAAAAGACAATGAAATTTTACATCTTTGACAGAAGGCCCTCCAGAATTTGGACACAAACTGCACACCCCTGTCAGAAACAATATTTTCCGGGATGCCATGTAAACGAACAATCTCTCTCACAAAAATAGATGCCAGGTTTTAGCATTCGGAAGTTTAGACAGGGGAATGAAATGAACCATCTTGCTAAACCTATCGACCACTACCCAAACCACAGTCTTACCCTCCGCCAGCGGTAGGTCAGTTATAAAGTCCATAGCGATATGGGACCAGGGTCTACTGGGAATGGGTAGGGGTCGTAGATTACCAGCAGGGCGAGTCCTAGGTGTCTTGGACCTGGCACAAACCTCACAGGCTGACACGTAGGACTTGACATCCCTAGTTAGAGTGGGCCACCAATAAGATCTAGAAACCAGATCCTTAGTGCCCTCAACACCCGGATGTCCACAAAAGGCAGAATCGTGACACTCACCCAACAGCTGGAGACGAAATTGTACGGGAACAAACAACTTATCTGTTGGGGTGGATACCGGTGCCAGATGTTGTTCAGACCTAATGCGAGCCGAGATATCCTGGGTAAGAGCTGCTAAGAAGATTTTTGCTGGTAGGATGGATTCAGGTGGTACCTCAGTAGGTTAAAAATCCTGGAAGCTCCGAGATAATGCGTCCGCCTTCACATTTTTACTTCCCGGCCTGAACGTGATGGAAAAATCAAAACGAGTAAAAAACAGAGCCCATCTGGCTTGACGGGGATTCAACCTCTTAGCAGACTCGAGAAACATAAGGTTTTTATGGTCAGTGACAACAGTTACACAATGTCTTGCCCCCTCCAGGAAATGCCTCCACTCCTCAAATGCCCATTTAATGGCCAGCAGCTCCCTATTCCCTATGTCGTAGTTTCTCTCCGTGGGAGAGAATTTCCTGGAGAAGAAGGCACATGGTCTCAGATTAGTGAGGCTAGCAGGACCTTGTGAAAGGACTGCTCCTACGCCGTCCTCGGACGCATCCACCTCCACAATAAAAGGTTTCTCCTGATCAGGCTGGATCAGAATGGGAGCGCTACTAAATGCCTTTTTTAATTTTTCAAATGAAGAAATGGCCTCAGTAGACCAATTCTCCAAATCCGCCCCTTTTTTAGTAAGGTCGGTCAACGGTTTAGCAATTACGGAAAAATTCCTAATAAATTTACGATAGTAATTGGCGAAACCTAAGAACCGTTGTAAGGCCTTTAAGGATGAAGGTCTTACCCATTCCTTAATTGCTAGTACCTTACCCGGATCCATCTTGAAGGCGTGAGGAGTCAGAACATGCCCTAGAAACAGAATCTCCTGTACACCAAAGACACATTTCTCTTGTTTAGCTGATAGCTGATTCTCCCTCAACACCTCTAATACTTGTTTAACATGAGACACATGGGATTCGAAGTCAGGAGAGAATATCAAAATGTCGTCAAGATAGACAATAACAAATTTACCTAAGTACTCCCTAAGAATGTCATTCATGAAGTTTTGGAACACAGCTGGGGCATTGCTGAGTCCAAAAGGCATCACTTGATATTCAAAGTGTCCTACTGGAGTATTGAACGCCGTCTTCCATTCGTCTCCCTCCTTGATTCGGATTAGATTGTATGCCCCTTTCAGGTCAATTTTGGAAAACCAGGTTGCCCCCAGAACCTGGTTAAATAAATCCGGAATCAATGGGAGGGAGTATCTATTCTGGACAGTGATTTTATTTCATCTCCGGTAATCGATACATGGCCTAAGACCACCATCTTTTTTCTTAACGAAGAAAAACCCCGCCCCCATAGGAGAGACAGAAGGTCTAATATGCCCTTTACCAAGGCTCTCCTTAATATAATCTTCCATGGCCTTGCGTTCGGGCATAGAAAGATTATAAATTCATCCTTTAGGAAACTTGGCCCCCTCTACTAACTCTATGGTACAATCATAAGGTCTATGGGGGGGTAGAACCTCCGGAGTTGGTGATGAGAATACATCAGAATATTCTCTAACAACAGAGGGTAAAGTATCAGACTTTACTGAGACCCCAGCCTGTACCACGGACAAGCACGAGTCACACTTAGGCCCCCATCTCACCAACTCCCCATTGGACCAATCTATAGTGGGGTTATGTAGTCGGAGCCAAGGCAACCCTAGTACCACCTCAGCAGGTAGGTTCTCCAGGACTAGAAGCGAACATCTCTCTGAGTGGCACACACCCACGGTTAGAGAAATCTCCGAGGTACATAAGCTCATCGTACCACCAATAAGAGGAGTAGCATCAATAGCCATGACATGGATAGGAGTTGGTAAGGCAAACATAGGAATACCCAATCTTACAGCATACTCAGAGTCAATAAAGCTAGCCGCTGAGCCAGAATCAATAAAGGCCTTACCCGGCCATTTATCTACTCCCAGAGAAATCGTAATGGGTACCGAAAGCTTACATTTAGAAAATTCAGGGTGTACCTGGTCTTTAGGTTGCCTTATCTTAGGAGACTTGACAGAGAGGACCTTCTTAGGACACTGGTTGATCCAATGGTCAGGATCTCCACAGTAAAAGCATTCTCCACGTCTGCGGCGAAGATTTCCTCGGGTCATGCCAACCTGCATGGGTTCCTCGGTGGAGACCTCAGCATTGTCTCTGGGATAGGCCTCTGGCTGGACCACCATCTGGGAAGAGAACTGTTGTTCCTGTCGTCTCTCTCTAACCCGTCGGTCAAGTCGGACAACAAGGGTCATCATCTCCTCTAAGGTCTCTGGAAGTTGATAACTGACCAGAAGATCCTTTAATTTATCAGACAGACCTGACCTGAACTGACTCTTCAGGGCTGGTTCGTTCCATCCTGAGGGGACACACCACCTTCTGAATTGGGTGCAATAATCCTCCGCTGGTAAATTGCCCTGAACCAGTGCCTTTAGAGCCGTCTCGGCTACTAGAGCCCTGTCTGGTTCATCATAGAGGGTACCCAAGGCCTGAAAGAACCCCTCCACAGAATATAAACAACTGGTGCCAGCAGGTAAAGAGAACGCCCAGTCCTGGGGATCACCCTGTAATTGGGAAATGATAATGCCCACGCATTGACTCTCGGGGCCAGAGGACACGGGGCGCAAACGGAAGTAAAGTTTGCAACTCTCCTTAAAAGAGAGAAACTTCCTCCGGTCTCCAGAAAAGGGTTCTGGGAGCTTAATCTGGGGCTCAAAATGCGGACTGGAGGCCCTAACTCAAAAGAACTGAGTTTTTCCCCTAACTCCTGCACCCTCTGCGTCAGATTAGAGACATGGTCAGTCAGGGTCACCAGAGGATTCATAATACAGTGGTTATTGGGCCTGTTAATCTGTAACGGTCGCGTACACACACACACAGGGGGGAAGGAAGTGACCACTGCGCTCCACCCTCACCCCTGGCCCTGCCTACTTGCCTCGTGAGTCCTAATGACAGGGGACAACTGGACGGCAATCCCTAACTTGGAGTGAGTGCAGGGATGACAGACAGACAAACAACAGGACGTGAACGGACCGAGTCAATACCAGGAAAGCTGCAAAGTACAAATGGAGCAAGCAGAGAATTGTCAGGAGAAGCCGGGGTCATAAATACCAGGAGAGCAGAGAAGTACAAGAGGAGTTATAAGAGAGTAGTCAGGTGGGAGCCAAGGTCACAATACCAGGACGGAAGCGCAGTACAGGAGGAGCAGGCAAAAGGATGGTCAGGGAACAGGATCAGGTAAGTATTCAGCAGTCCAACAAATAGCCAGGAACCTAGAAATTAACAGGCAACCTGTAGCCAG
Source organism: Bufo bufo (assembly GCF_905171765.1). Classification (NCBI taxonomy): domain Eukaryota; kingdom Metazoa; phylum Chordata; class Amphibia; order Anura; family Bufonidae; genus Bufo; species Bufo bufo. The sequence goes on along the minus strand of NC_053389.1, from coordinate 244,315,739 downwards.
CAGGCTGCCTGTATTTATAGTGGGGAGTGAGGGTCATGTGACGTGGCCAGCGTCACATGACTGACAGACCAACCAGTCGAGCACCGAGTGATCAGCTCGGCGCTCAAGGCAGACTAGGAGCAGGGAGCCACCCAGCTAGTAAAGCCGCCCTGGGAATGAGGTCAAAACACAGAACCTCATTCCAAAAGCTAAGCAACAGTTCTGCGGGCAATGGGGGACCGAGTGCACCTTCGGAACCCCGTGACACCCTCCTGGTGCTCGATCTCTATATCTCCAAGACGGGACCTTTCTCTTTGCTGCAGTGGAGAATCTGTCCGGGCACCTCTGAGGCCTTGCTTGTCTGACATGTGCTCCACACTCTCTTGCGCTGGTCCGTGTTGCACTCTTCTTTCAGTGCCACTCAATGCTATGCCTGCTGCATCCTCTCTGTACCTATCTGGGCTGCACTACTTCACTTGGATGACCACATTACACCACCCCTGAGCTCTGGTAACGGACCCTGCTCTGGATCTCCTGCACGGCACTCCTCTCCTTCTCCAGGCACTGGCTGAACTGCTTTTCCTGTGTAGCAGGCTTTACCTTCCACTGGTTATCTCTAGCTGGGAACTGGCTCCCTCTGTTGGACTGGAATGATAACAGCAAGTTTCTATGTCCCAGAAATAAAATAGCTCCTCCTGACACTACACTTATTCCATTCCTCCCCCCAAAGGTTACATAGCCAACCTTGAGCAGCAAGACAATGCAACACAAACCAAGCACGGTGGACAATCTCTTCCAAATCCTTACACCGAGACCTACTGTACAGCACTGTTGAATATGTTGATGCTACATAAATAACTAGTAATTTAAAACAGTCACATGCCCTCTGTATTGCATTTTTTTTAGTCATAGAACAAGGACACAAAGAGAAAATTTATATTGACGTCATCCCTTTAAATCTGTAAAATCCCCTCTTTTTGACCATCAGGATTCTGTATTATTTCAGCAGCAGAATTTTATGTGAAATAGATACAACATTATACTGAACTTTATATGGAAACAAAGAACCTTTTACAGTACAGTAAGATTACAAATCCTCCCACCATAAGAAGGTTTAGGATTGTAGTTACAAGTGTAAATCCTGCAATCCTACCACAACTTCTATTACATGAAATAACAAATAAAAGTTATACCACCATGACCCACATGATTACAGTCAGGTCCATAAATATTTGGACATTGACACAATTGTAACATTTTTGGCTCTATACACCACCACAATTAATTTTAAATGAAACGAACAAGATATGCTTTAACTGCAGACTGTCAGTTTTTATTTGAGGGTATTTACATCTAAATCAGATGAACGGTGTAGGAATTACAACAGTTTGCATATGGGCCTCCCACTTGTTAAGGAACCAAAAGTAATTGGACAATTGGCTTCTCAGCGGTTCCATGGCCAGGTGTGTGTTATTCCCTCATTATCCCAATTACAATGAGCAGATCAAAGGTCCAGTGTTCATTTCAAGTGTGCTATTTGCATTTGGAATCTGTTGCTGTCAACTCTCAAGATGAGATCCAAACAGCTGTAACTATCAGTGAAGCAAGCCATCATTAGGCTGAAAAAACAAAACAAACCCATCAGAGAGATAGCAAAAACATTAGGCGTGGCCAAAACAACTGTTTGGAACATTCTTAAAAAGAAGGAACGCACCGGTGAGCTCAGCAACACCAAAAGGCCCGGAAGACCACGGAAAACAACTGTGGTGGATGACCGAATAATTATTTCCCTGGTGAAGAAAACACCCTTAACAACAGTTGGCCAGATCAAAAACACTCTCCAGGAGGTAGGTGTATGTGTGTCAAAGTCAACAATCAAGAGAAGACTTCACCAAAGTGAATACAGAGGGTTCACCACAAGATGTAAACCATTGGTGAGCCTCAAAAACAGGAAGGCCAGATTAGAGTTTGCCAAACGACATCTAAAAAAGCCTTCACAGTTCTGGAACAACATCCTATGGACACATGAGACCAAGATCAACTTGTACCAGAGTGATGGAAAGAGAAGAGTATGGAGAAGGAAAGGAACTGCTCACGATCCTAAGCATACCACCTCATCAGTGAAGTATGGTGGTGGTAGTGTCATGGTGTGGGCATGTATGGCTGCCAATGGAACTGGTTTTCTTGTATTTATTGATGATGTGACTGCTGACAAAAGCAGCAGGATGGATTCTGAAGTGTTTCGGGCAATATTATCTGCTCATAATTAGCCAAATGCTTCAGAACTCATTGGACAGCGCTTCACAGTGCAGATGGACAATGACCCAAAGCATACTGCAAAAGCAACCAAAGAGTTTTTTAAGGAAAAGAAGTGGAATGTTATGCAATGGCCAAGTCAATCACCGGACCTGAATCCGATTGAGCATGCATTTCACTTGCTGAAGACAAAACTGAATGGAAAATGCTCCAAGAAAATACTGAAGACAGTTGCAGTAGAGGCCTGGCAGAGCATCACCAGGGATGAAACCCAGCATCTGGTGATGTCCATGCGTTCCAGACTTCAGGCTGTAATTGACTGCAAACGATTTGCAAACAAGTATTAAAAAGTGAAAGTTTGATTTATGATTATTATTCTGTCCCATTACTTTTGGTTCCTTAACAAGTGGGAGGCACATATGCAAACTGTTGTAATTCCTACACCGTTCACCTGATTTGGATGTAAATACCCTCAAGTTAAAGCTGACAGTCTGCAGTTAAAGCACATCTTGTTCGTTTCATTTCAAATCCATTGTGGTGGTGTATAGAGCCAAAAAATTTAGAATTATGTTGATGTCCCAATATTTATGGACCTGACTGTAAGTACGCATAGCGACCCTTTCAGGTTGGGAGAGATTGTATAGTCGTGATTTTGGCAGCTTGGTGCCTGGGATGAGATTAATAGGGCAGTTGTACTCCCGGTGAGGGGGCAACTCCTGGACACCACTCTCGGAAAACACATCCGAAAATTCAGAGAGAAAAGATGGCACAGTCTTGGTAGAAACCTCTGAAAGAGATTAGAGATGTCGCGAACATAAAATTTTCCGTTCGCGAACGGCGAACGCGAATTTCCGCAAATGTTCGTGAACGGGTGAACCGGGCGAACCGCCATAGACTTCAATAGGCAGGCGAATTTTAAAACCCACAGGGACTCTTTCTGGCCACAATAGTAATAGAAAAGTTGTTTCAAGGGGACTAACACCTGGACTGTGGCATGCCGGAGGGGGATCCATGGCAAAACTCCCATGGAAAATTACGTAGTTGACACAGAGTGTGGTAAGTTGAATTCGCAATGCGATTAATATAACCTGCATTAATTGCATTGCGAATTCAACTTAGAGCTAAGTTCCTAATGGTTGTATTGCTAGAATTGACGAATATAACGAATATAGCACTATATTCTCAATCTTCGTTATATTCTAGCAATACAACCATTAGGAACCCAGCTCTAAGTTGAATTCGCAATGCGATTAATATAACCTGTATTAATCACATTGTGATTACAACTTAGTCAAATTTGTGACACTGCAGCTTCAGAATGAATCTAAGATGGATGCTGTCCTTGCTTTTTGATAGGAGGTGGGAGGGTCTGGGAAGGAGGGTATGCTGATTAGCTGGAATGTGTCTGCTGACTGTGAGGTACAGGGTCAAAGTTTGCTCAATGATGATGTATAGGGGGCAGACCGAACATCGCATATGTTCGCCCGCCGCGGCGAATGCGAACAAGCTATGTTCGCCGGGAACTGTTCGCCGGCGAATAGTTCGGGACATCTCTAAAAGAGATGCTGTGAAGCAATTCTCTCTGCAAAACTCACTCCAACCATTTATTTGCCTTGCTTGCCAATCAATGGTGGGGTTATGTTTAGTGAGCTAGGGTAGCCCCAACACTAGAGGAGTAGGTAATCCGCTTAAGATGAAACATGACATATCCTCAACATGAGCGTAACCCACAGTCAAACGGATATTGTGAACTATGCCCTTTAACGATCTTTGAGAAAGTGGAGGGGAATCGATAGCAAAAACAGGTATATCCTTTTCCAAAGTGCATACTTGGAAACTATGCGTTGTTGCAAATTGATTATCAATGAGATTGACAGCTGCTCCACTATCTACAAAAATCTCACAAACAATGTTCTTGCTGTCTAGCGCCACCCTGGCAGGTAGGAGAAAACGTTAACTACAAGCAAACGGCAAACCTTCAATAGTAGCAAATGGAAAGGTTTTAGAGTTTTTTTGGGGTTTTGTTTTGTTTTTATTACCCTCAGTTAACTTCATGAATCTCCTAGAGGGGCAAACATTAGCTAAATGATTTATACCCCCACAACAGAAACAAACCCTCCTCTGAGAGCTGAATCCCCTCCTATCAGAGGCAAGCAAACCCAGCTGCATGGCCTCCTCCTCAGAGGGGATTGAGACAGACTGAGACCCCTGCGCACTGAATGAGACAGCCCCACTGTCCTTGGGCTGAATATGACAGGAAAGAGTAGTCTCCTCTCTTTCTCTAAGACGCCTGTCAATACGAACAGCTAGAGACATGGCTGACTCTAACGACGCTGGTCTCTCATGAAAAGCGAATGCATCTTTCAATCTTTCCGAAAGACCATGGCAAAATTGACTTCGGAGTGCAGCATCATTCCAACCAGTATCAGCTGCCCATCTCTGAAATTCAGAACAATATATCTCTGCGGAGTGTTTACCCTGGCATAAAAAACGCAGTTTAGATTCAGCCAGAGCAATACGATCCGGGTCATCATATATCTGCCCCAGGGCTACAAAAAATTCATCCACCGATCGGAGGGGCCGTGCCTCCACCAGCAGCGAAAAGGCCCAAGACTGAGCGTTATCCCTGAGCAGTGAGATGATGATCCCCACCCTCTGCTCCTCATCATCAGAGGAATGGGGAAGTAGGCGAAAATGGAGTTTGCAAGCCTCTCTAAAGCGAACAAAATTCTCACTACCCCCGGAGAACGTATCCGGAAGCGAGATCTTAGGCTCGGAACAAACTCCATGAACGCCAGCAGAACCGGTCACCTGAAACTGAGACACAGTTTTACAGAGATCTGCTACCTCCAGCGAAAGACCTTCCATGCGGTCAATCAAGGCTGAAACCGGATCCATGCTTAAGACGGTTATGGGGGTTTATAATGTCACGGGGGAAGTTTGCAGATAGCTGGAACTTATGAATAAACGAGCGACTGGCTTGATCCCAAACTAAGGAGCTTATAGGTGAGCCCTATAAAACCCTAAGAGCTCTCCCTGACTGCTATCCACATTCAAGGGTCTCGATTGTGGACGATTGCATGCCCACGTACCTAAGTCTGTGTGACACCTGAAAACACTATAATAGTGAGGGTACACGACCACCGTCTCCCTGCACTTAATACCGACGGAGTCAGGGTCACCTAGATTCAAGCCAGCAAGGAAACACAATAAAGTAAAGGACTTATCTGAGCAAACAGCAGAAGCAGTCTTCAGCAGTGAATCATCCAGGAAGAAGTATAAACCGCAAAGTGAGGCAGTATGGGAGGGAATATAAAGGAAGACGATTAGTCTAAATAAGTGACACCTGGCATAAGGAAAGGAGATGAGAAAGTGAAACCAAAACAAAGAACATCATACAAGAGGTAGAGAAGAACGTCTGCCAGACCTTCTCACAGAACTGGCGGTGACAGTATTAGACTTAGCGCATACTCATGTGTTAGGAGGGCATCTGGGGGTCCAGAAAACTCAGCAACGTATACTGCAGCATTTCTATTGGCTATTATATGAGGAAGTCAGGAGGTTTTGAAAGTCCTGTCCAGAGTGTCAGAGGACAAGCCCCCAGCCTCACTATCATAGTCCCCTGGTTTGAGCTTTTATATGGCAGACATCCCCGAGGGCTGCTAGATATCGCTAAAGAGGCATGGGAGCAGCAGCCAAAAGTATATTTGAGCACATCAAGAAGATGCAGGACCGGATAGGGACAGTTCTGCTCATAGTCTGTGAACATATGGAAGCGACTCAGCTGGCCCAGAGCCGCGTGTACAACCGGGCCGCCCAGGTAAGGACGTTTAACCCGGGTGACCGAGTGTTAGTACTAGTGCCCACCATAGACCAGGTGGCAAGGACCGTATGAGATAAGAGAGAAGTTAGGCCCCGTGAATTACAGGGTATACCAGCCAGGAAGGCAGAAGCCAGAGCAGGTATACCACGTTAATTTACAGAAATCCTGGAAAGATAGAGAAGGTCTTCTTGGGGATGGCCCGCGCTCTGTCTTGGCTGCAGAGATCGTCCCAGGCCCTACGGTGGTATCAGAGGACACTCCTGCGGTGAAGATAGGTAGCGGTTTGTCGACTAAGCAGACTCAAGAAGTGAGTTAATTAGCAGGAGTAAGGACGTGTTCTCTGACCTTCCAGGATGTACCAACCTAGTCCAACATGACATTGTCACCGAGCCCCAGGTAAAAGTCAGTTTACAACTGTACCGCGTACCGGAGGCTTGACAACAAGCCATTGCAGAGGAAGGGAAGTTTATACTGAGGTTAGGGGTCATTGAGGAGTCTAGAAGCGAGTGGGCTAGCCCAATCGTTCTTATCCCGAAGCCCGAAGGATCATTACGTTTCTGTAATGATTTCCAGAAGCTAAACGAGATTTCAAAGTTTGACGCCTATCCCATGCCGCGAATAGATGAGTTAATAGAGCGAATGGGTAAAGCCAGGTATTTCTTGGTGATAGATCTCACAAAAGGGTACTGGCAGGTACCTTTTACAGAGACAGCAAAAGAGAAGACCGCCTTTGTCACGCCGGAGGGGCTGTTTTATTATAGAGTGTTGCCCTTCGGGTTGCACGGCGCTCCGGCCACGTTTCAACGGCTGATGGATATCGTCTTCCGACTACATCTCCGGTATGCCTCAGCATATTTGGACGATATCATCATATTTAGCCAGGACTGGGAAAGTCACTTGTCGAAGGTTCAAGCAGTGATAGACTCGCTCAGGAAGGCAGGATTGACCGTCAACCCAAAAAAGTGCTCAGTGGGCCTGGAGGAAGCATGGTATTTGGGTTATGTCATTGGACGCGGAGTCGTTAAGCCCCAAGTAAATAAGATCGAGGCGATCCGAAGTTGGCCTAGACCCCTTACGACCAGGCAGCTGCAGTCGTTTTTAGGGATGGTAGGGTATTATATGCGGTTAATCCCACATTTCGCCACTTTAGCTGCCCCATTGACAGGACTCCTGAAAGGTAGGAAGTCAGTAATGGTTCGCTGAGATGAGCAGGCGGAAGAGACGTTCTCCCGTTTGAAGTCGGCCCTATGCGGGTCCCCAGTTCTGGTGTCGCCCGACTTCGGATGGAAATTTATAGTTAAGACGGACGCCTCTGGAGTAGGCCTCAGGGCAGTACACTCCCAGGAAATCAACGTTGAAGAACACCCCGTTGGTTTCCTGAGCAGCAAGCTCACCCCGGCGGAAACCCGATACAGCGTGGTAGAAAGAGAATGCCTCGCCATCAAGTGGGCACTTGATTCTCTCAGGTATTACCTGTTGGGGAGAAGGTTCTGTCTGGTGACCGACCATTCCCCTCTCCAGGGGATGAGCCAGGCCAAGGAGGGGAGTGCACGGTTCCCCAGATGGTTCTTGTCCCTTCAAAATTTTAAATTCAGGGTTGAGCACAGGGCAGGTCGTCTGCAAGGGAATACGGATGCCCTGTCCCGGGTACACTAGCCAGTCTACGGAAAAGGGGGCTGGGGACTGCTTGCCTGCGCACTTGGCCTTGAGGTCCGCACTTGCTCAAACCCTTGAGTGCGGCTTTGACAGCATGCATGGTGAACACTGACGCTTGTTCGGGATGACTAACAGAGAGAAAATGTTGTACTCCCGCCAGGTACGACCTCACTGTACTGTGGGAGAGCTTGCGCACTGAGTGGCAGTAACCAATGAACGCCAGGATGTACTCTGGAAAACTGGAGTCCCCTTGAGGACATTCCCCTTGGAACCTGCAGAACGTCTTCCACCCGGTGTTGTATGCTCTGGTTGTGTTAGGCGAGAGGGAATTGTGTATCAAAGCGTGGGCCGTCTCAAGGTGGTTGGTTACGCTAGCATTAAGGACTCGTGAGGAGGGACGGTGGCGCCTGTCGCGTCTGCCTCTGGCATGATCTGTAAGAAACGGGAGAAGTTAGCCCTCGACAAGGCGTCAGCAGCCAAGTTTTGCGCACCTGGCACATGCGCACTGTAAATATGGAAATGGTGACGTAGGGAGAGCTGTACTAATCGTCTGAGGAAACACATGACGTGGCTTGATTTCGATAGCCCACTGTTAACGATGTCTACCACGGCTGTATTGTCAGTCACAAATAGAACAGACTGATTCGCCCAAAGACTGCCCCATATGTGGGCGGCTACCACAATGGGGTACAGCTCGAACAGTGCCGAGGTTTGGAGGAACCCCGGGATTTGTCCCACCTCGGCAGGCCATCCGTCCGCAACCCAGTGGGTGCCGAAAATGGCGGCAAACCCTGAGCTTGCAGCCGCATCTGAGAAGACTATAGGAGACCGACTCGACAGCTTGGGTACGAATAAGGACACCCCGTTCCACCAGCTCAGAAAATGGTCCCACATGTGGAGATCCGCTAAGGCCTGACTGTCCAGGCACACTGGGCTGTCCTGCTCCGGGGCGGTACTTAAGAGCGCCAGCAGGCGGGATATGAATGCTCTGCCCTGCGGGATGATGCGCATGGCGAAATTTAACATGCCCAGTAGAGACTGAAGGTCAGCCTTAGTGACCACGGTTCTGACTGTAAACCTATGGATGACTTCTCTAATTCTTGTTAACTTATCCGCAGGCAACCTAGCTAACATGTGCTGGGAGTCTAACTCGATGCCCAAAAAGGTGATCACTGTGGACGGGCCTTCTACTTTCTTGGGGGAAACCGGGACACCTAACTGGGAAAAACACCTCAGCAACTTCCCCAGCCCTAGGGGGACTGCCCCTGGCCTCTCAATCAGTAAGAAGTCATCTAAGTAGTGGATGACAAATTCACAGTGGACCTTGTGTACCAAAACCTAGTGGAGGGCCTGAGCCAACTGATCGAAGAGCCACGGGCTGCTCTTGGAACCGAAGGTGAGTTTGGTGGAGAAATAATACAGGCCTTTCCACTTGATGCCGTGCCACTGCCAGAGAGCTGGCATGATGGGAAGCAACTTAAAGGCATCTGATATGTCGGCTTTGGACAACATGGACCCTGGACCCGTTTTCATGATGATGGCGATAGCCTGGTCGATCGAAGAATATCTCATGCCAACTTCCTCCGAAGGAATGAGGGAGTTAAGGCTGGGGACCTGGGAGCCGTGTGGGGCAGACAAGTCAATAATGAGTCTCTCCTTCTTGCTGAACTTGCCTGTGACTACCCCCACGGGACTGACCCTCCACCGTTGAAAAGGGGGCACTCCAAAAGGACCGATTAAGAACCCTTTGTTTAACTCGGACTCTATTAGTACGTCTACAGAACCGGGATTCCTTTTGGCTGACTGAAGGTTCCTGCACTCGTATGTGAACTCTGGAGTCGTGATCAACCCCGTATGGAAGCCCTCGTGAAACCCTGACACCAGGAACTGTACAAACCCTGGATTATGGTGACCTCGCAAGTACTCTTGTAAACAGCTAGTATTGACCACACTCATGTAATTCTTCACCGATTTTAATGAGCATGCTACTCGGGGGTGGGCCCTGAAACAGTTGGTACAGATATGTAACAGACGGCATTGCCCGAAATTACAAGACGCGTAATTAAAATTGTTACATATCTGGGCCCTACCTAGCTGAACGATGGGTCGGCCCAGCTTATCTACCGAATTGGGGGGTCTGAAGACGTCGAGTGGTCCAGCTGCAGAGCTGGAGGGGTAAGACGCCGTGCTGACAGCGGACTTATGGCACCACTCGACAGAGTGGAAGATAGACTGACAGGCGGAACAGGAGGGAGCTTTCAGGCCTGCAAAGTGTCTGCAGAATAACTCGGTGTCTAGGTTGGACCAGTCTGTGACGTGTTGGAATTGGGAGAGAGCCGCTGCCGCCTTGGCTGAGAATGAACAGTGATAATCATAGAATGCGTTCCCTCCATACCTATGACCCAATTCTGTGACCCGAAAGAGATACAGGTCTAGTTCCTCCCTCCTGTCCGGCCTGGCAGTACAAATAACATCCCTGAAAAGGCTAAACGCCATGACGAACTCCGGGATGGTTAATTTGCGGTTGAGCCGGTGGTCGCGGCTTCTTAGCACCACCGACACTTCCCCGCAAGCTATGACCTTGTTGTCAGATAGGTCCCTGGAGGCTATCAGTAGTGATGCGAGATTGACATCCCTACCCTCTAGGATGTCTTTCCTGATGTTGATCGGGACAAAATGGGATGGAGTCACGTTGGGGACGGACTGGACAGTACGAATGTCCGCTATGGCAGAGGTGGAAGCGACCGGAACCTCGGGGGAGGAAACTGGTAAGACAGAGCTGCGAGCCTCGATTGACTCCAATCTCGCCTGCATGGAAGTGACGGCAGACGTCAGACTGTTCAGCATGACATGTATCTGAGTCAGCGACGTTTGCTTCGTGGTCGCAGGGGGATCATTACTACTGGGCACCAAGGAGTCTTTCCATAGCCGATATAGCTCCGCTTTTCTGGCAGATGCCGGGAAAGGGACGCCCCGCCTTGTCAGCTCCGCCATAAGCCTGGGGATGGTCCAAGCACGCAGGGATGGTATACTGCCCCCTTCGGATGTCCCTGCTACGTTCTCGTCCACTGACGCTTCGACAATGTCTGACGCGTGCGACATCACAGCTGTGAAAACAGTAACGTAAGGTGACCGACTAACCTGGATAACCACCGGTATCCGTGAAGCTGTTTTAACAACGTAATAGAAAGGGTGCACTGTCCCTGTGAGGTACGCACACTAACACCAGAAGAGCCGTGAAGGAGTGGCCAGGAACCGCCACCCGGAAGTCCATGCAAGGAGACCTGACGTACTTACCAACTGAGAAACTCTATACCCTGACCCCCACGGAAGTTTAATGAGAAATAGAACAACCTGTACGTAAAATAGTGTATGAGACATAACCCTGCTAACGGCCAGCACCTCCCCGTCCCCCAACGTGTACCCCCACTACCTTGTTTGACAAGGAAAATCAAATGAGATCCAAACCAACTTCTCTCTGTTTTATAACTCTTTCGAACCTGGAAAACAACAACAAAACAACACAAAAGAAACCAGTCAATGCGTAAGGCTCAACTAATGGAACGTGAGGTGTGAGTTGAAGGTTAACCGATGGATGGGAGTAGGTGTTGATCGACGTTGACCACCCCCTGGCTCTACCTGGCGTCAGTGATGAACCCCTACCTATCTAAGCGGCACGGCGGCCCGTGCCAGACTTTAGGTGTGGGCGAGGAGCGGGCCATTGCGTCCCCCACCGTGCTCCACGGTAACCGCGTGGGGAGCCCAGAGCTCCCTGGCACCGTGAACCAAGTGGGGGGAGACCTTTGGGCAACGGCTGACGCCCCACGCAAACACGATTTGGGCGCCACGTGGAGAGCTAACGCGTGTCCCTGACAGGGTGCTCAGTGCGGGGGGGCCCCCTCCGTCCAAGGGCTGGCCCGCCCGCCGGCTGAGCACTCCTACCGCGTGGGGAGCAGCGCAGCCCTCTGGCATGAAACCGGCACAGGGGGGACCCCCGGCAGCGAGGGCCCAACCTTGCCGATAAACTAGAAATGCCGCGTGGGGGGCCTCACCGGTCCCTGATGTAGTGCTCAGTGCGGGGGTGCCCCCCTTCGCTTGAGGGGCCGACCCACCGCCGGCTGGGCACCTCCACCACGTGGGGAAACGGCGCTGCCCCCTGGCAAAACCTGGGATAGGGGGAGGCCTTATAAGACATAGCCTCTCCCCCTCTACCAATTGAGGACGTGCCACGTGGGGGGCCCACCGCTCCCTGATGGGGTGCCCAGTGCGGGGGTGCCCCCCTTTCCATGAGGGGCCGACCCACCGCCGGCTGGGCACCTCCACCACGTGGGGAAACGGCGCTGCCCCCTGGCAAAACCTGGGATAGGGGAAGCCTGTGTGGCTCAGCCCCACCCCCACATCGTGGGAGGAGGAGCCACGTGGTGCCGCCCCGCTCCCCGGCAGGTCGCTCGTTGCAGGGGTGCCTCCCCTCAGCTAGGGGGGCCGGCCCACCGCTGATAGCGCACGCCCACCACGTGAGGGAGCGGGGCAGCACTGGCTGGACATTTGGGGGCGGAGGCAGGCGGAGGAGGCGGGCGGGGGGAGGTCCTCTCGTGACCATGGGCCCCGCCCCCCGCCGGAGAGCAATGCCGCGTTCGTGACCTGGGCGGCGGAGGAGGGGAGCGCTGTCTGAGGGCGCCGGCCGTTGAAGTAGGTGGCCAAGCCCCTCCCACAAATACAGGCCAATGAATCGGCCTTTACACATGTTAAGGTTCTTTAATCTTTCCTGGTAAGTTTTATCCTGCAATCCATGTACCAGTTTAGTAGCTCTTCTCTGAACTCTCTCCAAAGTATCAATATCCTTCTGGAGATATGGTCTCCAGTACTGAGCACAATACTCCAAATGAGGTCTCACTAGTGCTCTGTAGAGCGGCATGAGCACCTCCCTCTTTCTACTGGTAATTCCTCTTGCTATACACCCAAGCATTCTGCTAGCATTTCCTGCTGCTCTGTGACATTGTCTGCCTACCTTTAAGTCTTCTGAAATAATGATCCCTAAATCCCTTTCCTCAGATACTCAGGTTAGGACTGTATCACTGATTTTATATTCTGCTCTTGGGTTTTTACGTCCCAGGTGCATTATCTTGCACTTATCAACATTAAATTTAAGTTGCCAAATTTTTGACCATTCCTCTAGTTTTCCTAAGTCCTTTTCCATTTGGTGTATTCCTCCAGGAACATCAACCCTGTTACAAATCTTTGTGTCATCAGCAAAAAGACACACCTCACCTTCGAGGCCTTCTGCAATTTCGCTGACAAAGATATTAAACAATATGGGTCCCAGAACAGATCCCTGAGGTACCCCACTGGTAACAAGACCTTGGTCTGAATATACTCCATTGACTACAACTCTCTGTTGCCTGTCCCTCAGCCACTGCCTAATCCATTCAACAATATGGGAGTCCAAGCCCAATGACTGCACTTTATTGATAAGCCTTCTATGTGGGACAGTATCAAAAGCCTTACTAAAGTCTAGATAAGCGATGTCTACTGCACCTCCTCCATCTATTATTTTAGTCACCCAATCAAAAAAATCAATAAGATTAGTTTGACATGATCTCCCTGAAGTAAACCCATGCTGTTTTTCATCTTTCAATCCATGGGATTTTAGATGTTCCACAATCCTCTCCTTAAGTATGGTTTCCATTAATTTCCCCACTATTGATGTCAGGCTTACTGGCCTATAGTTGCCCGATTCCTCCCTACTACCTTTCTTGTGAATGGGCACAACATTTGCTAATTTCCAATCTTCTGGGACGACTCCTGTTGCCAGTGATTGGTTAAATAAATCTGTTAATGGTTTTGCTAGTTCACCGCTGAGCTCTTTTAATAGCTTTGGGTGTATCCCATCAGGCCCCTGTGACTTATTTGTATTAATTTTAGACAGTTGACTTAGAACCTCTTCCTCTGTAAAGACACATGCGTCAAAAGATTCATTAGTCTTCTTTCCCAACTGAGGTCCTTCTCCTTCATTTTCCTTTGTAAAAACTGAACAGAAGTATTCATTGAGGCAGTCAGCTAGTTCTTTATCTTCTTCCATATACCTTCCTTCTTTAGTTTTTAATTTGGTAATTCCTTGTTTTAGTTTCCTTTTTTCATTTATGTATCTGAAGCCCTGACTGAGCTAATTTCTCTTCTGCCTGTGCTTTAGAAGCTCTTATAACTTGTTTGGCCTCTCTCTGCCTAATCTTATAAATTTGTCTGTCATCCTATTTTTGATTTTTTTTATAATTCCTAAATGCTATCTTTTTGTTTTTAATGATTTTGGCCACTTCTGCTGAGTACCACAGTGGTCTCTTCCTTTTTTTGCTTTTACTGACAAGCCTAATGCAATCTTCTGTTGCCTTCAATAGTGCCACTTTTAAGTAGTCCCATTTCTCCTGGACTCCAATGAAACTGTTCCAGTCTGATAGGGACTCGTATACCACTAATCTAATTTTAGAAAAGTCAGTTTTTCTAAAATCTAAAACTTTTGTTTTTGTGTGGTGTGACTCAGTCACTGTACTTATAGTAAACCACACTGACTGGTGATCACTAGATCCCAAGCTTTCCCCTACAGTAATATCAGATACCAAATTCCCATTTGTGAATACTAAATCTAAAATGGCCTCCTTCCGGGTTGGCTCCTCCACTACTTGCTGTAGAGATAATCCCAGTAGGGAATTTAGAATATCTGTACTCTTGGCAGAACTAGCTATTTTGGTTTTCCAGTTTACGAAGATTGAAGTCTCCCATAATGATAACTTCCCCCTTCAATGTCATTTTAGCTATTTCCTCAACTAGTAGATCATCTAGTTCTTTGACTTGGGTAGGTGGTCTCTATATATAACACCTACACGAGTTATGATTATCAAGCTGCAAGGTAACCCAAACTGACTCTAAATTGTTCTCGCTAACTAGTATCAAATTCTATTTTATGCTATCTTTCACATACAGGGCCACCCCTCCCCCCTTCTTGCCTTCTCTGTCTTTCCTGTATAGCGAGAACCCTGGTATTGATATATCCCAGTCATTACTCCCCTTGAACCACGTCTCAGTGATAGCCACTACATCTATATTCTCAGATGCCATTATAGCCTCAAGCTCATTGATCTTATTCCCTAGACTGCGAGCATTTGTAGACAAGACTCTGAGCTTGTCATTTCTTAACTTTTGTGCTACTGGCCTCTTCTGGCATTGTTCCGGGGGGCAGTCGGACTGCTGGACTCTTTTGCCCCCCTTTCCTAGTTTAAATGCTTCTTAGCAAATACTTGGAACTGTTCACCGAGGACATTCGTTCCCTTGAGAGAAAGATGCAAACCATCTTTCTTGTACAGTTCTTTTCCATTCCAACTAGAGCTATCATGAGACACAAAGCCAAACCCTTGGTTCAGACACCATTCACCAAGCCATACATTGAATTCCTTAATGCGCATCTTCCTGTCATGCTGAAGGTTATGCACAGGCAAAACTGCAGAGAATGAAACAGTTGATGCAACCTCCCGTAAATCCTTTCCAAGTGTATGAAAAGCTTCTTTCACCTTTGAAACCTCATTGCAATCCAGATCGTTTGTCCCAAGATGGAGAATAACATCCACTTCCCTTTCCTGCTTTGCTTGCCTAACTATATTTAGGATCCGTCGTCTATCCCTGCTAGCGGTAGCACCAGGGAGACACCGCTACCGCCTGCCTACCAGAGCAAAACCCCCACACTATATACAAGAAGATGTATAACATATACCATCTGTACATATAGAATTACATACAGAAGATACCCAGGTTATACCCGCATGGTCCATATCACTATATACAAGAATATGTTTATGTAAATAGATCGTCACTCACAAATATGGGGGTCACGCAAATTCAACAAATATATTTACTAAAATTCCATATACATAAAACTTGCACAATACGTATTGGCCAATACTCAAAAACTGATTCAGAAGGATTGTACTAATAATCAATCAAACTGAGTGGTTCTTGAAACAGCTTCTCAAATCAAATCAAAGGCTCATGTACAAAAACTCTGGTTGAATCCGAACATGCACATATTAATCATAAAGCTGGAGATTCTTCAAACATTATACTGGATATGTCAGTTATTCAGGCATCACACTCCATACATCAATGGCTTTGTCTCTTTAAACGAACAGGACCAAAGCAGCTGGATGATTTTCAAATAGCTACACAAGTTCGTTATAAGAGCTTAATAAAACAAAAGTTTGATAAGGACTTGATAAAGCAAAAGTTCGATAAGGACTTGATAAAACAAAGGTTCAGTGTACACACTTGTTTAAACTCCCCTTATTGAATGATCGTAGTTGTTCATCGATCAAAATTCGCGTGATGTATTTATGCAAACTTTTTGATCCCAAAAATTCGATATAGACACTTAGTGTAGCAACGTTCATGAGGTACTCACGATTTTTCAGCCTTGAAATTCAATTTGTATATTCCAAGGCATCCGAATTACCACATGGTATTGGCGTATGTATCGTTCTTTTCCCGAATATCCGGGGTGTATTATCGTGAGATTACCTCCGTGTCTCACTTCCTGGTTACTGAATAACCTTAGCGAAAGTTTACTTTACTTTCATATCGAATCGATGCTTTCAAAAATGTTCACTGCCGGCAGTATACTTAAAGTTTTTTCTTCAGATGGCACTGGAAACCAATTCTTTAAATGAACCAAACGCGTTTTGGAGTATAATTTTTGATCTTACTCCTTCCTCAGTGGTAATTTTATGAACCCCCATGTGCCTCTTTTATATCCTATAAGCTCCACCCAGAAAATTTAGAAAACCCAAAAACTGGGATGGAATTCTATTTAAACATGTTAAACAAATAATGATAAATTTTTTTATCTAAATACAATAAAATATATTCCCTATATCATCATTATCCTCTGATTAGACGTTTCGGCCCATTGGTCACTTCAAAGAAAAAAAACGCATGTGCGATTCCCATGCGTTTTTCATGCGTTTTTTATGTATGGATGCGTTTTTTTGCCCAATGCTGCAGAACACTTCAGAGAATTACCCCTATGAAGCATTTCTATGATAATGTTTGCCCAAACATAGAAACAAGGATTTCCAGATTAATGCATACTTAATCATAAAAACATGGAAAGCTTTCTCCAATGATGCAATTCAATCTCAGTGTTTCCCATGTCAATGTATTGACAAAAGAATAAGGCCTCAGACTCAAGCTGGAACTCAACTTTTAGATTTTTTGTTGTTAAGTTGATATACGGATGATATAAGGATAGGGCCTCAGAATCAAGGAACGACCTCGAGGTCGGAAAAACACCTCCGAGGTCCTCCATCAATTCTGGAGCCCCACCTGATACTTATAAAAATCCAAATACCTCCATATCGGCGTTTAGACCTTGTGGTACTAATGAGTCAAATTCAAAAATTTGTTGGGATTACAACCTAGACATACACTTTTTATGATCCCCACCGCGCCATTGTTTATTAACATGTTCTATTGCAGCATATGTTAAACCAGACGGATCTTGATTATGTACACTTTTAAAGTGATGGGATAAAGTGTGTTTGATGTTCCCCTTTCGTATATTGGCCATATGTTCCGATATACGCTTTTTCAGAGTCCCCTTTGTACGACCTACGTACAGTTTATTACATGAACAAGTGATACCATAAATCACACTGCTTGAATTACAAGTTAAAAACTCCTTAATCTGATGTATATATGCGTTAACACTTCTGTGGTCTTTTTTGGGAAGGAAGTTATGGAACATGCATTGCATGCACCACACCTGTAAAATCCTTTCAGGCCTATCCATTTTTGTACAGACATTTGTGGTTGATTTGGCTCCTTAATTGTGGGTGCTACCCGAATCCCTAAATTTGGGGCTTTAGAGAACGTTACACAGGGTTTTGATGGAATTTCCCCTCCTATGATCTTGTCCTTCTGCAAATAATGCCAATGCTTGTTGATTATTTTCAAGATATCCCTATGTTGATTATTAAATGGTATCATTAACCTCGTTTGATTGTTTGTTCTCTTTTTCTGGCCCTCTTCCTTTCTTATATTAAAGAATGTCTTCCTTTTGATTTGTCTAATTTTATCTAATGAGGTGTTAACCAAATCTATTGGGTATTCTTTTTCTATAAATTTCTGTGTCATCTGTGTTGCTTCTTGTTCAAAGACGGTTTCTACTGTGCAGTTACGCTTCAGTCTCCTAAATTGGCCCTCCGGCACATTTAATAACCACCTAGGAAGGTGGCAACTGCTGAATAGAATAAATCCGTTCTTTGAAACTGGTTTGAAATAAGTGTTACAGACAATTTTTTGATCTTTCAGGGTTAACTGTAAATCCAAAAATTCTATAGATGAATCACATATATGAGCAGTAAATTGTAGATTCAAACCATTGATATTGATCACTTCCAGAAATTTAACAAAAAATTGTCTGTCTTTTCTCCATATAAAAATCACATCATCGATGTAACGAAGCCAGAGCACCAGGTCCGCCCCAAGCAAAGGGCCAATGTTTTGATGTTCCCAATATGCCATAAATAAATTAGCATAACTTGGGGTGAACCTGGTGCCCATGGCTGTACCCTGGATTTGTAGGTAATACTCAGACTCAAAAAACATATAGTTATGATCCAAGATGAAACCCACACTATCTGCCAAAAAATCAATCTGCTCCATCAGTAATCTATTTTCTTCTGACAGCATAAATTTCATAGCTGTGACACCCTGAACATGGTTGATTATAGTGTACAAGATTGTCCATGTTGGATCATAATTCAAACACTCCAGAATTTCTATAACCTGTGTGGTGTCTTTTAGATAGGATTCCTGCTTCTGAACTGTTGGTTAAAGTAGTTTGTCTATATAACAAGACAAATTGGAAGATAATGACCCAATGCCGGAGACAGTTGGGCGACCCGGAGGATCCACCGGGTTTTTATGCAATTTAGGAATACAATAGAAGACAGGTAATCTCTGTTGTGTTGTAGTTATATATCTGTATTCCTGTTTATTCAAGATTCCACTGTCTAAACTTTTATTGCACAAGTTTATTAGTTCTTGTTGAAATTGTTGGGTTGGGTCTTTAGGTAATTTCGTATAAGTATTAGGGTCCCCCAAATGTCTCCGACATTCCTCCACATATTTAATTCTATTGAGAATAACAATAGCCCCCCCATTATCGGCGGGGCGTATTACTATACTTTCTTGAGATTCCAGTTGTTTAATGGCTTCTTTCTCTTTATACGTCAGATTATATTTAGGTTTATCCTTAATTTTCAACCTACGAATATCATATTCTACGTTTTTCCTAAAAGCTGTCATTTCCTCACTCAACTCTTGCTTTGGATACTTTGTAGATCCTAATTTAAAATCTGTATGCAGATAAGAAGTACCTCTTAATTCATCCTCATGGTTGGTAATTGGATTCTTAATATAATATCTTTTCAGACATAGTTGGCGCATATATTTCTCTATTCCTATATATGCATCAAACTTGTTAAGCTTCTTTGTTGGGGCAAATTTTAACCCTTTATTCAAGAGTGACTTTTGTGCTAATGTTAGTGATAAATTTACAATCGAATCATTTCCAGATATCAATATCTGTCCCTTCTTGTTCTTATATCTCCCTCCCCTTCGTATCCTCTTTCTTTGTCTCTCTGTGTTCTGTGATAACGTTTCTGTTGTGTGTACGTGGTGGCTCTGTTGTGTTTGTGACACATATCTGTAGTCGGTGGCCTTGTGCTCCTGTTGTCTCTGAGACTGTCTGTCCCTGAGATTGTATCTGTGTGTGTCCTCTGTGTATTGTGCATAATGATTGTTTGACCTCAAAGAGCATGTCTGGCTCGGTGATCTGTGTGTCACTAATCTGTTCCTGGTTTTGTGATGCGGTGGGGTTTTGTCTAAAAAAGGCTCCTCTATTAAAACTTCATACCTATTTTTTATTGGTATTTCATACTTCTTTACCTGTCCTGAATTTTGTTTACTACCCGTTGTAGTTACTATACTACTTAAATGCTCATCTCCATTGTTATCAATAGGTCTAATATTAAGTTTCTTCATTTTTTTATTCATAATTTCCTGTTCCATTCTATCAAGACTTCTGCATATTATTCAGGTTCTCTTTTGTACTATATATTGCTGGAGGGATTTTATTTCCCATCTTTGTTTCAGTTGCTTGATAAGTAATGATTCTGTCTCTCTGAACAAATCAGTCATTGATTCCATACATGGTGTTTCCTCCGATGTTGAGGCACCAAAGGAGAAAGTTTCCATAATTAACCTTTTATTTTCTGTGTGACTCCATATATCCATTATTCCCGTCTAATCAGTGAGCACGCCCTAAGAAGGGGGTCGAATCAAACAAAACTAATCGATAAAGGTGGCTCTACTGAATGGAGGGAATTCTGGCTAGGTGCACGATCAAATGTAAGCCCCCGTTTACCAAATGATATATGTTTATGTAAATAGATCGGCACTCACAAATATGGGGGTCACGCAAATTCAATAAATTTAAATTTATTTACTAAAATTCCATATACATAAAACTTGCACAATACGTATTGGCCAATACTCAAAAACTGATTAAGAAGGATTGTACTAATAATCAATCAAACTGAGTGGTTCTTGAAACAGCTTCTTAAATCAAATCAAAGGCTCATGTACAAAAACTCTGGTTGAATCCGAACATGCACATACAGTATTAATCATAAAGCTGGAGATTCTTCCAACCTTATACTGGATATGTCAGTTATTCAGGCATCACACTCCATACATCAATGGCTATGTCTCTTTAAATGAACAGGACCAAAGCAGCTGGATGATTTTCAAATAGCTACACAAGTTCGTTATAAGAGCTTAATAAAACAAAAGTTTGATAAGGACTTGATAAAACAAAGGTTCAGTGTACACACTTGTTTAAACTCCCCTTATTGAATGATCGTAGTTGTTCATCGATCAAAATTCGCGTGATGTATTTATGCAAACTTTTTGATCCAAAAAATTTGATATAGACACTTAGTGTAGCAACGTTCATGAGGTGCAAAAAATTTGATATAGACACTTAGTGTAGCAACGTTCATGAGGTACTCACGATTTTTCAGCCTTGAGATTCAATTTGTATATTCCAAGGCATCTGAATTACCACATGGTATTGGCGTATGTAGCGTTCTTTTCCCGAATATCCGGGGTGTATTATCGCGAGATTACCTCTGTGTCTCACTTCCTGGTTACTGAATAACCTTAGTGAAAGTTTACTTTACTTTCATATCGAATCGATGCTTTCAAAAATGTTCACTGCTGGAAGTATTCTTAAAGTTTTTTCTTCAGATGGCACTGGAAACCAATTCTTTAAATGAACCAAACGCGTTTCGGAGTATAATTTTTGATCTTACTCCTTCCTCAGTGGTACTTTTATGAACCTCCATGTGCCTCTTTTATATCCACCCAGAAAATTTAGAAAACCCAAAAACTGGGATGGAATTCTATTTAAACATGTTAAACAAATAATGATAAAATTATCCAAATACAATAAAATATATTCCCTATATCATCATTATCCTCTGATTAGACATTTCGGCCCATTGGTCACTTCAAAGACAAAAAAACGCATGTGGGATTCCCATGCGTTTTTCATGCGTTTTTTATGTATGGATGCGTTTTTTTGCCCAATGCTGCAGAACACTTCAGAGAATTACCCCTATGAAGCATTTCTATGATAATGTTTGCCCAAACATAGAAACAAGGATTTCCAGATTAATGCATACTTAATCATAAAAACATGGAAAGCTTAACAACAAAAAATCAAAAAGTAGAGTTCCAGCTTGAGTCTGAGGCCTTATTCTTGTGTCAATACATTGACATGGGAAACACTGAGATTGAGTTGCATCATTGGAGAAAGCTTTCCATGTTTTTATGATTAAGTATGCATTAATCTGGAAATCCTTGTTTCTATGTTTGGGCAAACAAAGCTCAAGGGCAGAAGTTTATTTGCAGCAAGTGGATTTATACCAGAGGAAGTTCCCTACCCAAGGATAAAGCCAGCTACTAGGCATTCGGGCCTTTGAGAAAGTCAGACAGGATTCTGCAAAAGTACAGCCTGATCTCTAAGTTGATTCCCTCTGAGTAATCTTGCTAGGATTCTACCTGCCATTAATGTAAAGCCTGCCTGTTACCAAATCTACTTCATATGGAACTGTGTGAAGCCTGTATATAGTTGAACTGTTTAGTAAAGAGGAGTTCTAGTTCACCATATTCGTGTGTACCTCAATTATTCCTCCAACAAATCGGTGTGCCACCGTTACCGGCACTGGCGTCACGAACTTTAAGGGATCTTGCCACCGGCACACTAAACTTCCAACACCCAGGGCACCTCACCTACCACCCGGCCTGGTCCCTATATTCAGAGAGTGCTCCAGAGGATCTATGTGCCAGCTTCTCTATCACTGCTGTACGCCTGCCCAGGGTCTTCTACAAACTGTGAGTACTAAGAGCAACCCTCGTTCTGCCTATTAACCCGTGACCTCACATTTGCTCACCCTGAAGGACTGGCATACTGCACCAATACGTATTGTGCAAGTTTTATGTATATGGAATTTAAGTGAATACATTTTAATTTTAATTTATTGAATTTGCGTGACCCCCATATTTGTGAGTGCCGATCTATTTACATAAACATATCTCATTGGGTAAACGGGGGCTTACATTTGATCGTGCACCTAGCCAGAATTCCCTCCAGTCAGTAGAGCCACCTTTATCGATTAGTTATATACAAGAATATGTATTACTAATACCATCTGTACATATAGAATTATATACAGAGGATACCCAGGTTATACCAGCATGGTCCATATCACTATATACAAGAAGATGTATAACTTATACCATCCGTGCATATATAATTATATACAAAGATGCCTGGGTTATACCAGCATGGTCCATATAACTATATGCAAGAAGATGTATGATTTATACAAGCTGTACATATATAATTATATACAGAAGATGTCCAGGTTATGTCAGCAAGATCCATATCACTATATACAAGAAGATGTATAACTTATACCAGCTGTACATATATGATTATATACAGAAGATGCACAGGTTATACCAGCATGGTTCATATCACTGTATACAAGAATATGTATAACTTATACCAGCTGTACATATATAATTATATACAGAAGATGCCCAGGTTATAACAGCATGGTCCATATCACTATATACAAGAAGATGTATAACATATACCAGCTGTACACATATATAATTATATACAGAAGATACCCAGGTTATACCAGCATGGTCCATATCACTACATACAAGAAGATGTAATAACTTCTACCAGCTGTACATATATAAGTATATACAGAAGATGCCCAGGTTATACCAGCATGCTCCATATCACTATATACAAGAAGATGTATAACTTATACCAGCTGTACATATATAATTATATACAGGAGATGCCCAGGTTATACCAGCATGGTCCATATCACTATATACAAGAAGATGTATAACTTATACCAGCTGTACATATCTAATATATAAAGCTGAGTGTATGTATGTATGTATGTATGTTTGCTATTGAAGTAATTAGCCATGGCCTAATAGCACTTAGTACCTTATCTCAAGACGTGCCTTTGTTCCAGCAATAGATGTTTTTATCCTTTGAAAATCCAGTTTATCTGGTATGCAAATGATCCAGTAAGAAGGAGCCCAGACACGCCCCCTTCCACAATGTGTCAACCCTCAAAAGACAAACTTAAAACTCTGCCTCCAGGCCCTGCTATGCCACGCCCCTGATCCAGTTAGGCGACACCCCCTCCCACTCCTTAGCTGACAGGGATTAAAAAAATGAAGTAAAAAATCAACTTCTAGGTCCCGCTAGGCCACGCCCCCGATTCAGTTAGGCCACACCCACCCACTTATTAGCTGACAGGGATTGAAGAAATGAAGTTAAAAATCAACTTCTGTAAGCTGTAGAGGTGGGAGGGAGGGTGACTTTCTCCCTGAAGCTCACACTCAGACAGCACAGTGCTACAGTCTTAGACTGAGCTGTTCAAAAGAACGCACCCAGATCCAGTTAGGCCACGCCCCCTCCCACTCCTTAGCTGACAGGGATTAAAAAAATGAAGTTAAAAATCAACTTCTAGGAGACGCTAAGCCACGCCCCGATATGGTTAGCATGGTCCATAACACTATTTACAAGAAGATGTATGATTTATACCGGCTGTACATATATAATTATATACAGAAGATGGCCAGGTTATACCAACAAGTCCATATTACTATATACAAGAATATATACTATATATATATATATATATATATATATATATATATATATATCTTATACCAACTGTACATATATAACTTATACCAGCTGTACATACAGTCAGGTCCATAAATACTGGGACATCAACACAATTCTAACATTTTTGGCTCTATACACCACCACAATAGATTTGAAATGAAACAAACAAGATTTACTTTAACTGCAGACTGTCAGTTTTAATTTGAGGGTATTTACATCCAAATCAGGTGAACTGTGTAGGAATTACAACAGTTTGCATATGTGCCTCCCACTTGTTAAGGAACCAAAAGTAATGGGACAATTGTCTTCTCAATGGTTCCATGGCCAGGTGTGTGTTATTCCCTCATTATCCCAATTACAATGAGCAAATAAAAGGTCCAGAGTTCATTTCAAGTGTGCTATTTGCATTTGGAATCTGTTGCTGTCAACTCTTAAGATGAGATCCAAAGAGCTGTCACTATCAGTGAAGCAAGCCATCATTAGGCTGAAAAAACTAAACAAACCCATCAGAGAGAGAGCAAAAACATTAGGCGTGGCCAAAACAACTGTTTGGAACATTCTTAAAAAGAAGGAACGCACCGGTGAGCTCAGCAACACCAAAAGACCCGGAAGACCACGGAAAACAACTGTGGTGAATGACCGAAGAATTCTTTCTCTGGTGAAGAAAACACCCTTCACAACAGTTGGCCAGATCAAGAACACTCTCCAGGAGGAAGGTGTGTGTGTGTCAAAGTCAACAATCAAGAGAAGACTTCACCAGAGTGAATACAAAGGGTTCACCACAAGATGTAAACCATTGGTGAGCCTCAAAAACAGGAAGGCCAGATTAGAGTTTGCCAAACGACATCTGAAAAAGCCTTCACAGTTCTGGAACAACATCCTATGGACAGATCAACTTGTACCAGAGTGATAGGAAGAGAAGAGTATGGAGAAGGAAAGGAACTGCTCATGATCCTAAGCATACCACCTCATCAGTGAAGCATGGTGGTGGTAGTATCATGGCGTGGGCATGTATGGCTGCCAATGAAACTGGTTCTCTTGTATTTATCGATGATGTGACTGCTGACAAAAGCAGCAGGATGAATTCTGAAGTGTTTCGGGCAATATTATCTGCTCATATTCTGACAAATGCTTCAGAACTCATTGGACGGCGCTTCACAGTGCAGATGGACAATGACCCAAAGCATACTGCAAAAGCAACCAAAGAGTTTTTTAAGGGAAAGAAGTGGAATGTTATGCAATGGCCAAGTCAATCACCTGACCTGAATCCGATTGAGCATGCATTTCACTTGCTGAAGACAAAACTGAAGGGAAAATGCCTCAAGAACAAGCAGGAACTGAAGACAGTTGCAGTAGAGGCCTGGCAGAGCATCACCAGGGATGAAACCCAGCGTCTGGTGATGTCTATGCGTTCCAGACTTCAGGCTGTAATTGACTGCAAAGGATTTGCAACCAAGTATTAAAAAATGAAAGTTTAATTTATCATTATTATTCTGTCCCATTACTTTTGGTTCCTTAACAAGTGGGAGGCACATATGCAAACTGTTGTAATTCCTACACCGTTCACCTGATTTGGATGTAAATACCCTCAAATTAAAGCTGACAGTCTGCAGTTAAAGCGCATCTAGTTTGTTTAATTTCAAATCCATTGTGGTGGTGTATAGAGCCAAAAATGTTAGAATTGTGTTGATGTCCCAATATTTATGGACCTGACTGTATATAATTATATAGAGAAGATGCCCAGGTTATACCAGCGCAGTCCATATCACTATACATAAGAAGATGTAAATTATACCAGCTATACATATATAACTATTATACCAGAAGATAACCAATTTATATCAGCATGGTCCATATCACCATATACAAGAAGATATATAAGTTATACCAGCTGTATATATATAATTATATACAGAAGATGCCCAGATTATACCAGCATGGTCCATATCACTATACACAAGAAGATGTATAATTTATACCAGCTGTACATATCTAATTATATACAGAAGATGCCCAGGTTATACCAGCATGGTCCATATCACCATATACAAGAAGATGTATAACAGTATACCAGCTGCACATACTGTATATAATTATACACTACAGGAAAATGAATAAAGAACACCTGGAAAATTTTATGTGAGTGAGTTGAGATTGACAAAATATAGTGTTAGTATAGTTAGTGTTACTATATAGTGTTATAGTTATAGTGTTAGTGTTACTATATATAAATATAGTTAGTGTTGCTTGGTCAAAGATCACACAACAAAGGTGGTGCATTCTTTATTTGGGGTTCTGCAGCAGGGTATACGTCTGAGGGTCATATTATTCTTGGTGGCATCTCCACTTGTTGCAATATCGGCTGCCACTCTGGCAGGGTAACGGTCATACAGATGATGGATTTCCTCCTGTGGTATATCATTCTAAGCTGTTTCAACTTGGACCTTTACTTTAGCCAAGGAGGTTGTTGGCTGCTGTGCCTGGAGTTCCATTGCCCCATCCAGTCCCAGACATTCTTGATGGCGGAGAGATCTGGTGATCAGCTGACCAGGGGAGCTGCTGGATACCCTGAAGAGCATCTTATGTAGTGCGGGCAGTCTGTGTGCAGGAGTTATCTTGTTGGAACACCTTGTTTGCAAATAGAGTTAAAAAAGGCAGTAGTACTGGTACAACAATGTCCTGGACAATTCGACGACTGCTCAATGTTCCCACCATTAACAGCAGACACATCATAAAACCTGGTGTTGGTCCTGTGTGTCTCTGCACTATGAATGATGACAGTATGTGCTCCCCACCCCTTCTGCAAAATCTGTTGCAGCCATCATTAATACCAAGACAGAATCAGCTTTTGTAACTGAACACTACTGTTTGCCATTAATGCCTCCAATGGGCTCTCTTGTGGCACCAGTGCAGGTACCCTTGGTGATGAAGAAAGGTCAGTGGCAAACAAACTAGTGAAGCACGTGAATGCAGTCCTCTTTCAAGTACAGTATATGGTATTCTTATGTTCCAGAAAATCACTGCTAGGGCTACTGCATTACCGATTTGTGATGCCATGGCTGTCCTTTGAGATAAAGCAGCCCTTCTTACATGGTGATATTGTTTGCAATCTGTGTGTCTTGACTGTCCAGAAACCTCTCTACACGTGTGAGTGCCCTTTTGTGACCACTGTTGACGCCTCTGTTTACTATAGAAAGTTATTGTCCAGCTTTTTCCTAAATTTGATGGATGCACCATCCAGCTTCTTGAAATACCATAATTCTGCCCTTTTCAAAGTTTGTTAATTGTCCAATCAACAGTCTTGTATGAGAATTGGCGTAACTACTGCTGTAGCAGCCATAGAGACTGCTAGGGAGCACGCACAAGCAGGAGGCCTGGGCTGGCAGATTCTAAAGGAGGACAAATTATTTACTTTAAGTGGCTGCCATCTGAAGCAGCAGGAGGCCTGGAACATATATCTTACAGTGCCCCTGGCACAGTAGACAGATTCTGTCCTGTGTCCAGCATTGTGCACAGGGGAGGGAGTGGCTGCAATTCTATTGGCGACATACCTCAGTACTGGAGAGAGATAAATAGTGGTGAAGGACCTGAGTGATGTCATCATTATGTGACCAGTGCAGGAAGAGGAAGAACTCAGCAGTGCAGATGAAAAAGGGAAGGACCTGTGTAATGCCACGGTGTGAGGGGGTAGAGCTCATGTGCTCTGTATGTTACATATTAAGCGTTGTACTTCTTTTCTTATACTCATTCCATGTAATGTCCTCTGATAATAAGTCTGTTTTTCTCTCCTCATATACATCTCCCTGTAATGTCCACTGATGCCCTATAATAAAGGTCTGGACATGTTGGGAGTTGTTGTTCCCTCCTCTTATACCTTTCTCCTTGTAATCTCCTGAGATAGCCCATAATAACATCGTCGAAATTAAGGGAGTCACCCATTTGTCCTTTCAATGTTGCGGCCAGTCATCGGCGCAAAGGTTATGTCTCCCACGTTAAAATGGATGTTGAGACCAAAGACCTGCAGAGGCAGCTGTGGAGCTGGAACCCAGCGGTCGGGATCAGTTAAGTATGATCACCACCGTGGGTCTGGTCGCAAAGTGATCCCATGCCATATATGGCTGATTGCTGCTAGTGTTGCGGGAAAGTTGATGGGAGGGGGGTTATCTCTAGTTACGCCCCCTGGTAGTAGAGAAAACTGTCCTGCCAGACAGAAAACGACAACAGTGATGCCAGACAAATAAAAAGTCTGTGGAACATATGTATGTAAAGTAAGGATCTTGGAACTTTGATCACTTCATGTAACACCCTCCACCTTTTCCATATTGTAAAATAGGCTTTTTGTCTTAACGCCTTCTAGTTTTTTTTATTTTTGGTAGGGTATACCAGAAGATGCCTGGATTATTCCAACAGAGCCCATATCACTATATGCAAGAAAATATGTAACTTATATCAGCTGTAAGTATATATATATATATATATATATATACAGTACAGACCAAAAGTTTGGACACACCTTCTCATTCAAAGAGTTTTCTTTATTTTTATGACTATGAAGGCATAAAAAATATGAATTAACACATGTGGAATTATATACATAACAAACAAGTGTAAAACAACTGAAAATATGTCATATTCTAGGTTCTTCAAAGTAGCCACCTTTTGCTTTGATTACTGCTTTGCACACTCTTGGCATTCTCTTGATGAGCTTCAAGAGGTAGTCCCATTAAATGGTCTTCCAACAGTCTTGAAGGAGTTCCCAGAGATGCTTAGCACTTGTTGACCCTTTTGCCTTCACTCTGCGGTCCAGATCACCCCAAACCATCTCGATTGGGTTCAGGTCCGGTGACTGTGGAGGCCAGGTCATCTGGCGCAGCACCCCATCACTCTCCTTCATGGTCAAATAGCCCTTACTTTCAAAGTTTTCCCAATTTTTCGGCTGACTGACTGACCTTCATTTCTTAAAGTAATGACGGCCACTCGTTTTTCTTTACTTAGCTGCTTTTTTCTTGCCATAATACAAATTCTAACAGTCTATTCAGTAGGACTATCAGCTGTGTATCCACCTGACTTCTCCTCAACGCAACTGATGGTCCCAACCCCATTTATAAGGCAAGAAATCCCACTTATTAAACCTGACAGGGAAAACCATTTCAGGGGACTACCTCTTGAAGCTCATCAAGAGAATGCCAAGAGTGTGCAAAGCAGTAATCAAAGCAAAAGGTGGCTACTTTGAAGAACCTAGAATATGACATATTTTCAGTTGTTTCACACTTGTTTGTTATGTATATAATTCCACATGTGTTAATTCATAGTTTTGATGCCTTCAGTGTGAATCTACAATTTTCATAGTCATGAAAATAAAAAAAACTCTTTGAATGAGAAGGTGTGTCCAAACTTTGGTCTGTACTGTATGTATTCCATTCATTTTAGGTTCACCAAATTTTTCAAAAAGTTCTGTTTGGACCCAAATCAATTCTACCCAAACCAATGTTGCTTCAATTGCCCTGAAAATTGGTATATAATACCCTCTAGTATCCTAGGACTTTAACTATTGTTAATTTATTAATTAATGATTGCTTTTACTCGTCTCCATCCCCTCTCCCTAAGCTCTTGAATGCAGACTGGCATGATTGTTCCCCTCCAGGCACTCATCCCTAACTGCAGAAGACTAGGGGTTATGACTGCTCTCCTCCTATACCGTTTCTAGCAGAACTGGAACGTTCTAGTGGGAGGGGTGGAGTGGAGAAACTCAGCACCAACAAATACAATGTTACAACTCCCATCAGTTTTCCCAGACAAAAACAATTTTCCAGACCTCCAAAACATGCTCTTCTTTAAACCTTATGGTAGCTGTGGAAAATGGCCAGCTTCTCGTTCGAAGTCCCAAAAGTCCCTTAGTGTTCATTAACCCTTTCCACAGTGGTGTGCAAATACAGTGCAAATGAACAGGATACGAGTAGAAGTCAATGCAAGTTAACCCTTTAAAGTGAAATTAAATAAGGAGTTGATGACTTTGCATAGGGGAAACAGGGGCAAATGTCCACAAGTGTAGAGACTTCAGAGTACACCTGATCCAGGGCACTACACTACTACCCAATTCTGGCTCTGGAAGGACAAGGTCTAGGTCTTTCATTTTGAACTCGTTTTAACGTATTCCACACATTTTTTATGAGGCCTATTGAAAACTGATGATTTTCCTAAATGAAAAGTCACAGGTTTGGTATACAGTTACACAAATTATGGAACGGTTAGAGAAAGATTGCATGTGTCCTTCCCTTTCTACAAACACACTCGCTACTATTGACAATTTAATTTGGGAATGTTGCAGTATTGGTGCCGGTAAGATATCTTCTTAGGGTGCTTTCACACTAGCGCTTTGTTTTCCAGTATTGAGTTCTGTCACAGGAGCTCAATACCGGAAAAAAACGGATCAGTTTTATCGTAATGCATTCTGAATGGAGAGAATTCCATTCAGGATGCATCAGGATGTCTTCAGTTCAGTCCCTCTTACGTTTTTTGGACTGAGAAAATACTGCAGCATGCTACAGTTTTCTCTCCGGCCAAAAATACTGATCACTTGCCGGAATGCCGGATCCGGCATTAATTTACATTGAAGTGTATTAGTGCATTAAGTGTTCCGGCAAAACGGTTCCGGCTTTCTGGTCTGCGCATGCGTAGACCTTTAAAAATGCAAAAAAAAACATTTTATACCGGATCCGTTTTTTCCTGGATGACACCGGAGAGACAGATCTGGTATTTCAATGCATTTGTCAGACGGATCCGCCCGGCAGTGTGTTATTAAAAACAAAAGAACCCGTGCCCTGCACGATTTAGCGCAGGGAAGGGAGCGCATCGGAGCATGAGATGCTCCGATGCTAGCCTCAGGGGGGCTGCCTGGGTGAAAATAAGGGTATGTCCAGGTTCAGCTCTGAACCCAGACAACCCCTTTAAAAATGCAAGTTCAAAAAAGACCTTTCTTCACTATCAAGACACATGTTGCAAACTTGTAATGAAATTATTCACCGCCAAATCCACCAATATAATGATGCAGGAAAGGCTAGTAAGAATTCCGCATACTGTATTATTTTTTGCGTTTAAAAACACAGGTTCAAAAGACACATGTTGCAAACATGTAATGTGATTAGAAACCTGATGTTTTTAAAACAAAAAACAAAGCTGTCTCTCTGTTGAAATTGCAGGTGGTTGGTTTTGTAATGTAGAACTGCTAGAATGAGATGCTGCAAGCAGCCGTTTGTATTAAGCAGTGTGCCTATCCCCTCACTCAGAGTTCATCAGTTATTTTTATCTATTCTTTCCCTACACTGTCTCACTAGAATATATGCTTGCACTAGAATAGATGCTTGCATGGACCTCTATATACTGTGTAAAATTGTTTTCTGTCAGACACTGCATAGACCCATCCACCCTCATCAATAGCTCAAAACAGACTGAAGTCAGCCCTGGTTATAACAGCAGAACCCATGCAACTACAGTTGCAAAAAAAAGTATGTGAACCCTTTGGAATGATATGGATTTCTGCACAAATTGGTCATAAAATGTGATCTGATCTTCATCTAAGTCATAACAATAGACAATCACAGTCTGCTTAAACTAATAACACACAAAGAATTAAATGTTACTGTCACAACCAGACAGCTGAGAAGCTCTGACAGGAGCCTTCCAGATCCTCCTCCTTGAGTTTCTTTGTTTTGGTTTCAGTTCCTCATCTCGTTAGTCTATCTCAGCTGTCATGCAGTTGGACTGATTGCTTCCCTTTAAGTTCCTCCCCATAATGCAGTAGTGTGCGGCTTATACAACTTCCTGGAGTGTGTGTGCATGCTGTTCCTATTTCTCAGTCCTCTGCAAGATAAGTGCTGTTCCTTTATTTGTGATTTTCTGTCTGCTGGATTTCCGGAGACCCTGACTCCCTCCGTGTCTAGTGTAGGGAGCCGGTGGTCGTGTCCCCTCACTATTGTAGGGTCTTCAGGTATTAGATAGCCGAGGTACGTGGATATGCGCCCATCCACCTTTGGGGTGTTTGCATAGGCTGAGCAGTCAGGGAGAGTGGCAGGTCTCATGCAGGGGTCTCCCTTTTGTTCCTTAGTTGTGGATCCAGTGAGTCATTGATTATATTGCATTGTCTTGTTTCCTGTACACCATCCGTGACATTATAACCGCCAAAACCGTCTCAAGCATGGATCCGGTTTCACTTTTGGCTGAACGCTTACAGGGTCTTTCATTGGAGGTAGCTGATCTCCGTAAGACTTTTTCTCAGTTTCAAGTGACCGGTTCAGCTTGCGTTCATGGAGTTTGTTCTGAGCCTAAGATCTCGCTCCCGGATACGTTCTCCGGGGGTAGTGAGTATTTTGTGCGTTTTAGAGAGGCTTGCAAACTCCATTTTCGCCTTCTTCCCCATTCCTCTGGTGATGAGGAACGGAGGGTGGGGATCATTATATCGCTGCTCAGGGGTAACGCTCAGTCCTGGGCCTTTTCGCTGCCGGAGGGGGCACGGCCCCTCCGTTCAGTGGATGAATTCTTTTTAGCCCTGGGTCAGATATATGATGATCCGGATCATATTGCTCTGGCTGAGTCTAGACTACGTCTGTTATGCCAGGGTAAACAATCCGCAGAGATATACTACTCAGAATTTCGGAGATGGGCAGCTGATACTGGTTGGAATGATGCTGCACTCCGAAGTCAATTTTGCCATGGTCTTTCAGAGGGATTCAAGGATGCATTTGCCTTTCATGAGAAACCTATCTCCTTGGATTCTGCTGTGTCTCAGGCCGTTCGTATTGACAGGCGTCTTAGAGAGAGAGGAGAGATCTCTCCTTCCTGTCATACTCAGTCCCGGGACAGTGCAGCGGTCTCATTCTGTGCGCAGGGGTCTCAGTCGCTGTCAGCCCCTTCTGAGCAGGAGCCCATGCAGCTGGGGTTGATTGCCTCTGACAATAGAGGATTCAGCCCGCATGGAAGGGTTTGTTTTTGTTATGGAGGTATAAATCATTTGGCAAATGTTTGTCCCTCTAGGAGATTCAGGCAGTCTTCTGGGAGTAATAAAGAAACAAAAAGGAAAAAATCTTTTAAAAATGTTCCGTCTGTTACTATTGGCAGGGTTGAGGCGGAAATTGAAGGTTTTCCGTTTGCTTGTAGTTCCCGTTTTGTCCTGCCTGCTAGGGTGGCGCTAGAGAGCAAGAGCATTTTTTGTGAGATTTTTGTGGATAGTGGAGCAGCTGTCAATCTCATTGATAATCAATTTGCAATAACTCATGGTTTCCAGGTATGCACTTTGGGAAAGGATATTCCTGTTTTTGCTATTGATTCCGCTCCACTTTCTCAGAAATCATTAAAGGGCATAGTTCACAATATCCGTTTAATTGTGAGTGATGCTCATGTTGAGGATGTGTCATGTTTCGTCCTTAGCGGTTTGCCTACTCCTCTAGTGTTGGGGCTACCCTGGCTCACTAAACATAACCCCACCATTGATTGGCAAGCGAGGCAAATAAATGGTTGGAGTGACTTTTGCAGAGAGAATTGCCTCATGACATCTGTTTCTGAGGTTTCTACTAAGACTGTACCACCTTTCCTCTCTGAATTTTCGGATGTCTTCTCTGAGAGTGGAGTTCAGGATTTGCCTCCGCACAGGGAGAACGATTGCCCTATTAATCTCATCCCAGGCGCCAAGCTGCCTAAATCTCGTTTATACAATCTTTCCCAACCTGAGAGGGTCGCTATGCGTGCTTATATCTCTGAGAGTCTGAGAAAAGGACACATATGACTCTCGAAGTCACCTGTTGCCGCTGGTTTTTTCTTTGTTAAGAAAAAAGATGGTTCTTTAAGACCTTGTCTGTATTTCAGGGAGCTGAACAGTATCACTATTCGTGACCCTTATCCGCTTCCTCTGATCCCGGACCTGTTTAAACAGGTTGTTGGGGCTAAAGTCTTTTCCAAATTAGACCTAAGAGGGGCATACAACTTGGCCAGGGTCAGAGAAGGAGACGAATGGAAGACGGCTTTCAATACCCCTGAGGGCCATTTTGAGAATTTGGTTATGCCTTTTGGTTTGATGAATGCCCCAGCCGTTTTTCAGCATTTCGTGAACAGCATTTTTTATCATTTAATGGGAAAATTTGTATTAGTGTATTTGGATGACATTTTGATTTTTTCTCCTGATTTCAAGACTCATAAGGAACACTTACGTCAGGTCTTGCTCATCCTGCGGGAGAATAAATTATACGCGAAACTGGAAAATGTGTGTTTGCGGTTCCAGAAATTCAATTTCTGGGGTTTCTTCTCTCCGCTTCTGGTTTTCGCATGGACCCCGAGAAGGTCCGCGCTGTGCTTGAGTGGGAGCTTCCTGAGAATCAGAAGGCGCTGATGCGTTTTTTGGGCTTTGCCAATTATTACAGGAAATTTATTTTGAATTATTCCTCTGTTGTTAAACCACTCACTGATATGACCAGAAAGGGGGTAGATTTTTCTTCCTGGTCGGTAGAGGCGCGTAAGGCTATTTCTAATATCAAGGAGAGTTTTGCTTCCGCTCCCATCCTGGTACAACCTGATATTTCGTTACCCTTCATAGTTGAGGTTGATGCTTCTGAGGTAGGGGTGGGTGCGGTCTTGTCTCAGGGTTCCTCTCCTGCCAAATGGCAACCATGTGCCTTTTTCTCGAAGAAACTCTCCTCCGCAGATAGAAATTATGATGTGGGAGATAGGGAATTGTTGGCCATCAAGTTGGCTTTTGAGGAATGGCGCCATTGGCTAGAGGGAGCCAGACACCCTATTACCGTGTTTACTGACAATAAAAATCTGGCCTACTTGGAGTCAGCCAAGCGTCTGAACCCGAGACAGGCCAGATGGTCTTTGTTCTTTTCAAGGTTTAATTTTGTTGTCACGTTCCGCCCTGGGGTTAAGAATGTGAAGGCAGATGCCCTGTCACGTTGTTTTCCGGGAGGTGGGAATTTTGAAGACCCGGGTCCCATTTTGGCTGAAGGTGTGGTGGTCTCTGCTCTTTTTCCTGAATTGGAGGCAGAGGTGCAGGCAGCCCAGTCAGAGGCTCCTGATTTTTGTCCTCCTGGGAGGTTGTTTGTGCCTCTCGCTTTGAGACACAAGATTTTTAAGAAACACCACGATACGGTCCTTGCTGGGCACCCGGGGGCAAGAGCCACACTGGATCTCATCGCTCGGAGATTCTGGTGGCCTGTGCTTCGTAAGTCGGTTGAGGGTTTTGTGGCAGCTTGCGAGACTTGCGCTCGTGCCAAAGTCCCTCATTCACGGCCATCAGGTCCTCTCCTTCCCTTACCCATTCCTTCCCGTCCTTGGACACATCTGTCCATGGACTTCATAACGGACTTGCCTCGTTCCTCAGGGAAGACTGTGATTCTGGTGGTGGTGGACCGTTTTAGCAAAATGGTGCATTTCATCCCTTTTCCTGGTTTGCCCAATGCTAAGACGCTGGCGCAGGCATTTATTGACCACATTGTCAAATTGCATGGTATTCCTTCAGACATAGTCTCTGATAGGGGCACGCAGTTTGTTTCCAGATTCTGGAAGGCTTTCTGTTCTCGCTTGGGGGTTCGGTTGTCATTCTCTTCTGCTTTCCACCCGCAGTCGAATGGCCAGACAGAGCGCGTCAATCAGAATCTGGAGACATATCTGCGCTGTTTTGTGGCGGAGAATCAGGAGGATTGGTGTTCTTTTTTGTCCCTTGCTGAGTTTGCTTTAAATAACCGTCGTCAGGAGTCCTCTGATAAGTCACCATTTTTTGGTGCATATGGGTTTCATCCGCAGTTTGGGACTTTCTCGGGATAGGGGTCTTCTGGTTTACCTGATGAGGACAGATTCTCCTCGTCTTTGTCATCTATTTGGCAAAAGATTCAGGATAATCTAAAGAGCATGAGTGAGAGATATAAGCGTGTGGCAGATAAGAGACGTGTGCCTGGTCCGGACCTGAATGTTGGTAATCTGGTGTGGTTGTCTACCAAAAATATCAAATTGAAGGTTCCCTCCTGGAAGTTGGGTCCTAGGTTTATTGGGTCTTACAAGATCCTGTCTGTCATCAATCCTGTTGCCTACCGTCTTGATCTTCCTCAGACTTGGAAGATCCATAATGTTTTCCATAAGTCCTTATTGAAACCTTATGTTCAACCTATTGTACCCTCGCCTTTGCCTCCTCCTCCGATTATGGTTGATGGAAATCTTGAATTTCAGGTCTCTAGGATTGTGGATTCTCGTCTTGTCCGCGGTTCCCTCCAGTACCTCGTTCATTGGGAAGGTTATGGTCCTGAGGAGAGGATGTGGGTCCCAGTGACGGACATTAAGGCCACTCGTCTCATCAGGGCTTTCCATAGGTCCCATCCTGAGAAGGTGGGCTCTGAGTGTCCGGAGTCCACTCGTAGAGGGAGGGGTACTGTCACAACCAGACAGCTGAGAAGCTCTGACAGGAGCCTTCCAGATCCTCCTCCTTGAGTTTCTTTGTTTTGGTTTCAGTTCCTCATCTCGTTAGTCTATCTCAGCTGTCATGCAGTTGGACTGATTGCTTCCCTTTAAGTTCCTCCCCATAATGCAGTAGTGTGCGGCTTATACAACTTCCTGGAGTGTGTGTGCATGCTGTTCCTATTTCTCAGTCCTCTGCAAGATAAGTGCTGTTCCTTTATTTGTGTCTGCTGGATTTTCTGTCTGCTGGATTTCAGGAGACCCTGACTCCCTCTGTGTCTAGTGTAGGGAGCCGGTGGTCGTGTCCCCTCACTATTGTAGGGTCTTCAGGTATTAGATAGCCGAGGTACGTGGATATGCGCCCATCCACCTTTGGGGTGTTTGCATAGGCTGAGCAGTCAGGGAGAGTGGCAGGTCTCATGCAGGGGTCTCCATTTTGTTCCTTAGTTGTGGATCCAGTGAGTCATTGATTATATTGCATTGTCTTGTTTCCTGTACACCATCCGTGACAGTTACCATGTTTTATTGAACACACCATGTAAACATTCACAGTGCTCGTGGAAAAAGTATGTGAACCCTTGTATTTAATAACTGGTTGAACCTCCTTTGGCAGCAATAACTTCAACCAAACGTTTCCTGTAGTTGCAGATCAGACATGCACAACGGTCAGGAGTAATTCTTGACCATTCCTCTTTACAGAACTGTTTCAGTTCAGCAATATTCTTGGGATGTCTGGTGTGAATCGCTTTCTACAGTAGAGATCATGCCACAGCATCTCAATCGGGTTGAGGTCAGGACTCTGACTGGGCCACTCCAGAAGGCGTATTTTCTTCTGTTTAAGCCATTCTGTTGTTGATTTACTTCTATGCTTTGGGTCATTGTCCTGTTGCAACACCCATCTTCTGTTGAGCTTCAACTGGTGGACAGATGGCCTTAAGTTCTTCTGCAAAATGTCTTGATAAACTTGGGAATTCTTTTTCCCTTCAATGATAGCAATCCATTCAGGCCCTGACGCAGCAAAGCAGCCCCAAACCATGATGCCCCCACCACCATACTTCACAGTTGGGATGAGGTTTTGATGTTGGTGTGCTGTGCCTCTTTTTCTCCACACATAGTGTTGTGTGTTTCTTCCAAACAACTCAACTTTGGTTTCATCTGTCCACAGAATATTTTGCCAGTACTGCTGTGGAACATCCAGGTGCTCTTGTGCAAACTGTAAACGTGCAGCAATGTTTTTTTGGGACAGCAGTGGCTTCCTCTGTGGTATCCTCCCATGGAATCCATTCTTGTTTAGTGTTTTACATATCGTAGATTCGCTAACAGGGATGTTAGCATATGCCAGAGACTTTTGTAAGTCTTTAGCTGACACTCTAGGATTCTTCTTCACCTCATTGAGCAGTCTGCACTGTGCTCTTGCAGTCATCTTTACAGGACGGCCACTCCTAGGGAGAGTAGCAGCAGTGCTGAACTTTCTCCATTTAAAGACAATTTGTCTTACCATGGACTGATGAACAGCAAGGCTTTTGGAGATACTCTTATAACCCTTTCCAGCGTTATGCAAGTCAACAATTCTTAATCGTAGGTCTTCTGAGAGCTCTTTTGTGTGAGGCATAATTAACATCAGGCAATGCTTCTTGTGAAAAGCAAACCCAGAACTGGTGTGTGTTTTTTATAGGGCAGGTCAGCTGTAACCAACACCTCCAATCTCATCTCATTGATTGGACTTCAGTTGGCTGACACCTCACTCCAATTAGCTCTTGGAGATGTCATTAGTCTAGGGGTTCACATACTTTTTCCACCTGCACTGTGAATGTTTACATGGTGTGTTCAATAAAAACATGGTAACTGAAGGGAATCCATGTTATACAACATGTAGAAGCTTCTTTGTTTGTGTATCAGTTTCTGTTCTCTGTAAAATGAATCTTATCTCTTTGGCACTACGCCCAGATGTTTCCCCCAAATATGGAAGTTCCGCTCTTTGCTCTATTTGCCTGTAGAATAGAACATGTTGATTTATGATAGTTTGAATAAATAACTTACGTTGATATGCTAATATGGGGGCGTAAACCCATCTATATAATATGTGTGTACTAATAATAAACTTTAGAGCGTTCATTCAGTACATCATTGTTGTGTCTGTTATTCCCTACTGAGTGAAGCGCTCTCCTGACATCAGAACAAGACTCAAACCAAGCCGATACTAGAAGTTCGGTACCAGGGGTACCAAGTGGGACGTTGAGATTTTCTATCAGTTTAAAAGAGGGGATTTGAAGGGAATCCATGTTATACAACATGTAGAAGCTTCTTTGTTTGTGTATCAGTTTCTGTTCTCTGTAAAATAAATCTTATCTCTTTGGCACTACGCCCAGATGTTTCCCCCAAATATAGAAGTTCCGCTCTTTGCTCTATTTGCCTGTAGAATAGAACATGTTGATTTATGATAGGTTGAATGAATAACTTACGTTGATATGCAAATATGGGGGCGTAAACCCCTCTATATAATCTGTGTGTACTAATAATAAATTTTAGAGCGTTCATTCAGTACATCATTGTTGTGTCTGTTATTCCCTACTGAGTGAAGCGCTCTCCTGACGTCAGAACAAGACTCAAACCAAGCCGATACTAGAAGTTCGGTACCAGGGG
This sequence comes from Bufo bufo, assembly GCF_905171765.1. Classification (NCBI taxonomy): domain Eukaryota; kingdom Metazoa; phylum Chordata; class Amphibia; order Anura; family Bufonidae; genus Bufo; species Bufo bufo. The sequence continues at coordinate 244,276,611 of NC_053389.1, read as the reverse complement.
TACCAAGTGGGACGTTGAGATTTCCTATCAGTAACATTTAGTTCTTTGTGTGTTATTAGTTTAAGCAGACTCTGATTGTCTATTGTTGTGACTTAGATGAAGATCAGATCACATTTTATGACCAATTTGTGCAGAAATCCAAATCATTCCAAAGGGTTCACATACTTTTTCTTGCAACTGTATATACAAGAACATGGATAACTTCTACCAGTTGTGCTTAAACAATATAACACAAGATGCCCAGGTTATACCAAGAGTCAATACCATTATTTTCATGTCTGGTCTAACCCCGCCAGTAATAATATCAGAATATTAAGTCCCCACCACAACCTGCAGTCCATCTCAGACTGAAGGGACTGCTGGAGACACAATGCACCGAATGCAGCCTTGTGGTGTTTCCCATATCTGGTGATTTGAAGTTCAGTTCCTCCAACCCCAGTCATGATCTTTGCAGTATGAAAGAAGGAGTGAGCAATGGCCTGAGCTGGCATTCTGGCACTTTCATGGCTGCTGGGGAGTGATATCTTGTCTAATATTGATAATGATATCTCTTCTACAGAAAAAAAAAATAATAAAACCAAATTTTCTAAAGAAATTAGATTTGAAATTGAGCTCTCAGTGTGACTGTAATTGTTCTTGAAGGGGGGCTCTTAGCTCTTGCCGTGGGCACCAGTTATTTCGAGACACTTATCCAGATGAAGAAAGAAGAGGCGTTGTTTTTTATTTTTCTCCTGTGTTGACACTAAATCATATAAAGAAGAGAAAAAAGCAAACATCAAAGTAGCCTGTAGATTGGCAATTTTCACGATGAACAATTTCTCCTTGAATAGTTTGGCAGAGATTGAAGTTAATGCTAAGAATAATGAGAGAGAAAAATTAGCCCTGTTCTTTTAGATATAATTGCCTATAATAGGGGCACATTTATTAAGACACTCGTCTTAAAAAGGACCTTTCATTGACATTCCTGGTTTAATAGCTTCATTCATTCCTCATGTAATAACAATTCTGGAGCATCTATTCTTATGTCTGTATGTTGTGTCATTTCTTTATTTTTTCAACTAGAAGTTATGAATGAATTGCTAGCAGTCTGCAGTAACGGTACAGAGGGGAGGTAACCAGTTGGGGGTGTGTACCTGCACAGTCTCACTCTATCCAATCAGTGCTGTCATTTTCAGACTGTGCAGGTACACCCCCCAACTTGTTACCTCCCTTCTGTAGCCTTACTGCAGACTGCTAGCAATTCATAACTTCTAGTAGAAATAATAAAAGAATGGCACAACATACAGATATAAGAATAGATGCTCCAGAATTGTTATTACATGGGGAATGCATGAAGCTATTAAACAGGCATGTCAGGAGTGGTGAAAGGTCCTTTTTTACTAGTGTCTGTGCTGCTGAAGGAAGAGGCACAGTTATGTGGTGGCACAGGCCTCTGTGATGCTTCCTTCAGCAGGACATGCGGCAATCTAAAATCTACACCAGCTCCCAAAAACTGGTGTACAAAATGATGAATGAGATGGGCCTGCTGGCCTGCCCTCTTCCCCACTCACGCCCCTTATTTGAACCTGGCACGAGCAGGGAAAAGTTGCAGATTTTATCACAAAATGGCTTGTGACAAAATCCTTGACCGATATACACCACTAAAGTGGGTATATCAATTAATAAATGAGCCCCATTGTGCCCATATAATTCAGTCATATAGCGTCCAAATAGTACAATTATATAGTGCCCAAATAATACAATCATATAGTACCCCATGGAGTGGCCAGAAGAAAGGGTTCAAGGACCCCGTCAAGATCTATCTAAATGACAGTAGTAATAAGCAAAGTCCAAAGTTCACCTCCTTCTATGCACCCCAAGTAACAAGCGCTGAACGCGACTCTCAGATAAGATAATGTGAACAATAATACAAAAAAGGTGACCAGCAAATGCTTGATCAATGAGAAAGCTTATCAGCTTTTTTTTCCAAAAAGTTTAAATCTAAGAGTACACATCAACCACTAACGCGTTTCAGACACTTGATGTGTTCTTAGTCTTAACTAAAATCAATTGTTATGCTCAAGATTATATACACAACATATGCTAATAAATGATGATGTCATCAATACTCATTCACCTCACTCCACCCTAATGGACAACACATCGGAAAATTGCTGCTTACATGTCAAACAAAATAGAATAGAAATAGAAATCCCAAACAGACATTAATTACAATAAAATAAGCTTCCCGAGAAAAGAGCAGTTTTTTCCAATCACTCCCCTCGTTGTGGTCTTTTAACTCTATCAATAGCAGTTACTTTAAAACTATATATACGATATGACCCTTATGTGTTTCCTTAAAGTGGAATGAGGCTCCAGAAAGATTGTGGTTGGTTGCAGACCTGTCTGAGCAGGCACCAGTTACATGTTCACTAATACGCTTAAGTGGATGTATGGTGTAAGGTTACAAGCTGTGCATGTTATCATGTCTACAATATGTGAACTGTTTATCTGCTTATTTTTTACATTTGATCAACTGATTTGTGATGTCAGTAGGTTTGTGTGTGCACTTATTGTACTTTGAAATGTAATTTTTTTGATAATCGCAGTGATGATCAAGACTGTATTCACCCTGGGATAGGTGGAGTTCAGGAACTTAATAGTGTGGGTAGTAGAGAAGATGAGTATACCTCTGAGGCACTGTACATTTTGACCACTGTTGTGATCGGCACTGCTGATCCTGTTACACGTTTGCCTTATGTTTTGCATGGTTTATGTGACCCCGGGACGGGAGGTTGGTCTCTGGATGTGAGGCGATATATCAGCCAAGCACAAATTATTTGAAGGGCTGTACCGCCGGGGTCACTGCTATTGGTATTTTTCACATTGGTCCCCTGACGAGTTGGATTGTTACCAACGAAACGCGTCTGGACATTATTGGGACATTTTCATTTAACTTACTAGAATAGTAACAGGGTCCCCCACTGTAGCTTAACGAAGCTGGGCAGTCTCCATTGCGGCGCAGGGACAAGGAGGGACTCTTAGGTAAAGAGGTCCAGAGGGTCCTCTTTTGGGCGTGCATTGCCCCTAACTGCAGGGATCCGATATATTGTAGGATCAGATAGTTGTAAGAGACCCAGTATTAGCCACCTGGACACCCCTAGCCCAAGGTTACCATTGGTGCAGCGATTTATGTAGTGTGATTCATAGATTTTTAGGGTAATTTTATTAGTAAACAAATAAAAGTTATGTATTAGGGTAACCTTTTCCAATATGAGATAGTTAAGAAGTGTGGTTACATAGTATTTCAGCATTGACCATTGCTCAATTTGGTTGTGTATTCAGTTATTAGAAACATCGATATTAACAAAGCACCAGTAGCTTAATATGTGTGCCAGCATACAATGATCCACCAAATATATAAACACACACACATATTATAAATTCATTCTTTATTGTTTAAAAAATATATATAAATACATAATTGTGGACAGATTACATTCAATGGCAGTGACTACAGGACAATAATGCAAACAAAAAAGGTTCCCCCGTCCACACCACTCCTGGTGTCGTACTGCTGGTGACAGTACAATGTTTAAAAGATCTGTGCACAATATCTATAACACTATTGTATACTAATAACAGGTAAGTGTGGATTACAGATAGTTGTGCTAGTCAAAATCAATTAATTATCACCCTTTTATAATAACAGAGCTGAAGTTATAATCCATTAGTTGGAGTTACCTAGGCATACTTCCATATCTATTACCTCACGGCAGCTCAGTACATGGTGACACTTCATGACCTATGTGTTCTAAGACAAAAAGTGACTTTGCATTGTACAATCACAGATGTCAAATGGGTGTAATGAACATACAATATATGTATGTGCTGTTTAACCTCCCTGACGGTATTCCAGAGCGTGACTCGGGGTTAATTTTCTCTGCCAGGAACGGTAACCCCGAGTCACGCTCGGGGTAACATTGCAGAGTCCCTTCACCTTCTGCCGGCGATCCGGCGATGTCCTCCGCTTGTGTTCTGCCAGATCTCTATACCTTGCGAAAAGCCTACACCAGAAGTGACGCGGCCGCACCTTTGCCTGACATTTTACTGTCATTTGTGCCCATAAAATATTTATGCAAAAAATTGTACCACTTTTGGTACAAAATTCCTGACATAATCATACCGACAGGGAGGTTAAAGCACAAAACATGAAAAACTAATTTTTTGTCATATACTGCTGTAAAGGTTACCTACTGTCTCCCAAAGGGGATGCTTGCATATCCATAATCTCTCAACATTTATGAATACTTAAATGGCAAAAGGGGCACAAAAGCCATGGTCCAAAAAGAGTATAACACTTAAATAGCACAGAATAGTGAATACCAGGAGTGAGGGGAGTGCTCCAACCCCGTCTCGCGTTTCGCCTTTGCTTCCTCTTGGGGGCGCATCCCTTCACTGTAACCAACCCACCTTATATACCACCATCAATTAAGTTAATTTGGACAATTAAAAGCACACAACTGTGGCCTCATAGATGAACTCGTGTTTACTCCGTCCTATACCAAGAACATGGACGCCCACATCTCGCGGGATTTCACTTAATCCCATTGGATTCCCGATCACGTGTATCTGTCATGTGACTCCGCAGCATCGGCCGGCGAATCTCACCCCGGCGCTGGGGAGTCACATGAGAGACCACATGAAAAGGGAAGTCCCTCCCAGCATCACACCCGCAGATGCGGGAAGGGGAGGACCAGCCTGGTCCATTCCCCAGTTGCTGGGAGTCGCATACTCGCCATCTTGAGTAGGGGCAATTTTGCCCTCAATTAAAATCTACACTTATGTTAGGCTGCCAGTAAGGAGATAGAAAATAGGAGCTCATAATCTATCAGCTAAAGGGCATCCAAAACTCCCCCTATAGGCCAATACAGATATCATTCAGGTCAACCCTATAGTTCATATATGCTTCTTAACCCCTACTCCTATCTAATTATACATAGTGATGAAAAGATATATCAATAAAAAAAATTATATATGCTTGTATGTAAATACATTAATAAATGCCTAAAATACATATAAGGTATGATAATTCCACTTGTGCAAAATTAATAATATTAAGGTGCGCTTACTTTATTAAGAATAAATATATAGCAAAACCCAATTTTTTTTATTTTAGACATAAGTGAAAAAAACAAACACAAACGGTGATACTTGAAAATAATAAAGTGAAAAGTGCCATGTGCAAGGTGCAAAGTGCCAAGTGCAGTGTGACATGCTGTGAACATGCATAGCAAAGGGCGAATAAAAACATTTAAAAATATTATTATCAATAGCAGTCGGTGGCGTTGAAACAACACCAACAAAGGCCCCAATGGTTGACCAAAATTCAATTATGATGGTTTCCTAAAGATAAAGATATCCAAAGTCCTTCCATCTTAACATGTCGGAGCATGACGGGAATGCGGGCCCAGAATACTGTGGGTATCAAGTGGTGTTGGCTGGAAAGATACATGAGTAACAACAGTTAAAAACAATATCATATATACACTAAAGATAAAAAATCATAAACTGTTAAAATGCCGGGCCATAACCCAGGCCAGGGGGATCACTACAAGAGCCGAGCACAGTCATATAAACAGGAGGTGGGGATACCCTATATCAATAGTGTCACGGTCTATGGTCGTGACTCTTTGTGTCGCATGCAGTTGTCCGCGGTCTGCTTGTTGTCTACCGCAGGTTAGGACAGTTTGTATGTTTGTCCCACGTGTGGTTGCCGCTGGCAACATAATTATGTTTGGCAGTGTAGCAGCCTGAGTTGGTTGCTAGGCGGCTCGCTGTCAAGGCATGCGGTTGCTTCTAGCAACATTTGTATGTATGTGTTCACTGTCTATGTTTGGTGAGCACGGGATTCATTTATGTGTAGATTTCCCCTTTAAGTGACACTTACCTTGTCTGGTGTTGGAAGGGTTAACTCCTTTCCTAGGTGTGTGGGTGTGGCTACTTGGGCTATTTAGCCTCTGCTGGATCCCTGTAGCTGAGGGGTACTCCAGCCATGCCTTATGCTGGAGTCATCCTCCTGGTCTTATACCATCTCTCCAGTGAGGGCCACCCTTGTGGTCATAAAAACATGTATTGATGTTAAGCTTATGTTTGTGTGGTGTGTAACCTTATTGCAGCTATGGATCTGGTTTCCTGTGTGTTTAATGTGTGTGTGCTGTCTCCCTCTATGTTTGGTGTGGACATCAGCGTTTGAGCATGGGTTCCAGTCACTGTGTCTGTGGCAGGTTGGTGTGGAAGTTGTTTCACTCACCTGCCATATCCATATGTTGCATATGTTTCCCTTTCCTTGCAGCTAGGTCAGTTTAGACTTCTGTTCTTCCGTGTCTATGAGGAACAGGTCGTCTTACCCTGCTCCTAGTCCAGGGATGTCCTAAGGGCTAGTAGGGACCCGAGGTTCCTGAGTATCTGGGTTGGCTCATACGGTTAGGAGTCAGGGTCAGAGTTAGGGACGTTTTAGGAGGTGACCAGCTCCCTGATTCTGTTGTCCTGGCCTAGCGGCTTACCAATATCCCTTTGACATCGCACGGCGGGGGGTTTCCCCCACTCTCCGTCATGACAAATAGCTTACAAGAATGGGGCAAAACTATTGCCCTCATTGAGTCCAAATGGAGTGACTGTGTTAAGAACACAAATTCACTTTGTTTCCTTTTGGCCCAATTTTTTTTTCCAATCTCCGCCTCTAGGGGAAATGATCACCCGATCAATTCCCCTAAAGCGCAAGAGGGATCCATCGGAGTTGTGTTTCTCCTTAAAGTGTCTGGCCACTGTCTGCAGCTGTGTAGGATCCTCCTCACCCTTTGCTGCTTCTACTGAGAGTACATGTTCTCTGATCCTTCTCCTAAACTGTCTTGATGTCAGACCAACATAGATGAGGCTATACGAACATATTGCCCGGTAAATCACCCCAACTGTGGTGCAAGTAATTTGGTGCGTGATTTTAAATTCTCTGTCATGTGTAGAGTTCCAGAAATTTGCAGCACGGGCCACACATTTGCCACACTCCTTGTTTCCCCAGGGAATTCCCTTGGTACCAAAGAGGCCGGGTTCTTTTCGGACATAGTGGCTCTGGACCAAATGGTCACGGAGGTTTCTAGCTCGCCGATATGTGATAAATGGATAGCGTGGTAGGAACTGTTGCAACTGAGGGTCGATCGTAAGGATCTCCCAGTATTTGTTAAGAGCAGTACGTACCTCCTTTCACTTTTTATTGAATCCGGTAATAAACCGTATTTCATCCGTATCTTGCCTTCTTTCTTTCTTATGGAGGAGATCAGATCTCTTGGAGGATCGTGCTTTCTGGTAGGCTCGCTCTATACATTGTGCACCATATCCCCTCTGCCGGAACCTATCACGAAGGTCCTCAGCATGGAATTCAAAAGATTGCTCAGTGGAACAAATTCTAGCTCTTAGGAACTGTCCCTCAGGTATGTTCTTAATCAAATTACCTGGGTGTGCAGACTGTGCATGTAGCAAGGCATTTACTGAAGACTGATTTCTATATAGATCAGTTCCAATTCGTCCCTGAGAATACACCCGGAAGACCATATCCAGAAACTCCATGTCAGTTTCACCCACCTTGAAAGTAAGTTTTATATTTCTATCATTTTTGTTGAGTTCATGTATGAATCGTCCCAGTTCTTCCTCAGTACCCTGCCAAATAATTAGAACATCGTCTATGTAGCGTCCCCAATATTGGACCCTACTTGCCATTGGCAGGGGATCTGTCTGGAGGATCTCCCTCTCCCACAGCCTCAGGAACAAATTTTCATATATTGGGTGAATCATGTGTATTCAGTTATTTAATCAATTTCTTTAGGCCATGGCTGGATTCTTATCAAGTGGTCTTGATAAGAACCAGTGGCTATCGGAGGCCGATGAGGTCTTTTCTGAAAAGACATTGACACAGAAGAAATATACACCTTCTTTTAAAGCGATATTTAAATAAGTGACAAAAACTTATAAAGATCAAATTTCCTCATGGTGGGAAGTCCAGTCCCTCAAAAATTATATCAAACATAAAATTGTTCCGAGAGGACTTATGATTACGCTCACTCCAGCGAGTAGATGCAGGAGCCCAACACTCATGCATAAGTGGGAGGAATAAGCCACGAATAGCTCCCTCCGGTTTATGCATCTACTCCTGGAGGAAGAAAAAGCTAACTTAGCGACCTTGGAAAATACACTGAAGGAGCAAATTAAGCAAACTCCGAGGTTCAATCAAAAGCCAGACTTCCCGAATAAGGAAATACAGCTTAAAAACACTTTATCAAACTTCAATGTCACTTAAAATAACGTAAACATCCACAATTTAAGCGAGACTTGCAAGATTTCAGAGAAAACCGTGTTTATACAAGTATAGATCAGAGTACGGTTCGTAGGAAGCAAGACTCAGAGCCAGCTTCGAGCGACACAGACTTCTCTGTAAGTGAAAAAGAAAAAGAGGGGGGGTCAAAAAAGCAGAGGAAGGGGGAGAGGACACCAGAGGGGTAGAGGCCCACAAGGGGGTCAGGAAAATACAATTTCACGTTTTTTAGAACAAGGAAATTCTTACCATCTAAGAACACGCAACCTACCCAGGTCCCCGCCCCACTCGTCAATTCCTCCGTTAATACCCCCCACAAACTCAGTCAAATATTAAATCTGTCATCTAGACCTCTGCTAGAGGCTGAAATGGCCCTATTGAGTAGTGATGTCGCGAACATAAAATTTTCAGTTCGCGAACAGCGAACGAGAACTTCCGCAAATGTTCGCGAACTGGCGAACCGGGCGAACCGCCATAGACTTCAATAGACAGGCGAATTTTAAAACCCACAGGGACTCTTTCTGGCCACAATAGTGATGAGAAAGTTGTTTCAAGGGGTCTAACACCTGGACTGTGGCATGCCGGAGGGGGATCTATGGCAAAACTCCCATGGAAAATTACGTAGTGGACGCAGAGTCGGGTTTTAATCCATAAAGGGCATAAATCAACTAACATTCCTAAATTGTTTGGAATAACGTGCTTTAAAACATCCAGTGTGTGTATACGATCAGGTATGATGTTGTATCGATCAGGTAGTGTAAGGGTTACGCCCGCATCACAGACATTGACAGACCAAACTCCCCTTTTAATGCACCGCAAACAGTTCATTTGCACAACCGCAAACTCCCCATTTGCACAAGGTTGGATACCAAGCTAGCCACGTCCCGGTGATGTCATTGAAGGTTTCTTCCTCCACCCAGCCACGTACAACACCAAGGGTCCCCGAAAGGTCAATTGAATTGATTTTTCGAACGGGGAGATGGTTAAAAAAACGCTGGCTCCCTCCCCTTTGTTTTTATCCACGGTGACTGCGTCTGCGCCGTGCAATTTACTGTCACACCCGATATGAGTGGTATTTTCTGTAGTACTATTCTCATCAGTTTAATCCCTCTAACGTCCCCAATCTGGGTGCCATTTATTGAATAGATTTTTCGAACGGGGAGATGGTATCAGTGGTTGGCACTGGCAGTGGGCACACTACAGTCAGTAGAAGCGGGCCTGACACACACTGGCAGCAGGCAAGCAACTGAAATTACACTAAAGTGTAAAAATTAAATGCCTTATTTATCGGCAAGCTACTGTGCCACCCGGTATGAGTGGTTGGCACTGGCAGTGGGCACACTACAGTCAGTGGAAGAGGGCCTGACACACACTGGCAGCAGGCAAGCAACTGAATTTAGACTACTGTCTAAAAATTAAATGCCTTATTTATCGGCAAGCTACTGTGCCACCCGGTATCAGTGGTTGGCACTGGCAGTGGGCACACTACAGTCAGTGGAAGCGGGCCTGACACACACTGGCAGCAGGCAAGCAACTGAATTTAGACTACTGTCTAAAAATTAAATGCCTTATTTATCGGCAAGCTACTGTGCCACCCGGTATCAGTGGTTGGCACTGGCAGTGGGCACACTACAGTCAGTTGAAGTCGGCCTGACACACACTAGCAGCAGGCAAGCAGCTGAAATTACACTAAAGTGTAAAAATTAAATGCCTTTTTTATGCAAAGTCCTGTGCCAGCCGGTATGAGTGGTGGGCACTGGCAGTGGGCACACTACAGTCAGTGGAAGTCAGCCTGACACACACTGGCAGGCAACTAACCTTAGATTAAAGTGTAAAAATTAAGTGCCTATTTTTTAAGCAAAGTCCTGTGCCACTCGGTATGACAGGGGTGGGCACTGGCAGTGGGCACACTACAGTCAGTTGAAGTCGGCCTGACACACACTAGCAGCAGGCAAGCAGCTGAAATTACATTAAAGTGTAAAAATTAAATGCCTTTTTTAAGCAAAGTCCTGTGCCAGCCGGTATGAGTGGTGGGCACTGGCAGTGGGCACACTACAGTCAGTGGAAGTCAGCCTGACACACACTGGCAGGCAACTAACCTTAGATTAAAGTGTAAAAATTAAGTGCCTATTTTTTAAGCAAAGTCCTGTGCCACTCGGGATGACAGGGGTGGGCACTGGCAGTGGGCACACTACAGTCAGTTGAAGTCGGCCTGACACACACTGGCAGGCAACTAACCTTAGATTAAAGTGTAAAAATGAAGTGCCTTTTTTTTAAGCAAAGTCCTGTGCCACACGGGATGACAGGGGTGGGCACTGGCAGTGGGCACACTACAGTCAGTTGAAGTCGGCCTGACACACACTAGCAGCAGGCAAGCAGCTGAAATTACACTAAAGTGTAAAAATTAAATGCCTTTTTTATGCAAAGTCCTGTGCCAGCCGGTATGAGTGGTGGGCACTGGCAGTGGGCACACTACAGTCAGTGGAAGTCAGCCTGACACACACTGGCAGGCAACTAACCTTAGATTAAAGTGTAAAAATTAAGTGCCTTTTTTTAAGCAAAGTCCTGTGCCACACGGAATGACAGGGGTGAGCACTGGCAGTGGGCACACTACAGTCTGTGGGCCTGCAGCTCCTCACACACAGGCAGGCCAGGCAACTGCAATATGTATATAAAGGAAAAAAAAAAAGCAGACTAATGTTGCAGCCCTAAAAAGGGCTTTTTGGGGTGCTGTCAGGACGCTGTCCTTACAGCAGAGATCAGATGAGTCTTTCAGGACTGGAGTGGACACTGAATTCACTAGCCTAGCTATCGATTTCCCAATTAAATCAGCAGCAGTTACAGTCTCCCTCCTCTCACTAAGACTGCAGCTTCAGAATGAATCTAAAATGGATGCTGTGCAGGAGGTGGGAGGGTCTGGGAGGGAGGGTATGCTGCTGATTGGCTGGAATGTGTCTGCTGACTGTGAGGTACAGGGTCAAAGTTTGCTCAATGATGATGTATAGGGGGCGGACCGAACATCGCATGTGTTCGCCCGGCAGAGGCGAACGCGAACAAGCTATGTTCGCCGGGAACTGTTCGCCGTCGGATAGTTCGGGCCATCTCTACTATTGAGTAGGGATTTATCTTTTATGCCAATATCATCATTTAATCTATTTAATTAGATAAAAGACTTGAATTTATTCACCAGAAAGTTGCGATGGTGGAAACATTTTAAATTTGTTAATAAACATGAGAGCAAAGAATTGGGCATCCCTTCTGACATGTTGCAGGACGTGCGCATCCTGTACAGTTTAGGAGATAGCGCCCCCAAAAGGGGAAGGGTCCCTTTACAACACTAAAACGAAAAAGTAATAAAATGCCCCTTGTAGGGGACCCTTCCTGCATAGACGTTTTCGTCAATAGGGTTTCTTATAAGCTGGAAGGGCTCACAGACAACAAATGTAGGTTCAACTGTACAAAGGCAGAGTTTAAGGCCATTTACTCCCTTGAAAAAGACAATGATATAGCGATCAAACCTTCTGACAAAGGGGGTAATTTGGTAATTTTGGATGTGGCTCAATATAAAAAAATGTATCATAGTCTCCTACAAGATAAGGAAACATATGAGAAGCTACAGTCTGACCCTACTCCAGCTTATCAAAAGAGATTGATGACAATCTTACAGGTGGCCAAGACTGGGGACCTCATCTCTGATGAGGAGTTTGAGTTTATTCAGTGTAAACACCCGACAGTGGCGACCTTCTATAGTCTACCTAAGGTCCACAAATGGGACGTCTTCTTTAAGGGGACGCCCCATAGTGTCGGGCATTAACAGCCTGAGCCAAAATGCCGGGGTCTACATTGACTTGATTCTGGCCCCCTTTGTGAGAAACTTACCATCCTATATAAGGGTTACTGGGGACCTGTTGGGTCATCTGGATGGTGTATTCCTTGAAGAAGAGGCACTTTTGGGGTCCATTGACATTGAGGCCCTATACTCCTATATCCCACATCACCTAGGGATAAGGGCAGTGAGAGAATTCCTCAACACCAGAGTTTGCCAATTCAAGGCACACAATCAATTCGTACTTAACTTACTGGAATTCACATTGATGAAAAACTACTTTATGTTTGACGGAGCCTTTTACCACCAGCTCAGGGGCACGGCAATGGCAAGTTCTTGTGTCCCATCGTACGCTAATTTGTTCCTGGGCTGGTGGGAAAAGAATATCATATTTGGGGAACCACCCATTGCATCTTCTGTGGGCATCATCATGTGGGCTAGATACATAGACGATGTCTTTGTGATTTGGAGAGGAACCAAGGATGGCTTTAAACAGCTAATGTTGACGATCAACCAAAATGATATAGGCTTACGATTTACCTCTGAACTGGGACATGGTAGTCTCCCTTTCCTTGATATTGAGATCACGAAGGGACCAAGGGGTGAAGTTCAAACGAAAGCATACAGAAAACCCACTGCAACAAATTCCCTGCTAAGATGGGATAGCCATCATCCTCAGCCCCTTAAACGGTGGATCCCGGTGGGCCAATATTTAACAATCAGGAGGAACTGTTCGTCTCTTAGCAACTTTAAACCAGATACCCAGATTCTGTCTTAAAAAGGGCTTACCTGAGGGCACTAAAAAGTAACAGAACTGAACTTTTGCACCCTCCAAAAAAACAGGAGGTCACTCACCCGATACGCCTTATTGCTATTTTTGATGGAGCTGCAAAGAAAATCAAAGAGATGATTTCAAAACATTGGGGTATACTTTAATTAGACTCCGACATTAAGGATGTGATAACTAGCACCTCGCAGATTACCTACTAAAGAGGGTGTAGCCTGCGAGATCGGCTTGTTCATAGCCACTTTAATGAGCCGTCCAGAAAGAAAGGAGCAAGCTGGCTACGGCTGGTATGGGGATGCTATCAATGCAGTGGGTGTGTGCCGTGTTCGCATATCACCCAAGGCCGGGAATTCATGAGTGGTGTCGCCCAGAAAAGGTATACGATCAGACAATTTATCAACTGTCGATCCAGAGGGGTTAAATACAAAGCAACCTGTATATGTGGCTTGGAATACATGGGCAAGACCACTAGTGAACTAAGAAGACGCGTAGGTGAACACCTGGGTGATATGCGACACGGCAGGGACACCCCCTTGGCAAAATATGTTGTAAGTCATCATGGTTGGATATACTCTGGAATAAAATTCATGGGCATAGAATTGGTGTCGGCTCCAGTGAGAGGTGGAGATTGGGACAGGAAAAATACTACAGCGAGACACTTGGTGAATTTTTGAACTTAAAACAATGCAGCCAAGGTACTGTACCTCAATGAGCAATTGTTGTATGGCTGCTTCATTTAGCTATAATTTAGATAAGTAGTGTTTTCCTTGATCCAGAGAAGCCAGGACTAGGCCTCCATGAGTAATGGCTACAAGGGTGTCATTCTTTACTATACTGTATATGTTATTTGCCTATCCCCATGCTGATTTTTAGGATCTATTTTTGATCTCATTTATATCATTACCTGATGAATTGTTATATTCCCAATATGCAATTTTGGCTCTTCTTATGTTACTACTTTTCCTTCCTTTTTTATCTGTTAATTTGATCCATCTGTCCAAAAAGTGCCACTGTATTCTTGCACGAAGCAGAGTGATTAAGTATACCTATTGCCATGATAATGCCCTGGTTGCGCCTCGTGTCATTAACCTAATTACAGGTAGCGCACAAAATAAATACATATTGTAAACACTAGCGTGTTGTCTGGGGATGGTTCATGCCCTGAATACCTCCCCTTCCATGCTCATTGCCGCCCCCATCATTGAGAACACAAGAAGGAGTGACTGGAATACTTTCTGTCGCTCCCCTTTGTGGTCATGTGACGTGTGAGTCACCCGGCCGGAACACATGACCGGGTCACATGGTGGTCACGTGATGGAGAAGGGAGGCGTGGCCTGTATCCCGGGCACGCTTAAAAAGCGCAATGAGGGACATCACAAGTGCTGCTGCGACACACAGGATGCCAGACCCGGTCTGTGTGTACCGACGATACATGGATGAGAAGATGAGTATACCTCTGAGGCACTGTATGTTTTGACCACTGTTGTGATCGGCACTGCTGATCCTGTTACACGTTTGCCCTATGTTTTGCATGTTTTATGTGACCCCGGGATGGCAGGTTGGTCTCTGGATGTGAGGCGATATATCAGCCAGGCACAAATTATTTGAAGGGCTGTACCGCCGGGGTCACTGCTATTGGTATTTTTCACATTGGTCCCCTGATGAGTTGGATTTTTACCAACGAAACGCGTCGGGACATTATTGGGACATTTTCATTTAAATTACCAGAATAGTAACAGGGTCCCCCACTGTAGCTTGACGAAGCTGGGCAGTCTCCATTGCGGCGCAGGCACAAGGAGGGACTCTTAGGTAACGAGCTCTAGAGGGTCCTCTTTTGGGTGTGCATTGCCCCTAACTGCAGGGATCTGATATATTGTAGGCTCAGATAGTTGTAAAATACCCAGTATTAGCCACCCGGACACCCCTAGCCCAAGGCTACCATTAGCGCAGCGATTTATGTAGTGTGATTCATAGATTTTTAGGGTAATTTTATTAATAAACAAATAAAAGTTATGTATTAGGGTAACCTTTTCCAATATGAGATAGGAGTAGTACTATTGATCCTATCTTTTGTATGTGTGATTTTCAGACACAGTGTATGGATGGTTTTCAGAATGTGGTCACTGCTCGGCTAAAAGAATTGTATTTTTTAAGGCGGATTTAAGGTGGATATACATTTCAAGGATATTCGAGCGATTACCGGGAATGAATGTTACTGTGAATGCTTGCTCCCGACAATCTGCCCGTCTAAAGGTGCAGCCAATCGGGTGAAACTGTCAATCGTGCAGACAAGTGAATTACGGTATGTTTCTAGGCATCAGATAGTGCTGTCTAAAGAGCACTCTTCTGCCCAAAAACAATGCAGCTGTATGAATATGAATACAGCTCTTCAACCCCACAGTTGGTTGTTGGGAAGGAACGCTTCTAATCTGCTTCTTTCCTGCACGTGTAAATCCACCCTTACATAGCCCGAATATCGGGCTGATTATCAGGAATAAACACTCCTACGAATGCTTGTTCCCCATAATCTGCCCATCTAAAGGTGCTGAAGATCACCTGATGAACAAGTTGGTGATGACAACTCAATCATCATTCCAGGCAGCAGAATATGCTGTCTAAACAGCACTCTGCTGCCCAGGAGCAATGATGTTGGATGTTATCGTTGCATGTAAATGAAACGAATCACCTCTACTTAACTGGCATCCAACTTTTGGGAAGGAATACTTCCTTCTCGACAATCAGCTTCTGCTCGCCCAGTGCACCTTTAGACAGAACATTTTATCATCAGATGAACAATGGGCTCTGAAACAATTAAACAATAATCCCTATATTACTGTTAGGAAAGCAGACAAGGATAGGTGTGTGGTGATCAAACTGAAGTAAAAAATATGTTAGGAGATACAAACACTTACTGCATCCTTGGGCGAGGGGGATCCAACTATGGGCTTCAAGGAACGTCTGACAGTGATTTTGGAGGAGGATGTGAAATTAGGTATTATTAATACCTACTTGTCCTTTATTCACGCTCACATAAAAACTCTTTTCCACCACTTCTTCACCCAATAGCCACAGTAATAGGGTCCCCACATTGCCCTTCATTAAGTATGGAACAGAAGACCGGCACTTCACAGGTGGAATCTTCAAACTTTTATTTCAGCATAGGAGGAAATAGCGCAGAAGCGACACGTGTTTCGGCTCAGGTGTGAGCCTTTGTCAAGCATAGTGAACCATTGCATGAAACACATTTAAATAGGCCGCCTACATGGGCGTCGACCTTGATGAAGTCACATCACCATAGGAACGGAGATACAAATCATAAGGTGCAACGGAGATTGTTGCACCTTATGATTTGTATCTCCGTTCCTATGGTGGTGTGACTTCATCACGGTCGACGCCCATGTAGGCGGCCTATTTAAATGTGTTTCATGCAATGGTTCACTATGCTTGACAAAGGCTCACACCTGAGCCGAAACACGTGTCGCTTCTGCGCTATTTCCTCCTATGCTGAAATAAAAGTTTGAAGATTCCACCTGTGAAGTGCCGGTCTTCTGTTCCATATTGTAAGTGGGCTTTTCATACCCTGGACGCGTGCACCACGACTCTGCCAGAGGAGTGCCGACTGCTTTCCCCCTTTTGGCCCTTCATTAAGTAATTTGCCCCCACACTGGCTAGATGACCTTTTACAACCTTTTGTCACTTTAGTTCCAGGATAGGTAACCCCTTAGTGACCAGCCTGTTTTGGGCCTTACTGACCAAGTGTTTTTCTTCCTTTTTTCATCGCCGCCTTCAAAGAGCTATAACTTTTTTATTTTTCAGTCTGTATATCTTTATGAGGGCTTTTTTTTTTGCGGAACAAGTTGTAGTTTTATTGGCACCATTTTGGGGTACACATAACTTTCTGATTAATTTTTATTAACTGTTTCTGGGAGGGAGATGGGAAAAACAGCAATACTGCCACTGAGTTTTTACGTTATGCATTTTACGGCTTTCATTTTTCAGTAAAAATAACATAATATCTTTATTCTCTGGGTCAGTATAATTACAGATATACCAAATATGTATAGTTTTTTTTCTGTTTTACTACTTTTGTTTAATTAAACCCCTTTTTTTAAAAGGAAGAAAATCTTTTTGTATCACCACTTCACAAGACCCATAACTTTTTATTTTTATTTCCATGATTGATTTTTGTGGGACGACTTGTAGTTTTTATTGGTATCAATGCGGGTGTTTACAGATGCAGCGATACCAAAACATTTTTTTTACTGGAATTTTTGAAACCACTTTTTTACTTTTTTTTAACCACTTCATAGTCCCACAATGGGAATAATACAGACAACATTTTGATTGATTTTAAAATACAATACACTATTGCTGCTGAGAAATACTCAAGGCTGGTTTGGGGCCTATATCAGACATCTGCAAGCCTTTACACACATCGGCACCCCGCAAACTCATTTGCGGGGTGCCGATGGGAGAGGGAGTCCGCTTCCTCTGTCAGTGCTTTACATGCGGCGGACGCCATTGCCCGCGGCATGTAAATCGTTAAACAACCCGGATCCTGCCAGTTTGGGCTGCTAGAGCAGGAGCGCTGCTCTCATTTGAGAGCCAAGCCCCAAATCTCGGATGCATGGGGTACCCGTGCAGCGCTAAGACTGGGCCGCCGGAAAAAAGTGGTGGCCCAGCCTAAGGTCCCTTAGTGACCATCTCTGGGGGGCCCAACGCCGACCCAAATGCCCACAAACTAGGGCGGGGCACGGGAGCGTATAGTTCCCTGCCTCCGCCGCCTATCACTGCATAGGCTTCAAGCCCGATGCGGCGTGCCTGAGGCCTATGTGGTGGTAAAAGCCCGATGCGGCGTGCGTGGTGAAGTTATCGTGCGACATGCGTGATGACGTCATCACGCGCCTATATAGGGGCGTGCACAGGGCTTTGACGTACGCGCGCCTGCTTCACCATTCCTGACACAGGTAAGTATTAGCCTTTTTTTGGGGGTTTGTTTTTTTGTGTGTGTGTGAGGACATATTACTACAGGGACAGTGGGGGCAAATGTTTCCATGGGGGCAAATTACTTTATTGGGGGCAGTTTGGGGGCAAATTACTTAAAGAAGGGTAGTGTGGTTGCAAATTACTTAATGGGGGGCAGTGTGGGGGCACATTACCTAATGAAGGGCAGTGTGGGTGCAAATTACTTAATTGGGTGCAGTGTGGGGGTAAATTACTTAATGAAGGGCAGTGTGGGGGCAAATTACTTAATGAAGGGCAGTGTGGGGGCAAATTACTTGATGAAGGGCAGTGTGGGGGCAAATTACTTAATGGATGGCAGTGTCGGGGCAAATTACTTAATGGATGGCAGTGTAGGGGCAAATTACTTAATGGGGAGCAGTGTGGGGGTTATTACTTGATGGGCAGTGTGGGGGGCAAATTACTTTGTGGGGGCAAACTACTACATGGGAAACAGTGTGAGGGGAATTACTATATGGGGGCAGTGTGGAAGAAATTATTGTGTAAAGCAGTGTGGGGGAAATTACTGTATGGAGCAGTGTGGGGGAAATTACTATATGGGGGGGCAGTGTGGGGGAAATTACTATATGGGGCAGTGTGGGGGAAATTACTATATGGGGCAGTGTGGGGGAAATTACTATATGGGGCAGTGTGGGGGAAATTACTATATGGGGCAGTGTGGGAGAAATTACTATATGGGGCAGTGTGGGGGAAATTACTATATGGGGCAGTGTGGGGGAAATTACTTTATGGGGCAGTGTGGGGGAAATTACTTTATGGGGCAGTGTGGGGGAAATTACTATATGGGGCAGTGTGGGGGAAATTACTATATGGGGCAGTGTGGGGGAAATTACTATATGGGGCAGTGTGGGGGAAATTACTATATGGGGCAGTGTGGGGGAAATTACCATATGGGGCAGTGTGGGGGAAATTACTATATGGGGCAGTATTGGGGAAATTACTATATGGGGCAGTGTGGGGGAAATTACTATATGGGGGCAGTGTGGGGGAAATTACTATATGAGGTCAGTGTGGGGGAAGTTACTATATGGAGCAGTGTGGGGGAAATTACTATAGGGGGTCAGCGTGGGGGAAATTACTATATTGGGGTAGTGTGGGGGAGTTGCTATTAGGGGACATTATTTTTGGGCACACTAGACAGGCATTATTACCTGGAGCAAAATATTATTACTGGGGCACTCTAGAGGACATTATAATTGCTGTAGACACTATAGGAACCTTTGGGGTAATTTATCAAATTGGTGTAAAGTATACCTTGGTTAGTTATTCATAGCAACAGATTCCACCTTTCATTTTTGACAGCTCCTTTGGAAAATGAAAGGTGGAATCTGATTGATTGCTATGGGCAACTAAGCTAGTTCTACTTTACACCAGTTTGATATATGACCCCAATTATGAGAAATCTAACGTTTCTGTGTAACAAACTCTGTAGAGACGAGATGCGGCTCAAATAATTTGTCATGGCGTTCTGGGTCAAACAGAGGAGAAGAGGAAAGAGAAGGTCTACATGACAGGAGATGTCCCTGGATGTAAGAGGTATGTGGTGCTGTATTATCCTATATGTAGTGATGGCTCACTATTGTGACCTGTATCTCATCTTCTCCTTCAAGTCTTTTTTTTATCATAATCATATGTATTTTAAATTTGGCAACTAAAATTTTTATTTGTCACCTGCAGTCCTATGTAACAGCCCAGATAACAGTGATATCTTTCTGTATGCAGATAATGTAGTAGATGTTCCATGCAGTCCTATGTAACACCCCACATAACACAATAGTTCACTGTGTTATGTGGGGTGTTACATAGGACTGCAGGTAACATCTATGACATCTGTACTCAGAGAGTTATGAGATGGTGGGAGTCCGACTCCTGGCTTTTTTAGGAGACCGCAATGTCCCAGTGAGCGCCTCAGCCTCTTTGCTCCTTACATAGCACATTGCTGTCCATTTGATAGCACTGTGCTTGGTACTGCAGCTCAGCCACAATCACTCAGATGGGACAGAGCTGCACCTAGACCATGTGAACAATGTCATATGGCCTAGGAAGAGACTGTGGCGCTTACGAAGCAGGAAGGGGGGGGGGGGGGGGGGCAAGTCAGGTAGACAGCTTTGGGCCTATCATGCACTTTATCCGCCCCTGGAGATATAGCTTCATTATATTCATCTATACCACATCATCAAGCCTTAATTGCTTTGCATTATTATCTTGCTTGCTACAGCACCTATTCATTAGAACATAGGGAATTTATTTTGACAGTAACAGAGTTTCTATTGAAGCATATTTTTTTTATGTTTGAAGGAGTATTTTAGTTGCAAATTCTCAGGTGCCTCGTGGGTGGTATATACTCACCAACTATATCCAACTTGTTTGTGTCATGGCAGGAGGAGAACTTCATCTATAGTGATTCCAATCCATACATTAAAGATTAAGATTTGGCCTGGTATGGAAGATTTATAGATGTGCTCCTCATATGATAAAGGTGATACGCTGAAAGAACATTTTTTATTATATGAATTATAATTGGAACAATTAGAATTTTACCTTAGCAGAGCATATAGTATCCTTTTTGGATTTGAGTCTGAAAGAAGATTGTATTACAGGAAATATTGAGTTTACCATCTTCCATAAACCAATATCTGGCAATTCATTGTTATACACTACTAGTAGTCACCCCAAACATGTCATTAGGAATTAGCCTATAGGGGAATTTGTACGTTCAAAAATAACCTGTTCTCAGCCTGAGTCAGCACGTCACCTTCTCTGCCCATGCCACACCCCTTAATTTGCACGGCAATCTGCGACATATATACACAAGAAAACTAACCCCCTTTATTTATTGCAATTAATTATTGCGTCTGTGGCGGAACCCGCCTCGCCACTGGGCATTGGAGAGGCCTGGCTACCCGCCTCCTACCTACTGACTATGGCCCCTGGTGAATTTGTACGTGGAATGCAATTTGGGCATGTGGTATTTTGTATTGCTGTGTGTTGTGGACTGTATACACTCACCTAAAGAATTATTAGGAACACCTGTTCTATTTCTCATTAATGCAATTATCTAGTCAACCAATCACATGGCAGTTGCTTTAATGCATTTAGGGGTGTTGTCCTGGTCAAGACAATCTCCTGAACTCCAAACTTTATGTCAGAATGGAAAATAAAGGTCATTTAAGCAATTTTGAGTGTGGCATGGTTGTTGGTGCCAGACGGGCCGGTCTGAGTATTTCACAATCTGCTCAGTTACTGGGATTTTCACGCACAACCATTTCTAGGGTTTACAAAGAATGGTGCGAAAAGGGAAAAACATCCAGTATGCGGCAGTCCTGTGGGCGAAAATGCCTTGTGGATGCTAGAGGTCAGCGGAGAATGGGCCGACTGATTCAAGCTGATAGAAGATCAACGTTGACTGAAATAACCACTCGTTACAACCGAGGTATGCAGCAAAGCATTTGTGAAGCCACAACATGCACAACCTTGAGGCGGATGGGCTACAACAGCAGAAGACCCCACCGGGTACCACTCATCTCCACTACAAATAGGAAAAAGAGCCTACAATTTGCACGAGCTCACCAAAATTGGACTGTTGAAGACTGGAAAAATGTTGCCTGGTCTGATGACTCTCGATTTCTGTTGAGACATTCAAATGGTAGAGTCCGAATTTGGCGTAAACAGAATGAGAACATGTATCCATCATGCCTTGTTACCACTGTGCAGGCTGGTGGTGGTGGTGTAATGGTGTGGGGGATGTTTTCTGGGCACACTTTAGGTCCCTTAGTGCCAATTGGGCATCATTTAAATGCCACGGGCTACCTGATTATTGTTTCTGACCATGTCCATCCCTTCATGACCACCATGTACTCATCCTCTGATGGCTACATCCAGCAGGATAATGCACCATGTCACAAAGCTCGAATCATTTCAAATTGGTTTCTTGAACATGACAATGAGTTCACTGTACTAAAATGGCCCCCACAGTCACCAGATGTCAACCCAATAGAGCATCTTTGGGATGTGGTGGAACGGGAGCTTCGTGCCCTGGATGTGCATCCCTCAAATCTCCATCAACTGCAAGATGCTATCCTATCAATATGGGCCAACATTTCTAAAGAATGCTATCAGCACCTTGTGGAATCAATGCCACATAGAATTAAGGCAGTTCTGAAGGCAAAAGGGGGTCCAACACCGTATTAGTATGGTGTTCCTAATAATTCTTTAGGTGAGTGTATATCTTGCCCTGGCTGTAAAGTTTGCTATGTTACAGACATTTGGTGTTCTGTGCCTCTTCTCCTCCCCCTTTTTCCTGTCCCATTGTTTCCCCAGCAATGTGTTGTCGCATGGACACCAGTTTAAACCAGCTGTTCTGTCCCTCCTCAATCTCCCATCAGCCCTTGCTATTGTCTGGCCCCCACCCTTCCTTGTACCAGAGTCCTCTAGGTACCCTATTGTATGTAAATGAGGCTGTTGGGTTTAAAGTAGTGTGCTGTGTCTAAATAAAGTGAGTTCCTGTTTTAACCCTCAAGGTGAAGTGTCGTCTCATTCTTGGGGGAGGATTGATTGCATGCTGTCCCAGTTTGACTGCTAGGAGTGTAAACCTATTCGTATGGTGTCCTATTCAACTGCCTACAGCATTCATATGCATCAAGAGGATTTATCTGCTTCTTCGGTTTGGTGATTGTGACGTCTGCCAGAGTGCTTGGAAGCCTCAGGAAACGCTAGGAGCATCAGTCAACGGAGGTACCCAGTCGGGGTGCCAGGTGATCCGTTACATTGGTGGCAGCAGTGGGATGGCGTCCTAGTGCGAGGAGAAGCAGCTCAGACACCGGTAACGTGTAGAGTTATAAATTGAGGGCAAACGCTAGCACTCGTGCAGCGCCCCTGGGATCAGAGGTATCCAGCGACTTGGAGCAGACAAGTATGGAAGGCTCTAAAGATGACGGGCTGGCCGAGGTGAGGCAGCGAGTAGCCCAGTATGGAGATAATGTGTCCATGGATATATGCCAGGCCATCTGGAACCAGGTCACAGCCAAGCGACACGCAAGGATGGAACGAGAATTCTGACTGGCGAAAGAGAGAGAAATTGCCCAGCGGAAGGAGTGTTACAGCAGCCGAGCAGAGGCTGCATCCGAGGAGGTAAGCCGTCTCCCCTTGAGGCAGAGAGAGGAACCCGAAGTAGAGGTCCTCATAGACTGGTCCTGTGAGGAACCACAACAGGCAGGTGGAGACGGGACCGAGGGCTCTCCACCGGGATGCTGGGCAGCTGGCCCAGACCCGCAGCAGCAGCCGGAGTTGCCAGGTGTGGACGCAGGTGGTCCTTACTCGCAAATGTTGAGGGACCTCACAGACTGGTCCTGGGAAGACCCACAGATGGCAAGTGGAGATGGGACCGAGATCTCTCTACCGGCCCTACAGGGATACGGGGCAGCCGACCCAGATCTCCAACTCCAGGTGGGGGTAATACAGGGAGAGAAGTGTGTCGTCCTTCCGTCCCAGCGGCAGAGTGCTTTACAGGGAGTGGAAACAGCCGGTCTCACTCCACAGCGGCAGTGTGAACTACAGGGAGTGGAGACAGCCGGTCTCACTCCACAGCGGCAGTGTGCTTTACAGGGAGGGGAGACAGTCGTTCTCTCTCCCCAACAGCAGCAGTACGAGGAGGAGGAGGTAAGCAACCCCTCCCCTCCACAGCCAACTCCAAACCAGGTACTGGGGTCAGTAGAGGAGTCGTTAGCCCCCTCTGGCCCTCTCCCAGCAGAAGAGCTGGCATCAGGGCAGAGAGCCGCTAGCCTCTGCTCCACCGACCCCCTTGTTACAGGACTGGCTTGTACCCCCTCTCCCCAGCGGCTGAAAGTGTATAAGGGAGAGGAGTTTGTTACCCCCTCTCCCCAGCGGCAGCCTAGCACACCAAGGGGAGACAGTAAGCCCCACAACAGTGCAGATGGGACCGTAGTCTCTCTACCTGCACCACTGGAGATATGGACAGTCTGTCCTGGTCCACGACAACAGGACAATGTATTGGAAGGAGAGACAGTCTGTTTTCCCCTACAACAAGGGAGGGTGTCGCAGAGAGAGGAGCCTGTTACCCCTTCCCCCCAGCAACAGCTTTGTTCAACCAGGGGAGAGGGCACCCTGGTTACCTTCCCCCCAAGCCAAGGATCTACAACTGGGCACAAGCGGCAGGGGGCCATAGGGACAACTACACCCTTTGAGAAAAGCCGGCTGACTATCAGAGCACCAGACCGCCTGGAGGTCTGGAGTCTGGATAGTCTCAATGGGAAAGGGGAGAAATGTGGCGGAACCCGCCTCACCACTGGGCATTGGAGAGGCCTGGCTACCCGCCTCCTACCTACTGACTATGGCCCCTGGTGAATTTGTACGTGGAATGCAATTTGGGCATGTGGTATTTTGTATTGCTGTGTGTTGTGGACTGTATATATCTTGCCCTGGCTGTAAAGTTTGCTATGTTACAGACATTTGGTGTTCTGTGCCTCTTCTCCTCCCCCTTTTTTCTGTCCCATTGTTTCTCCAGCAATGTGTTGTCGCAGGGACACCAGTTTAAACCAGCTGTTCTGTCCCTCCTCAATCTCCCATCAGCCCTTGCTATTGTCTGGCCCCCACCCTTCCTTGTACCAGAGTCCTCTAGGTACCCTATTGTATGTAAATGAGGCTGTTGGGTTTAAAGTAGTGTGCTGTGTCTAAATAAAGTGAGTTCCTGTTTTAACCCTCAAGGTGAAGTGTCGTCTCATTCTTGGGGGAGGATTGATTGCATGCTGTCCCAGTTTGACTGCTAGGAGTGTCAACCTATTCGTATGGTTTCCTATTCAACTGCCTACAGCATTCATATGCATCAAGAGGATTTATCTGCTTCTTCGGTTTGGTGATTGTGGGGTCTGCCAAAGGGCTTGGAAACCTCAGGAAACGCTAGGAGCATCAGTCAACGGAGGTACCCAGTCGGGGTGCCAGGTGATCCGTTACAGCGTCCACCATCCGCTGGCCTGTATACTGGGTATACTTCTCAGTATCTTCTCTTATTCTGTAAATATGGACACTGCACAGTACCACTTCTCCTGTCCTGTATACTGGGTATAATTCTCAGTAACTGCTCTTCTGTATATATGGACACTGCACAGTACCACTTCTCTTGCCCTGCATACTGGATGTAATTCTCAGTATCTGCTCTTATTCTGTATATATGAGCACTGCACAGTACCACTTCTCTTGTCCTGTATACTGGATGTAATTCTCAGTATCTGCTCTTATTCTGTATATATGGACACTGCACAATACCACCTCTCTTGTCCTGTATACTGGGTGTAATTCTCAGTATCTGCTCTTATTCTCTATATATGGACACTGCACAGTACCACTTCTCTTGTCCTGTATACTGGATGTAATTCTCATTATCTGCTCTTATTCTGTATATATGAACACTGCACAGTACCACTTCTCTTGTCCTGTACGCTGGATGTAATTCTCATTATCTGTTCTTATTCTGTAAATATGGACACTGCACAGTACTACTTCTCCTGTCCTGTATACTGGTATAATTCTCATTGTCTGCTCTTTTTTTCCGCATATATGGACACTGCACAGTCCCACTTCTCTTATCCTGTTTACTGGGTGTAATTCTTAGAATCTACTCTTATTCTGTATATATGAATACTGCACAGTATCACTTCTCCTGTCCTGTATACTGGGTATAATTCTCAGTAACTGCTCTTCTGTATATATGAGCACTGCACAGTACTACTTCTCTTGTGCTGTATACTGGGTGAAATTCTCATTGTCTGCTCTTATTCTGTAAATATGGACACTGCACAGTATCACTTCTCTTGTTCTGTATACTGGCTGTAATATTCCGTATCTGCTCTTATTCTGTGTATATGGACACTGCACAGTACCACTTCTCTTGTCCTGTATACTGGGTGTAATTCTCAGTATCTGCTCTTATTCTCTATATATGGACACTGCACAGTACTACTTTTCTTGTCCTGTATTCTGGGTGTAATTCTCAGTATCTGCTCTTATTCTGTATATATGGACTCTTTTAATTTGTAAATAAATAAACAAAAGGCCATAACAATATCTATACACAGAAACAAAACACATGACTAAACCCACCCCGACCAGTCCACCACCCCACTAGAACCTACAATACTATTCACACTTAAAACACTTTCATAACCCCATACTATACATATTTACATATTTGCATCTTACACGTATATATAAAATCCATAAAATAAAATATATACACAATATACATAAACTATATACAAACTATATACCAACTATATACACAAACTATATACAAATTATATACAACTTATAGAACTAAATCTAACTAACCCACCACCAGTCCACAGCAAATATGCAAACTGATAACCCCCAAAGTTCCAAGGGGATAAACCCCGAGCTTTGAGAAGTCCTAGTCTTTCCCCAGTCGGACTGGGGTCAGTCAGTTTGTAACAAACAAAAACACCCTTTTTTATTTATTTTATTTTTTATATAATTTAATTTTTTTTGTAATTTTTATATATATATATATATATTAGAAAATAAAAATATATACACTCCCTCCTCCCTCCCAGCCCCCCTCCCAACCTAACTAGACCCCACTATAAACTTAACAATACTAATATAATAATATAATATTAGCACAATACTAACATAATACAAAACATACCTATATAATACACTATAAATACAATATAAATACAATATAGACACCATAATACTATTACACCTAAACCAGCTATGGTTCGGTACCCGTAAGCCTTTCCATACTTACATTACTACAAAACAAAACAAAAACCTATGAGTGTGCTATATCAGCCCACCACCAGGAGTACTACTCAGCTAAGTAACCCCAAAACAGAAGCCCCTCCACAGACGAGAGGCCTTGGGGTCCCCCCACCTTTCGTACTCGAGAGCGTACCTTCACCAGGTCACCCATGATGTTCCTATATACCGTCTCCACCGGGAGGATTTTGTGACTCTTTGTTGACACTAGACACTGTGCACACCAGATGTGGTGCCTAACCACTGCACTAACTACGAATAAAGTATGACGGTCCCTCCCACCAAGGTCTTTGAAAGCCCCTTAGGCCCACTCTGCATAGGACAGGGCAGCCAGCCTAGGACAACCGATGGAAGCCCCCACCCCCCCACCCTCTATATTAAAGAGACAATGAAGTAAGAAGTGGTCCATGGTTTCCAGCAGGTTACCACACTCCTCCCGGGGACAACCCCTTTCCTTGGCGTTTCTGCACTTCACATTGTCCCTTACATATAGCTTACCGTGGAAGCAGCGCCAAGTCACATCCCAAACTTTCTTAGGGATCCTTTCTGAATTCAACAAAGACAGCTCACCCTCCAGATCCTGACTTGGGCAGTCCCTCAAGGCCAGTGGGGCCTGAAAAAGGTAAGATAGAACCTTCCTGTCAAGAAAAAACCTCGACATGGTCTCCACCTCACCCCTCTCCAGATGCCACCGTCTCAGGATTCTCAGAACTGGGGCAACATAAGCCGGAAGATATCCATGTGATGCACGTAGGTCTTTCACTCGCCCTCATGTCTCCCATTCCTGGAAGAAAGGCCGAAACCATTACCTACAGGTAATTACCACAAAGGAGCCCTCTCTTTCCAGAGGTTTGCAATATTAATTTTCAAAAAGGTATTTGTTAAGAATACCACCGGGTTGACCATATCCAACCCGCCTAGTCTCCTTGTGTGGTAAGTAACCTCTCTCCTGATTAGGTTCAGCCTGTTTCCCCACAACATCTGTAAAAAGAGGCTGTAGACCGTACCCCAGAGAGACCCTGGCAAAACACAAACACTGCTTAGATACAAAAGCACGGGAATCAGGTAGGCTTTGTACAGGTGAACCCTTTCCCTGAGGGCTAAAGACCATCCCTTCCAACGGTCCACCTTTTGGGCGACATCTTTTAGTCTACTCTCCCAATTTTGCTGATGATAATCTCCATCCTGGCCAAAATTGATGCCTAAGATCTTTACAGACTTCTGGGGTTCTGGAAGAGTGCCCTGGAGATCGAAGACAGGATCCCCTTCCCCCAGCCAGAGAGTCTCACATTTGTCCCGGTTGATCTGAGACCCAGAAACCTCTGAATAGCGGTCCACCTCCGACATCACCCAGCTCACCTCCTCTTCCGAAGAGGCAAGAATGGAGACATCATCCGCGTACGCCACCACCTTCAGAGATGGCCCCCGCACCGCCAGTTCCATCCCCACCCCCGCCAACGGTCCACGATCTACCCTTCTAATCAAGGGATCAATGGCAAACACATACAGCAAAGGGCTTAAAGGACATCCCTGGCGGACACCAGAAGCCACCTCAAAAGGTCGACCCGAACAACCGTTAATCAACGGGAAACTCTCCGCCCCTTTGTGAAACTCTCCGCCCCTTTGTACAAAGTTTTTAACCAGTCTACAAACCTCCCGGGTAGACCATACCACAAGAGAACGGACCACAGGTACTCATGGTTCACCCGGTCAAAAGCCTTCGCCTGGTCCAAAGATAACAGAAACCAGGGGTGTAACTAGAAGTGACTGGGCCCCACAGCAAATATTTGTAAGGGCCCCTCCAGCGCGCTTCGCACCTCCCTCCTCCTGTGTAAACCCCACTCCTTTGGCACAGTGTATAGGTATACGGTATATTGTGGGGCACAGTGTAGCGGTATACTGTATATTGTGTGGCACAGTGTAGCGGTATACTCTATGTTGTGGTGCACAGTGTAGCGGTATACTGTATATTGTGTGGCACAGTGGATGCTATATGTGTATAACATAAACATATTTCATATGAAAACTTACAGTTACTTGACCCTTGGGGATCTCGGACGCCACTTCAACACTTTGGCCGGGGGCTCGGCAGAGCTGATGTTGTGCTTTATCCTAATGAGAAAGATTTCATAATAAGGATTTGGAGAAGGGGCAGAGGGATAGCAGAGCAGGGAGAGGCTGGTGCTGCTACTAGGGGGTCATACCATGGGGGAGTAATAAAGTCCACTATAATGCCCCCCCCCCCAGTAGTAATAATTCTCCTTATAATGTGACAGTGCAAAAATACTCCCCTGTAATGCCCCCAGTTGAGCTAATGTCCCCATAGTGCCCCCATAATGTGCCAGTATAAAATACCCCTATATAGTGCCCCCAGTAAATTCCCCCATAGTGCTCCTCTCCCCCTTCCTGCTAGTGCCCCCCATAATGTACCAGTATAAAATGCCCCATATATAGTGCCCCAGTAGATGCCCCTCAGTGTCCGGCCTCTGATAGGCTGCTGGCCTAGTGTCCCCCATAATGCCCCCCAATAATGTGCCAGTAAGTGTCCCCATAGATGCCCCCCCATCATGTGCCAGTATCAAGTGCCTCTCTCCCCCCCCACATGTCCCAGTATCATAGTGCCACCCCCCAATGTGCCAGTATCAAGTGCCTCTCTCCTTCCCACCCCCCATGTGCCAGTATCATAGTGCCAAACCCCCCCATGTGCCAGTATCAAGTGCCTCTCTCTCCTCCCCCCATGTCCCAGTATCATAGTGCCATCCCCCCCCCCCACAAAAAAGTGCTAGTATCAAGTGCCTCTCTCCCTCCCCCCCATGTGCCAGTATCAGGTGCCAACCCCTCTCCCCCCCCATGTGCCAGTATCAGGTGCCTCTCCCCCCCATGTGCCAGTATCAGGTGCCAACCCCCCTCCCCCCCAGGTGCCAGTATCAGGTGCCTCTCTCCCCCCCCATGTGCCAGTATCAGGTGCCAACCCCCCCTCCCCCCCCATGTTCCAGTATCATAGTGCCATCTTCCCCCCCCCCACAAAAAAAGTGCCAGTATCAGGTGCCTCTCTCCCCCCCCATGTGCCAGTATCAGGTGCCTCTCCTCCCCCCCATGTGCCAGTATCAGGTGCCAACCTCCCCTCCCCCCTTAGGTGCCAGTATCAGGTGCCAACCCCTCTCCCCCCCCATGTGCCAGTATCAGGTGCCTCTCTCCTTCCCACCCCCCATGTATCAGTATCAGGTGCCAACCCCTCCTCCCCCCCCCCAGGTGCCAGTATCAGGTGCCAACCCCCTCCCCCCATGTGCCAGTATCAAGTGCCTCCCGCTCCCCCCATGGCAGTAACAGTCGGGTATTAAAAAAATAAAAATGAACACTTCTACTTACCTCCATGTCAGCGATGCGATGCAGCCTCTTCCTGTGTCCTGCCCTGTATGTCCATATATGGAGTCAGTGCTTGTATTTCAGAAAAGTTTCTGCTGGGATTCGAACCCACGACCTTCTGTATCAGAGGCAAAGCATCTAACCACAAAACCATAAGAGATGCCTTGCTGCTGACTGAAAAAATATGAGACTTCTACTGTTATAGCTGGCTAAGTGTACATCTATACACATGACAGCTGCTCATATATAGAGATATAGCAGAGCTGAGTGTGCTGGGACAGCTGTCATATAGAGATATAGCAGTGCTGGGTGTGTTGGGGCAGCTGTCATGTGTATAGATGTACACTTAGCCAGCTATAACAGTAGAAGTCTCATATTTTTTCAATCAGTTTCAATCAGTTTCAATCAATCAGTTTCAATCAGTTTCAATCAGTTTCAATGCAGCCTTTATGGTTGTGAGGGTAAATGCTTTGCCTCTGCTCTGATACACTTGTGGGTTGTGGGTTCGAATCCCAGACACATCAGGAGACTTTAGGAGACAGTAAGATTAGATCACATCACATTAGCGAGGGGGCCTGGTCAGCTGCTGTGAAGGGGCCCTGAACATTAAGACATCGATATTTAACTAACTTGAAAATAAACTGTCACACATGCTGCCGGGACGCCGGGCCCCCTTGGCAGCCCGGGCCCCGAAGCAGCTGCTTCCCCGGTAGTTACGCCACTGACAGAAACCCTTTCCAAAGGCCCGCCCTGCCCCGCACCACGGCTTCTCGGACACTGATCCGACTGGGAACAGAGCAGTGCTGAGCCTCAGAAAGAAGTCTCGGTGCAAACTTCACCAATCTGCAGAAAAGTATTTTTGCCAGAATCTTCCTGTCCACATTGAGAAGCGATATGGGTCTCCAGTTCTCAATGCGGGATGGATCTTTACCCTTTGACAGAATAATCAGGGCTGACTTACCCATTGACTTTGGCAGAGTGCCCGAGAAAAGACACTCGTTAAACACCTCGGTCAAGAGAGGAACTAATTGTACCACTCGGATGTTAAGCCATCCGGACCTGGCGATTTCTTGGGCCTAAGCCCATCAATGGCCAGTCCCACTTCCTCTTGCCTGATAGGTTCTGCCAAAACATCAAGAGAGGGGTCTATTCCTGCCCTGGGAATAGCTTCAGCCAAGAAAGCTGAAAAACTGTACCGATTTAGTTCTTTCCTACCCAAGAGGTGAGAGTAGAAAGACCTGATGACCTCCAGGATCCCTGATTTGGACCTATTCAGGGAACCCGTAATGTCGACCAGGCCTACCACGAATTTACTTTTTACTGCCATCTTGCAGTTTCCAAAGGGGTCGGGTGAGCGGTACTTCCGGAAATCCCTTTCAGCAACCAAAGAGGCGTATCTATCATACTGACACCTCTTGAGCAAGGATTTCACACGTGAGATATCCTCACGGCTACCCCCCGTCTAAACCAGTCTTTCAAGTTTCTTCCTCAGTTCCTGGTACAGACAGTATCTGTCCCAGCTCCTGAGGTTAGAAAGCTCACGGAAAAACCTCGCCGTTCTATTTTTGAATATCTCCCACCACTCCGACTTACTGTTGCAGAGGTCCACCAAGGGTTCCTGGCTCTGAAGGAAATCAGCTTCCACATTCCTCTGCCCATACAGGGAGTCTCTGCAACATTCAAAGAGAAAATAATCAAACAGTGGTCGGAGAATTCCACTTCCACGGCTTCTAAAGCTGTGAAAACAGCCTCCTCCTTTAAATAAAACCTATGTATTCTAGACCTACGATTTCCCTGATGAAAGGTGAAATCCACGAGGTCTGGCTTATGCCATAAATGGGCATCCACCATACGAGTATCCTCAACTATCCTAGACAACACAACGCTATCAGCATCCAGCCCACCTTTGGAGCCTCCCCTATCAAAGGCCCTCGTCACATTGTTGAAGTCCCCTCCAAAGATCACTTGCCGGCTGGTAAAAAGAAAAGGCTTACTCCTCATGAGGAGACACTTGCGGTCCCACTTACTCTGTGGGCCGTAGATGTTTATTAGTCTCAATTCTTGTCTCCCCATGAGGACATCTAAAATCAGGCACCTTCACATTTCTAACTCGATTATCCTCCTGCATTCCACTCTTTCAGCGGTCTTAAAAGGTACCGCCACCCCGCTATGTGGCTCGGCCGCAAGAGACCAGAAAGACGGACCTAGCCGCTATTCTCGCTTGGCTTTTGCCAGCAGAGTTGTACTTGTTAACCAGGTCTCTTGCAAAAACAAAATATCAGCTTCAATACGGCTGAAAAAATCTAAGTCCAGGAAACGAGCTGTGTCTGACTTAATACTGGCAACGTTAATGCTTTCCAGTGTCAACGGGGTGAGTTCTGCCATCATTGATGATCGAGTTAGATAGCCTTCTTTTTGCCCACCCCACCACCACCAGCATTTTCATCTAAACCATCACACTCCTTCTGTCTTTTCAAACATACAGAGACATCCATACCATCCTTTTTGCCCAAGGTTCCAGGCTTGGCCCCCCCTCCAGAAGTTAATTTACCCCCTGAAGGACAGGGCCCGGCAGCCTGCGAGGAGGCCCCCGCGCCCTCTGGCACCACACCCTCCTCCCCCCCAGCTGAAGCAGTTGGATCCTCGTCAAGGGCCTGGTACCGATTAGAGACTTCCACCAGAGGGGACCCAGTTGATCCTTCCTTAGGCCTCTGGTCGAGGATGAGTGGGACAGATGGGTCCCACTCCAGAGAGGGCTTACGACCCTCTCCTTTCTTCTTCTTCTTACTCCGCTTGTTCCTCCTACCCTCCAACCACGCTCTGCCACCCTCGTCCAAGCTTTCGCCGTACGAGGAGACAGGGTTGGCGGATGGGTTAGCCTCCACAGGTTGGGCCTCTGGTTCCCCATCATCGCTGTCCCCCGGGTCACTACAACCGGGATCCTTAGCCAGACCAGCCGAAAGACCAGCTGAAGTGTCAGCTGCCACCTGTTCCCTATCCTTGCGGCGTTGTTCTAGCCGCCTGATCTTGGATGGCCTTTGCTTCTTCGGATCCTGCCTGCTTCTTCCAGCGCTAGTAGTTTCAGCGCTCGTCCCCTCACCAACTGATTCAGTTCTGGCAGCAGGCTCCTCCCCAACCACAGACCCAGCCTCGCCGCTAGTGCCTGTCTGATCTTGAGCCCGGCCCTGAACCCTGTTGGCGAAGGCAAGCGGACAGCGACTAAATGGGTGACCTAGGTCCCCACAGAGGTTGCACCGGATCCGCCTACAAGATGCGGCAAGATGACCAGTGTCCCCACACTTCGCACACATGCGAACATCGCATTGTGCGCTGAAGTGGGTGGGACTGCCGCACTTGTGATAGACCTTTGGCTGGCCCCTATAGAACACCATAATCCTATCCCTTCCTATGAAGGCAGAGGAAGGAATATGAGCAACAGAATTGCCCCGATCAAACAGCTCCACGCTGAAGGTCCAGGCACCTGACCAGATGCCATGCTCATCGAGCACCTTGGCGGGGAACTGCCCCACCCTACCATATCGACTAAGCCAAGTCATGATGTCTACACTTGACAGTGATTCATTACAAGTCAAAACGGTCACTGTCTTCACAGTTGATTGGCGGGTGATGGCCTCGACGACAAAACCCCGCCACTCCGGGATGTTCCTCATCAGCTCATATTTAGACCAGAAAAGCTCCAAACCCTCCGGCCTAACAAAGCTGACGTCGAACATAGCGGTGCCGTAGGGATGTATAAGCGCAAAGATATCATTCGCGACAAACCCCGCACCCAGGAGAAGTTCCACAACAGTCTTCCTAGAAGGAACTGCTGGTTCCTTACTCCTCCAATAGAGACGGCCCACATTCCTACGGTCCCTCCCGATGTGGGGTGGGTTCATACGATCTCACCCCTCCTTTGTTCTCGGAAGGCCCTAAAACCATGCCTTTCTGTCCAAAAAGCCAGGTCAACCGACCCTCCCTCTACCTGTATGGAAGTCCCCTGTCCTTTTTTAGGGCTTTCAGGAGGCGCCGTTGCAAGTCACCCCCGCCCGAAACCTTGGGCAGAGTCACCCGAAACAACACCCACATACGTCTTTGTTTTTGCCATCCTCTCTCTCACATCCTTCCTCATTGCTTCCTTCCGCATAACTTCCTCCTCTTCATCCACTTCCGTATCCGCAATATACTTCTCAATCAAAGCTTCCTCATTCACCATCTCAATTTATTCCTCATCCACAATCCCATTCACCAGTTCATTTGTATCCTCATTTATAACCTCGTTTACGTTCTCATTCACCCCCACAGCCACCTGCACATCATTACCCACAATCCCATTCACAACCACATTTGCATCCATATTTGTTTTTGCATCAACCTTTATTTTTCCAACTGTATCACCTTTCACTCCCCCTGGACTGGTCGGGTTCCCTAAAGAGACCATAGTATCACTGGGGGCGGGCCCTGAGGAGCCCCTCGCAAAACCCGCAGGGGACTCCCCATCTCCTGCACCCCCCATTACCTCCATGGCCCGCACAGTCCTGGGATACTCGACCATAGTGTTCTCCCCAGGTTCCAAATTCTTTACACCTTCCACTGATTTTAATGGTCTTTTCACAATTTTAACGGTTTTATCAGTTTTGTAATGTTTTCTTCTCCTCTTTCTCAGCACCACCACCTTGAACCTTGTCCGCCCTCCTCACTTCCTTGTCCGCCACACTGTTTGGGGTTTTACCCCCTGCGCTTCTTGTGACCACCCTACCACTACAGGAAGGGGGGGCACCATCCGTCACCATCTTAGAATTAATCTCCCGCACTGTTTGACCTGATTCCACTACAGGAACCGGGCTGGGCACAGCAGCGGATTCAAAAGGCACAAATCGAAGCATTTCTTCCATTACAGTTTTATTTTTCTCCTTTCTGTTTTTCACCAACTCCTCCTCAGGGACCTCCTCATCCCCAAAATACAGTCTGCCCACCGGGGACTCCAGCTGCCTGACTTCCACCATTAGCCTTCCCCCAGACCCGCTTTCATCCCCGGAGGTGGCCGCAATCAGGTCTGAGGGGTCCCCCTGGCCACAAGGCAGAGAGTCCGCCTCCGAATCTTGTGTTCCAGGAACCACCTTTCCCTGGCTCCCAGCCTGCTGCCCTGACAGACTGGGGCCAGGCGTATCGAACAGTCCAGACATACCCTGAAAACTGCAGTCATTCCAGAATTTTTCCAAGAATGGGCCGCAATTTTCCTCAATGGCTGCCCTCTTCTCCTCCAAAACCGCAACTACCTCCTCCAACTTCACCAGTCTGGAGGAGAGGATTGCCTTCTTTGTCTTAGGAGCCATTTTCTGTTGCATCTGTACATTTTTATATTCCACATTAAGTCTTTTTAATTTCCTCTTGACCTCCTCATGCATGTTCAGAAAATATGCTACTCGGGAGGAACAGGTTTGTGAAGACTCTTTAGGGCCCAAAATACCCCAATTAAGCAGTTTTTCAGCCGCTGGGCAGGAAGAACCCCCGACACCAGGCTTCTTTATAATAGCTTTGTCACCTGGCTGAGGCACCGACAAAGACACACCACATGCTGAATCACCTACCTCAGCCTCTGGCCTAGTCACCTTCTCCACGGCCTTCCCTGTATCCCGTCCCATGGTCCGTCCGGCAGCTTGTCCAGCCACTGCATTTTTTATTTTTTCACCCGCTGCTTGTGCAGCAGCGGGCCTTTCCACAGCATCTTGCTTTCTTGGGTGCCGACTCAAATTGTCCAGAGAGGATCCCAGGCTGGCTGCTCTCCTGGGACCCCTCCGGACCTCACCTGGTACTCCATTGGGCTCACTGCAGGGATCACGGCTGCTCCTAGTAGTGGGGCCCATCCTGCCCGCAGCACTTGCGGGGCTGCCCTCCATTACTTGCGACCTTGCGGCCGCTTGCTGCGGTGTCTTCATATCCGCATCGTCGTCCACCTCCAGTAGCGCCGAAGTATCCAAGCCCAGGTCTCCAGTCCTGGAGGCCCTCCTCTCCACTCGCGCATCTCCGCCGCGGCTGCCGACACGTGGTGATGAACGCCGGCAGCCGGAGGCCCGGGGATCCATACCGGGAGAAACCGCCACCCCCTGGGGAAAGGGTAGCAATTCCCCCGGCAAACAAAGCGCTGGTAAGCCTCCCGGACCTCACACACCCACACACAACAGGAAACAGGAACAGGAAAGGAACAGCAGCTCCTCCCACCACTTCACCTGTCCTGTATACTGGGTATGATTCTCAGTATCTGCTCTTATTCTGTATATATGAATACTGCACAGTATCACTTCTCTTGTTCTGTATACTGGCTGTAATTTTCTGTATCTGCTCTTATTCTGTATATATGGACACTGCACAGTACCACTTCTCTTGTGCTGTATACTGGGTGTAATTCTCAGTATCTGCTCTTATTCTCTATATATGGACACTGCACAGTACCACTTCTCTTGTCCTGTATACTGGGTGTAATTCTCATTGTCTGCTCTTATTCTGTATATATGGACACTGCACAGTACCACTTCTCTTGTTCTATATACTGGGTGTAATTCTCTGGATCTGCTCTTATTCTATATATATATACACTGCACAGTACCACTTCTCTTGTCCTGTATACTGGGTGTAATTCTCAGTATATGCTCTTATTCTGTATATATGAACACTGCACAGTACCACTTCTCTTCTCCTGTATACTGGGTGTAATTCTCTGTATCTGCTGTTATTCTGTATATATGGACACTACACAGTACCACTTCTCTTATCCTGTATGCTGGGTGTAATTCTCAGTATCTGCTATTATTCTGTATATATGGACACTGCACAGTACCACTACTCTTGTTCTGTATATAGGGTGTAATTCTCTGTATCTGCTCTTATTCTGTATATATGAACACTGCACAGTACCACTTCTCTTGTCCAGTTTACTGGGTGTAATTCTTATTATATATATTCTGTATATATATATATATATATATATATATATACACAGTACAGACCAAAAGTTTGGACACACCTTCTCATTCAAAGAGTTTTCTTTATTTTCATGACTATGAAGGCATCAAAACTATGAATTAACACATGTGGAATTATATACATAACAAACAAGTGTGAAACAACTGAAAATATGTCTATTTGACCATGAAGGATAGTGATGGGGTGCTGCGCCAGATGACCTGGCCTCCACAGTCACCGGACCTGAACCCAATCGAGATGGTTTGGGGTGAGCTGGACCGCAAAGTGAAGGCAAAAGGGCCAACAAGTGCTAAGCATCTCTGGGAACTTCAGGGGACTACCTCTTGAAGCTCATCAAGAGAATGCCAAGAGTGTGCAAAGCAGTAATCAAAGCAAAAGGTGAATACTTTGAAGAACCTAGAATATGACATATTTTCAGTTGTTTCACACTTGTTTGTTATGTATATAATTCCACATGTGTTAATTCATAGTTTTGATGCCTTCAGTGTGAATCTACAATTTTCATAGTCATGAAAATAAAGAAAACTTTTTGAATGAGAAGGTGTGTCCAAACTTTTGGTCTGTACTATATATATATATATATATATATATATATATATATTTACTGCGCAGAACCACTTCTCCTGTCCTGTATACTGGATGTAATCCTTAGTATCTGCTCTTATTCTGTATATATGGACACTGCACAGTACCACTTCTCTTGTTCTGTATACTGGGTGTAATTCTCTGTATCTGCTCTTATTCTGTATAAAGGAACACTGAACAGTACCACTTATGTTTCCCTGTATATTGGCTGTAATTTTCAGTATCTGCTCTTATTCTGTATACATGAACACAACACAGTATTGTTGCCAATAAAAAAAATTTCTCTGCCCTCCATAGTGTCTGACAGAAAAACCCTGTCCTTGATTTTTTATGTAGTTTGCACTATGCATGTGCAGTACCCCAGAGTTTGGGGTATATGCAAAGTATGGGTTTGTAATATAATGTTTGTAATGTATTTGACATCCTATGCACTGTTACACCAGCAGTTAGCCTGGAGAGTGAGAACGCATTCATTTGCTCCTGCTCCAAGAGCTTTAAGGACTAGAGATGCAGCTCATCTGTGAGGATCACTACTCCAGGGAGAGTGCAGGGTGCCAGGCCACAGAAGTTCTGCAAGCTACAGCATTTTCAGTGGGCAGATCAGTACTACAGCTGTACAGACTCCACTGCAGGAAGGGGAAACATGTTAAAACACCCATCATTACAGTTCAGGACGGGCAGACTCACAAGCCTGCATTTCTGGCTAGTATAACTACAGTGCCATAGACAACCACCATAACTCATCATCTGGGAAGTGAAATTGCACTGTGTACAAACTACTGCTGAATGTACTATTGCTCTCTCTTGTACTTAATAAAGAGAGACTTGTATTCTTTTAATTCTGCCTTGATTTCTTGCACCATATTTTCACTGCACCATTCCCCAGGGAGGGACAGCCTGAGGGAGCAGACTGTGACACAACATCTCATCAGTGCAGGGGTTTGCTGCACATGTGTTTAATATATGACAAGCAAAGTTTAGTTCCCAGCTTTTTCTGCTACCATGTGTCTGAGGATGGGGCCTGAGTTAAAGGGACTGTCTTTTTTAATTACTGTACAACCCCTTTAATTTTGAGATATTTGTGATTCAAGGGAATTTTTCTGAGGACATGATGAGGCCCGTGGTCTTTAAAACTGGTCAGATAGTATAACTATAAAAAATTTGGACCGTCAGTATACAGCAGTGTACTATGTGAGATACGAGATATAATACAGTCCTACAGTGGAACAATGGAGCTTCAGGAAGTGGCTATGTCCAGATGTTGCAGAGAGCATTCCTCATGACTGAGGGCCCTCGTCCGTGTGGTAACGACTGGGTTTTTCAACAGGACAACGCTACAGTACACAATGCCCGCAGGACAAGGGACTCCTTCCAGGAGAATAACATCACTCTTTTGGCCCATCCTGCGTGTTCCCCTGATCTAAATCCAATTGACCTTTGGGGATGGATGGCAAGGAATGTTTACAAAAATGGACAACAGTTAGGAGATTGTCACATGTACCACACAGACAGTACTTGCCAGATATTCCTGCAGCTCTTTAATGTTGCTGTAGGCCTCCTGGTAGCCTCCCAGACCAGTTTTCTTCTTGTCTTTTCATCAATTTTGGAGGGATATTCAGTTCTTGGTAATGTCACTGTTGTGCCATATTTTCTCCACTTGATGATGACTGTCTTTACTGTGTTCCATGGTATATCTAATGCCTTGGAAATTCTTTTGTACCCTTCTCCTGACTGATACCTTTTAACAATAAGATCTCTCTGATGCTTTGGAAGCTCTCTGTGGACCATGGCTTTTGCTGTGTGATGCGACTAAGAAAATTTCAGGAAAGACCAACTAGAACAGCTGAACTTTATTTGGAGTTAAGCAGAGGCAATTTAAATGATGGCAGGTGTATGCTGACTCCTATTTAGGGTCTATTCACACATTCCGTATGTGTCTTGCGGATCCACGGATCCGCAAAACACGGAAACCGGCAATGTGCGTTCCGCATTTTGCGGACCGCACATTGCCGGCACTAAAATAGAAAATGCCTAATCTTGTCCGCAATTGTGGAAAAGAATAGGACATGTTCTATTTTTTTCAGGAATGGAATTGCGGACCCGGAAATGCGGATCCGGACAGCACATAGTGTGGCCCCATAGAAATGAATGGGTCCACAATTCCGTTCCGTAAAATGCGGAACAGAATTGCGGACGTGTGAATGGACCCTTAACCCTTTCAGGACACAGCCTTATTTCACCTTAAGGACCAGGCCATTTTCTGCAAATCTGACCAGTGTCACTTTATGTGGTGATAACTTTAAAACTCTTTTACTTAGCCAGGCCATTCTGAGATTGTTTTTTCGTCACATATTGTACTTCATGACACTGGTAAAATGGAGTAAAAAAAAATTCTTTTTTTTAAATAAAAAAATACCAAATTTACCCAAAAATTTTAAAAATGTGCAAATTTCTACATTTCAATTTCTCTACTTCTACAATACATAGTAATAACTCCAAAAAAATTATTAATTTACATACCTCATATGTCTACTTCATGTTTGGATCATTTGGGGAATGCTATTTTATTTTTTAGGGACGTCACAAGGCTTAGAAGTTTAGAAGCAAATCTTGGAAATTTTCTTGTTTAGGGACCAGTTCAGGTTTGAAGTCACTTTGTGAGGCTTACATAATAGAAACCACCCAAAACTGATCCCATGTTAGAAACTACACCTCTTTAGGTATTCAAAACTGATCTCACAGACTATGTTAACCCTTTAGGTGCTCCACAAGAGTTATTGGCAAAAATGGGGATGAAATTTCAGAATTAATTTTTTTTGCCAATTTTTCCATTTTAACCCATTTTTTCCACTAACAAATCAAGGGTTAACAGTCAAACAAGACTGTATCTTTATTGCCCTGACTCTGCCGTTTACAGAAACACCCCATATGTGGTCGTACACTACTGTACGGCCACACGGCGGGGTGTAGAGGGAAAGGAGCGCCGTGTGGGTTTTGTGGGGGCTGATTTCTATGGACCGGTTTATTTACACCGTGTCCTATTTCAAGACCCCCTGATGCACCCCTACAGTAGAAACTCCCTAAAAGTGACCCCATTACGGAAACTATGGGATAAGGTGGCATTTTTTTGGGGACTATTTTTAGGGTACATATGTTTTTTGATTGCTCTATATTACATTTTTGTGAGGTAAGGTTACCAAAAATTTTTATTCTGAAATTTCATCTCCATTTGCCATAAACTGTTGAGGAACACCTAAAGGGTTAATAAAGTTTGTAAAATCAGTTTTGAATACCTTAAGGGGTGTAGTTTCTTAGATGGGATCACTTTTAGGGAGTTTCTACTCTAGGGGGGCATCAGGGGGGGCTTCTAAAGGGACATGGTGTCAATAAAAAAGGCCATCAAAATCGGCCTTCCAGAAACCATGTCGGTCCTTTCCTTTTGCGCCTCCCTTTTACTGATACAGCAGTTTACGACCACAAATGTGGCATTTCTATAAACTGCAGTATCAGGGTAATAAATATTAAGTTTTGTTTGGCTGTTAACCCTTGGTTTTTACCGGAAACGACGGATTGAAATGGAAAAGTGCCAAAAATAGCTGTTTTGGCACCATTTAAAATTTTTTTTTTGAACCGTCTTAATCTGGGCGGTTGGGTTATGGGGTATTTTTACAGAGGAGATTATTACGGACGCGGCGATACCTAATAAGTCTATTTTTTTTTACAATTATTTAGGTTTTAGACTATATTATCTTTTTGGATACAAAAAAAGAGATTTTTTGTATCTCAATAGTCTAAGAGTCATTTTTCTTTAGTTTTTTAGCCGATTGTATTAGGTAGGGCTCATTTTTTGCGGGATGAGGGGACGGTTTTATTGGCACTATTTTGGGGGCTATATGACTTTTTGATCGCTTGCTTTTACACTTTTTGTTATGTAAGATGACAAAAAAAAAATCTTTTTTTGCACCTTTTTTTTGTTGTTTTTTTGACAGTGTTAATCTGGGGGGTTGGGTCATGGGGTATTTTTACAGAGGAGATTATTACGGACACGGAGATACCTAATAAGTCTATTTTTTTACAATTATTTAGGTTTTAGACTATATTATCTTTTTGGATACAAAAAAAAGAAATTTTTTGTATCTCTATAGTCTAAGAGTCATTTTTTTAAAAAGTTTTTTAGCCGATTGTATTAGGTAGGGGCTCATTTTTTGCGGGATGAGGGGACGGTTTTATTGGCACTATTTTGGGGGCTATATGACTTTTTGATCGCTTGTTATTACACTTTTTTTATGTAAGGTGACAAACATTTCTTTTTTTGCACCTAATTTTTTACCATGTTAATCTGGGGGGTTAGGGGTATATTTACAGAGGAGATTATTACCAACGCTGCGCTACCTAGTAAGTCTACTTTTTAGTTCTACAAAAAAATCTTTTGGGGTGTCTCAAGTCTGAGAACCATAGATTTTTTGAATAGTCAGTGGCTAAGTTGGTGAAGGGAATTATAAATTTAGAACTCCATGGAAGTGTGGTACTCCCTAAAGCAAACAATAACACAGAGGCCCGGATGATCGGGGCATGTGTCACATTGAGTAGTGGTGTCCTTCCGTATCCCCCTCCTGCGACACACTCTGCATTTTTTTCGGGTTCGTCCCTTCTTTCCAGTATGGGGGACCAAACCTGGAAAGTGTTGGCCAGGGACGATCCGGGCGCCTCCAATACCCGAGGTACTCCCACCTGCTCTTTCCCGGTCAGAAAAGATCAGGGTCTTGAGGACTGCCTCATAGAACTGGAGGAATGTCCCTGTGTTGCCAGCGCTCTGGAACAGTACAAGAGAGTTGTACATGGCAACCTGCACCAAGTAGACCGCAACTTTTTTGTACCATGCCTTGGTTTTGCGCATGGCGTTATATGGCTTGAGGACTTGAACAGAGAGATCAATCCTCCCATATACCGATTGTAGTCGACGATACAATCGGGCTTGAGGACCGTTGTGATGCCGTTACCATGAATTGTGGACAGTACAAGGACATCCCTCTTGTCCTTATATCTGACCAGCAGCAGGTTTCCACTGGTAAGGGCACGGGTCTCACCCCTGGGGATAGGTACCTGGAGGAGGTAGGCAGGGAGGCCGCGCTGATTTTTCCACACGGTCCCACAAGTGAACGTGGATCTGGAGGCGAGGGACTGGAACAAGGGGATACTAGTATAAAAGTTATCCACGTATAGGTGGTAACCCTCATCTAGCAGTGGGTGCATAAGGTCCCACACAAGTTTCCCGCTAACACCCAGAGTGGGGGGACATTCTGGGGGTTGAATACGGGAATCTCGCCCCTCGTACACACGAAACTTGTAAGTGTACCCTGAGGTACTCTCACAAAGTTTGTACAGCTTCACGCCATACCTCGCCCGCTTTGAGGGAACATACTGGCGGAAAATGAGTCTCCCCTTGAACGCAATGAGACTCATCAACCGCGACCTCCCTTCCAGGTACATAGGCCTCCATGAATTTGGCCCTAAAGTGATCAATGACCAGCCGTATCTTATACAGACGGTCATAGGCAGGATCACCTTGGGGGGGAAATGCTGCATTATCTGCATAATGCAGGCATTTCTGGATGGCCTCAAATCGGGAACATGTCATGGCCATACTGTAGAGTGGGGTCTGGTAGAGGACGTCCCCACTCCAGTACAGCCTGACACTGGGCTTTTTGACTAGGCCCATATGCAGCACGAGGCCCCAAAACGTCCTCATCTCGGCTGCACTGACCGGGGTCCAGCCACCGGGCCTAGCCAAAACGAGCCCGGGTGTTGAGCGACGAACTGTTGGGCGTACAGGTTCGTCTGCTCCACCATCAGATTTACCAGTTCCTCACTGAAAAAAAGACTGAAAAAGTCGTATTCAGTGAAGCCCACTGTGTAAATCTGGATTCCTGATTCACCAACAAAATCAGGAATTGCAGACAAGTCCACCAGACAAGTCCACCGGCAGGGGGCTCAGGTGGACTGACCTGGTGGTCTGGAAAACTAGTACGAGCCCCAGAGCTGCTCGTACTAGGTTGGGCCATAGGGTCCCTAGCATGGGGGTCCCCTCGATCCGCCTGGCGGCGTCTCCGCCGCCTTGGGGGCTCATCATCGCTTGATGATGATGAGGATGCGGATGACAACAGGAACGTGGGGTCATCCTCACTGGGGCTCTCGGACTTGGAGGCAAGGAGGGCGTATGCCTCCTCGGCCGAGAACGTCTGGCGGGCCATAGGGGAGTGTGTGTCTGCGTGTGTATGTGCGTGTGTGTAAATCTTTATTAGGTGTGCGTGTGTGTGGGGCACAGGTGGTCACGCACTTACCCTATAGCTATAAAAAAAAGAAAAAAGATCCCTAACTAAAAAAAGTTAAAGAAAAGTGTAAAAAAGAAAAAAAAATACAAATGCGCTGTGGGGCGGGGTGGGTGATGCGCTAACAGTGGCCGGACGCAAAGAGTGCCGCCCACAGATAGCGCATGCAAAGAAAAAAAGGAAAAAACTTGCACCCCCAAAAAGTGTGTGTGTGTGGGGGGCAAGCTGCAGCACCAGACAACCGATCAGGGGGTCACAGACCAAAAAAGTTTTTTTTTTAACCTAATCTAACCCTAAACTTGCCCTAACTACCCCTGCCTACACATCCCACTACCTGCCTGCCCCTGCCTGTCCCTGCCTCCTAAGGTGCCTGATGGCACCAAAAACTCACAAGATGGTGGGCAGCGTGATCTCCTGCTGCTCTCCCTCCCCGCTCCACGGACCGGAATGAGGGAGGAGAGCAGCGGCGGAGATTCAAACTTGCCGCGCTCCGCCCACATGCCGCATGGGTACCAATCGCAGGCGATCCTGAGAGGTGACGTGATCGCCACCTCACAGGATCGCAGGACGGTGATTGGTGGTGTATAATCACACCACCGATCACCGTCCTTTCCGGGTTATCGGGTCATCAAAGACCCGAATAACCCGGAAACGCAGAAAACCGCAGGTCTGAATTGACCTGCGGTTTTCTGCGATCGCCGACATCGGGGGGTCACAAGACCCCCCTGGGCATTGGTACAGAGTGCCTGCCGAATGATTTCGG
The DNA here is from genome assembly GCF_905171765.1 of Bufo bufo. Classification (NCBI taxonomy): domain Eukaryota; kingdom Metazoa; phylum Chordata; class Amphibia; order Anura; family Bufonidae; genus Bufo; species Bufo bufo. The sequence goes on along the minus strand of NC_053389.1, from coordinate 244,231,809 downwards.
CAGACATTTGGTTCCGATCTCCGCAGGCGGCGCTGCGGTGATTGAAAATTCTCAGGATGTACCGGTACGCCCTGTGTCCTGAAGAGGTTAATATGATTTTGAATGTGATTGCTTAATTTTGAACCCAGTTACATCCCCAGTTATAAGAGGGTGTGCACACGTATGCAACCACATAATTTTTTTTTCGGTTTGTTTTCTTCCCTCCACCTAAAAGATTTCAGATTGCTTTTCAATTGAGTGGTACAGTTTATAGGTCACATTAAAGGTGTCTCATTTTTTTTTACATTACAGAAACCTGACATTTTAACAGGGGTGTGTAGACTTTTTATATCCACTGTATCTGTTCCCACTGCATCTGTTGTACCTCACATATCAGTACACTGATGCATATACTATGTATCTATACACACTGTATTTATTATACCTTGCACCACACATACCAGTACACTGCTGTATATACTATAGATTGACACACATTTCATGTATTATCCAATGTAACAGATACAGTGGGTACAGAACTATAGTATATACAGAAGTGTACTGATATGTGAGGTATAAGGCGTAATTTACACCTCATTCCACATGATCATCGGCAAAATATGACCTGTAATGTAAAACCCCTTTTACCCACTCCATTCTAACGTCTACCAAACTAGAATGGAGCGTTTAAAGTATGTCCTCCCTTTGGAATTAGTCATCTAGGCTGAACCTAACACACTAATCCTAACCCTAAACCCACTAATACTTAACTAAAATAAAGACCAAACCCAAATATGGTGCAAAATGTCTGCGATCCTTTATTAAAGGGTTAAAATACATAATAAACCAAATTTAATAAATAATTAACTAATTCATAATTTAATCAATCCATTAAAACGTCAGTAAAAATCACAAATGTCCCCCCAGCAAAGCTGGGTGACTAACCCACAAGACATGCGGGTATTAACCCGCATGTCCCCCCCTTAAAACCACGACCTTATCAATCATGTCTTGAACATCAGAATTGAAAATGTCCAAACCAATATCGGACAAATGAACTAGGTCGTCTCGATATAAGCCCCGAATAAAACCTTCCAATTTCGTATGCCTAAATGACCACCCATTGAGGCTTGGAAGATATTTCTCTATATTTCTATTTACTCTTTTCCTAACTTTCTCTATGAAACTAAGTTGATCACTCTTCCAAACCATACAAGGAATCATTTCTGAAAAAATTAACGTAACTTCAGGCAATAAAGATTTAATAGCTTTCAAATCTAATCTCATTTGATCAATCAGCTCTAACGTCTTAATTTTACCTAAATCTTTCCCCCCAGCATGGATAATTAAAACATCGGGCCGGGGTAACGACTGTAGCTCTCCTCTCAAAATTGGGAGGATTTGATTCCATCTAAGGCCCCTAAAACCTAACCAAAAAATTGTAGTAAATAATGAACCAATACCTATACTTAAAGAATAATTCCGCAGTCCTTCTTTCAGCCCAAAAGACAAAAGAATGACCCAGAATCCAAACGATCAACTGACTTGGACCTAGAAAAGATTGATAATTATAAAACTAAATTAGGCCGAACGTAACTTTTATATCTATTTGATTCCCAGCGCCCAATTCTCTTGATTATGGCCTCATTCAACCCCAGATTGGCTGCGACAGTAGCCGCCCCAATACAAAATGAATGGGATGAGTACTGATCTACAGGCAAATCTAAGCACGCTAAACATTTCTTCAGTATTGCATTAAATTGGTATATTGTCATACTTGACCCATCTTCATGAATCAGGAAGGACACACCCAATTTTGGTCTAACTTCCAAAAATACTTTCACTGTCCTAAGTGGGCACAAAACTGATTGTGCAAACGCTGCCAACTTAACCCATGACCCTTTAGCCAACTGATCTGTTTTAGATTTCCTAATATAAATTAAAACTACCTTATTGCTCAACTTAACACCCTCAAACCTCAAAGGTGAAATTGACCTCCTATTCGTTGCTACCAATTCACCTATGCGTAGGGCTCCGAAAAAGGCAAAAACAAAAGCCACTTTAAATAACATTGCTTCATATACTGTAAATGTTGAAAATCTTAAAACTGACATTATGCTACCTAACAGCTCAAACGTAATTGGCCGTCTCTTATCTGCCTGGCTAAGTGATCTTCTAACGCCTTTCAAAAATAGTTTTACCACAAACTGATTTGAAAAAGATTGATAACCTGCTAATTTAAAAAAGAAGGAAACACCTGAAACCGTTTTAGCCAATACCGAATAACCCAACCCTCTACCAACTCTAACAGTAAACACAAGAACAAAAAAAATAATAATATTAAATCAAACAAAAAACAAGAAACATTCCTAACTATACTAAATTGATACCACCTCTTCCATGCTAACGAATATCCATCCCATGTTCGATGAGCAACAGACCTCTGAATGAACAAGCTGATTACTCCCGGATGAGATTCCAAACCTGTTCCGGACATGGGATTCCCACTTTCTTCGCTTGAGGCACTAAGGAAAATAATCTTTCCCACTGACCGCGGGAAAGAGAATTGGCTATATCATTGTCCTTACTGGCAATATACTTAGCTTTAAACCAAACATTCAAACCTAAACAACAATGCACTAAATACTGTAATAATCGAACTACTATTTCACTCTGTGATGACAAACAATTAACAGCGAAAAGAACTCCTTTATTGTCTGAAAAAATCAGAACTCTCTTATTCTTAAAAACATCACCCCAAATTATCAACGAAACCACTACAGGGAGTAATTCTAGAAGAACTACGTTTTTGTTAAACCCTTGCTCCTTCCACCAATCAGGCCATGGTTCTGCTGAACATTGACCGTTTAAAAAAGCTCCATAACCCCATGCACCTGAAGCATCCGTATGTAAGCCCAGGGCACCAGCTTTAACAAAATCTTCCTGCCAAGCACTATGGCCATTAAAATTTAATAAAAATTCCTCCCATACTGCTAAGTCATCTTTTAAACTCTTTGTTATTCTAACATGCGCATAAGGAGACTTCAATCCTTTTGTCACCATGTATAACCTTCTAGAAAAAACTCGACCAACTGGTATAATTCTAGAATAATTCTATAATTCTATAATTCTAGAAGTATATCTTTTAACTGGGACTTTTTTGCTAGACTCATTTTCCTGAGAGCTATCAAGTCTAAATTCCATGTTAACAGAATCAATAATGACACCTAAAAATTCAATTTCTTGACAAGGCCAAACTGTTTTCTCCCACGCTAAAGGAACACCAAAATACAAATCCTAATAAAACCATCTAACAAACGAGAAATAATCAACAAATGAACCTATAAACAAAAAATTGTTCAAATAATGTAAAATACTACCTAAACCTAACTCTTTAGTCACAACCCAATTTAAAAAGGAGGAGAATGTTTCAAAGTAGAAGCAAGACCAAGACAAACCCATTGGCATACATTTATCAAAGAAAAACTGACCATTAAATTGAAAACCTAAAAAATTGAAACCGTCTGGGTGTACTGGTAACAAGCGAAAGGCCGCCTTAATGTCGGCCTTTGCCATAAAGCACCCTTTACCTGCTGAACGCAATAGAGAAACGGCATCATCAAACGATGCATATGAAACTGATGCCGTTTCTTTATCCAATGAATCATTAAGTGAATCATTTAAAGGGTACGACAAATGGTGTATCAATCTGAATTCGTTAGGATTCTTTTTAGGTACTAAGCCTAAAGGAGATATCCTAAAGTCAGCAAAAGGTGGAATATCAAAAGGGCCTGCAATTCTACCTTCTCTTAATTCTTTGGCAATTTTTTCCTCAACTATAACTAAATACCTTCTGACTGATGGCAAATTATCAAAAAACTTACAGCCTATACCTGTAAATCTAGGTACAAAAAACCTTTCCTCAAAACCTTTAAGAATTATTTGTAAAACAAAACATGCAATGCAACAGCTCACTGCAAACCAAATAAAGTACAAAAATGCATAATAATTGCTAGTGCTATACTTATAATTTAGAGATGCTTGGCAAATTATTTTGTACAAAATTATTTGAGCCCATCTGCCACACGCCAAGCATCTCTAATTTATAAATATAGCACTAGCAATTATTAGTATTTTTGTACTTTATTTGGTTTGCAGTGAGCTGTTGCATTGCATGTTTTGTTTTACAGTGTTGTTCTCAGCCATAGCTGCGCATTGGGATGTGCTGACTGACCAACTTTTTCTTTCCGCCATCTGACGGTCTGGAAACAATTCTAGCCAAGGTAGCATTCTTTCCCATTTCACCGGCGTCTGTGCCTTTTGAAAACTCCCTACTATTCTGGCTTTGGACGGGTGACTGATTTGCTTTTTTAAAACATCGAAAATTTGGATGCGCTCCTGCACAAAAGGAACATTAATGACGATATTTACAATTACTCAGCTATTTGCAAGCTGATTCATTATACGCTAAACAGATTAAGTTTAAGTTTGCGCCAGACGCCGGTGAAAAATTTGGCTTAGCCTGAAAACTCGCTCGTTGTGGCAACATCAAGCTAAGCCAAAGGCCAACATCCTTAGATCCCCATTTCATATTACATGGACTGCTAATTTCTGGTGGAAAGTCTCATCATATGAAAACCACGCGAGGCCTCCGAAATTACGATAAGCCTCTAGGATGGAATCCATATGCTGAAACAAACCAACGAAAAACTGTGGATGTTTGCGCATAAGGCCTCATGCACACGACTGTTGTGTGCATCCGTGGCCGTTGTGCCATTTTCCGTTTTTTTTCGCGGACCCATTGACTTTCAATGGGTCCGTGGAAAAATCGGAAAATGCACCGTTTTGCAGCCGAGACCATGATCCGTGTATCCTGTCCGTCAAAAAAATAGGACCTGTCCTATTTTTTTGACGGACAACGGTTCACGGACCCATTCCCTCCCCTGTAGTTAACTCGTTGGTGGCCAGTGGGCCCCCCCCTCCCTCCCCTGTAGTTAACTCATTGGTGGCCAGTGGGCCCCCCCCTCCCTCCCCTGTAGTTAACTCGTTGGTGGCCAGTGGGCCTTCTCCCCTCCCTCCCCCTGCTACTGCTACTGCAGTCCCGGTTGCCATGGTTACTTAGCAATTTGTAGAACCATTATACTTACCTGTGAGCTGCGATGTCTGCGTCCGGCCGGGAGCTCCTCCTACTGGTAAGTGACATGACCTGTCACTTACCAGTAGGAGGAGCTCCCGGACGGACGCAGAGATCACAGCTCGCAGGTAAGTATAATGCTGCTACAAATTGCTAAGTAACCATGGCAACCGGGACTGCAGTAGCGTCCTGGTTGCCATGGTTACCGATCGGAGCCCCAGCGTTTAAACTGGGACTCCGATCGGTACACTCCGCTGCCACCAATGATAGGGGGGAGATTTTAATTAGGAGGGGGAGGGAGGGGCCACTGGCCACCAACGAGTTAACTACAGGGGAGGGAGGGGGGTCGGCCGCACTGGCCACCAATGAGTTAACTATAGGGGAGGGGGAGCCCACTGGCCACCAATGAGTTAACGGCCACCAATGAGTTAACTACAGGAGAGGGGGGGGCCGGCCGCACTGGCCACCAATGAGTTAACTACAGGGGAGGGAGGGGGGGGGGGGCGGCCACACTGGCCACCAATGTGTTAACTACAGGGGTGGGGGGCTGCCCCCTGCTGCCTGGCAGCACCTGCCAGGCAACAGGGGGCAGTCATGTACACAGTTCTTTTAGTATATTCTAACCTGAAGCGTCCCCATCACCATGGGAACGCCTCTGTGTTAAAATATACTGTCGGATTTGAGTTTCACGATGTAACTCAAATCCGACGGTATATTCTAACATCGAGGCGTTCCCATGGTGATGGGGATGCTTCAAGTTAAAATATACCATCGGATTGGAGAAAACTCCGATCCGATGGTATATTAACTCCTGACTTTACATTGAAAGTTAATGGGGGACGGATCCGTTTGAAATTGCACCATATTGTGTCAACGTCAAACGGATCCGTCCCCATTGACTTGCATTGTAATTCAGGACGGATCCGTTTGGCTCCGCACGGCCAGGCGGACACCAAAATGACTTTTTTTTCATGTCCGTGGATCCTCCAAAAATCAAGGAAGACCCACGGACGAAAAAACGGTCACGGATCACGGAAAAACGGAACCCCTTTTTGCGAACCGCAAAAAAATACGGTCGTGTGCATGAGGCCTAAAACTGAGGAGTAGATACAGAAGGCCTGCAGCCAATTATTAAAAGACCGCGGTGCAGACCCTCTCCTCTCCTCCTCTTTGTCATCTACTTTTTTATCATTCTTAAAAGATTCTTTGGCAGAAGGGACAAGAGACTAAATATCTACATATTCTCTTCTCCAAAATTTATCTTTAACTGATTGAGATAAATGAAACCCCAAAGGAGAACTATCACAAGTCATGGCCTCCTTCAGGCAAGTTTCAGATACCCCAATCCTTAAATCATCTGATAACTCATTCCGGCTAATATCAGCCACTGCTGCAGCAGGTGATTCACACCACACTGCTGCAGGCTGATTAACCTGTAATGGTACAGATGCTGAAGCCCATTGGGTGAATAGCTTAGCAAGGCTAAGCAGCAGGTTATCATTAGTCCCTATGTTGGTGGGCAAAGCAAGGCTCTATCCACATGTCATCTCACCTGGATTTTGAGCTGAGTCCAGATCTGTTGAGTTGGAGGCCGGCTGCGGCGCTCGACTCAATACCCCAGACTGCAATGCAGCCCATCTTGGGGAGGAGCGCCTGCTGCCACCTCGTCCACTTGTAGGTTCTGAAGGAGAGTAAGATCTTCTTGGCTTCTTAGCTCTTCTGGAGACCCGGCTTGGTTCTTCAGCGCTCCGGACTGCGCTCACTGCACTTCCAGAAGCCGGTGTCGCCTCCTCAACTTCAGCTGACGGGCCATCAGCCAAGCATCGCCGAAGCCACACATCTCCACCTCTTCCCTCGGCGCGCAGGATCAGTTTCTTCAGCAGCTCTTCCATAGCAGGTAAGCGGTCTTCTACGTCCCCTTCAGCCGGTGCCAATCTTCTCCGACAGTAGAACCTTCAGATCTTCTTCTTGGCCGGAGCCCCGTCCTATCTGCGCCGCTCTTCAAACTTGAACGCCGCCACCAAAAACTTCAGCGCTGACCAGCGCTACCATTGCCACTCCTCCTTCTGCCCAGTAATGCCGGCGAAGCTAGTAAGCTCTTTTGTAGCTACGCCGGCAATAAACTGGGGCTTCAGACGACGTCTTCTCTTCTTCACAGGTTCGGAGACTGACAGCTCTGAACCCGGTTGACAGCTCCTATAAATACTCCAAATTCCCGCCACAGAGAACAGCTGGCCAATCATGGGAGGGGCAGAAAACAGGTACCCCAGATACATGTAGGCAACCATCATCCAATCAGCATCCGCCAATAGATTTACCTCAGGTTAGCTGAAAAATAAATGACAGAAGAAAGCACAAAGCAGGGAAAAACGGACAGAACCTAATATAATAAAAGCAAGCACGTAAAATACAGTTACACCCATCATGCTCAATGACACCATAGTGGGACTCCGTCATCCGCCTCTGTGCCCACTATCATTATCTGCATACAGAAAGTTATCACTGTTATCTGGGCTGTTACATAGGACTGCAGGTGACAAATTAAAATTTTAGTTGCCAAATTTAAAATACAGTTGCAATAAAAAGTATGTGAACCCTTTGGAATGATATAGATTTCTGCACAAATTGGTCATAAAATGTGATCTGATCACAACAATAGACAATCACAGTCTGCTACTAATAACACACAAAGAATTAAATGTTACCATGTTTTTATTGAACACACCATGTAAACATTCACAGTGCAGGTGGAAAAAGTATGTGAACCCTTGATTTAACAATTGGTTGAACCCCCTTTGGCAGCAATAATTTCAAGCAAACGTTTCCTGTAGTTGCAGATCAGACGTGCACAACGGTCAGGAGTAATTCCTGACCATTCCTCTTTACAGAACTGTTTCAGTTCAGCAATATTCTTGGGATGTCTGGTGTGAATCGCTTTCTTGAGGTCATGCCACAGCATCTCAATCGGGTTGAGGTCAGGACTCTGACTGGGCCACTCCAGAAGGCGTATTTTCTTCTGTGTAAGCCATTCTGTTGTTGATTTACTTCTATGCTTTGGGTTGTTGTCCTGTTGCAACACCCATCTTCTGTTGAGCTTCAGCTGGTGGACAGATGGCCTTAAGTTCTCCTGCAAAATGTCTTCATAAACTTGATTTTTTTTTTTTTTTTTTGATGATAGCAATCCGTCCAGGCCCTGACGCAGCAAAGCAGCCCCAAACCATGATCCCCCCACCACCATACTTCACAGTTGGGATAAGGTTTTGATGTTGGTGTGCTGTGCCTATTTTTCTCCACACATAGTGTTGTGTGTTTCTTCCAAACAACTCAACTTTGGTTTCATCTGTCCACAGAATATTTTGCCAGTACTGCTGTGGAACATCCAGGTGCTCTTGTGCAAATTGTAAACGTGCAGCAATGTTTTTTTTGGACAGCAGTGGCTTCCTCTGTGGTATCCTCCCATGAAATCCATTCTTGTTTAGTGTTTTAAGTATCGTAGATTTGCTAACAGGGATGTTAGCATATGCCAGAGACTTTTGTAAGTCTTTAGCTGACACTCTAGGATTCTTCTTAACCTCATTGAGCAGTCTGCACTGTGCTCTTGCAGTCATCTTTACAGGACAGCCACTCCTAGGGAGAGTAGCAGCAGTGCTAAACTTTCTCCATTTATAGACATTTTGTCTTACCGTGGACTGATCAACAGCAAGGCTTTTGGAGATACTTTTATAACCCTTTCCAGCTTTATGCAAGTCAACAGTTCTTAATCCTAGGTCTTCTGAGAGCTCTTTTGTGAGAGGCATTATTCACATCAGGCAATGCTTCTTGTGAAAAGCAAACCCAGAACTGGTGTGTGTTTTTTATAGGGCAGGGCAGCTGTAACCAATACCTCCAATCTCATCTCATTGATTGGACTCCAGTTGGCTGACACCTCACTCCAATTAGCTCTTGGAGATGTCATTAGTCTAGGGGTTCACATACTTTTTCCACCTGCACTGTGAATGTTTACATGGTGTGTTCAATAAAAACATGGTAACATTTAATTCTTTGTGTGTTATTAGTTTAAGCAGACTGTGATTGTCTATTGTTGTGACTTAGATGAAGATCAGATCACATTTTATGACCAATTTGTGCAGAAATCCATATCATTCCAAAGGGTTCACATACTTTTTCTTGCAACTGTACATATGATTATGATAAAAAAAGACTTGGAGGAGAAGATGAGATGCAGTTCACAGTAGTGAGCCAGCTCTACATATCGGAGAATACAGCACCACATACCTCTTACATCCAGGGACATCTCCTGTCATGTAGACCTTCTCTTTCCTCTTCTCCTCCGTTTGACCCAGAACGCCATGACAAATTCTTTGAGCTGCATCTCGTCTCTACAGAGTTTGTTACACAGAAACGTTAGATATCTCATAATTGGGGTCATATATCTAACTGGCGTAAAGTAGAACTGGCTTAGGTGCCCATAGCAATCAATCATTTTTCAAAGGAGCTGTCAAAAATGAAAGGTGGAATCTGTTGCAATGGGTAACTAACCCAGTTATACTTTACACCAGTTTGATCAATTACCCCAAAGGTCCCTATAGTGTTTACAGCTATTATAATGTCCCCTAGAGTGCCCCCAGTAATAATATTTTGCTCCAGGTAATGTCCCCTAATAGCAACTCCCCCACACTGCCCCCATATAGTAATTTCCCCCACACTGCCCCCATATAGTAATTTTCCCCACACTGCCCCATATTGTAATTTCCCCCACACTGCCCCCATATAGTAATTTTCCCCACACTGCTCCATATAGTAATTTCCCCCACACTGCTCCATATAGTAATTTCCCCCACACTGCCCCAGATAGTAATTTCCCCCACACTACCCCATATAGTAATTTCCCCCACACTGCTCCATATAGTAATTTCCCCCACACTGCCCCATATAGTAATTTCCTCCACGCTGCCCCCATATAGTAATTCCCCCCACACTGCCCCATATAGTAATTCCCCCCACACTGCCCCATAGAGTAATTTCCCCCACACTGCCCCATAGAGTAATTTCCCCCACACTGCTCCATATAGTAATTTACCCCACACTTCCCCCATATAGTAATTTCCCCCACACTGCTCCATATAGTAATTTCCCCCACACTGCCCTATATAGTAATTTCCCCCACACTGCTCCATGCAGTAATTTCCCCCACACTGCTCCATACAGTAATTCCCCCCACCACTACTCCATACAGTAATTTCTTCCACACTTCCCCCATATAGCAATTCTCCCCACACTGTTCCCCATGTAGTAGTTTGCCCCCACACTGCCCCCATCAAGTAATAACCCCCCACACTGCCCCCCATTAAGTAATTTGCCCCTACACCGCCATCCATTAAGTAATTTGCCCCGACACTGCCACCCATTAAGTTATTTGCCCCACACTGCCCTTCATTAAGTAATTTGCCCCCACACTGCACTTCATTATGTAATTTACCCCCACACTGCCCCCAATTAAGTAATTTTCACCCACTCTACCCTTCATTAAGTAATTTGCCCCCACACTGCCCCCAAATAAGTAATTTGCCCCCATGGAAACATTTTCCCCCACTGTCCCTGTAGTAATATGTCCTCCTCTGCCCCCCAAAGTTGACACACACACAAAAAAACAAACCCACCAAAAAAGGCTAATACTTACCTGTGTCCACAATGGTGAAGCAGGCGTGCGTACGTCAAAGCCCTGTGCACGCCCCTATATAGGCGCGTGATGACGTCATCACACACCCCGCGCGATAACTTCACCACGCATGCCGCACCAGACTTTTACCACCACATAGGCCTCAGGCCTACTAGGCTTGAAGCCTATAGCAGTGATAGGCGGCCGGGGCAGGGAACTATACGCTCCCGTGCCCCGCCGTAGTTTGTGGGTGTTTAGGTTGCCGTTGAACCCCCCAGCGATGCCGGGCCCGGGACTACAGACCCAAACGCCCCAATTATAATCCGCCACTGTTAGTGACCCCACTCCTATTCCTGGTTGTCTGTAAGGCAGGTTCACTGGATTTAGCTCTTTCCAGCCTAGTTGTGAACCAAGGATTAGAGCCTAAGGAGGTGTGTAACCACTTAACACCAGGTACTTTACTCATTCCCTTAACTCTTTTACTAACAAGCACACAAGATAGTATTACACATGTAAAATTGAGTAAGATGTCGCACTAAGAACACTCAAACGACACCAGGTGCTCCTGTAAATTGAGGCCACTCACTCAATTTAGAAAAGCATATACGTATATAGGTGAACAGGGCACTCAAGGATAGCTGCGACCGTGTATTTTAAGCAAAGATGAGCTTTATTGATAATATAAATATATTTGATGCATAAAACAATCAAGAATGCAGTAGAATAAATAGGTTATTAACAAATAAATATAATGAATATTCGACAGAGCAAAGGCTATTATTCGATTAATCAGCAAATATTCAATAGTCCAATATTGTAAATCTTGGATCCAATGATTGTGAACATCCAAAGACTTGTTTGCAATAAGTCTATTCGTTTTTTACTTTCATATTGAGACAACAGTCATATGCTTTGCAGTTATTCAAATAGTCGCGGCGGCGTCCCGCCAAAGCGACGTGAATGGCAGCAACTCACTGCTGAAAAGCTTGCAAGCGAATTAAGTCCATTACCTTTGTATCGACCAAGTGTTCGTCCGAAATAATCACAAGAGCCTTCAAGTGTACTTACTCCCAGGATCTGCCTTTAGATATTTGTAGCAGTATTCAATCAGGAGATTAAAGCCGGCTCTCTGTTCGGTTATGGTCGATTTAATGGTAAGGTAGGTTTTTCAGTACAAAGATGGGGTGTAGCACCAGACGCGTTTCGGGGTCCAACCCCTTCCTCAGTGAGGAAGGGGTTGGACCCCGAAACGCGTCTGGTGCTACACCCCATCTTTGTACTGAAAAACCTACCTTACCATTAAATCGACCATAACCGAACAGAGAGCCGGCTTTAATCTCCTGATTGAATACTGCTACAAATATCTAAAGGCAGATCCTGGGAGTAAGTACACTTGAAGGCTCTTGTGATTATTTCGGACGAACACTTGGTCGATACAAAGGTAATGGACTTAATTCGCTTGCAAGCTTTTCAGCAGTGAGTTGCTGCCATTCACGTCGCTTTGGCGGGACGCCGCCGCGACTATTTGAATAACTGCAAAGCATATGACTGTTGTCTCAATATGAAAGTAAAAAACGAATAGACTTATTGCAAACAAGTCTTTGGATGTTCACAATCATTGGATCCAAGATTTACAATATTGGACTATTGAATATTTGCTGATTAATCGAATAATAGCCTTTGCTCTGTCGAATATTCATTATATTTATTTGTTAATAACCTATTTATTCTACTGCATTCTTGATTGTTTTATGCATCAAATATATTTATATTATCAATAAAGCTCATCTTTGCTTAAAATACACGGTCGCAGCTATCCTTGAGTGCCCTGTTCACCTATATAGTATTACACATAGTTGAATATTTTTGCTGAGGACAAGCCCTCAAAATTTGCAGAAAAATCAGAAAATTCTGCATTGGGTTTTGGCATGTTTTCAACAAACGTTAACATAGATTTTACCATTTGCTTTGCAAGGTATAAAAGCAAAAGCCAGACCATAAAGGGGTTGTCTCATCTCAGCCTTATTGCTAGGATATGCCATCAAAGTCAGGTAGGTGTGGGTCTAGAATAGGCCCCTTGAAATTAAGGAGAGTGCACAAGCGTGGCCACCCTCCATCCACCTCTATGGGAGTTCTGAAAATAGCTGAGCTCAGTCTTGGTTAGGCTACTTTCACACTGGCGTTTCTGGGTTCCGCTTGTGAGATCCGTTTCAGGGCTCTCACAAGCGGCCCAAAACGGATCAGTTCAGCCCCAATGCAACCTGAATAGATAAGGATCAGTTCAGAATGCATCAATTTGGCTGCGTTTGGTCTCCGTTGTGTTTTTTAGGCGGTCACTAAAACGCAGCTTGCAGCTTTTTGGTTTCCGCCTGACGATGCGGAGGCAAATGGATCTGTCCTGCCTTACAATGTATGTCAATGGGGACGGATCCGTTTTTTACTGACACAATATGGTGCAATTGAAAACGGATCTGTCCCCCTGCACCTATTTGACTTTGATGGCATATTCTAGTCATATTCCATCAAAATCTGAGATGAAAGAACCCCTTTAAAAAAGTTACCTAATGATGGTAGCCTGTGCCCAAAACTCACCTGTCTGCAGTCCTGCTCTTCCTGTGCCACTGCCCCATTCCTGTCCTTAGCAGCCACATGTGCTAGAACAGGCATCCTCAAACTGCGGCTTTCCAGCTGTTGCTAAACTACAACTCCCAGCATGCCCGAACAGCCTACAGGTATCAGCCTACAGCAGGGCATTGTGGGAGTTGTAGTTTTACAGGATGCTAGAATGACAAATCACTGCTAGATTGTTTAGAAGCATGGGGCAGCAATGAGGGGATCATTTACAAGTGGCAAGAAAGGGGGCAGGCTGGGAGACCCGTCTCATTTTCATTTTCTACGCCTGTTTTTAGCGTAGAAAATAGTCTAAATCTACGGCAGCAAGGGAGCTGGTGTAGATTTAGACAGGAGGTGGATATGCCAAAGTTATGAAGAGGCTGGCGCCTCTCCATAAATTTGGTGTATCCACCCCCAGCAAAATGGGTATTAAGATGGGCGTCTATTATAAAAGTATTGCGATCCAGGTGCTGGTTTGAAAAAATATGTTTTGTGACACAACCCCTTTAATATTTTAGGGGTTGGGCGCCATTTGACCTTTCGACCTTAGTAGAAAGGCTAGGTGCCCCCCTGGGAATGTTTCCATTATAAGTGCCCTAATGTCTGCGTGGTCCAGCATTACTATTGTAAATGATTAAGAAAAGCCTTCAAGAACACTGGGCTTTGTGATCGGCTTTGATTCAGGCTGAGTGATGTCACAGTTGGCAACCACTGCCAAGGCAAGCAGAACATTGTTCACCATAATGAAGAAGGGAATTACACTCTGGAGATTGGTCTGTGGTGAGAAGAAAATTCCAATCTACCTACAGCTGAGCCGCCCTCATCTTCTAGCAGTTTATAGCAAGGACGCTGTGTAAATTCCAACCTATATATAGGTGCACAAATAATTAATATTAACTCTGCTCCCCTCTGCTCTGCTCTTCATGCTGACATTTTCCATTCAGCTTAGGTTAGAATGCACAGTTCAGGGCCTGCTGATTTGCTGAATTATTTTTATAATCTTTAATGAACCTCCTTTAAAAAAAAATTAGAAAAGTTCAAGTGAAGAGAAGGAATAGCTTTAAACTGCAGCATAAGAGATTTCTGAATTCTATTTTGACCGCCACCTCAGAGTTCGTGCAGAATGTCCTGTCCAGTTGTGCTTGCTCTGCAAATTCACATGTACTGTAAAGCCAAAGACATATTAAAATTAGTGCCTTTTGGTCTGAATCAATTATATGAATTTTGATAATTCAGTAGCCAATTGTAAGGGACAAGGATAGTATTGCAGTATGTACTGTATATTCTTGTAGATAGGAGTCAGTATTATAGTGGTTGTATTAGTATACAAAGAGGGCAGTATTGTAGTAGTTATAGTCTTGAAGACTGGGCAGTATTATAGTAGTTATAGTCTAGTATGTAGGGGGCAGTATTATAGTAGTGTGACACAGTGAGAGGTTTTGTCTGAGAAAACTGGTATTTTCCTCCCAGCATGTGCTTCTGGGCTGATTTACAGCCAGGTGAGGTCAAATACCAGACCAGATTTTAAGTGCTGGTCCAGGTTGGCAGCACGTGTATCACGGTCGGCGTGGCTATCACATACGTGACACAGAGGGAGGGAACGAGGAAGGCCCTGCCCAAGTGAGAGGGAAGATGGTGACCCCTGACTCACCTGGCGGCTGGCACCTGGCTGCCCTGACGTCCCTAGACGGGTTCCTCACCCGTACGCCGATCACGTGCCTAAAGCCCTGGCTTTCCCTGAGCTGAGCCCTAGGTAGTGAACAGGGCGATGGGAACACTAGTC
This sequence comes from Bufo bufo, assembly GCF_905171765.1. Classification (NCBI taxonomy): domain Eukaryota; kingdom Metazoa; phylum Chordata; class Amphibia; order Anura; family Bufonidae; genus Bufo; species Bufo bufo. The sequence continues at coordinate 244,216,641 of NC_053389.1, read as the reverse complement.
CGCACCACTAACTCTAAGGGAAAACACCAAGGGGAGGACAGACAACAAAGACTCAACATATATTCCCAGGTGGGCGACAACAGGAGACAACAATAAGCCAAACAGGGATCCGGAGGGTAGCACACAGGAACAACAACCAGGATTAACCACTCCAGTGGGTCAGTATAGATGTCCAGGCAGGAAGCTCTATAACTGGCAACTAGAGAAGTGTGAGGGGAGAATATAAGGAGGTAGGGAGTGGCAGACAAGAAACAGCTGAGGAGGAGAAGCTACGGATCCCTGAGAGAGACAAAAAGGATAGCAAGGCAAACACAGAAAACAATAACTAAGAAACACCGTGATCTTTAGATATAGAGCGCACAGCCACCCGCTGCGACTTCCTGACCCCGGGTATAACGGAGTCAGACGTGGCTCTTGATACCCTCGTGACAGTACCCCCCCTTTCACGAGGGGCCTCCGGACACTCAGGACCAGGTCTCTCCGGATGAGAGGCATGGAAAGTCTGAATTAACCTGTTGGCGTTTACCTCTGACGCTGGAACCCACATTCTTTCCTCGGGACCGTAACCCCTCCAATGCACAAGATACTGAAGAGAACGGCGGACCCGACGAGAATCAACAATTCTGGCTATTTGAAACTCCAGATTACCATCCACAATAACAGGAGGAGGTGGCAGCGGCGATGGTTCTAGAGGTGGAACATACTTCTTGAGTAACGATTTATGGAAGACGTTATGGATCTTAAAAGTCTGAGGTAGCTCCAGGCGAAAAGCCACAGGGTTAATGACGGCTACTATTTTATAGGGACCAATGAACCTAGGACCCAGTTTCCAAGAAGGAACCTTCAACTTAATATTCCTAGTAGACAACCACACATAGTCATTCACTCCTAGGTCCGGACCTGGCGACCGTTTCTTATCGGCCATGCATTTATATTTACCACTCATCTTTTTCAAGTTAACTTGCACCTTCTGCCATACCGATGAAAGAGATGAAGAAAACCTTTCCTCTTCGGGAACCCCAGAAGACCCCCCCTCTTTGAAAGTACAAAATTGGGGATGAAAACCGTATGCACCAAGGAATGGTGACTTGCCAGTGGACTCCTGATAATGATTATTTATGGCAAACTCAGCTAACGGTAAATATGATGACCACAACTCTTGGTTTTCAGACACAAAACACCTTAAATATGTTTCTAGGTTTTGGTTGGTACGCTCAGTCTGTCCATTCGACTGAGGATGGAAAGCTGAGGAAAAGGACAAGTGAACCCCCAAACGGGAACAAAAAGCTTTCCAAAACTTAGAAATAAACTGGGTTCCCCGATCCGAAACCACATCGGAAGGGACCCCGTGAAGCTTCACGATTTCACAGATAAACACCTGAGCGAGAGTTTTAGCATTAGGAAGTGCGGGTAGCGCAATAAAGTGTACCATTTTGCTAAACCTGTCTACTACTACCAAGATAACTGTTTTACCCGCCGACAACGGTAAGTCAGTGATGAAATCCATTGACAGATGTGTCCATGGCCTATTGGGGATGAAAAGTGGCAATAAAGACCCTGCTGGACGTGTATGAGAGACTTTCGCGCGTGCACAAGTAGAACAAGTAGACACGAAGTCCATTACATCCTGACGCAACCTTGGCCACCAAAAACGACGAGATAAAAGCTCCAAGGTTGCTTTACTACCCGGGTGTCCAGCAAGTGTCGATTTATGATGTTCTTTTAATAATTCAAGACGCAGGTTTAACGGTACAAACAATTTCTCTGAGGGGCAAGAGGCCGGGGCGTCCCCCTGAGCCTCTAACACCTTTCCCTCTAGAACAGAGTGTACAGCAGAGACAACCACTCCTCTTTGTAAAATAGGTACCGGATCACAAACATTACCCCCTCCAGGGAAACTACGAGATAATGCGTCTGCCTTGGTATTTTTTGCCCCAGGACGATAGGTGATTACAAAGTTAAATCTGGTAAAGAATAGCGACCACCTAGCTTGTCTAGGGGTGAGACGCTTAGCCGATTCTAGGTACAGAAGGTTCTTGTGATCCGTAATCACCGTGACGGGGTGGATTGCTCCCTCTAAGAAGTGACGCCACTCTTCAAGCGCCAGTTTAATCGCCAACAGTTCCCTATTTCCAATATCATAATTCTTCTCCGCAGAAGATAATTTTTTGGAAAAGAAAGCGCAAGGACGCCATTTGCCAGGAGACGGACCCTGAGACAATACAGCTCCCACTCCCACCTCTGACGCATCTACCTCGACAATAAAAGGCTGGGAGACATCAGGTTGAATTAGAACAGGTGCCGAGGTAAACCTCTCCTTTAGAGAGGAAAATGCATCTTTAGCGGCGTCAGACCATTTGGAAAAATCCGTCCCCTTCCTAGTCATGTCGGTAAGGGGTTTAACGATCACTGAATAATTTTTAATGAACTTTCTATAGAAATTAGCGAAACCCAAAAACCGTTGTAGGGCTTTAAGGTTCTCAGGAAGATCCCAATCTAAAATTGCCTGGACCTTCCCAGGATCCATGCGGAAACCTGAAGCAGATAATAGATATCCCAGGAACTGTAATTCCTGAACAGCAAAGACACATTTTTCAATTTTCGCATATAATTTATTCGTCCGTAGGACCTGCAGTACTTGCCTGACATGCACCTCATGTGTTTTCAGATCAGCCGAATAAATTAAGATATCATCTAGGTATATGACTACAAACCTGCCGATGAGATGACTAAAAATATCATTAACGAAATGTTGGAAGACAGCAGGGGCATTGGTCAGACCGAAAGGCATAACTAGATTTTCATAATGCCCCTCAGGGGTGTTAAAAGCTGTCTTCCACTCATTCCTTTCCCTGATACGAATCAGATTGTAGGCCCCCCTAAGATCAAGTTTGGAGAACCACTTAGCACCTGCAATCTGATTAAAAAGGTCAGGAATGAGAGGAAGAGGGTATGGGTCACGGATGGTTATCTGGTTTAACTCACGGAAATCTAAGCAAGGACGCAGGCCCCCATCTTTCTTTTTAACAAAGAAAAACCCTGCAGCCACGGGTGAAGAAGAGGGTCTGATGTGTCCCTTAGCCAGACTCTCGGAGATATAATCTTTCATGGCTTGTCTCTCGGGACCCGAAAGATTATACAACCTGGACTTGGGTAATTTTGCCCCGGGAATCAGGTTAACCGGGCAATCATAAGGACGATGAGGTGGTAGTTTCTGACAACCCTTTTCAGAAAAAACGTCCTCAAAGTCCGAAATAAATGTAGGTAGGGAAGCTATGGAGGCGATTAAGCAATTGTTATTTAAGCAATTCTCTCTGCAATGCTCACTCCACTCCAATATCTCCCTGGCCTGCCAATCCACCACTGGATTGTGCGCTACCAACCAGGGAAGACCCAATACCACCGGAGAGGGAAGGCCCTCCAGCACGTAACATGAAAGACACTCATTATGGTGGTCCCCTACCCGAAGGTGTAAATTACGAACAATGTGGGTGAGGTTTCTCTGAGACAGAGGAGCAGAATCTATAGCGAATACGGGAATAGGTCTCTGCAGCGTACAGAGAGACAAACCCATAGTGCGGGCAAAATGGGCATCAATCAAGTTTACCCCTGCTCCACTGTCTAGAAAAACAGAAACAGACTCCGTCTTAACACCAAAAACAATGACCGCTGGTAACACAAATTGAGATGTTCGTATGGAGGAAACGTATACCCCCCGGCTGACATCCTCCGCACAGCCCGGGGTTAGTAGTTTTCCGACGGTCTTTTGTTTTTGAGAAAGGAGGGACAGACATTAATGAAATGACCCCTCCCCCCACAGAAAAAACAAGCCCCCCCCCTACGGCGAACCTCGGGAGGACGAACCTGACGAGAAGTTCCGCCTAGCTGCATAGGCTCATCTAAGTCAGTACAGGCTGACTGTTGCTTGGGAGAGGTAACCAATTGCTCCGGAATTTTCGATCTCTCCCTAAGACGTCTATCTATTCTGATAGAGAGGGACATAACAGCATCAAGGGAAAGGGGGGTCTCATACAGCGCCAGTGCATCCTTAACCCTTTCAGATAACCCAGAGCAGAACTGACTCCTGAGAGCCGGGTCGTTCCACTGAGTATCCGTAGCCCACCTACGGAACTCTGAGCAATATTCCTCTGCTGACCGATCTCGCTGTAGGAGTCTCCGTAACTTCGACTCAGCCAGGGCGACTCGGTCAGGGTCATCATATATGAGACCCAAAGCCCCAAAAAATCCCTCCACTGACCGAAGAGCCTGAGAACCAGGGGGTAACGAGAACGCCCAGGATTGCGGATCCCCCTGAAGCAGGGAAATGACAATCCCTACCCGCTGTTCTTCATGACCTGAGGAGTAAGGGCGCAACTTAAAATATAATTTACAGGCCTCACGGAACGTCGCAAATTTGTCCCTTCCCCCAGAAAATCTGTCGGGAAGAGCAACCTTGGGTTCAGTGACAACCTGGTTACCCATGGCAACCGCTGGGGGTGCGGTCTGCTGCATTTGCTGCTGTTGTTGGAGAACAGATGCCTTCAATCCTGCCACCTCCAAAGACAGGCTTTGAAGCTGTTCTGCCAAGGCATCAATAGGATCCATATTGGATTCTAAGTAGAGAGAGAAAAAAAAAATAAAAAATAAAAAAATAAAAAATTTTTATTTTTTTTTTCTCAAAAAGTAAGGGCCAGTTATAATATCACGGTCGGCGTAGGTATTACATACATGACAGAGAGGGAGGGAACGAGGAAGGCCCTGCCCAAGTGAGAGGGAAGATGGTGACCCCTGACTCACCTGGAGGCTGGCACCTGGCTGCCCTGACGTCCCTAGACGGGTTCCTCACCCGTACGCCGATCACGTGCCTAAAGCCCTGGCTTTCCCTGAGCTGAGCCCTAGGTAGTGAACAGGGCGATGGGAACACTAGTCCGCACCACTAACTCTAAGGGAAAACACCAAGGGGAGGACAGACAACAAAGACTCAACATATATTCCCAGGTGGGCGACAACAGGAGACAACAATAAGCCAAACAGGGATCCGGAGGGTAGCACACAGGAACAACAACCAGGATTAACCACTCCAGTGGGTCAGTATAGATGTCCAGGCAGGAAGCTCTATAACTGGCAACTAGAGAAGTGTGAGGGGAGAATATAAGGAGGTAGGGAGTGGCAGACAAGAAACAGCTGAGGAGGAGAAGCTACGGATCCCTGAGAGAGACAAAAAGGATAGCAAGGCAAACACAGAAAACAATAACTAAGAAACACCGTGATCTTTAGATATAGAGCGCACAGCCACCCGCTGCGACTTCCTGACCCCGGGTATAACGGAGTCAGACGTGGCTCTTGATACCCTCGTGACAACGTGGCTGTCCTTAAATAGGCAGCTGGGCTCAGAAGCCAGATCTCTGTGTTGGGATATGGGAGCCTTGTGTCTGGATGAAGGCTTGCTACCTGTTTGACGTGAAAACAGGTTGGTGTTGCTATGGTCAAGGACTCTTTGAGGCAGAATTGCCGCATGGTGTGAATTACCACCAACTCCGCAAGGTGACTTTTTGTTTGATTATGACTGCTTGTTTTGTCACTTGCCTAAAGTGTGAATAAAACATTGAACTGTTTGATCCAAAGAACTTGCTGTTGCCTCTATACTGCGTCCGGTAATCCTGTCTACCAGATTGAAACCCGACAGCAGTTACAATCTTGCACATAGTGAACAATATTCAATAATATGATTATTGTAACACTGTTCGCTATGTGCAAGAATATAGCTACTATAATACTGCCCCCGTCTTCAAGACTATAACTACTACAATACTGCCCTCTTTGTATACTAATACAACCACTATAATACTATCTCCTTTGTACAAGAATCTAACTACTATAATACTGCCCCTATGTACAAGAATATAGCTACTATAATACTGCCCCTATGTACAAGAATGTAACTACTATAATACTAATCCCTATGTACAAGAATATACCTAATATACTGTAATACTACCCCTATGTACAAGAATAAAAATAGTATAATACTGCCTCCTATATACAAGAATATAACTACTATAATACTGCCTCCTATTTGCAAGAATATAACTTCTATAATACTACCTCCTATGTACAAAAATATAACTACTATAATACTGCCCTCTATGTACAAGAATATAACTACTATGGGGGGCGGGGCCTAGCCACCGACTGAGATGGACGTGTGAGACTGCTGCTCCTCCATAAAGCACCTCTAAACCACCTTTTTTAGCAACAGAACAACTGCAAAAAATGGGAAAATACAACAAAGAATGTCCAGGGGACCCAACTGGCACCCCTAAGCTGACGGGAAGCCAGACTGACCTCCAGAAATACTGGAAGCCACAGTCGAATCATGCAGCAGGATCTGATCCCATAATGGCGCCAAGAGCGGGAAATGCAGGGGACGCAGCCTCCGACCTGGAAAGCCTGCCGGGGAGTGACCACAGTGACTCTGCAGCGGCCCCTATCACCAAGGCCTTCTTAAAAAAGACCATATTCCAAGCCATGCGACCGATCATGGAAGAACTGGCCGACATTAAATCTGACCTGAGACAGATGAACAACAGGGTTGAGAGTCTGGAGACTAAACAAGCCGAAATGGCCACCCTAACCGAGACCATGCTTTCGCTCTCCGACCAGCACACGGAGTACATTAACAAGTCTCTCCTCCTTATAAAGGACCAAGAGAATCGGAGCAGGAGGAAAAACATCCGAATCAAAAGACTTACCGAATCATACGCGCCTGAGTCCCTGAGAAATGTCGAGAGGGACTACACCTTCTACTCCTCTGCGCAAGCTTCCTATCAAAGACTCGAATACCTGTTTTTATCCTCGGCACACATACAAAGAGTCTCGAAGACTTCCATAGGTAGTATCACTATCTCTGACCATGCCCTATTTTTTTGCACCTACATATCTTAGATCCTACCTCTAGGGAGCGGATCTGGAGGATAAATGAAACCCTCCTCACAGACACAACCCACAAAGCTAAAATTGCAAAAGCCATTTCCGAATACTTCACCATTAATACCACGGGACCCCCGTCCATTATCTGGGAAGCACACAAGGCCAAAATCAGGGGAGATCTGATATCTCTAGGAGCTTTTGTTAAAAAACAGCACTCCTTAGCGCTATCTAACCTGCTTGAACGCATCTCAAAACTTGAACTCTCCCATAAAAGGAGTCAAGCTCAAGCTGTCCTAGATGAACTCTCAGAAGCCCGTTCAAACTTAAAAAACCTACTGAACATAACATCCGCTAAGCTTCTTATGCACTCCAAATTCCGAGCTTACGCACACGGTAATAAGGGGAACAGATTAATGACAGCCTTGGCCAAAAAAGCAACTAGACACCTCCCGTGTTTCCTCCATTAAAACCTCAGATGGTAAGCAGCTTAAAACCACACCAGACATAGCCAAAGCGTTTTGCGACTTCTATGCCGAGCTCTACAACCTCCATACCCCAGGCCAGATGTCTACTAATGAAATTAAGGAAGCGACAGCTAAATTCCTGGAGACACTGTCACTACCAGTAATCCCTAGCGACAAAGCGACAGCACTGAAGACACCAATAACAGACACCGAAGTACGGGATGTACTCGCCTCGATCCCCTCGGGCAAAAGCCCAGGACCCGATTTAAACACTTGGCGACGGTGGTGGATTATTGTCTACAATAAGACATTTAAAGATATTTTAATACCGCACTTCAGAGACCTGTGTAACCACCTTTTAACGGGGGGAGCTCTCCCTCCTCAAGCATTGGAAGCACACATAACCATAATTCAAAAACCAAACAAAGATCCCACGTCATGCAGAAATTACAGACCAATCTCCCTATTGAACACAGACATCAAATGGTGGGCAAAAATACTAGCTATCCGACTTCAATCGGTTCTCCCAGACATCATCATCAGGGAACAGGTAGGATTCGTACATGGCAGACAGGGCAATGTGAACACGAAGCGCTTGCTGCATCTGATTGACTAGGCCAGATCGAAAAATCAACCATTGGCCCTCTTAAGCACCAGCGCGGAAAAAGCCTTCAACAGGGTTAGCTGGCAATACATCCGCCGCCATGTCGAAGTTTGGCTTCTCCCCCCAGTTAATCAGTGCAGTATTGGCTCTTTTTCCCCGGCATTGTTCAGAAGTGTAATGGAGACCCTATTATGCAAAATCCGACAAAATCCCAAGATATCTGGACTTGACATCAGCAACCACTCCCATGTTGCAGCGGCGTTTGCCGACGACCTACTTGTTCTAACGTCCAACCCCATGACCTCCTTCTCTGAACTAGTGAGAATCTTTGAAGAATTTGGATTCTTATCTAATTTCAGAATAAACTACAGCAAATCACAAGCGCTAAACATAACATGCCTACGGAACACGGTCCTAGAACTCCAACGCACCACCCCATTCACATGGGCCCCGCACTCTATCCAGTATCTCGGAGTTCACGTCTCGGCCAATCCAACTGACCTATTCAGCTTAAACTACGCCCCGCTTCTGAAAGTCATACGACAGCACCTACAGACAGTGAAGCTCCCATTTATCTCTTGGATGGGCAGGAAAAACTACTTAAAGACTTACAATGTCCCCAAATTCATTTATCTTATACAAACGTTACCAAACTGGTTGCCCAATTCCTACTTTAATGACATCAAAAGAATCTTCTCTTCTTTCATTTGGAAGAGTAAAAAAGCTAGAGTAGCCTACTCGACCCTAACAAAGGAAAGGAAGTTTGGGGGATTTGGGTTATCAGATATCCGCCTTTACTACAAGGCCACCCAAGTGATTAGGGGATTAGATATACTGGTGAATGAGCCAACGTCATTGTGTGCCCATCTGGAGGCCACCACCTTTGCCTACAGAGAAAAACTCGCCTTATTGGGGTCCGCCCCTGCCTACACAATTCCACAAATATTTCTTATATGTGGAAAGCGGTACTAGCGGAATGGTCTAAGCTGTTTGCAGCTAATGAGCTGAGATTCCCACATACTCGCCTTCTGCTATCTCTACTACAAGCATACATCCACAGAGATATACTTGACTCTTTAGGCATCTGGGCACTCCTTCACAACCATTCACTAGAAAGTATCAGAAACCAAAATGGACAGCTGGATTGGTCATCCATACTAGACATGCCACTGGTGAAAGGAGCCTCTTTCCTGCAGGTACTAAGTTTCCACAAGAACACTAGGAAGCTTAAGATACCTCCCCCATAGCACCCCACTAACATGGCTCGAAGAGCAAGTGGGGACACCCTTCCCTGCTTCAAAAGCCCTATCCAAAATGTACAAGCTCCTTCTCTCGGCCGCCCCCCGACTATGTCTCATATCTCCGTGTGGGAGACGGAGCTTTTGACTAAATTCTCTGCCCCTTAGAAAACAGCCATATTAACCAACTCCCATGGATTCTCATGCTGCGTAATAGTACAGGAAAACTCCTTCAAACTCACGACCAGGTGGTACAAAACACCTGTATTTCTCCACAAATTAAATCCAACCATACCAGATGTATGTTGGAGGTGCGGCAGTGAACCGGGATCACTGTCCCTCATTTGGTGGAGCTGCCACAAAATGCATCCCTTCTGGCTTCAAGTCGAAACTACTATTAACCAGGTATGCTCCCCGCAATGCCCAATGGAACTTAACCCTTAACTGTTACTACTCTGGTGCCCAAACCAATCCTTTACCCCGTCAAAAGCTAATTTACCTACGATGCTACTTACAGCAGCCAGACTACTTGTCCCGCTGAAATGGAAATCAGATAAACCCCCGTCACAAGCAGAATGGTTGGATAAAGCGGATGTAACGGTCGCCTCAACACACACACACAGGGGGAAGGATAGTGACCACTGCGCTCCACCCTCACCCCTGGCCCTGCCTACTTGCCTCATGAGTCCTGATGACAGGGGACAACTGGACGACAGTCTCTTACTTAGGATATGTGCAGGGAAGACAGACAAGACAAAATACGGAACGTGAACGGACCGGGTCAGAACCAAGAGAGCTACGCAGTACAGAGGATAAAGCAAAGAATGGTCAGGAGAAGCCGAGGTCAAAATACCAGGAGGGATACGCAGTCAAGGAGGAGCAGGCAAAGGATCGTCAGGGAACAGGATCAGGTGAGTATTCAGTAGTCCAACAAATCTCCAGGAACCTAGAATTAACAGGCAACCTGTGGCCAGCAGGCTGCCTGTTAAATACTGACTAGCTGGGGTCATGTGACGTGGCCAGCGTCACATGACCCGCAGCAGGAAGTACAGCCGAGCACCGAGTGCCCAGCTCGGTGCTCAGACCCCGCCTGGTTGCTGGGGAAACTGGTGACGCCGGCCGAGCTGAGGAGACATGCGCGGCCGGTCGGTCCTGCCCCTATCACCCAGGAGATGAGGACGCCGTGCACGTCCACGCTCCTGCACAGAAACGGGACGCCGGCGGCGCTGAGGAGAGTGAGCACCCCGGCGTCCCGTGACAGCGGATCAGTTGTACCGCTTAGAAGAATTAGTGGCCTGGGAAATTGGAAACTGCCAGAAATTTCTAAAGGTCTGGCAACCCTGGAGGCTTTTTCGTGGCTTTGCTTGATCCTCCGAACTTCCCGTCTTTAACGAAACAACTCCCCCCTCCCCCCTTCCCCCCTCTCCTCCTTACATGTTTGCCACATATCAACCTACCTGATGTCTACTGTCTACCCTTGTCTTCGTGTCAATGTGATCCCTAGGATTACCTTTTTGCTATATTAGGCACTTACCCAATTTTAGGTTCCTACAACCTTGACTGTACTATGACTATATATCATCTGTAGTTTCAAGCAAATGTTTATGTGAACCTACATGTTGTTTGAAGATATGACTATTCAAGCATTACTTGTTCTTGTTAAAAGATATTTGTACCTTCTTGAAATACTTTGCCGTTGTTTGAATAAAAAGAAAATTGGCAAAGAATATAACTACTATAATACTGCTTCCTATGTACAAGAATATATCTACTATAATACAGCTCCTTTGTACAAGAATATATCTACTATAATGATCTTTTTATTTAAAAACCGGCAACAAAATATTACAATACATTTACAATAAAATCATAGAAAAGAATAAATTAGATAAAGTTACATCACTTTGATAATAAACATCACAACACATTATACAAATGCGGACACATGGATATTCCTCCAGTACACGTTATTTCGGTTATTTTTTTTGTCTTTCTTATATATCATCTTCAGACTTTCCAGGATATTATATAAGATTTTATCACAGGTCAGGAGTTCCCAGTTGATGACCAGGCAGCACCGCGCACACCACAGATGATACATGGTCACCACATTCACTACATACAGAGAACTTCCGCTGTATTGTCTGAGATCTGGTGGGAAGTCTCTATACAAGAGCTGATTATATGGTTGTCCCACTAGATGTGGTAACTGAAAGGACAGTGACATGGCCTCCCATACCTGGACACTGAACGGACAGTCCAGCAGAAGATGCTCCATGGTCTCCAGTACCTGACGGCATTGCTCTCTAGGGCAGGATCTGTCTAGTACATTTCTACACTTTAGATTGTCCCTGACATACATATTACCATGAAATGCTAGCCATGACACATCCTTCAGGTGAGCAGGGACTCTGGGGTCCTCCAGGATTTTCACAGCTTGTTTTACATCCAGGTTTGGGGGGTTCCTCAGCTGAAAGTGGGCACTAAACTGAGACGTCAGCAGGTTCTTATACATCTCTTTCCTACTGAACTGCTTTACCTCCTTATATAAGATTTTCCATTTAATGATCTTGCTAATTATTTGTACCGCGTACCAGGAAACGTTATTCTTAATGCGCCCCGAGAGCCTCTTAATGGGGTCACCTACTGACCACACAGAGACAAACTGCTGGATCTGGTTCTTAAACAGACTACACCACAGCTTCAACTCTGAACTCTTACAAAATGAGAAATTCTTCATCAGAAACATGTAGGTTAAAGAAGAGCTCTGGGCAGGGCATGGACAGGCCGCCCTCCGTCTGGGGGAGATAGACAATGTTCCTCCTGACTATATTCACCCTATTACCTCACAAGAAGTGGAAGAAGATATTGGTCAGTCTGGTAAGTAACTTATCGGGCACTGGGAACACTACACTGACATAGAGGAATAGCGGGAGAAGGAAGCTTTTCAGCAGGCGGATCTTCTCCAGATAAGTCAGCTTCCAGTGCCTCCAGCACTGCACCTTCTGCTCACACACCGCCAGCTTCTCCTCCCAGTTCACCTTCCCATCATCTACAGTTCCAAACTGAACCCCCAAAATCTTTATCTTGTCCTGCACTGTTCTGAAGGGCACTGAGAAGACCCCACAATGCCTCACTCTTATCCATATTCACAGCAGAATTCGACACTCGAGAGAAAGCTGCTATCTCCTGTTGTAGGCCCACACAGTCATCACTAGACGACACCAGAACCATCACATCGTCCGCATAAGCACAGAACTTTATGTCCACTATTTTACTCTGTAGGTGACATTTCAACCCCAAGAGATTTATATTATCCTGCAACTTTCTTAAAAAAGGATCCAGACTGAAGACGTACAATAATGGGCTTAGAGGGCAGCCCTGCCTTACACCAAAAGGGTTCTGCCAAGTGACCATTAATCAGAGGCTGGCTTACCACCTCCTTATGGAGAACCTGCAGCCATTGTACGAAGCGTGCAGGAGAGCCATACTCCAACAACACCTGGTACTGGTAGTCATAATGGACTCTATCAAAAGCCTTGCTCTGGTCTAACCCCACCACATATGCTACTACAATGTGTTGCCTGATGTATGTCACCGCTTCCCTCACCAGCAGCAATAAGTCCTCTATAGTCTGACCTTTCACACCACATGTCTGGTTGGAGATGATCAGGTCATCTGCCACCGCACTCAGCCTGTGATACAAGATCTTGGCCAGGACTTTATAATCGGTGTTCAGTAAAGACAATGGACGCCAGTTTTTCAAGTCTTTTAGATTTCCTTTCTTTGCCAGGAGAACCAGAAAAGATTTATACTGTGACTGTAGAAGTTTCCTGGCAGAGAGGCAATCATTATAAACCTGCGCCATGTCTGGGGCTAATATATCTCCGAATTCCTTATAGAATTCACTTGTCAGGCCGTCCAGGCCCGGGCTCTTCTTGGTTTTTAAGGAGTCAATGCTCCTCTTCACCTCCTCCTCAGTTATGGCAGAAACAAAGAAAGCGGAGCTCATTGTACCAAAAAAATATATAATTTATTGAGACATGATAAAATGACATAGGTAAAACACATGAATAAATGATGCCATAGACATGGTTAGGAGCGGAGGACAGAAAACGAGACACCACCCTGGGAGCAAGAGCACACGGATCTAAAAGACATGGTACAAAAAGAGTGTAAGGCACATGAACATCAATGTGAAGTCAATGCTCAAATCCATGTGCAAGATACAACTAAAATAAAGTACCAGGTGGGCCACCTGTCTGACGCATGAACACCTCTGTATAAATAATCGTTGGTGTGCAGACAGCCAGTATGCTATGAAATTATTATGCTGCAGACCAATGAGATGTAAAGATGGATAACAATAATAAAAGTAACCAGAGGGAAACAGCGGGAGACAGGAACTCACCAGAGAAAAGAACCGTGTGCCAGAACGACCAGGGTGGCGCTACCCCAACGCGCGTTTCGGCGTACCTTCGTCAGGGACACCCTGGGTTTATTCTATGTTTCTTCCTCCTCAGTTATGGGCTCGGCCAAGCCATCTGCTTGTGCATGATCTAGTTTGGGGAGTTTGATGCCTTTCAGGTAAGTTCTGATGCTGTTACCACTTATCTGACGGTCTTTAACTCCTTAAGGACTCAGCCCTATTTCACCTTAAGGACTTGGCCATTTTTTGCAAATCTGACCAGTGTCACTTTAAGTGCTGATAACTTTAAAAACGCTTTGACTTATCCAGGCCATTCTGAGATAGTTTTTTCATCACATATTGTACTTCATGACACTGGTAAAATGAAGTAAAAAAATATATTTTTTATTTATAAAAAAATACCAAATTTACCAAATAATTTTAAAAAATTGCAAATTTCCAAGTTTCAATTTCTCTACTTCTATAATACATAGTAATACCTCCAAAAATAGTTATTACTTTACATTCCCTATATGTCTACTTCATGTTTGGATCATTTTGGGAATGATATTTTATTTTTGGGGGATGTTACATGGCTTAGAAGTTTAGAAGCAAATCTTGAAATTTTTCAGAAATTTTCAAAAACCTAATTTTTAGGGACCAGTTCAGGTCTGAAGTCACTTTGCGAGGCTTACATAATAGAAACCACCAACAAATACCCCATTCTATAAACTACACCCCTCAAGGTATTCGAAACTGATTTTACAACTTTGTTAACCCTTTAGGTGTTCCACAAGAATTAATGGAAAATAGAGATACAATTTCAAAATTTCACTTTTTTGGCAGATTTTCCATTTTAATAATTTATTTCCAGTTACAAAGCAAGGGTTAACAGCCAAACCAAACTCAATATTTATGGCCCTGATTCTGTAGTTTACAGAAACACCCCATATGTGGTCGTAAACCGCTGTACGGGCACACGGCAGGGCGCAGAAGGAAAGGAATGCCATGCGGTTTTTGGAAGGCAGATTTTGCTGGACTGTTTTTTTGACTCCATGTCCCATTTGAAGCCCCCTGATGCACCCCTAGAGTAGAAACTCCAAAAAAGTGGCCCCATTTTAGAAACTACAGGATAGGGTGGCAGTATTGTTGGTACTAGTTTAGGGTACATATGATTTTTGGTTGCTCTATATTACACTTTTTGTGAGGCAAGATAACAAGAAATAGCTGTTTTGGCACCGTTTTTATTTTTTGTTATTTACCACATTCATCTGACAGGTTAGATCATGTGATATTTTTATAGACCAGGTTGTCACGGATGCGGCGATACCTAATATGTATACTTTTTTTTATTTATGTAAGTTTTACACAATGATTTCTTTTTTGAAGCAAACAAAATCATGTTTTAGTGTTTCCTTAGTCTAAGAGGCATAATTTTTTCAGTTTTTGGGAGATTACCTTGGGTAGGGTATGATTTTTGCAGGATGAGATGACTGTTTTATTGGCACTATTTTGGGGTGTGTGTGACTTTTTGATCGCTTGCTATTACACTTTTTGTGATGTAAGGTGACAAAAAATGGTTTATTTAGCACAGTTTTTATTTTAAATTTTTTACGGTGTTCATCTGAGGGGTTAGGTCATGTGATATATTTATAGATCCGGTAGATACGGACGCGGCGATACCTAATATGTATACTTTTGTTTTATTTATGTAAGTTTTACACAATGATTTCATTTTTGAAGCAAAAAAAATCATGTTTTAGTATTTCCATAGTCTGAGAGCCATAATTTTTTCAGTTTTTGGGCGATTACCTTGGGTAGGGTATGATTTTTGCAGGATGATATGACGGTTTTATTGGCACTATTTTGGGGTGCGTGTGACTTTTTGATCGCTTGCTATTACACTTTTTGTAATGTAAGGTGAGAAAAAATTGTTTATTTAGCACAGTTTTTCTTTTTTCTTTTTTACGGTGTTCATCTGAGAGTTTAGGTCATGTGATATTTTTATAGAGCCGGTCGATACGAACGCGGCGATACCAAATATGTATACTTTTTTTTTTATTTATGTAAGTTTTACACAATAACAGCTTTTTTCAAACAAAAAAAATGATGTTTTAGTGTCTCCATATTCTGAGCCATAGTTTTTTTAATTTTTTGGGCGATTGTCTCAGTTAGGGGCTCATTTTTTGAGGCATGAGGTGACGGTTAGATTGGTACTATTTTGGTGGGCAAACGCCTTTTTGATCGCTTGCTGTTGTACTTTTTGTGATGTAAGGTGACCAAAAAATGGTTTATTTAGCACAGTTTATATTTTTTATTTTTTACGGTGTTCATCTGAGGGGTTAGGTCATGTAATATTTTTATAGAGCCAGTCGATACGGACGCGGCGATACCTAATATGCATACTTTTTTTTTTCCCCCTACTTTTTACAAATTTTTTTCAACTTTATTTGGGGAAAATGACGTTTTTGTTTATTTTTACTTGAAACTTTAATTTTTTGGGGGGAGAACTTAATTTTTTCTCACAGGCTCGTGAGATCTCACAGGCTCGTCACATGACCCCCCAGGCGTTGTGACAGGATGCCCGCTGAATGATTTCATCGGGATTCCTGTCCCGATTAACCCCCGCAGCGCCGCAATCGCGGTTTAAACCCATGACGTACCGGTACGTCATGGGTCCTTAAGGACTCGGGAAACATGCCGGTATGGTACGTCATGCGTCCCTAAGGGGTTAAACAGATTTTTGTAATAATCTCCAATAATCTTGTTGAGTTTACTCTGATCTGACTGCTCTGTCCCATCCCCATCTAACAGGCTGATCATCAGCTTCTTACTAACCCTGTTCTTACAGGCAATATAGGGGTCTGAGTTGTTAACCCCCCAATTATCAAACTGCCCCTCTGCTTTGAGAGACTTGAGGCGGTCATACTGCAGCTCTCGCATCTTCTGCTTTATCTGGCTGACGTACTTACCATCTATCTTCTCACCACTATTGATCTTACCATATAACCTGCTCAGCTGTAGCCTCAATGCAGAATACCTCATATACTCCACATTACTATGCCTCCTCACAGCACGTATCAGAAACTGCTTGATATCACCCTTCATACACTCCCACCACTCCGCTGTGTCATCACACATAAACTGGGTGGTCCTCCGATCATTATAGAAGGTGGTAAATACCTCTCTGAACTTTGGATCTTGCAGCACCGAGCTATTCACCTTCCAGTAGCCCCTACCACAGACCACGGCCCCGGCCAGATCCAGCACGACACTCACCATACAATGGTCAGAGAATTCTATGGGGCTCGTCCTGTAGTCAGAGCTCCTCACTTCACGTTTTATATACACCCGGTCTATTCTACTGGCTTTACCGGCCTTATGGTAAGTGTAGGCTCTATTGGAGCTATGCAAATCATAGAGATCCACTAAATGAGCCTGCTGGACTATATTGTTAAGGAATTTCTCATCATATCTCAGTTGCTTATGACTACTGGAACGGTCCACATTACAGGAGACACTATTAAAATCCCTGCACATTATAAACACCCTGGATGTAAAACAATATGGCTTCATCTGCTGGAATAATTCCCTCCTCTCCTTTCTAGTCTGAGGCGCATAGATATTAATGGCTATATAATACACAGTGTCCAGTATAAAGTCCAGCATCAGGCAGCAGACCGGACAGATCTCCAGGACTCTCTCCACCTCAACTTCCATCTTATTGAAGAGAATCGCCACACCATCATTTCTTTCCAGCCCAAAGGACCAGAAAGATGCTCCATGTCTCCAGTCTCTCTTGGCTGCAAACACCTGAGCATTGCTCTTCAAATAAGTCTCCTGTAAGAAGAAGATGTCAGATCTCTCCTGAACGGGTAGCTTTGTAATATTTAAAACATAACATTTAATGATGTACGTAGATAAAATAATGGGCCCTACTATGCTTGACAAAGATGAATAGTTGCCACTAGTAACACTTATCTCCTGAAAAAATGGGCGGAGATATGGAGGGACCAATAAGGGATAGTAATAAAGTAGGGAGATAGGATGAAGGGTAGCCAGGTACCAAGGCAGAGAGACACAGTGCTGGGTCACTTTCCCTAGATCACCCTGTCTCTCTATATCCTCCTCCTATCTAACACAGTATCCCTATTGCAACCCTTCCTTAAGATGGACTGCCCAGCTTTGCCCGATAGCCAGAAATGGTCCTTAGGTGGTTACCCTAGCACCAGGGGAGGGGGCAAAAAAGATGGCAAAGATAAATGTGATGAATCAAGAGCAAGCGAATCCACAACTGGTGTGAAATCGCCTACAGTACCAGACACGTTCATACACAAAATAAGATATGTTATCCAAAATAATTAACACTTAATGATGGTGGTATAGTCCCGACGCGTTTCCTCAGTGTTACCTGATTCGTCAGGGGACAGAATTATATCTAGAGAGCCCTTAGGCTGGGCTCAGTTATCCAACAAAATAGGGTCGCAGGGGGCACACTGATAAATCAAGCCCACAAAGCTTTTACAGTCTCCCTAGTGGTGGAGAACTGTACAGCAAATGAGGTATGAAGATGAACAATTGTGTGACCTCCAATCGGTCAACCGTTGTAAAGTTAGAGACCGAGACACCCTCTATTTTGTAAGGCCTGTGGTGATGCCTGGTATTTAATCCTCTATCCGTGTGGACAAAGAGATCTCAGGTGCTCAATGTTTAATGCACACCAATGTCCAGGTATAGGTGTCCAGACCTGGAGGATAAACCAGGAGTAACCAGAGGTCAATAGTCTTAACCAAACCTAGTTATATTGTTTGGTAAGACTTCAATCCAAACCTAGTAAACCGGTGATCATATATTCATAAATGCTTCTCATTAACTGAAAGTATCTATTCAATACACTTCCAATAAGAAAAGCATTCTGTCAGTTGATAGTATCAGTTTAACACACATTGTAGCCGATCCCCCACCAGTGATGTCACTAGCGGACGTTTAAGAGACGGTACAACATAACTTATCTCATGCTAGTAACAGTCTGGTATAAAAGCATAAGGTAATGAGCAGCTTATCTGTCCAGTCGTTGGTAATGACCGTTCCCAGATATGGATGGATGGAGGGTATTCCCTGGCGTCCCGCGTGTAGCAGTGGCAGTGAGGCCAGGTTCGCGGGTCATTTAAAAAGCCGAGAGGCCCCGCCTCCATACAACGCCCCCTCATCGTCGAGACGCGTCATCGTCACGTGGTCCTACCGCTGTTCCGCCTATGGTCACATGATACTCTGTTTTCCTATGACGTCTAGCGTGGAGGCGGATTCCTGTTACCAGGCAACCATGACAACGCTATGCTCTAATAATAGAGCCGAGGTCAGTATATGCCAGGTAGCCTGTCGGAACGCCGCCTTCCCTAGTTAGGTTACAGGCGGCTTAAAGTCTCCACTACACTTGCTTGAGGTGGTTGTTATAGTGAGATGCAGGGATGAAATCAAAGGGCAAGTAAGTTCAACCTCTGCTCCCACCACAATCTAACATGATTTCCATTGGTCCGTCAGGTCTGCGGTTCTCCTAATGGAATATTTAAGTTTATAAGCTGGTTCTTCAGGTGACTGTCGTTGGCACTTGATTGCTACACCGCAACCATGTTTCAATATGCCTCTACTGATCCGATCCCCAAAAGGGGAGGGTTTTGGTGACCTAGTTCGAGATGTCACTCCAACAAAATTTTTGTTGTTGTCCAATTTGTTCTCACAGTAATGTAACCAATTACTGGGGGAAGCTAGGGGGGGGGGGGGGGGGGGGGAACAACCGGATGGTTTCGCTCTTAGGGTACAATATAGCAGCCAAACGACAATTGCTCGTTTAGACCATTAGGGGCTACGGTTTGAAGATGGAATATCCACCAAGTCTCCCTCTGCAATATTTTCCGGTCCCAATCCCCACCCCTTTTGGGTCTTGCGACCAGTTCGATGCCCATAAACCTCAGTCCTGAGGCATCACCCCCATGCATCATGTTGATATGTTTAGCAATGGGTGTGTCTTTGTCATTTCTAATGTCCCCCAAATGTTCACCTATCCGGCGTCGCAACTCACGGGTGGTTTTCCCAATGTATTCAAGACCGCATATGCAGTTGGCCCTGTAGATCACTCCCCTGGTGCGACAATTAATGAAATGTCTGATTTGGTGACACTTGCCGGTGACATTGGCCTGGAATGACCGTCCCTTTTGAATGTGTCCACATGCCACACAACCACTACAGCGAAAACAGCCGATTGGACGTTGGAGCCATGTCTCTTTAGAATCACGTGTGTCGCTGTAGTGGCTGTGTACGAGGCGATCCCTAAGGCTCAGGCCCCTACGGTAGGTGACCTGTGCTGTTTCCGGGATAACCACCTTGATGTCTGGGTCCATGAGGAGAACCTCCCAGTGGTTCTTCAATATCTGTTTAACCTCTGCAGAACAATCATCAAAAGTACCAATAAGGCGTATTAAACCAGTATCCGGTATTTTAGGTTTAGGATAGAGAAGTTCATCTCTTTTACTACCACACGCTCTTTTAAAGGCACTTTTTAGAACCGCATCTGGATATCCCCTTTCCCAGAAACGACTTCTAAGGTCGTCCGCCTGGGTTTTGAATGTTTCCCAGGTGGAACAGTTCCTCCTGATGCGCAGGTACTGTCCCACTGGTATTCCCCTTTTCAAAGGGAAAGGGTGGTGACTGCTCCAATGTAGGAGTGAATTTGTGGAGGTGGGTTTCCTAAAGATGTCAGTTTGAATCAAGTCATCCCTTCCCCTTGAGATGGAGATGTCCAAGAAAGGCAGAGTGTTCGTTTCAAAGACAGAGGTAAACTTCATGTTTATGTCATTTACATTAAGAGACTTAACAAAATTTGAGAATTCAGTTTCTCCCCCTTTCCAGACGACAAAGACATCGTCAATGAATCTTGCCCAAGTGACGATACAGGAAATGTGTCTATTGGGAGCGTCACCAAAGACCAGAGTCCTCTCCCACCAGCCCAGGAACAAATTGGCATACGACGGGGCACATGAACTCCCCATCGCGGTGCCCCTGAGCTGGTGGTAGAGGACTCCGTCAAAGAGAAAGTAATTCCTTGTAAGGACGAAATTAAGTAGTTGCAGGACGAAAACATTATGTGGAAAAAACTGTTGGCCCCTAGTATACAGGAATGATTCCACTGCCCTCATCCCGAGGTGATGAGGTATGGACGAGTAGAGGGCCTCAACATCAATAGAGGCTAGGGAGGTCCCCTCCTCCAAGCTGATGCCCTCCAGGCGACCAAGAGGGTCACTCGTATCCCTCAGGTATGAGGGCAGTGTTTTCACAAATGGTGCCAATATATGATCTAGGTAGATCCCCAAGTTTTGGGTCAAGCTGTTCACGCCCGAAACAATCGGGCGTCCCTTAACAGGGAAACCACCCTTATGCACCTTGGGTAGGCTATAAAAGGTGGCTAGTGTAGGATGTTTCTTATACAGGTATTCAAATTCATCACCAGAAATCAGGTCATTGGTTTTTGCCAGTCGTAACATGTCAATTAACTCACTCTGATATTTCTCAGTGGGATCACACTTCAGTTTTTCATAAGTGTTCCTGTCGTCAAGTAAGGCATGACACATGTTGGCATAGTCAATGGTGTTCATCAAGACGATGTTCCCCCCCTTGTCCGAGGGTTTGATGATAAGATTTTTCTTTTTCTCCAAATCCAGCAAGGCTTTATACTCGCTTTTGCTGCAATTGAAGCCACCATGACTAGATATCAGATTAGTAAGATCACGACACACCTGGTTCACAAAAACATCTATACAAGTTGGGTCCCCCAACGGAGGCATCTTTAGGCTTTTGTTTCTGAGTGAGGTAAACGGGCCTTTGCCCTCCTGGGGAATACTATCACTCAGGCTGTATAGAAGGCGAACATCTTGAAGGATGTCGGGTGAAATGCCCATCTCCTTGCTCTCTCGCCTAGCCACAAGCGCAAAATGTTTGCGCCATTTAAGCTTTCTGGCAAAGAGATGGATATCTCTAACCCAGTTGAAGAGGCTGAAGCTAGAGGTGGGGACAAAGGACAGGCCCCTGCTAAGTAAGCACATCTCTGGGTCCTGCAATTGTTGGTTAGAGAGGTTGATTATTTGGTTATGTTGCCCACTCCCTTGTTGGTCTGGGGTGGTGATCTTTGAGGCCCTCGGTTGCGTAGGGGGTAGGGTGTTTCTAAAAAATCGGACCCACCCTGATCCTGTCTTCCTCTCTGATTATTCCTTCCTCCTCTACCCCTGTTATTTTGAGTTTTCTTATAGCCCCTTCCCCTACCTCTGTGTGTCTGACCACTCTCCTTCTCGTTTTCTGAGACCTCTGTATCGCTAGATGAGGCGTCCACGTCTGGACGTCTGGTCTGCGATGTGTTGCGATCTAGTGTGGAATATACCTTATTATCCCGAAAGTCTTGTAGATCTCTATTAAATTGGCGATGTTTTCGCTCTTTGAGGTGAAACTGAAATTTGTCAATAGTGTTCTTCAGTTGTAGTTCCTTATTGGCAAAGTCAGCTTCCCCCCCAAATTTCTGTGTGAGTTCAATCTGTTCTTTCAAATTACTCTCTAATTTCACCAGATTAGTTCTTTCCTCCTCCAGCAAAAGATGCATAAATCTCAAGGAGCTTTTAGTCGCTTCCTCCTCCCATTTGCTCATAAGGGATGTAGATCTGCATCTATTAGCTGGGGTCAGGCTAATTCTTAAACCTCTGGGTACAATTTTATTTTTGAGATAGTTTTCTATTGATTGAATCTCCCACCATGAAGATATTTGTTCCTTGTATATTCTTGTGAGATCCTTAAAGGCAGCCTTAAATGATGGTGCGTATTTACTCTGAATCAAAGTCTTCTCAGAGAAGACCTCGTTTGCTTCAGAGAGCAATATATTTTTGTCAACGCCAGTGGAGAGGAAACCAGCCATACTCAAAAAAGAAAAATGATAATTTAACACAACCAATTAAAGTCGGTCAAACTATAATGAAGTAATAGGCTAAACCCTTGGTCAATATTAGAAATCACAGTGAACGGGTAGCTTTGTAATATTTAAAACATAACATTTAATGATGTACGTAGATAAAATAATGGGCCCTACTATGCTTGACAAAGATGAATAGTTGCCACTAGTAACACTTATCTCCTGAAAAAATGGGCGGAGATATGGAGGGACCAATAAGGGATAGTAATAAAGTAGGGAGATAGGATGAAGGGTAGCCAGGTACCAAGGCAGAGAGACACAGTGCTGGGTCACTTTCCCTAGATCACCCTGTCTCTCTATATCCTCCTCCTATCTAACACAGTATCCCTATTGCAACCCTTCCTTAAGATGGACTGCCCAGCTTTGCCCGATAGCCAGAAATGGTCCTTAGGTGGTTACCCTAGCACCAGGGGAGGGGGCAAAAAAGATGGCAAAGATAAATGTGATGAATCAAGAGCAAGCGAATCCACAACTGGTGTGAAATCGCCTACAGTACCAGACACGTTCATACACAAAATAAGATATGTTATCCAAAATAATTAACACTTAATGATGGTGGTATAGTCCCGACGCGTTTCCTCAGTGTTACCTGATTCGTCAGGGGACAGAATTATATCTAGAGAGCCCTTAGGCTGGGCTCAGTTATCCAACAAAATAGGGTCGCAGGGGGCACACTGATAAATCAAGCCCACAAAGCTTTTACAGTCTCCCTAGTGGTGGAGAACTGTACAGCAAATGAGGTATGAAGATGAACAATTGTGTGACCTCCAATCGGTCAACCGTTGTAAAGTTAGAGACCGAGACACCCTCTATTTTGTAAGGCCTGTGGTGATGCCTGGTATTTAATCCTCTATCCGTGTGGACAAAGAGATCTCAGGTGCTCAATGTTTAATGCACACCAATGTCCAGGTATAGGTGTCCAGACCTGGAGGATAAACCAGGAGTAACCAGAGGTCAATAGTCTTAACCAAACCTAGTTATATTGTTTGGTAAGACTTCAATCCAAACCTAGTAAACCGGTGATCATATATTCATAAATGCTTCTCATTAACTGAAAGTATCTATTCAATACACTTCCAATAAGAAAAGCATTCTGTCAGTTGATAGTATCAGTTTAACACACATTGTAGCCGATCCCCCACCAGTGATGTCACTAGCGGACGTTTAAGAGACGGTACAACATAACTTATCTCATGCTAGTAACAGTCTGGTATAAAAGCATAAGGTAATGAGCAGCTTATCTGTCCAGTCGTTGGTAATGACCGTTCCCAGATATGGATGGATGGAGGGTATTCCCTGGCGTCCCGCGTGTAGCAGTGGCAGTGAGGCCACAGGCTACCTGGCATATACTGACCTCGGCTCTATTATTAGAGCATAGCGTTGTCATGGTTGCCTGGTAACAGGAATCCGCCTCCACGCTAGACGTCATAGGAAAACAGAGTATCATGTGACCATAGGCGGAACAGCGGTAGGACCACGTGACGATGACGCGTCTCGACGATGAGGGGGCGTTGTATGGAGGCGGGGCCTCTCGGCTTTTTAAATGACCCGCGAACCTGGCCTCACTGCCACTGCTACACGCGGGACGCCAGGGAATACCCTCCATCCATCCATATCTGGGAACGGTCATTACCAACGACTGGACAGATAAGCTGCTCATTACCTTATGCTTTTATACCAGACTGTTACTAGCATGAGATAAGTTATGTTGTACCGTCTCTTAAACGTCCGCTAGTGACATCACTGGTGGGGGATCGGCTACAATGTGTGTTAAACTGATACTATCAACTGACAGAATGCTTTTCTTATTGGAAGTGTATTGAATAGATACTTTCAGTTAATGAGAAGCATTTATGAATATATGATCACCGGTTTACTAGGTTTGGATTGAAGTCTTACCAAACAATATAACTAGGTTTGGTTAAGACTATTGACCTCTGGTTACTCCTGGTTTATCCTCCAGGTCTGGACACCTATACCTGGACATTGGTGTGCATTAAACATTGAGCACCTGAGATCTCTTTGTCCACACGGATAGAGGATTAAATACCAGGCATCACCACAGGCCTTACAAAATAGAGGGTGTCTCGGTCTCTAACTTTACAACGGTTGACCGATTGGAGGTCACACAATTGTTCATCTTCATACCTCATTTGCTGTACAGTTCTCCACCACTAGGGAGACTGTAAAAGCTTTGTGGGCTTGATTTATCAGTGTGCCCCCTGCGACCCTATTTTGTTGGATAACTGAGCCCAGCCTAAGGGCTCTCTAGATATAATTCTGTCCCCTGACGAATCAGGTAACACTGAGGAAACGCGTCGGGACTATACCACCATCATTAAGTGTTAATTATTTTGGATAACATATCTTATTTTGTGTATGAACGTGTCTGGTACTGTAGGCGATTTCACACCAGTTGTGGATTCGCTTGCTCTTGATTCATCACATTTATCTTTGCCATCTTTTTTGCCCCCTCCCCTGGTGCTAGGGTAACCACCTAAGGACCATTTCTGGCTATCGGGCAAAGCTGGGCAGTCCATCTTAAGGAAGGGTTGCAATAGGGATACTGTGTTAGATAGGAGGAGGATATAGAGAGACAGGGTGATCTAGGGAAAGTGACCCAGCACTGTGTCTCTCTGCCTTGGTACCTGGCTACCCTTCATCCTATCTCCCTACTTTATTACTATCCCTTATTGGTCCCTCCATATCTCCGCCCATTTTTTCAGGAGATAAGTGTTACTAGTGGCAACTATTCATCTTTGTCAAGCATAGTAGGGCCCATTATTTTATCTACGTACATCATTAAATGTTATGTTTTAAATATTACAAAGCTACCCGTTCACTGTGATTTCTAATATTGACCAAGGGTTTAGCCTATTACTTCATTATAGTTTGACCGACTTTAATTGGTTGTGTTAAATTATCATTTTTCTTTTTTGAGTATGGCTGGTTTCCTCTCCACTGGCGTTGACAAAAATATATTGCTCTCTGAAGCAAACGAGGTCTTCTCTGAGAAGACTTTGATTCAGAGTAAATACGCACCATCATTTAAGGCTGCCTTTAAGGATCTCACAAGAATATACAAGGAACAAATATCTTCATGGTGGGAGATTCAATCAATAGAAAACTATCTCAAAAATAAAATTGTACCCAGAGGTTTAAGAATTAGCCTGACCCCAGCTAATAGATGCAGATCTACATCCCTTATGAGCAAATGGGAGGAGGAAGCGACTAAAAGCTCCTTGAGATTTATGCATCTTTTGCTGGAGGAGGAAAGAACTAATCTGGTGAAATTAGAGAGTAATTTGAAAGAACAGATTGAACTCACACAGAAATTTGGGGGGGAAGCTGACTTTGCCAATAAGGAACTACAACTGAAGAACACTATTGACAAATTTCAGTTTCACCTCAAAGAGCGAAAACATCGCCAATTTAATAGAGATCTACAAGACTTTCGGGATAATAAGGTATATTCCACACTAGATCGCAACACATCGCAGACCAGACGTCCAGACGTGGACGCCTCATCTAGCGATACAGAGGTCTCAGAAAACGAGAAGGAGAGTGGTCAGACACACAGAGGTAGGGGAAGGGGCTATAAGAAAACTCAAAATAACAGGGGTAGAGGAGGAAGGAATAATCAGAGAGGAAGACAGGATCAGGGTGGGTCCGATTTTTTAGAAACACCCTACCCCCTACGCAACCGAGGGCCTCAAAGATCACCACCCCAGACCAACAAGGGAGTGGGCAACATAACCAAATAATCAACCTCTCTAACCAACAATTGCAGGACCCAGAGATGTGCTTACTTAGCAGGGGCCTGTCCTTTGTCCCCACCTCTAGCTTCAGCCTCTTCAACTGGGTTAGAGATATCCATCTCTTTGCCAGAAAGCTTAAATGGCGCAAACATTTTGCGCTTGTGGCTAGGCGAGAGAGCAAGGAGATGGGCATTTCACCCGACATCCTTCAAGATGTTCGCCTTCTATACAGCCTGAGTGATAGTATTCCCCAGGAGGGCAAAGGCCCGTTTACCTCACTCAGAAACAAAAGCCTAAAGATGCCTCCGTTGGGGGACCCAACTTGTATAGATGTTTTTGTGAACCAGGTGTGTCGTGATCTTACTAATCTGATATCTAGTCATGGTGGCTTCAATTGCAGCAAAAGCGAGTATAAAGCCTTGCTGGATTTGGAGAAAAAGAAAAATCTTATCATCAAACCCTCGGACAAGGGGGGGAACATCGTCTTGATGAACACCATTGACTATGCCAACATGTGTCATGCCTTACTTGACGACAGGAACACTTATGAAAAACTGAAGTGTGATCCCACTGAGAAATATCAGAGTGAGTTAATTGACATGTTACGACTGGCAAAAACCAATGACCTGATTTCTGGTGATGAATTTGAATACCTGTATAAGAAACATCCTACACTAGCCACCTTTTATAGCCTACCCAAGGTGCATAAGGGTGGTTTCCCTGTTAAGGGACGCCCGATTGTTTCGGGCGTGAACAGCTTGACCCAAAACTTGGGGATCTACCTAGATCATATATTGGCACCATTTGTGAAAACACTGCCCTCATACCTGAGGGATACGAGTGACCTTCTTGGTCGCCTGGAGGGCATCAGCTTGGAGGAGGGGACCTCCCTAGCCTCTATTGATGTTGAGGCCCTCTACTCGTCCATACCTCATCACCTCGGGATGAGGGCAGTGGAATCATTCCTGTATACTAGGGGCCAACAGTTTTTTCCACATAATGTTTTCGTCCTGCAACTACTTAATTTCGTCCTTACAAGGAATTACTTTCTCTTTGACGGAGTCCTCTACCACCAGCTCAGGGGCACCGCGATGGGGAGTTCATGTGCCCCGTCGTATGCCAATTTGTTCCTGGGCTGGTGGGAGAGGACTCTGGTCTTTGGTGACGCTCCCAATAGACACATTTCCTGTATCGTCACTTGGGCAAGATTCATTGACGATGTCTTTGTCGTCTGGAAAGGGGGAGAAACTGAATTCTCAAATTTTGTTAAGTCTCTTAATGTAAATGACATAAACATGAAGTTTACCTCTGTCTTTGAAACGAACACTCTGCCTTTCTTGGACATCTCCATCTCAAGGGGAAGGGATGACTTGATTCAAACTGACATCTTTAGGAAACCCACCTCCACAAATTCACTCCTACATTGGAGCAGTCACCACCCTTTCCCTTTGAAAAGGGGAATACCAGTGGGACAGTACCTGCGCATCAGGAGGAACTGTTCCACCTGGGAAACATTCAAAACCCAGGCGGACGACCTTAGAAGTCGTTTCTGGGAAAGGGGATATCCAGATGCGGTTCTAAAAAGTGCCTTTAAAAGAGCGTGTGGTAGTAAAAGAGATGAACTTCTCTATCCTAAACCTAAAATACCGGATACTGGTTTAATACGCCTTATTGGTACTTTTGATGATTGTTCTGCAGAGGTTAAACAGATATTGAAGAACCACTGGGAGGTTCTCCTCATGGACCCAGACATCAAGGTGGTTATCCCGGAAACAGCACAGGTCACCTACCGTAGGGGCCTGAGCCTTAGGGATCGCCTCGTACACAGCCACTACAGCGACACACGTGATTCTAAAGAGACATGGCTCCAACGTCCAATCGGCTGTTTTCGCTGTAGTGGTTGTGTGGCATGTGGACACATTCAAAAGGGACGGTCATTCCAGGCCAATGTCACCGGCAAGTGTCACCAAATCAGACATTTCATTAATTGTCGCACCAGGGGAGTGATCTACAGGGCCAACTGCATATGCGGTCTTGAATACATTGGGAAAACCACCCGTGAGTTGCGACGCCGGATAGGTGAACATTTGGGGGACATTAAAAATGACAAAGACACACCCATTGCTAAACATATCAACATGATGCATGGGGGTGATGCCTCAGGACTGAGGTTTATGGGCATCGAACTGGTCGCAAGACCCAAAAGGGGTGGGGATTGGGACCGGAAAATATTGCAGAGGGAGACTTGGTGGATATTCCATCTTCAAACCGTAGCCCCTAATGGTCTAAACGAGCAATTGTCGTTTGGCTGCTATATTGTACCCTAAGAGCGAAACCATCCGGTTTTTCCCCCCCCCCCCCCTAGCTTCCCCCAGTAATTGGTTACATTACTGTGAGAACAAATTGGACAACAACAAAAATTTTGTTGGAGTGACATCTCGAACTAGGTCACCAAAACCCTCCCCTTTTGGGGATCGGATCAGTAGAGGCATATTGAAACATGGTTGCGGTGTAGCAATCAAGTGCCAACGACAGTCACCTGAAGAACCAGCTTATAAACTTAAATATTCCATTAGGAGAACCGCAGACCTGACGGACCAATGGAAATCATGTTAGATTGTGGTGGGAGCAGAGGTTGAACTTACTTGCCCTTTGATTTCATCCCTGCATCTCACTATAACAACCACCTCAAGCAAGTGTAGTGGAGACTTTAAGCCGCCTGTAACCTAACTAGGGAAGGCGGCGTTCCGACAGGCTACCTGGCATATACTGACCTCGGCTCTATTATTAGAGCATAGCGTTGTCATGGTTGCCTGGTAACAGGAATCCGCCTCCACGCTAGACGTCATAGGAAAACAGAGTATCATGTGACTATAGGCGGAACAGCGGTAGGACCACGTGACGATGACGCGTCTCGACGATGAGGGGGCGTTGTATGGAGGCGGGGCCTCTCGGCTTTTTAAATGACCCGCGAACCTGGCCTCACTGCCACTGCTACACGCGGGACGCCAGGGAATACCCTCCATCCATCCATATCTGGGAACGGTCATTACCAACGACTGGACAGATAAGCTGCTCATTACCTTATGCTTTTATACCAGACTGTTACTAGCATGAGATAAGTTATGTTGTACCGTCTCTTAAACGTCCGCTAGTGACATCACTGGTGGGGGATCGGCTACAATGTGTGTTAAACTGATACTATCAACTGACAGAATGCTTTTCTTATTGGAAGTGTATTGAATAGATACTTTCAGTTAATGAGAAGCATTTATGAATATATGATCACCGGTTTACTAGGTTTGGATTGAAGTCTTACCAAACAATATAACTAGGTTTGGTTAAGACTATTGACCTCTGGTTACTCCTGGTTTATCCTCCAGGTCTGGACACCTATACCTGGACATTGGTGTGCATTAAACATTGAGCACCTGAGATCTCTTTGTCCACACGGATAGAGGATTAAATACCAGGCATCACCACAGGCCTTACAAAATAGAGGGTGTCTCGGTCTCTAACTTTACAACGGTTGACCGATTGGAGGTCACACAATTGTTCATCTTCATACCTCATTTGCTGTACAGTTCTCCACCACTAGGGAGACTGTAAAAGCTTTGTGGGCTTGATTTATCAGTGTGCCCCCTGCGACCCTATTTTGTTGGATAACTGAGCCCAGCCTAAGGGCTCTCTAGATATAATTCTGTCCCCTGACGAATCAGGTAACACTGAGGAAACGCGTCGGGACTATACCACCATCATTAAGTGTTAATTATTTTGGATAACATATCTTATTTTGTGTATGAACGTGTCTGGTACTGTAGGCGATTTCACACCAGTTGTGGATTCGCTTGCTCTTGATTCATCACATTTATCTTTGCCATCTTTTTTGCCCCCTCCCCTGGTGCTAGGGTAACCACCTAAGGACCATTTCTGGCTATCGGGCAAAGCTGGGCAGTCCATCTTAAGGAAGGGTTGCAATAGGGATACTGTGTTAGATAGGAGGAGGATATAGAGAGACAGGGTGATCTAGGGAAAGTGACCCAGCACTGTGTCTCTCTGCCTTGGTACCTGGCTACCCTTCATCCTATCTCCCTACTTTATTACTATCCCTTATTGGTCCCTCCATATCTCCGCCCATTTTTTCAGGAGATAAGTGTTACTAGTGGCAACTATTCATCTTTGTCAAGCATAGTAGGGCCCATTATTTTATCTACGTACATCATTAAATGTTATGTTTTAAATATTACAAAGCTACCCGTTCACTGTGATTTCTAATATTGACCAAGGGTTTAGCCTATTACTTCATTATAGTTTGACCGACTTTAATTGGTTGTGTTAAATTATCAGATCTCTCCTGAGACAGACGCTGGTAGATCGCCTGCCGCCTGTTCTTAGTCTTCACACTGTTCACGTTTATAGAGCTGGTTCTCAGCCTCATCCAGGTCACTTAGTTTTCTTACTCTTTTGTTTCCTTCCACTACTGTGACCTGTAGTGCCCCATCTTTTGGTGGACACCTGAGGGTCAGGTTCATCTTCCAGAGGGTCACCATCAGGGTTATGTGAAGAAACATACTCCATTTCTACCTTTTTTTCTGACTCTTCTTCCCCTAGCGCACCATACTGCCCGGAGGTTATGGCCAGCACTGGCAGATCCGGGGTTTTCTTTGCTGAAGTGCTGTTTTTTCTTTTTACAGTCTGGAACCCCTCTTCATCCACAGAGAACCTCCTGAGCTTCCTGAGCCCTGCAGCTGGACCATCAGGCTTTGTAGACGTAGAGGGCAGTTCTTTAGGTGGTTTGGCAACTGGTTTACTGGTCATTTTACTCTGCATATGAGAATTCTCTTCAGTGGCTGGTACTTGTAGTGCTACAGATGGTACTTTAGTTTCCACAGCAGGATTTCTGGATTTCGGAGCCTTTTCAATGGCTGGTACTTGTGGCTATCAATCTCTAACTCTGCTGGTACTTGTAGTGCATCAGGAGGTTCATAACCCTCTACAGCAGGGTCACTAGTACTTTGCATTGCTTCAGTATGAGGATTGCCAGTTTCTGGGGCTGTATCTGCTCTTGCAGTGACATCTGTAGTGTACGGGAACTGTAATACCCGTCACTACCAAAGTGTCACTTGGTGTGCTGTCGTCCCTCCTAATTATGGGGAAGTTGTTGTATGCCAGTTTTATAAAATGTAATGTAATGTGTGTATTTCCCTGTCACTGAACTTGCACGTACAGGCCTGCTAGGGGTGTCATTCCTACTTCTAGTCCATAGAGGGAGCTAGGGAGCCCTAGTTTATATAAAGCCCAGTCAGGGAAGTGCAAGGCAGACGGAGTCTAGTGTCTGTAATCTACAGTTGGAGATTAGACAATGTCTGAGACAAGTCCAGGCCTGAAGCCTGCTGTTCAGGAGAAGATTCCCTCCTGAATTCCCATACGCAGAAGCAGGAATATCTTAGACTAAGAGCCTGAGGAACCATTCAGAAGCTGAGAGAGACAGAGGTAAAGATCAGAAGAGTCAGAGGTACTAAGAAAGACAGAGGAGGTACTTATTTAAGCCATAATCAAGGATGTAAAGCCAGACTTAGGTTAATGGGCCTTGGTGAAGAATTGCTACATTCCAGGATCAGACAGAGTTAGAGTGCAAGCTCCTTTGCTGCAAGTCCTGTGTTCAACACTCTGTAATTACCCTGCTGTACTGAATTGCCTGCATCGACCGAATTGCAAAATCGACTGTATGCTGAGGAACTGCATTTCCTTTATTGTCTCTGCTTGGAAAACCTACTAAAGTTTGAGTTCTGTTTAAGACTACGTTTCCTCAATTTATTCCTGCATCCGCAAACGGCGTGCCACCGTTTACTTGGCACTGGCGTCACGAACATTTTCCTACCTATACCTGCCCTTGCAGAGAGTCAGCTGTACCAGGTTAGTGTATATTGCACTACATCACCCAGAAACACCTACTACACACAACTTGAGTACGCTGCACCTCTCTTTTGGCGTCACGAACAGGATACGCACGCTTTCTAGTGCAAGAAGCGTGAACTTTGTGCCTTATACAGTTGCCCTGTGACCAAAGTGACAATTTGCCTGTTTATTGCAAGTGGACTTTGTGGACTGAAAATCGTACCCAAAGTGTACCAAAAACCTCTAAAAAGCGCTGTGCAGTATTGCGCTATCCAGAGGAAGAAAATCGCCGCATTGGAGTGTGGTTTTGTGGACTTTTTACAATCCTGCTTGCTGTCAGTGAATAGACAGCGTTTGTACCTAAAGATGGCCGCTGAGCTTGCTGAATTTACTGCTGCGTCACCTTCATCCCGAAAAGGCGGGAAAAATTGGCGCCTTTCTGAGGAAAAATCGGGAAGAAGGTCAAGGGCAGGCGCCACGGCTTATCTGGACATTTGCATGTCTGCCAGCATGGACACCGCCTTCCATATACTGGAATACCTGGGGGGCGGCTCCCCAATGCAATGGGAGGAGCTGGCTACTCTAATTGACGCGACCCTATCGCTCTCCTCAGAAGGATCGAGCATGTTGGATTGTGAACAGAGCGTTGCTGCAATGTCCGCACCTGAAATTACACAGATGTCTAATGTTGGTGTAGAGCCAGAGGAGGCTCCACCAGCCTACGCTCCGGGACCGGAGCAACCCGCCTGCCGCCCAAGGGAGAAAGAACCCGAGCCCTACTATGGCTCGTGGAGGGACTTTTTCCAACCATCTTTTAAATGGTCCTCCCTGATGGCGGAGATCCGAGAGGCCGCTATCAAGCGGAATACAAAGACCAAAATCATCTATGAGGAACTAACCAAGACCATACATGAGAAGCATACGCACACCCAACCCCGCCTGGAAAGGAGAAAGGGAGTGGTGCTGTCATTTGACAAACCCCGTGGCTACGGGTTTATTCAGGACTATCTAACTGGCAGAGACCTCTATGTTAATCGAAGGTCTGTCAAAAGAGACTACCTCCCTTCGTACCAGCACAGCCTCCGCGAGGGAGAGGAAGTGGAGTACACCCCTGCCGAGAGCCTACGAGGCCCTTATGCGACTGCTGTGACCCGTCCCAAGCGAGCACCTGAGGACTGGGAGGCAGAAGAAAGAGAAGACTACTCTGGCTGCGAGCGAGAACCGGAACGCTCTCCAGAGCCGGCCCATCACGCCTTTCAGGAGCGGAGCTCCTTCATTGGGCCTAATGTCTTCTGGCAGCCAACCGTGTTGGAGAAATGGGTGAGCCCTTACCCTTCCCCCGAGCTGCCTCGTCGGGAGAAGACGATATCTGAGCTGGAGCAGTTAAAAGGACTTAGTGCTACCTTCCAGAACATCCGGATGGGACGGAGACCAGACGCATCGCCAGAACCTGCAGAGGCCGAGTCCGCGTCATCGGTGACTGTACCTGCGCCGGCGGCGCCAGCAGAGGACAGCGACTCCGACACAGACAGCATCGGTGAGCAGATCGTCCGGCTGGAGGAGAAGTTGCGGGAGTTGCGCAAGACATACACCGCCAGGATCCAGACACCGCCGAGGAAGGATGAGGTAAGGGTGCCTGTCACCACCCGCCGACCGCCTTCTGTAGCCACCGCTCCGTCAGTGCCCCAGACCGGACCCGCGATTGCCGTAAATTGCTGCACCCCGAGCACCGGACCGCTTGCTGCGGCGGTGCCAAGCACGTCACACCCTGCAGTGATCATGCCAGGGCCGGCACGGTCCATCAGAGGGTTCACCCCTAGGCCTATGGGGCCAATACCTATTAGGGGCCCCTTTATCCTGCAGCTGCCCCCTGATACAGTCATGTGGGCCCATCCTCCTGTAGAGGACTACTACAGACGGTACTTGCCAGCGGAGTCAAGTGATTACAATATGCCACTGTGATCAGCCTGCTAGGCCTTTGATTTATTTCTTCTGAAGTTTCATGTTAACCCTTCCAGGACAGGAGTCCTACGTTTCCTGGTCCTTTGTTGCGGCTGCCAGTTTGTCCACGGCTCAGTGGTGGGTGTTGACCACTGAAATCACCAAAGTCAGCAAGGCCAGGCTTGTTTCCAGGACCTCCTGCCTGCTTTTGCTACCCCACGCCAAGTTGTGCCTGTTCCTTTGTTGCACCTTTTACCCTTCACCCCCTTTTCAGGTTGATCAGGGGTATTACAGCACTTGTCTTTGCTGTCCGTTTATTGTGCAACTTCATACTAAGGAACCGTGCCCGGAGACAGACTCAAAAGTACCTGAGCCTCTGAGATTCTTATTCTTTTAAAAGTAATGTGCCCAGAGATGGACTCCACCGCATGAGAGCCTCTGTGATTAATAAGAAATAACCTGGGTACGGACTCATGTTTGTTATTTGAGCCTCCAAGAACTTTTATACCGTTTTCTACTGTTTTATCATGGACTTATTCATTGTCATGGACTATCCTGGTTATAATGTTACGCTGTGCCAGGTCAGCGCCCCCGTTCCATTCACTATCCTGAGAGAAGAGAACGACGCCCCTTGTCACTACCCTTCACCTTTGCCAATTGGACCTGATGTAAATGTAAATGCAGACGAATTACATGTATGTATGCCTGCATGTCTCTATTTTCTATTTCAGGTAGAGATTCCAGTTGGGCGACCCATGATGGAGTACGAGGTCGTACTCAGCTTAAAGCAGTGGGGTATGTAGTGTACGGGAACTGTAATACCCGTCACTACCAAAGTGTCACTTGGTGTGCTGTCGTCCCTCCTAATTATGGGGAAGTTGTTGTATGCCAGTTTTATAAAATGTAATGTAATGTGTGTATTTCCCTGTCACTGAACTTGCACGTACAGGCCTGCTAGGGGTGTCATTCCTACTTCTAGTCCATAGAGGGAGCTAGGGAGCCCTAGTTTATATAAAGCCCAGTCAGGGAAGTGCAAGGCAGACGGAGTCTAGTGTCTGTAATCTACAGTTGGAGATTAGACAATGTCTGAGACAAGTCCAGGCCTGAAGCCTGCTGTTCAGGAGAAGATTCCCTCCTGAATTCCCATACGCAGAAGCAGGAATATCTTAGACTAAGAGCCTGAGGAACCATTCAGAAGCTGAGAGAGACAGAGGTAAAGATCAGAAGAGTCAGAGGTACTAAGAAAGACAGAGGAGGTACTTATTTAAGCCATAATCAAGGATGTAAAGCCAGACTTAGGTTAATGGGCCTTGGTGAAGAATTGCTACATTCCAGGATCAGACAGAGTTAGAGTGCAAGCTCCTTTGCTGCAAGTCCTGTGTTCAACACTCTGTAATTACCCTGCTGTACTGAATTGCCTGCATCGACCGAATTGCAAAATCGACTGTATGCTGAGGAACTGCATTTCCTTTATTGTCTCTGCTTGGAAAACCTACTAAAGTTTGAGTTCTGTTTAAGACTACGTTTCCTCAATTTATTCCTGCATCCGCAAACGGCGTGCCACCGTTTACTTGGCACTGGCGTCACGAACATTTTCCTACCTATACCTGCCCTTGCAGAGAGTCAGCTGTACCAGGTTAGTGTATATTGCACTACATCACCCAGAAACACCTACTACACACAACTTGAGTACGCTGCACCTCTCTTTTGGCGTCACGAACAGGATACGCACGCTTTCTAGTGCAAGAAGCGTGAACTTTGTGCCTTATACAGTTGCCCTGTGACCAAAGTGACAATTTGCCTGTTTATTGCAAGTGGACTTTGTGGACTGAAAATCGTACCCAAAGTGTACCAAAAACCTCTAAAAAGCGCTGTGCAGTATTGCGCTATCCAGAGGAAGAAAATCGCCGCATTGGAGTGTGGTTTTGTGGACTTTTTACAATCCTGCTTGCTGTCAGTGAATAGACAGCGTTTGTACCTAAAGATGGCCGCTGAGCTTGCTGAATTTACTGCTGCGTCACCTTCATCCCGAAAAGGCGGGAAAAATTGGCGCCTTTCTGAGGAAAAAGCGGGAAGAAGGTCAAGGGCAGGCGCCACGGCTTATCTGGACATTTGCATGTCTGCCAGCATGGACACCGCCTTCCATATACTGGAATACCTGGGGGGCGGCTCCCCAATGCAATGGGAGGAGCTGGCTACTCTAATTGACGCGACCCTATCGCTCTCCTCAGAAGGATCGAGCATGTTGGATTGTGAACAGAGCGTTGCTGCAATGTCCGCACCTGAAATTACACAGATGTCTAATGTTGGTGTAGAGCCAGAGGAGGCTCCACCAGCCTACGCTCCGGGACCGGAGCAACCCGCCTGCCGCCCAAGGGAGAAAGAACCCGAGCCCTACTATGGCTCGTGGAGGGACTTTTTCCAACCATCTTTTAAATGGTCCTCCCTGATGGCGGAGATCCGAGAGGCCGCTATCAAGCGGAATACAAAGACCAAAATCATCTATGAGGAACTAACCAAGACCATACATGAGAAGCATACGCACACCCAACCCCGCCTGGAAAGGAGAAAGGGAGTGGTGCTGTCATTTGACAAACCCCGTGGCTACGGGTTTATTCAGGACTATCTAACTGGCAGAGACCTCTATGTTAATCGAAGGTCTGTCAAAAGAGACTACCTCCCTTCGTACCAGCACAGCCTCCGCGAGGGAGAGGAAGTGGAGTACACCCCTGCCGAGAGCCTACGAGGCCCTTATGCGACTGCTGTGACCCGTCCCAAGCGAGCACCTGAGGACTGGGAGGCAGAAGAAAGAGAAGACTACTCTGGCTGCGAGCGAGAACCGGAACGCTCTCCAGAGCCGGCCCATCACGCCTTTCAGGAGCGGAGCTCCTTCATTGGGCCTAATGTCTTCTGGCAGCCAACCGTGTTGGAGAAATGGGTGAGCCCTTACCCTTCCCCCGAGCTGCCTCGTCGGGAGAAGACGATATCTGAGCTGGAGCAGTTAAAAGGACTTAGTGCTACCTTCCAGAACATCCGGATGGGACGGAGACCAGACGCATCGCCAGAACCTGCAGAGGCCGAGTCCGCGTCATCGGTGACTGTACCTGCGCCGGCGGCGCCAGCAGAGGACAGCGACTCCGACACAGACAGCATCGGTGAGCAGATCGTCCGGCTGGAGGAGAAGTTGCGGGAGTTGCGCAAGACATACACCGCCAGGATCCAGACACCGCCGAGGAAGGATGAGGTAAGGGTGCCTGTCACCACCCGCCGACCGCCTTCTGTAGCCACCGCTCCGTCAGTGCCCCAGACCGGACCCGCGATTGCCGTAAATTGCTGCACCCCGAGCACCGGACCGCTTGCTGCGGCGGTGCCAAGCACGTCACACCCTGCAGTGATCATGCCAGGGCCGGCACGGTCCATCAGAGGGTTCACCCCTAGGCCTATGGGGCCAATACCTATTAGGGGCCCCTTTATCCTGCAGCTGCCCCCTGATACAGTCATGTGGGCCCATCCTCCTGTAGAGGACTACTACAGACGGTACTTGCCAGCGGAGTCAAGTGATTACAATATGCCACTGTGATCAGCCTGCTAGGCCTTTGATTTATTTCTTCTGAAGTTTCATGTTAACCCTTCCAGGACAGGAGTCCTACGTTTCCTGGTCCTTTGTTGCGGCTGCCAGTTTGTCCACGGCTCAGTGGTGGGTGTTGACCACTGAAATCACCAAAGTCAGCAAGGCCAGGCTTGTTTCCAGGACCTCCTGCCTGCTTTTGCTACCCCACGCCAAGTTGTGCCTGTTCCTTTGTTGCACCTTTTACCCTTCACCCCCTTTTCAGGTTGATCAGGGGTATTACAGCACTTGTCTTTGCTGTCCGTTTATTGTGCAACTTCATACTAAGGAACCGTGCCCGGAGACAGACTCAAAAGTACCTGAGCCTCTGAGATTCTTATTCTTTTAAAAGTAATGTGCCCAGAGATGGACTCCACCGCATGAGAGCCTCTGTGATTAATAAGAAATAACCTGGGTACGGACTCATGTTTGTTATTTGAGCCTCCAAGAACTTTTATACCGTTTTCTACTGTTTTATCATGGACTTATTCATTGTCATGGACTATCCTGGTTATAATGTTACGCTGTGCCAGGTCAGCGCCCCCGTTCCATTCACTATCCTGAGAGAAGAGAACGACGCCCCTTGTCACTACCCTTCACCTTTGCCAATTGGACCTGATGTAAATGTAAATGCAGACGAATTACATGTATGTATGCCTGCATGTCTCTATTTTCTATTTCAGGTAGAGATTCCAGTTGGGCGACCCATGATGGAGTACGAGGTCGTACTCAGCTTAAAGCAGTGGGGTATGTAGTGTACGGGAACTGTAATACCCGTCACTACCAAAGTGTCACTTGGTGTGCTGTCGTCCCTCCTAATTATGGGGAAGTTGTTGTATGCCAGTTTTATAAAATGTAATGTAATGTGTGTATTTCCCTGTCACTGAACTTGCACGTACAGGCCTGCTAGGGGTGTCATTCCTACTTCTAGTCCATAGAGGGAGCTAGGGAGCCCTAGTTTATATAAAGCCCAGTCAGGGAAGTGCAAGGCAGACGGAGTCTAGTGTCTGTAATCTACAGTTGGAGATTAGACAATGTCTGAGACAAGTCCAGGCCTGAAGCCTGCTGTTCAGGAGAAGATTCCCTCCTGAATTCCCATACGCAGAAGCAGGAATATCTTAGACTAAGAGCCTGAGGAACCATTCAGAAGCTGAGAGAGACAGAGGTAAAGATCAGAAGAGTCAGAGGTACTAAGAAAGACAGACGAGGTACTTATTTAAGCCATAATCAAGGATGTAAAGCCAGACTTAGGTTAATGGGCCTTGGTGAAGAATTGCTACATTCCAGGATCAGACAGAGTTAGAGTGCAAGCTCCTTTGCTGCAAGTCCTGTGTTCAACACTCTGTAATTACCCTGCTGTACTGAATTGCCTGCATCGACCGAATTGCAAAATCGACTGTATGCTGAGGAACTGCATTTCCTTTATTGTCTCTGCTTGGAAAACCTACTAAAGTTTGAGTTCTGTTTAAGACTACGTTTCCTCAATTTATTCCTGCATCCGCAAACGGCGTGCCACCGTTTACTTGGCACTGGCGTCACGAACATTTTCCTACCTATACCTGCCCTTGCAGAGAGTCAGCTGTACCAGGTTAGTGTATATTGCACTACATCACCCAGAAACACCTACTACACACAACTTGAGTACGCTGCACATCCTCCTGACCTTCCTCCATGGCCTCTGAGAAGATCTCATCACTTCCTTTATTATGATCTGCATGCGGACAATCCCGGAACGTATGACCAGATCCTAAACACAGATTACAGATTACCGGACCTGTACAGTTGTCCTTTGAATGTCCAAACTGTCTGCAAAATAAGCACTTAAAGGGAACCTGTCACCGGGATTTTGTGTATAGAGCTGAGGACATGGGTTGCTAGATGGCCTGTGTGTGCAGCGTACTCAAGTTGTGTGTAGAAATGTGTTCCTGGGTGTAGTAGTGCAATAGACACTAACCTGAGACGGCTGACTCTCTGCATAGGCAGGTGATGGTAGGAAAATGTTCGTGACGCCAGTGCCAATTAAACGGTGGCACGCCGTTTGCTGATAGCAGGAATAAATGAGGAACACCGTGATGTTAAAACAGAACTCCAACTTTAGTAGTTTTCATAGAGACATTAACGGAAGCGCAGTTCCTTTGCATACAGTCGATTTTTCAATACGGTTGATGCAGGCAATACAGATTGAGCAAGGTGACTACAGAGTGTTAAACACACAGGACTTGCAGTACAGGAGCTTGCACTCTATCTCTGACTGATCCTGGAACATAGCAAATCTTCTCCAAGGCCCAATACCTTAACTCTGGCGTATAGCCTTGGTTTTAGCTTTATAAAGTACCTCCTCTGTTATCTTGAGTACCTCTTGCTTCTCTGCACTTTGCCTCTGTCTCCCTCAGCTTCCTCAGCCTCTAGAAACTTCAGCACACTCTAGAAACTTCTGAGCTCTAGACTAGACTGCCTTTTGCTTCCCTGTCTGGGCCTTATATAAACTAGGGCTCTCTAGCTCCCTCTAGTGACTAGAAGCTGGAATGACACCCCTAGCAGGCCTGTACATGCAAGTGTCACAGTAACAGGGAAATACATAACATTACATTACATGACAATTTATAAAGATGAC
Source organism: Bufo bufo (assembly GCF_905171765.1). Classification (NCBI taxonomy): domain Eukaryota; kingdom Metazoa; phylum Chordata; class Amphibia; order Anura; family Bufonidae; genus Bufo; species Bufo bufo. The sequence goes on along the minus strand of NC_053389.1, from coordinate 244,176,172 downwards.
ATATACCAACTTCCCCATAAATAAGGGGGGACGACAGCACACCAAGTGACACTTTTGTAGTGACGGGCATTACAGTCCCCGTACACTACATGTGCTCTGTGTGCTTTTATTGTGTATAAAAACCGATTTGATACATATGCAAATTAACCTGAGATGAGTCCTGTCTCTGACTCATCTCACGTACAGGACTCAACTCAGGGTAATTTGCAAATGCATGAAATCTTTTTTTTAGACAATAAAAGCACACAGAGCTATGGGGACTGGGTATTGCGGATGTGGTAGTGGCCATCTAGCAACCCATGTCCTCAGCTCTATACACAAAATCCCGGTGACAGGTTCCCTTTAATACGGGAGCAGTTTATGGCGAGGTGCCTGCCCCCACATCTGTGACACAGCCGCGGCTGACCGGGGTAGTAGCATATCCCTCTCTCTGAGCCCAGGTAGAAGGAGTGCGACAGTTGTCTGGTCACACCATTGTTCTGCTCTAGTTGTATCCTCACGGTGTATCTGCCATTCCAGATGTCTTCCTCATCATAGATTTTTCCCAGATAACTCTTCAACAGACACTGTCTACTCAGCCAATGCTCCAGATCTGCCAGCGCCACCAACTCAGACTGGAACAAGATGGTGGCCTTCACTACCTGAGGCTTGGACAGCTACCTGAGGCTTGTTCTTTCGTGTCATTGTATATATTCCAGAATAAGTCCAGATCATACGGAAGCTTAAAGCTGATGTCATAGATCCTGCTGGAGGGGACATGGATCAGGGCGTACACCTCAGATGCCTTAAATTTCATGAAGTCCTTCAGAAGAACTTTCCCTATGTACAGTCTGAAGGGGAGGTTTTCTTCTGGACCCGTATACTTAATCCTGACAGCGTTCCTCCTCTGAGGTGGAGGGTTAGCCGGCCTTGTAACATTGGAGAACAGTCTCCTGAATTGTGGACGGTCAGCAGGAGGATCAGTGCTGGGTCTCCCCTCTACAGGCTTACTGACTCTAGATTGTCCTGCAGAACCACCTGTGTCTGCTCCAGACTGCTGTGTACCTGACACTGTGGACGACTGAGGGTCTTGTATACTGACCTCCATGTCTGCTCCAGTCTGTGTAGTTGTCTCCTCTGAGAGCTGACTTTCATCCACAGCACTGAGTGGGGTCTCACCCACAACACTGAGCGGGGTCTCATCCACAGCACTGAGCGGGGTCTCATCCACAGCACTGAGCGGGGTCTCATCCACAGCACTGAGCGGGATCTCATTCACAATGTCCGTACATGAAGCACTTTCCTGCTCACACACAGGATTTCTGTTCTCATTCACTTCACCAGAGTCCACTGCAATTAACCCCTTGTGTGATGACTCACTTTGCTCCATAGTATTCCCAGCATTTTCAGAGACTGATTGCTCAGACCCCATACATAGTGACCCTGAAAGCAGTGACCCTCCAGGCGCTGCACCCACACATCTCTGAGGGTTTCCTTGCTTCACCATATTATGCACATCGCCGTAATTTTTCTTTTTTATTTCTATGATTTCTTTTATCTTCACATTCTGGGCTCTGGCCTCCCTCTTTTTCTCCATTGCCCAGCTTTCCACTTTAGGTATTGTGTTTTTACCTTTATCTAGTTTATCTTTTAGTATATCAAGTTCACGTATGCAGTCATCCAGACATTCATACTTCATAAGCTTTTTCTTGGGATCAGCCTCTGTCTTTATCTCATCTCTTAACTTAGACATTGCGCCTTTCCAGTTTAAATAAACTTTTCTTTGTCATAGTTGTACTCAATCCAGAAGCACTACAAGTTTCAGTTGACTCACCAGCCACCATTTCCAGATTATCGCTTTCACCATCTCCATGCTGCAGGCCACACTCCACTACTATAATACTGCCCTCTATGTACAAGAATATAACTACTATAATACTGCCCCCTATGTACTAGACTATAACTACTATAATACCCCAGTCTTCAAGATTATAACTACTACAATACTGCTCACAAATATAACAATAGGTAATTTTCTTATGACACATCCTCATTAAAGTTAGTGCAGAATGCATAGTTATATCACTGTAAATGAGAAAACGTAGTCTGAAGGACAGAATAACAATTTCACAATATACCACAAAACAAGACTTTGTATAAATTGCTAGTGGTCAATGTGCAAGCTTCGGTATTTCGTATAATTTTCTTTTGCTCTGAGAAGGAAATATGTATGGGGAAATTCCCATGCCCTTTGTGTATGGCAGGGCAGCACCTTTTTCTCCTTGCCGTATTGAAAAAATAAACATACACTCCCATCAAATCCAAATATTCAAATTTATGGCAGGGTTGGGCGATGTGGAAGTCAGCTCTGTTGCTGCATTGATATATGGATGCTGATTACCTTCTCATATGAGTATCACCTTTATACCATCACTGAGCAATCACCTTCACAGCAAGCTGTAAAACATTTCTTTACCAGACTATAGCTTATACCTGTTGGGCTGACATCTAGTGGTCAGTATGAAAATTGCAGTAAGAGATTTAATGTAAAGTGACTACAGCTTACAGGTGACATTGCTTCTTTAACACAATGATTGCGTTTTACAGTATCACTACCACATGAACTAGTGCCTACAACTCCCCTTCTACTAGTAGTATCAGCAGTGCTGCAAGGGGTTATGCAGCTTTATGTACCCTGGAGGAAGGGGGTGACACCTCTGAACCCTAAAACACATAAAAATTCTTAATTGTATGTTTAACCTTTATTCAGCTATAAAGCAAAGACACTGCAGCAGCAGCACCCAGTGTGGCTGGTCCTTCCATAATCAGCATTAATATTCCACTCGGAAACCCATAGCAAATGAGATTTTAAATGTCTTGTCACCTCATTCAGGACTCTTCATCATTCTCTGCTCCATTTAAATACAGGGCCGGCCGCTGAGGCAGACAAAAAGGAGAATTAAGGAGGAAGAATGGAGTGTGAAAGGGGAAAAATGACACACAGAAGTAGAAGGTAAGTGGACTTAGATACATATGATCATTAGGTTCAGATGAAAGGACTCTCTACCTAAAGGGCAAAAGATGGAAAGGTTTTAGCGCTGCACAGTCTGCAGTAAGGGGTGGGGTGGGGGTGTCTCAATATATACAGAGCAGTTTTCTATTTAGTCTCTTATTTTAATAATAAAGGGGGTCATTTACTAATCTGAAATACACCTAAATTAGGCGTATTTCTGGAGCAGATGGCGGCGCATCGGTTAGTTGCGCTGCTATCTGCGACTTCTCCCCACTCACACCGGATCTAAAATTGTGGGCAGGGAAGGGGACAGGCAGACCCGTCTCATTCACCATTTTCTACACCTGTTCTATGCGTAGAAAAAGGTCTAAATGTAAGACAGCTAGGAAGCTGTCTTACATTTAGAACTGGCGCTGGATGCACCGAAGTTATGGAGAGGACCTCCTCTAGCTATGGGGCTTTATTAAATGTGCCCCAAAAACTCTAATAATGGAGTTTGCATTCCTACCTCCAAGATTGCATGTGGGCTGTTATAAGGATGCTTTTAGGACTCTGAAGCAGTGCCTCCCTTGTACTCCAACCAGTCACAGGGTGATAAATATGGGGACAGAAATGATGTTGAAGTGAAGGTGTTTGTCCTTGGGTACAAAAAAAACTGAGCTCCATAGTCTGCAAAATGGTTGGCAATAGTTGCAATGTCCTGTGAGCAGTTACAGTAGGAAAAACAGCTCTTGAGCACAAACTGTTCCTCTAACAAGTGAAATATTATAAAGACTAAAAATATTTCCCCGTGCATAAAATGACCACATGCTGTATGGCAATGACCATGGATAACCATATGCGTTTATAGTATTATCTTGAATGACCCCCATCTCTTGTGATCATTTTCAAGATTTTTCAGTCAACCTGTGTAGCATACATTGGCAACAAATTCAGCTTTTGTCTCCAATACTGGAGAACAGAGTAAATTTACATCAATCTGATTAGGATTGTGCTGGGAGTTCATGCTGGGAGAGGGGAAGACATAGCTGCGCCATTCATAATCTGTAGTCAAAACTGCTCAAATAGCTGCTGCATAGATCACTCACTTTGACACATTTTGCATGCTTCCCTTGTCTGCCACTATAGTTGATTCTCCATTAAATCTGCACATGTATGGTCATCTTAAAGCAAATGTATTCTCTTTAGGCCTCCCTGGAGATCATGGTTAACAGACTGCATTAGGATGTATTAATCTATGCTGACAAATGCATGTGTTTGGGCAACAGCAAGTAAATGTATGAACAGTAAAACTGTCTGCTATGAAACTGAAAATACCTTGGAGCTTTGTTATTTTTGACACAAGCTAGGGCCACAGGAAATGTAGCAAGCTTGCACACAATATGACTGCAAGCCTTTCCATGCTGATTTATCCTACCCATAGCATGAAATGAAAATAGCGAGAATTATGTCTGAGGAGATGAAGAAAGACAGGCGGGAACTTTTCTGTCAAGAAAAAATGTGATATTGTTCCCAGTCTGCACAATATTCATTTATGGTGCATAATGAAGAAGGATTGATCATCTTATTTCATGGGAGAAATCCTTGTTTTATAGTAAACATGCCCATGGATGTAGAAGAGAGCAGTGACTGTTAAGGAGACTCGTCAAAAACTCTATTACTGGCCTTCAGGGTCCTCTAGAGCAGATGGTTCTGAGGGCCCATGCTCCATCATCAATATGGTCTATCCTATATGAAATATATTCTGCTGGTAAGTGGTTGGCCAGAAAGTCAGCTCCAAATGTGGTTGTCTTCTGATGAACCTTTAGTGGTTATTGTGTCACAGTCTGGGCCCACTGGAGCTAGTGGTGGCTGGTGGTGCATGTACACCAGGTACTGGGTGAAAGAAGCAGTAACAAGCCATTTTACCTTGGCCAGGATATTTACATGCAGGGCTAGGACAGTAAACTCTATATCTAGAAGTGAATTAAAACCTAGCAATGACTGGTTCAGTGGGCCAGTCTGAACCTACTTGTCTTACTTGTATTTTTAGCTTGGCATAGAAACATTGCATGCAGTGGAAGAATGAATTGAAATCAATGAATTGAGGGACAAAAATATTGTAGGGTCACAGAGAAAGAGTTTAAAGGGGTTTGCTCATTTGAGTCATTATGATGGAATAGCAGAGAACGAAGAGTGGTCATGCTTGTGCAGTGCACACTCCTTCACTTCAGAAGAGTCCGTTCTAAAGACAGGAGCAGGCCCAAGAGGTCTGAAATTGATGGCATATACTAGCAATATGCCATCAACGTCTGAGATGGGAATACCCCAATAAGGGGTTGTACAGTGGGTAAATATTGATGAAATCCTCAGCATAGGTCATCAATATTAGATTGTCCTGGGACTGACTTCCAGTACCCCCATTGACTAGCTGTTTGGAGAGGAGCACTGCTTCCTCGTCGAGGAAGGGATAAGCAGTCGTAATTATACCGTACCACCTTTTCAAGCAAGACAACGCACAGGTAATCTTAAAGAGAAAGCAGCTCTCGCACAAGCATCACCTCCTCTTCAAACAGCTGATTAGCGGGAAGTGCCAAGAGTCAGAATCCCGCCAATATTGATGACCTATACTGAGGATAGGTCATCAATACTTACCCACTTCACAACCCTATTAATAACTTAACACATAATGTCATACATGTACAGCATTATGTGCCAGGAGTTGTATGGAGTGGGCTATATAGTACAGCAGGCACCTGGCCACAATGACGTGGAACGGGGATCATGCTGAACCCTGTCATTTAAACCCTCAGATGCCATGTTTGAAAGCTATTGTGGCATCCGTCTGCCTTCCGATCAAAGCTTCCGCAGTGAAGTCGCAAGGTTCCAATCTGTTACCATGACAGCCTGGGCTCTGCTAGGGGTTCCCAGGCCAGCCATTGTAAGCTTCTTGCTATGCTGTGCATGAGGCACAGCTCAGCAGGGAGCGTAACAGAATGACATTGACCCTAGTAGATCTCTTTTAGAGTGAATGGGACAAAGCATCAAAAGATACCAGGTTCTAAACCCCTAAGGGGGCTAAAAGTTATTGGTAAAATAATAAAAATATTAAAAGTTTAAATCACCCACTTTCCTAATTTGACATATAAAAATAATAGTAAACAATAGAAAAATAAACATATCAGGCATCGCCACATTTAAAAATGTATAAACTAAAATAAAACAAAATAAAAATTACACAAATTTGGTATCACAGACTCACAGTAATTGTATTGAGCTGCAGAATGAGGATGTCATGTCATTTGTAGCACACAGTTTGCTCTGTAATGTCAAAAGCCCAAAAACCTTGGCAGAATTGTGTTTTTTTTTTTTTCAATTTTACCCCACAAAGAATTTTTTCCCCGTTTTCTAATACAAGACTATGACGGACTGAACCGTCAGTGGGGCTGCTGGAGAGGCCTGAGGGCTAGCCTCCTTCCTATGGACTATGGACCCAGAACTATGGAGACCCCTTCCCCACCCTCACCCTGGCTCATTATTCTACAAAGGGAAAAGTGTGTAGCTTCTGCCTGTGAGTGATTACGTTATCCCATTGTGTTGGTTCATTGTATCATAGGTGGGTATTTTCTGTCTGTGAGTGATTACGTCGTCCCATTGTGTTGATTATTGTATCATATGTGTGTGTTTTCTGCCTGTAACTGCATGTGATTAGTTTATGTAGAAACTGTCTCAGTCTTCCACAAGGTCCCCATTGGGAGTGTCCCTTGCTGGAAGACCTGCATAAAAGGCTGGCATGTAGCCTCATTAAGGTATCCTGTTCTACCCTTCATGAAGTCTGGGCTCATGTTTGGGAGATTGAAGAACTACACTCTTGGGATTGCTATAATCATTATACTCTCCCGAGTATAATCCCTAGCTCTTGTAAGAGCTGTTCCTGTTCCTGCATCGCTCTCTGAAGGAAGAGAGGTGCACCCACTGGAACCTGGAAGCCTTGTTGTAAGTCCAGGGTGGGTAGAAGATGACGAGATCCCAACCAAGCTACGTGTGGTTCGTGGGGTCGGCAGTGCTTATAGTGTCGAGTGGAGTGCTTGGAACCCTTAGGGAAGCACTAGGAGCATCCATCAAAGGAGGTACCCAGTCGGGTGCTAGGAGAACCATTACAAAGACATTGCAAATTAAATGGTGCCATTAAAAATGCATCTTGTCCTGAAGAAAATAAGCCCTCATATGGCTATGTGAACGGAAAAATAAAAAAGTTTTGGTTATTGGAATGTCGGAGAAAAATAAAAAACTGAAAATAGGTTCAGTCCTTAACCACCTCCGGACCGCCTAACGCAGGATCGCGTTCCGGAGGTGGCAGCGCTGCGCACAGTCACGCATATACGCGTCATCTCGCGAGACGCGAGATTTCCTGTGAACGCGCGCACACAGGCGCGCGCGCTCACAGGAACGGAAGGTAAGAGAGTTGATCTCCAGCCTGCCAGCGGCGATCGTTCGCTGGCAGGCTGGAGATGTGTTTTTTTTAACCCCTAACAGGTATATTAGACGCTGTTTTGATAACAGCGTCTAATATACCTGCTACCTGGTCCTCTGGTGGTCCCCTTTGTTTGGATCGACCACCAGAGGACACAGGTAGCTCAGTAAAGTAGCACCAAGCACCACTACACTACACTACACCCCCCCCCCATCACTTATTAACCCCTTATTAGCCCCTGATCACCCCTAATCACCCCTGATCACCCCATATAGACTCCCTGATCACCCCCCTGTCATTGATTACCCCCCTGTCATTGATCAACCCCCTGTAAAGCTCCATTCAGACGTCCGCATGATTTTTACGGATCCACTGATAGATGGATCGGATCCGCAAAACGCATCCGGACGTCTGAATGAAGCCTTACAGGGGCATGATCAATGACTGTGGTGATCACCCCATATAGACTCCCTGATCACCCCCCTGTCATTGATTACCCCCCTGTCATTGATTACCCCCCTGTAAAGCTCCATTCAGATGTCCGCATGATTTTTACGGATGCACTGATACATGGATCGGATCCGCAAAACGCATCCGGTCGTCTGAATGAAGCCTTACAGGGGCATGATCAATGACTGTGGTGATCACCCCCCTGTCATTGATTACCCCCCTGTAAAGCTCCATTCAGATGTCCGCATGATTTTTACGGATGCACTGATAGATGGATCGGATCCGCAAAACGCATCCGGACGTCTGAATGAAGCCTTACAGGGGCATGATCAATGACTGTGGTGATCACCCTATATAGACTCCCTGATCACCCCCCTGTCATTGATTACCCCCCTGTCATTGATTACCCCCCTGTAAAGCTCCATTCAGATGTCCGCATGATTTTTACGGATGCACTGATAGATGGATCGGATCCGCAAAACGCATCCGGACGTCTGAATGAAGCCTTACAGGGGCATGATCAATGACTGTGGTGATCACCCCATATAGACTCCCTGATCACCCCCCTGTAAAGCTCCATTCAGATGTCCGCATGATTTTTACGGATGCACTGATACATGGATCGGATCCGCAAAACGCATCCGGTCGTCTGAATGAAGCCTTACAGGGGCATGATCAATGACTGTGGTGATCACCCCCCTGTCATTGATTACCCCCCTGTAAAGCTCCATTCAGATGTCCGCATGATTTTTACGGATGCACTGATAGATGGATCCGATCCGCAAAACGCATCCGGACGTCTGAATGAAGCCTTACAGGGGCATGATCAATGACTGTGGTGATCACCCCATATAGACTCCCTGATCACCCCCCTGTCATTGATCACCCCCCTGTCATTGATTACCCCCCTGTAAAGCTCCATTCAGATGTCCGCATGATTTTTACGGATGCACTGATAGATGGATCGGATCCGCAAAACGCATCCGGACGTCTGAATGAAGCCTTACAGGGGCATGATCAATGACTGTGGTGATCACCCCATATAGACTCCCTGATCACCCCCCTGTCATTGATCACCCCCCTGTCATTGATTACCCCCCTGTAAAGCTCCATTCAGATGTCCGCATGATTTTTACGGATGCACTGATAGATGGATCGGATCCGCAAAACGCATCCGGACGTCTGAATGAAGCCTTACACGGGCGTGATCAATGACTGTGGTTATCACCCCATATAGACTCCCTGATCACCCCCCTGTCATTGATCACCCCCCTGTCATTGATCACCCCCCCTGTCATTGATCACCCCCCCTGTCATTGATCACCCCTCTGTAAGGCTCCATTCAGATATTTTTTTGGCCCAAGTTAGCAGAATTTTTTTTTTTTTTTTCTTACAAAGTCTCATATTCCACTAACTTGTGTCAAAAAATAAAATCTCACATGAACTCACCATACCCCTCACGGAATCCAAATGCGTAAAATTTTTTAGACATTTATATTCCAGACTTCTTCTCACGCTTTAGGGCCCCTAGAATGCCAGGGCAGTATAAATACCCCACATGTGACCCCATTTCGGAAAGAAGACACCCCCAGGTATTCCGTGAGGGGCATATTGAGTCCATGAAAGATTGAAATTTTTGTCCCAAGTTAGCGGAACGGGAGACTTTGTGAGAAAAAAATTAAAAATATCAATTTCCGCTAACTTGTGCCAAAAAAAAAAAATTTCTATGAACTCGCCATGCCCCTCATTGAATACCTTGGGGTGTCTTCTTTCCAAAATGGGGTCACATGTGGGGTATTTATACTGCCCTGGCATTCTAGGGGCCCCAAAGCGTGAGAAGAAGTCTGGTATCCAAATGTCTAAAAATGCCCTCCTAAAAGGAATTTGGGCACCTTTGCGCATCTAGGCTGCAAAAAAGTGTCACACATCTGGTATCGCCGTACTCAGGAGAAGTTGGGGAATGTGTTTTGGGGTGTCATTTTACATATACCCATGCTGGGTGAGAGAAATATCTTGGTCAAATGCCAACTTTGTATAAAAAAATGGGAAAAGTTGTCTTTTGCCAAGATATTTCTCTCACCCAGCATGGGTATATGTAAAATGACACCCCAAAACACATTCCCCAACTTCTCCTGAATACGGCGATACCACATGTGTGACACTTTTTTGCAGCCTAGGTGGGCAAAGGGGCCCATATTCCAAAGAGCACCTTTAGGATTTCACAGGTCATTTACCTACTTACCACACATTAGGGCCCCTGGAAAATGCCAGGGCAGTATAACTACCCCACAAGTGACCCCAATTTGGAAAGAAGACACCCCAAGGTATTCCGTGAGGGGCATGGCGAGTTCCTAGAATTTTTTATTTTTTGTCACAAGTTAGTGGAAAATGCTTATTTTTTTTTTTTTTTTTTTTTTCATACAAAGTCTCATATTCCACTAACTTGTGACAAAAAATAAAAACTTCCATGAACTCACTTTGCCCATCAGCGAATACCTTGGGGTCTCTTCTTTCCAAAATGGGGTCACTTGTGGGGTAGTTATACTGCCCTGGCATTCTAGGGGCCCAAATGTGTGGTAAGGAGTTTGAAATCAAATTCTGTAAAAAATGACCTGTGAAATCCGAAAGGTGCTCTTTTGAATATGGGCCCCTTTGCCCACCTCGGCTGCAAAAAAGTGTCACACATCTGGTATCTCCGTAATCGGGAGAAGTTGGGGAATGTGTTTTGGGGTGTCATTTTACATATACCCATGCTGGGTAAGAGAAATATCTTGGCAAAAGACAACTTTTCCCATTTTTTTATACAAAGTTGGCATTTGACCAAGATATTTATCTCACCCAGCATGGGTATATGTAAAAAGACACCCCAAAACACATTCCTCAACTTCTCCTGAATACAGAGATACCAGATGTGTGACACTTTTTTGCAGCCTAGGTGGGCAAAGGGGCCCACATTCCAAAGAGCACCTTTCGGATTTCACAGGTCATTTACCTACTTACCACACATTTGGGCCCCTAGAATGCCAGGGCAGTATAACTACCCCACAAGTGACCCCATTTTGGAAAGAAGAGACCCCAAGGTATTCGCTGATGGGCATAGTGAGTTCATGGAAGTTTTTATTTTTTGTCACAAGTTTGTGGAATATGAGACTTTGTATGAAAAAAAAAAAAAAAAAAAAAAATCATCATTTTCCACTAACTTGTGACAAAAAAAAAAAAATTCTAGGAACTCGCCATGCCCCTCACGGAATACCTTGGGGTGTCTTCTTTCCAAAATGGGGTCACTTGTGGGGTAGTTATACTGCCCTGGTATTCTAGGGGCCCAAATGTGTGGTAAGGAGTTTGAAATCAAATTCAGGAAAAAATGAGGAGTGAAATCCGAAAGGTGCTCTTTGGAATATGGGCCCCTTTGCCCACCTAGGCTGCAAAAAAGTGTCACACATCTGGTATCCCCGTACTCAGGAGAAGTTGAGGAATGTGTTTTGGGGTGTCTTTTTACATATACCCATGCTTGGTGAGATAAATATCTTGGTCAAATGACAACTTTGTATAAAAAAATGGGAAAAGTTGTCTTTTGCCAAGATATTTCTCTCACCCAGCATGGGTATATATAAAATGACACCCCAAAACACATTCCCCACCTTCTCCTGAGTACGGAGATACCAGATGTGTGACACTTTTTTGCAGCCTAGGTGGGCAAAGGGGCCCATATTCCAAAGAGCACCTTTCGGATTTCACAGGTCATTTTTTACAGAATTTGATTTCAAACTCCTTACCACACATTTGGGCCCCTAGAATGCCAGGGCAGTATAACTACCCCACAAGTGACCCCATTTTGGAAAGAAGAGACCCCAAGGTATTCGCTGATGGGCATAGTGAGTTCATAGAAGTTTTTATTTTTTGTCACAAGTTAGTGGAATATGAGACTTTGTAAGGAAAAAAAAAAAAAAAAAAAAAAATCATCATTTTCCGCTAACTTGTGACAAAAAATAAAAAGTTCTATGAACTCACTATGCCCATCAGCGAATACCTTAGGGTGTGTACTTTCAGAAATGGGGTCATTTGTGGGGTGTTTGTACTGTCTGGGCATTGTAGAACCTCAGGAAACATGACAGGTGCTCAGAAAGTCAGAGCTGCTTCAAAAAGCGGAAATTCACATTTTTGTACCATAGTTTGTAAACGCTATAACTTTTACCCAAAACATTTTTTTTTTACCCAAACATTTTTTTTTTATCAAAGACATGTAGAACTATAAATTTAGAGCAAAATTTCTATATGGATGTCGTTTTTTTTGCAAAATTTTACAACTGAAAGTGAAAAATGTCATTTTTTTGCAAAAAAAAACGTTAAATTTCGATTAATAACAAAAAAAGTAAAAATGTCAGCAGCAATGAAATACCACCAAATGAAAGCTCTATTAGTGAGAAGAAAAGGAGGTAAAATTCATTTGGGTGGTAAGTTGCATGACCGAGCAATAAACGGTGAAAGTAGTGTAGGTCAGAAGTGTAAAAAGTGGCCTGGTCTTTCAGGGTGTTTAAGCACTGGGGGCTGAGGTGGTTAAGAGCCATAACTTTTTTTTTCTTTTTGGTTCACATAGTCAGTTGAGGGCTCCTTTTTGTGAGATATGTATTTTTTTATGGAACCATTTAATTTACCATAGCTTGTATTGAAAAATAGGAAAAATACTAAATAAGCCCTCATATGGCTATGTGAACGGAAAAATAAAAAAGTTTTGGTTATTGGAATGTCGGAGAAAAATAAAAAACTGAAAATAGGTTCAGTCCTTAAGAGCCATAACTTTTTTTTTCTTTTTGGTTCACATAGTCAGTTGAGGGCTCCTTTTTGTGAGATATGTATTTTTTTATGGAACCATTTAATTTACCATAGCTTGTATTGAAAAATAGGAAAAATACTTTGTGGGATGAAATTGAAAAATCATGGTTTTTGGGGTTTTGTTTTTTTACAGTTTTCACCATAAAATTCTGCAGGTTAGTCCAATTAGAGATACCAAATGTATATTGTTTATAGCGTACTACTTAAAAACCTTTGAAATTTTTTTTTATTTTTTTTGCACGGGCCTTGTGTTTTTGCAGGGTGAGCTGCAGTTTTTATTGGTACCATTTTGAGGTACAACTTTTTGATCAAAGAACGCCAAATTGGCAATTTTTTTTTTGTTACAGTGTTCACAGCTCATGAATGATAAATATTCCAATAGTTCAGACATTTTTAGCCATGTCAATACCAATGATGCTTTTTTTAATTATTTATAAGTAAAATTGGGAAAGTGATGATTTGAAGTTTTAATATTTTTTAGTTATTTATTGTATTTCTTGCTGTAATTTTTAGTCCTCTTAAGGGACTTTAACATGCAATCCTCTGTTAGTATAGAACTGCAGTCCATGGGATTGTGACAGGCTTACTATTAAACTCTGCCATAAGAAGGGCTTAGCAGGCAGCTTGCTTGGGCAGGCCTGTGAGCTTTCACAATGCCCCAGGTTGCCATAGCAACTTAATTTAAAAAAGTGCATTTTTGCCACAGGAGCTCCAAAGAGGGGGCACCGCACTCTGTCTTCCGATCAGATGCTGGGGCCGCTATTGACAGCGGCTTCTGAGAGGATAAATGACTGGGATCAGAGGATAGGTCATCAGTAACAAACTTAGAAAACTCCTTTAAAGTCAATCAATACAGGGAGTGCAGAATTATTAGGCAAGTTGTATTTTTGAGGATTAATTTTATTATTGAACAACAACCATGTTCTCAATGAACCCAAAAAACTCATTAATATCTAAGCTGAATATTTTTGGAAGTAGTTTTTAGTTTGTTTTTAGTTTTAGCTATTTTAGGGGGATATCTGTGTGTGCAGGTGACTATTACTGTGCATAATTATTAGGCAACTTAACAAAAAACAAATATATACCCATTTCAATTATTTATTTTTACCAGTGAAACCAATATAACATCTCAACATTCACAAATATACATTTCTGACATTCAAAAACAAAACAAAAACAAATCAGTGACCAATATAGCCACCTTTCTTTGCAAGGACACTCAAAAGCCTGCCATCCATGGATTCTGTCAGTGTTTTGATCTGTTCACCATCAACATTGCGTGCAGCAGCAACCACAGCCTCCCAGACACTGTTCAGAGAGGTGTACTGTTTTCCCTCCTTGTAAATCTCACATTTGATGGGGTTCAGATCAGGTGAACAAGGAGGCCATGTCATTAGATTTTCTTCTTTTATACCCTTTCTTGCCAGCCACGCTGTGGAGTACTTGGACGCGTGTGATGGAGCATTGTCCTGCATGAAAATCATGTTTTTCTTGAAGGATGCAGACTTCTTCCTGTACCACTGCTTGAAGAAGGTGTCTTCCAGAAACTGGCAGTAGGACTGGGAGTTGAGCTTGACTCCATCCTCAACCCGAAAAGGCCCCACAAGCTCATCTTTGATGATACCAGCCCAAACCAGTACTCCACCTCCACCTTGCTGGCGTCTGAGTCGGACTGGAGCTCTCTGCCCTTTACCAATCCAGCCACGGGCCCATCCATCTGGCCCATCAAGACTCACTCTCATTTCATCAGTCCATAAAACCTTAGAAAAATCAGTCTTGAGATATTTCTTGGCCCAGTCTTGACGTTTCAGCTTGTGTGTCTTGTTCAGTGGTGGTCGTCTTTCAGCCTTTCTTACCTTGGCCATGTCTCTGAGTATTGCACACCTTGTGCTTTTGGGCACTCCAGTGATGTTGCAGCTCTGAAATATGGCCAAACTAGTGGCAAGTGGCATCTTGGCAGCTGCACGCTTGACTTTTCTCAGTTCATGGGCAGTTATTTTGCGCCTTGGTTTTTCCACACGCTTCTTGCGACCCTGTTGACTATTTTGAATGAAACGCTTGATTGTTCGATGATCACGCTTTGCAATTTTAAGAGTGCTGCATCCCTCTGCAAGATATCTCACTATTTTTGACTTTTCTGAGCTTGTCAAGTCCTTCTTTTGAACCATTTTGCCAAAGGAAAGGAAGTTGCCTAATAATTATGCACACCTGATATAGGGTGTTGATGTCATTAGACCACACCCCTTCTCATTACAGAGATGCACATCACCTAATATGCTTAATTGGTAGTAGGCTTTCGAGCCTATATAGCTTGGAGTAAGACAACATGCATAAAGAGGATGATGTGGTCAAAATACTCATTTGCCTAATAATTCTGCACTCCCTGTATGTGAGCAGTACTTGGAGATCACGGACAGCACACATACACTATTTACTGCCATATGAAAAAGGCATAATTCTTCTTTTTGCCAGATTACCAACTCACCTTTGCTACATCTGTGTATAAAGGGTAATGAGATTGATCATGTTTTTCAGGCCATATAAATGATCAGTTTTTCTTTCCTTTAATTCCACTTGGTAACTTCTCTCCCTTCTATGAACTGAGACAATGTGGACAGCACAATCCATCTGCACCATGTATCATTTCTGCAGAATTAATCCTGCTGGTGCCAGAGCTGTCTGCTCCTGTATAAAGATGCCATTAATAATGTGAAACACAGAAGGATTAGCGCCGTCACGGGAAATCTATGGACTGAGAATGTTGACTTTCAAAGGATAGATGCGAGTAAGGTTGCAACAATGTGTGAGAATTTTATCACACTACAGACTGCACAGGAAACTCTGGTGTTATCAGTAAAGACTAATGCCTCATTCACACGTCAGTGTTCGGTCAGTGATTTCCATCAGTGATTTTGAGCCAAAACCAGGTGCGGCTCTAAACACAGAACAGGTGAAGATCTTTCCCTTATACCTTATGTCTGTGGAGGCTCCAGTCCTGGTTTTGGATCACAATCACTGATGGAAATCACTGACCAAAACACTAACATGTGAATGAGGCCTACGTATGCTAGCATAAGATGCTCCAAATTTATTAAAGGGCATCTGTCAGCAGATTTGCAGTATAAATGTGATCACGCTTGGGCCTGTCAATCAACGTGCAGAGGGCACGGCGTTTGCAGAGAGAACAGAACCTCTAGGTGTATCGGCAACACCCTCGTTGTTCATAGAAGCTCATTTGCATATATTAAAACATAATTTTTCTCAGCAATTGTGGCACATACGAACATGGGACCAACACAGATGCCTTCAGCTGCCAAGCACACATTCAACAGGTCCGCCAGTTTCATTGGTACAAAACTGCTGACAGATGCCTTTTAACCACCTAACAATCACATTAAAATTGGAAAAACCGACCCAAAAATGTAACTTTTTTATTGTGGATTTTTAATATAGTAAATCTTGTTGGCGTGCAACTCAGGAGACACTATTGCATTTTTAACCCCTTAATACATTTTAGCCTTAAGGACCAATAATATTTTCCCCCTTTGTGTTCTAGCAGTTTGTTTTTATTTTGCAGGATTAGGTCTCATGCACACAACAACAGTATTTTTTCAAGTCAATGTGGACGGATCCATTTGACGTCGACACAATATGGTGCAATTGCAAACGGATCCGTCCCCCATTGACTTTCAATGTAAAGTCAGGAGTTAATATACAATAGGATCGGAGTTTTCTCCAATCCGATGGTATATTTTAACTTGAAGCGTCCCCATCACCATGGGAACGCCTCTATGTTAGAATATACCATCGGATTTGAGTTACATCGTGAAAACTCATAACCGACAGTATATTCTAACACAGAGGCGTTCCCATGGTGATGGGGACGCTTCAAGTTAGAATATACTACGAACTGTGTACATGACTGCCCCCTGCTGCCTGGCAGCACCCGATCTCTTACAGGGGGCTGTGATCAGCACAATTAACCCCTCAGGTGCCACACTTGAAGGGGTTAATTGTGCGTATCATAGCCCCCTGTAAGAGATCAGGTGCTGCCAGGCAGGAGGGGGCAGACCCCCCCTCCCTCCCCAGTTTGAATATCATTGGTGGCCAGTGTGCGCCCCCCCCCCTCGGCCCCCCCTCCCTCCCTCTATTGTATTATCATTGGTGGCCAGTGTGCGGCCTCCCCCCCCCCCCCCCCCGATCATTGGTGGCAGCAGAGAGTTCCGATCGGAGTCCCAGTTTAATTGCTGGGGCTCCGATCGGTAACCATGGCAACCAGGACGCTACTGCAGTCCTGGTTGCCATGGTTACTTAGCAATATTAGAAGCATCATACTTACCTGCTGCGCTGTCTGTGGCCGGCCGGGAGCTCCTCCTACTGGTAAGTGACAGGTCTGTGCAGCGCATTGCTTAATGATCTGTCACTTACCAGCCCAAATCATGTGCCAGTAATACCAGGGCCCCCCCAAATCATGTGCCAGTAATACCAGGGCCCCCCCAAATCATGTGCCAGTAATACCAGGGCCGCCCCAAATCATGTGCCAGTAATACCAGGGCCCCCCCAAATCATGTGCCAGTAATACCAGGCCCCCCCCAAATCATGTGCCAGTAATACCAGGGCCCCCCCAAATTATGTGCCAGTAATACCAGGGCCCCCCCAAATCATTTGCCAGTAATACCAGGGCCCCCCCAAATCATATGCCAGTAATGCCAGGGCCCCCCCCAATCATGTGCCAGTAATACCAGGGCCCCCCCCCCCCAATCATGTGCCAGTAATAACAGACCCCCCAATCATGTGCCAGTAATACCAGACCCCCCCAATCATGTGCCAATAATACCAGACCCCCAATCATGTGCCAGTAATACCAGACCCCCCCAATCATGTGCCAGTAATACCAGACCCCCAATCATGTGCCAGTAATACCAGGGCCCCCCCAAATTCCCCATTCATGTGCCAGTAATACCAGGGCTAGTAATACCAGACCCCCCCCCCAATCATGTGCCAGTAATACCAGACCCCCCAATCATGTGCCAGTAATACCAGGGCCCCCCCAAATTCCCCAATCATGTGCCAGTAATACCAGGGCCCCCCCATTATGTGCCAGTAAAAAAACAAAGTATTGTATATAGTTAAAAAAAAACACTTATACTTACCTCTTTGTAGCGATGCGATGCAGGCCTCTTCCGGCCTCTGTCCCGACTCCAGCACTGTACGGCTCAGGCGGCGCGATGACGTCATTGCGCCGCCTACGCCGGCCTCTGATAGGCTGCCGGCCTAGTAGTGCTGTTCAAACGCATCCAGGTGACAGTTCTGGTCAAACAAGCTCTGTCCCTGCACAGCAATGTGAACAGTCACCACAGGAGCAGTAATCACATTCAATTAAATTAAATCAAAGGGGTTGTCTCATCTGAGACAATGGAGGCATATCGCCAGCAGCAGCATTTTCTAAACGAAGCCTCGAAAGTGGCGGAGGGCGCACTGCACATGAGCAGCCGCCCTCCATTCATTCTCTATGGAGCCGCCGAAAATAGGCAAGTGCTGGCTCAGCTATTTCTGTCAGGCCCCTAGAAGTGACTGGGAGCGGAGGCCGGTCATGCGCGGCGCGCTCCCATTCACTTCTATAGGGAGAGCGCTGGGTGGTGGCCGAATCGGATTCCTCCAGCCACCACTTTGCGGGGCTCCATTCCCGATATAGGTGTGGGTCCCAGCGTCTGGCCCCGTACCTATCAGTTGATGGGGGCATATCCTAGCGATATGCCCCTATTGTCTCAAATGAGACAACGCCTTTAATGGTACGGTTCTTATACATTATTATAGGAGATTAGCAAAACATGGCTGTTTTCTTTCAGAAACAGCGCCACACCTGTCCATAGGTTGTGTCTGGTATTGCAGCTCAGCTCTGCGGTAGTGAATGAGAATGAGCTGCAATACCACACTCTACCTTGGGCAGATGGGGGGGGCGCTGTTTTTTTTAAAAAAAATCTAATCCTGGATGCCTTTAAGTCTAAAAGGTCATCTCATTGCTATAGCTCCCCCAAGTCCTCCTCTATGTGCAGAATCCAAATCGATGCTAATTGATCGAACTTCTTTGCATAGGATCTGATATTCTGAATATTTTGTAATTATTTATATAACCTGGTGGAAAATCTGTTCTCTAACTATTGCTAAATGGGAAATCTAACCTAAAGACTGCCATATCATGAGCAGGTCAATGCAATCTATTGTTCTCTGAAATCAGCCATATCAGGCTACATAGAGGATGAGGGTAGTGTTCTTCATTGTGATGACTGACAGAAAGTCCCAAAGAATATCTACCCTTTTCTCAACTATCTCCAGTTCTGAGAACCTCAAGATCATGGCCGGCTCTGAGTTATATGATGTCCTATATGGTACCGTCATACAGGAAAAATTCGTACCTGGGATTTTACTTTCCTTGAGTCCGGAGGCAGCACATCATGGGTTAATAGGTTGACATCTTCTTTCTAGGACCGCCCACCTAGCCAAAAAACAAGTAATCAATTAATTAATTAGACTAATAGCCTGCCCTATAAGGGTCACCTCCCACAATGCCTCGGTGTGTTTAAGAAATAGACTCAGACAAATATATGCAAAGAAGTAATTTATTAGGGAGGGTATACTTGTGCTGCCTCCGGACTCAAGGAAAGTAAAATCCCAGGTACAAATTTTTCCTTTCCTCTTTCGTCCTCCGGCAGCACATCATGGGATTTTTATAGATCTCATAGGGAGGGACTTTGATCCGAGGCTGCTGACAAAACCCCAGTATCAAAAGCTGAGCTCCTAGCATTAATGTCCAGACGATAGTGCTTCGCAAACGTCAGAGACGAGGACCATGATGCGGCATTGCAAATATCTTCAATAGGAACTTGCGCCATCTCTGCCCAGGAGGTTGCTGCGGCTCTGGTGGAATGGGCCTTGATTGGAAAAGGTGGAGGCATGGCTTCGAGAGAATAGGCTTCCATAATTGTAGACTTTATCCACCTCGCAAGAGAGTCCCTGGAAGGCAGAAGTCCCTTTCTTGGACCAGCAAAGAGAACAAAAAGATTTTCGGTTTTTCTGAAATCTTTAGTTCTTTGGAGGTAGATCTGTAATGTTCTCTTAACATCTAGTGTATTCAGAAGGGTCTGTTGCTCATTAACTGGATCAGGAAAAAATACTGGAAGAAATGATTCTCTGTTTTGATTAGCTGAAGAAGGCACTTTAGGCAGAAAAGTTGGAATTGTACGTAATAATACTCCATCCGGTAGGAAGCTTACATAGGGAAATCTGGATGACAAGGCTTGCAGTTCTCCCAATCTTTTTGCGGATGTGAGAAATAAAGCCTTATAGGAAAGCCATTTGAGGTCTACATCCTGTAAAGGCTCAAAAGGTGCTGAAGTAAGTCTCTTTAAAACTATGGAAAGATCCCAAATAGGTGTAGGATCCCTATGCACTGGCTGTAATCTTCTAACTGCCTTGAAGAACCTGAAGATTAGCGGGTGATGAAGGAATCTATTTTCCATCATGGAGTTAATTGCAGTCATGTGGGCTCTCAAGGTATTGGGTTTGAGCCCTTTCTGAAAACCCTCTTGAAGAAATTGCAGAACTGAGGAGACATCAAGATCTTCATGGTCAGACTCAGACCTCCAGGAAACAAATTTCTTCCATATCTTTGCATATTTCTTGTTAGAAAGTCTTTGCGAGAGGCAAGAAGGGTATTAATGACAGACTGCAAAAGACCTTTTCCCTCTAATTCAGATCTTTCAGCCTCCAGGCCGTAAGATGTAGACGGTCTAGACTCTGATGATATAGGCTGTTCTGGAGAAGAAGATCTGGTCGTAGAGGGAGTCTCCAGAATTCTCCCCTGGATAGATGAAGGAGGAGCGGGAACCATGACCTCCTTGTCCAAAAGGGGGTTATTATTATTATAAATAGAGGCTTCTCTTCTATAATCTTCCGTAACGTCTTCGGAATGAGAGGAACTGGGGGAAAAACGTAGGCGGAGAGGTTCTTCCAACTCATTGAGAAGGCATCTACCACTGCAGGATTGTAGGAGATCTTCAGAGAACAGAATTTGCTTTACTTCTTGTTTGACGCAGATGCCATCAGGTCCCAGGATGGACATCCCCATTTGGCTACAATGCTTTGGAAGACAAAAGGATTTAGTTCCCATTCTGCTTGGTTGACTATCTTCCTGCTCAGAAGATCCGCTTGAGTGTTCGAGCACCCTCTGATATGCAGAGCTTTTAACTCCAAAAGATATGATTCTGCCCATTCGAAAATCTTCTTGCATAGTTGTAGTAGAAGGCTGCTCCTCGTGCCCCCTTGCTTGTTCAGATAGAATACCGTGACCAGATTGTCTGAACGGATCAGTACTGATTTCCCTGACACCTCGGTTTTGAACTTGTAAAGTGCTAACAGTACAGCTTTCAATTCTTTGTAATTTGAAGACTGCATCCTTTCTCTGAGGGACCAGCGGCCTTGCTCCCACTTGTTATGGAGGTGCGCTCCCCAGCCCTGGCCGGATGCATCCGTCGTGATGGTTACTGAGGAGAGAAACTGGAAATTCTTCCCTTTGACCAGATTGCTGGAGTGAAGCCACCACTTGAGGTTCTGTACTATGGAGGAAGATAACTTCACCTTTGCCCCCAATTGGTAACGGCTGCGACGCCAGGATTGGAGTAAACTCTGCTGAAGATCTCGGGTGTGGATATTTGCCCAAGGCACCGCATCCGCAACAGCTGTCAGATGTCCCAGTGTTTTCATAACTCTGTGAACGGAAGGTGAAGGCAGAGATATTAGTGTCTTTACTTCCTTTTTTAATGCTTCCATCTTTGGTAGAGGAAGGTATAACTTCATGGAGACTGTGTCTATCTGGAAGCCGAGAAAAATCTTGGAAGTAGAAGGAATTAGATTGGACTTTCCCCAGTTTAACAGGAAACCTACAGACTGGAGTAGATTTATGGTCTTTTCTAGATGATGGTGAAGTAGATTTTCTGACTCTGCAACGACAAGCCAGTCGTCCAAATAGGGGAAGATTTGAATCCCCTGAAGACGAAGCTCCACAACAACAATGACAGCAATCTTTGTGAAGATCCTTGGGGCAGAACATAAGCCGAACGGGAGGGCCTTGAATTGGAAATGCAACGTTCTCTTCCCCATCCTGATGGCGACTCTCAAGTATTTTCTTGACTGTAACTGTATCGGAATATGGAGGTATGCGTCTTTTAAGTCCAGGGAGGACATAAACTGATTCCTTCTGAGAACCGCAGTAATGGACCTTATTGTTTCCATTTTCAAATGGATCTTTTTCATGCAGCGGTTTACATAGCGGAGATCTATAATTAAGCGGCTCTTTCCATCGGGTTTGGGAACACGAAAAACTCTGGAGTAGACGCCTGAATACTCTTGATGAACCGGAACTGGTTCTAGCGCTCCTTTTTCCATGAATTCTTCTAAAAGCTGGACGATCCTTAGGTCTCTTCCATCGTTGAGAAGAAACCTGTCTCTTGGGAGATGGTTGAATTCCAGTGTATAGCCTTCGCGAACAACATTCAGTGCCCAGCCATCTGAGGTAATCTGCCGCCATCTGGGGTAAATGAGTGCCAGGCGTCCTCCCACTTTCTGACTTCTGGCGTCAGAATTCAGGCTTGGTAGATCTGCTATCGTCGGTCTTCTTTCTAGACTTCTCCGCAGGAATCCAGGTCCTACGGTCGGATCTTCCACGACTGGGACGGCCTCTAAAGGTAGATCTCCTGGAATCTTGACCCCTGTAGGGACGAAAAAATATTTTATCTCTGCGTTTAGGCTGTGGAAAACTTAACCCCTTATCTTCCATATTTGCCTCAAGCAGTTTATCCAGATGAGAGCCGAATAATTTGCCTGGCTCAAAGGGAAGGGAACATAGGTTACTTTTTGAAGAGGGGTCTCCAGACCAGAGTTTTAGCCATATAGCTCTTCTAACGGAATTAGTGAGTGCCATATTCTTAGCAATAAGCCTTAAGGAATCAACTGGAAAGTCGCAAAGAAATTCTGCCGCTAGCTTCAAAGTCTGTAGTTGCCAGAGTAAATCCTCCCTGGAAATGCCATCTTCAATATCTCTGCCTAATTGGCTAAGCCAAACCCTCAGAGCACGGGCTACCGGTACCGTGGCCATAGCTGCTTTATTCATAGAAGCGAGGTACGTATGTAGTCTCTTAAGTAGACCATCCGTCTTCTTCTCCATAGGGTTCTTTAATAATGCTGAATCATCTGAAGGGAAGAAAGATTTTCTTGTTAATCTGGTTACTGCTGAATCGACTCTGGCGGGAGACTCCCAACTTGTGGATTCCGCAGGATCAGTCTTGTAGATATTTTTGAATCTAGATCCTAGATTAATCCTTCCCACTGGTTGCTCCCATTCTTTATGCATTATTGCGTCCAAGTCCGGGTGGCTGGGAAACACAGGAGCCTTCTTTTTAGGGAAGTAAAAGAGATCATCTTCCTCACGAGTGCCAGATTTCTCCTTACTGGCCTCCATAATATTTTTGACTTTTTTTATTAATCGATTTGCATCTTTTTTATTAAATAAAAAATTATCTTCTATGAAGTGTGTGGCGAAACCAACCTCACCACTGGGTTTTGGAGGGGCCTGGCTACTAGCCTCCTGCCCCAGGATTATGGCCCATACTAACTTTAGGAGCATCTATCAACGGAGGTACCCGGTCGGGGTGCTAGGCGTTCCGTTACATTGGTGGCAAGCAGTGGGATGGCGTCCTAGTGTGAGGAGACACCGTTCGTGGATTTACAAAATTGAGGGCTACGCTAGTATCCGTACAGCGCCCCTGGCTACAGCAATATGGATGCCGTTGGTTCCTGCACAGCATTCCATGAGGAAGATCACCCGGATTACAGGGATGTCGAGCGGAAAGGCGTATGGCACCAGGCCCTGGAGGACGTGTAGCGTCGGAGGGGTGAGAGTCTTCCCAGTGAGGAGCAGAGATTACGAATGCCGAGTGATGTACAGGGAATTGGGAGCCCAGTCTCCATTCCCCAGCGGCAGTGTGAAGTGCAGGGAGAGGAGAGCAGTGTCCTCCCTCCCCAGCGGCAGGCTGAGTTACAGGGGGCAGAGGTAGTTGTTCCTGCCCCCCAGCAGCAGAGTGATATGCCGGAAAGGCAGTGTGAAATGCAGGGAGAGGAGAGCAGCGTCCTCCCTCCCCAGCGGCAGGCTGAGTTACAGGGGGCAGAGGTAGTTGTTCCTGCCCCCCGGCAGCAGAGTGATTTGCCGGGAAGGCAGTGTGAAATGCAGGGAGAGGAGAGCAGCGTCCTCCCTCCCCAGCAGCAGGCTGAGTTACAGGGGGCAGAGGTAGTTGTTCCTGCCCCCCCAGCAGCAGCATGATTTTTTGGGAATTGGGAGCCCAGTCTCCATTCCCCAGCAGCCGAGTGATGTACAGGGAATTGGGAGTCCAGTCTCCATTCCCCAGCGGCCGTGTGATGTACAGGGAATTGGGAGCCCAGTCTCCATTCCCCAGCGGCCGTGTGATTTATTGGGAATTGGGAGCCCAGTCTCCATTCCCCAGCGGCAGGCAGAGTTACAGGGGGCAGAGACAGTCGGTCCTGTCCCCCAGCGGCAGAGTGTCCAGCAGGGAATAGAGAGCCAAGTCTCCTTTCCCCAGCAGCAGGACACTGTATTGGGAGCGGAGACGGTCGGTCGCCCTCCCCAGCAGCTGGAAGTATGTATGGGAGAGGAGCTCGTTACCCCCTCTCCCCAGCGGCAGCTTAACGCACCAGGGGGAGACAGTAAGCCCCACAACAGTGCAGATGGGACCGTGGTCTCTGCACCTACAGCACAGGGGGTAGGGACAGTCGGTCTCCCCCTCCAGCAGCAAAGCTGGGTATCCAGAGGGGAGACAGTTGGTCTCCCCCTCCAACAACCAGGCTCCAACCAGGCTTCTTCCGTGGTAGCGCTGGCACCAGGGCAGAGTACCGCTGATCCCTGCCCACAAAGCAACCTCCACTCCAAGCCAGGGAGCAACACAGAGACCGGGAGTACCAGCTTCCAACATAACCTTGGTGGACTCACTGGACAGAGACAGGCTACCAAGAGACACAAAGGCCCATTTTTGTTGTTGTGTGGTACCTATTTGTGCCAAAACCTGGACTCTTCTAATGTTTTCCAATGTCGATTTCCCCGGCATAAAGCCAGATTAATAAGAGTGGACGATACTCAGGATAAATTTATTCAATCTTTTCACAAGTATTTTTTGCTAAAATCTTAGAATATTATTCAATATTAGGCAGAGATATTGGTCTATACGACCCACATTCTAGCGGATTTTTGTCCGGTTTTAAGATAACTATTATAGTAGCATCATACAATGACAGGGGTAGTGTGTCTTCGGAAAGCGCCTTGGCATACATCTGTAGTGTCCCACTAGGTAAAGGTGGGCACTACACAAGGGTTAACATGTCTTTTGCATTAATGTGATGTTTAATATGCATTTCCCTGTGTTATCTGGGTATCAGGCCTGTTAGGGTGTAGTTTAGCCTCCTAGACGTTAGAGGGAGCTAGAGAGCCCTAAATATATATAGGTAGGCCCAGACAGGGGAGAGTTAGTTCATTCCAGGTGGCTAGAAGAGTAATGTAGTCAACCTGAAGCTCCTGAGGCTAAGTTAGCTCAGTAGAGTCACCCCAGAAGAAGAATCTACCTCCTGGGAGAAACCTGCAGTTTCCCTACAAAGCACAAGGACAATACAACAAGTTCAGATAAGTAACCTGATGAGCAGAGGGACTTTAATATAAAGCAAGAGCCAATACTGGAGGAAGGATTTATTACCAAGGATTAAAGCCACCATTTAGGCATCCGGGCCTTGGGATCCAGCCAGCTAGAATAGCTGAAGGGGATAGTGCAGCATAGGTCTGCTAAGCATTAACTTTATACCCTCCAAGTATCTTGCAAGATTATACCTGCCATATTGTGAAGTAAACCTGCTTGTGGAGTATTGTTACAAGGGACTGCATCATCATTATCATCTGTATGTACAAAGTTGGACTGTTTCCAAGCAACGTTTGGTTTACCATACCAGCTGTGTACCTCTATTACTACTACTATAAACCGGTGTGCCACCGTTACAGGCACTGGCATCACGATCCTTAAAGGGACCTTGCCTCAGGCACTTAAAACACCTGCAACATCCAGGGCACCTCACACACCATCAGGCCAGGTCTCTCCATACAGAGTGTGCCCCAGAGGAACTTGTGTCTACCTCTCCTTCACTGCCGCATGCCTGCCCAGGGTCCTCCAAAAAGTGAGTAACCCTCGATTGCCCATAACCGTGACCTCACTGTCGCAATACCCTGCAGGTCTGGCGTGCTGCACATCTGTTTGAGGGGCTCTATAAGTGGGTCCATATATTTGGTATACACTTCCAATGAAATGCCATCAGGCTCTGGGGACTTCCCATTGGACTTAGATGAGATTGCCAATTTAATTTCCTCAGACGTAATAGGGGCGTCCAGAGAGCCCCTATCTTGGGGTGAAAGTTGAGGTAAAGCCAATGCAGAAAGGTTTACCTCTATTTCACTTATGGGGACCTGTAAGTGAGAGTTATAAAGATCTTGATAAAACTCATGGAAGCGGTGAGCAATCGCTGTTTCGATCAACGTGGATCCTGTGATGCTATCGATTTTTCAACACCGCAGGAGAACGTTGGTTTTGGTGTACTATGTGTGCTAATAATTTACTAGACTGATTACCTAATTTAAAATATGATTGCTTAGTGAAGAAAAGTTTATGTTGAGCCTTTTCTTTCAGGAGGTTGAGGTACTTCAATATACATGAAGGTCAATAAGACATTCAAATACATAAACAGTACCATACATACCAATATCAATAAAGGTGAGATGACAATTCACGTTTGTAAAACATGTGCAAAGCAATCATATTTGACAAAACACATACGTGTGGTGAGTACATATCCATCTTATCCTAACATTGCGTTAAGATTGTCAGAGAATCTAGGAGCTGAATACATAGTTTGCACAGATGAACACCAGGATCCCCATACTTTACTGAATTTCTGGGGGCAACCCCGATTCTTGAATACAATATGCTCAAAGGATACCACATTATTCACAAGTACTTTCTATTGGTTAAGAGAAGGGCGTCTCTGACCTATCCAACGGATCGCAATTGCTTTCCGTGCGAGAAACAATGTGTAATGACCGGCGTCACGCAAAGGGAGGGAAATGGGAAGGCCCTGTCCAAGGGAGAGCGAAAGGTGGTGACCCCTGACTCACCTTGCGGCTGGCACCTGACTGCCCTGACGTCCCTAGACGGGTTCCTCACCCATATGCCGATCACGTGCCTAAACCCTGGCTTTCCCTAAGATGAGCCCTATGTAGTGAACGGGGCGGTGGGATCACTAGTCCGCACCACTGACACTAAGAGGAAAACACCAAGGAGAGGACAGACAATACAGACAAACATATAATCCCAGGTGGGCGACAACAGCAGACCACAAAGGCCCAACAGGGAACCGGAGGGTAACGTTCTGGAACAACAACCAGGGAACACAGCTACACAGCTCCAGTGGGTCAGTATAGAAGTCCAGGCAGGAAGCTCTATATCTGGCAACCAGAGAAGTGGGAGAGGGGAATATAAGGAGGTTGGGAGTGCTGGACAAGAAACAGCTGAGGAGAAGGAGCTACGGATCCCTGAGTGAGCCAAAAAGGGCTGCAAGGCAAACCCAGAAAGCTACCATTAAAAAACAGCACTATCTTTCTGCATAGAGCGCGCAGCCACCCGCTGCGACTTCCTGACCCGGGTATAACAGAGTCAGGCGTGGCTCTTGACACCCTCGTGACAGTACCCCCCTCTCTACGAGGGGCCTCCGGAGACTCAGGACTAGGTCTCTCAGGATGAGAGGCATGAAAAGCCCGAACTAACCTGTCGGCGTTTACCTCAGACGCTGGAACCCACATTCTTTCCTCGGGACCGTAACCCCTCCAATGCACCAGATATTGAAGAGAGCGGCAGACCCGACGAGAATCAACAATTTTGGATATTTGAAACTCTAGATTACCATCCACAACAACAGGAGGGGGTGGCAGCGGTAACGGTTCTAGAGGTGGAACATATTTCTTGAGTAACGACTTATGGAAGACGTTATGGATTTTAAAAGTCTGAGGTAGCTCCAGGCGAAAATCCACGTGATTAATGATGGCTACTATTTTGTAAGGGCCAATGAACCTAGGACCCAGTTTCCAAGAGGGAACCTTTAATTTAATATTCCTAGTAGACAACCACACATAGTCATTCACTCCTAGGTCCGGACCTGGCGACCGTCTCTTATCAGCCATGCATTTATATTTACCTCCCATATTTTTCAAGTTAGCTTGCACCTTCTGCCATACAGATGAAAGAGATGACGAAAACCGTTCCTCTTCGGGAACCCCAGAAGACCCCCCCTCTTTGAAAGTACAGAATTGGGGATGAAAACCATATGCACCAAGAAATGGTGACTTACCAGTAGATTCCTGACGGCGATTATTTATGGCAAACTCGGCTAACGGTAAATATGATGACCACACCTCTTGGTTTTCAGACACAAAACATCTTAGATATGTCTCAAGGTTTTGGTTGGTACGCTCAGTCTGTCCATTCGACTGAGGATGGAAAGCTGAGGAAAAGGACAAGTGTACCCCCAAACGGGAACAAAAAGCTTTCCAAAATTTAGAAATAAACTGGGTTCCCCGATCCGAAACAACATCGGAATTTTTCTAAACCTGTCCACTACTACCAAGATAACTGTTTTACCCGCAGACAAAGGTAAGTCCGTGATAAAATCCATTGACAGATGTGTCCACGGCCTATTGGGAATGACAAGTGGCAATAAAGACCCTGCAGGACGTGTATGAGAGACTTTCGCGCGCGCACAAGTAGAACAAGAAGACACAAAATCCATTACATCCTGACTAGAGTTGAGCGAACACCTGGATGTTCGGGTTCGAGAAGTTCGGCCGAACTTCCCGGAAATGTTCGGGTTCGGGATCCGAACCCGAACCGAACTTCGTCCCGAACCCCATTGAAGTCAATGGGGACCCGAACTTTTCGGCACTAAAAAGGCTGTAAAACAGCCCAGGAAAGAGCTAGAGGGCTGCAAAAGGCAGCAACATGTTGGTAAATCCCCTGCAAACAAATGTGGATAGGGAAATGAATTAAAATAAAAATAAAAAAAATAAAAATGACCCAATATCAATTGGACAGAGGTCCCATAGCAGAGAATCTGGCTTAACGTCAGCAGAGAATCAGTATCTTCATGCCATAGCAAAGAATCTGGCTTCATGTCAGCAGAGAATCAGTCTCTTCATGCCATAGCAGAGAATCTGGCTTCATGTCACCCACCACTGGAAGAGGCCACTGTCACATATTTAGGCCCCGGCACCCAGACAGAGGAGAGCGGTCCCGTAACAGAGAATCTGGCCTTATGTCAGCGCAGAATCTGTCTTCATGTCATAGCAGAGAATCAGGCTTCACGTCACCCACCACTGGAACAGGCCACTGTCACACATTTAGGCCCAGGCACCCAGGCAGAGGAGAGAGGTCCTGTAACAGAGAATCTGGCCTTATGTCAGCGCAGAATCTGTCTTCATGTCATAGCAGAGAATCAGGCTTCACGTCACCCACCACTGGAACAGGCCACTGTTACATATTTAGGCCCAGGCACCCAGGCAGAGGAGAGAGGTCCCGTAACAGAGAATCTGGCCTTATGTCAGCGCAGAATCTGTCTTCATGTCATAGCGGAGAATCAGGCTTCACGTCACCCACCACTGGAACAGGCCACTGTCACACATTTAGGCCCCGGCACCCAGGCAGAGGAGAGAGGTCCCGTAACAGAGAATCTGGCCTTATGTCAGCGCAGAATCTGTCTTCATGTCATAGCAGAGAATCAGGCTTCACGTCACCCACCACTGGAACAGGCCACTGTCACATATTTAGGCCCAGGCACCCAGGCAGAGGAGAGAGGTCCCGTAACAGAGAATCTGGCCTTATGTCAGCGCAGAATCTGTCTTCATGTCATAGCAGAGAATCAGGCTTCACGTCACCCACCACTGGAACAGGCCACTGTCACACATTTAGGCCCAGGCACCCAGGCAGAGGAGAGAGGTCCCGTAACAGAGAATCTGGCCTTATGTCAGCGCAGAATCTGTCTTCATGTCATAGCAGAGAATCAGGCTTCACGTCACCCACTACTGGAACAGGCCACTGTCACATATTTAGGCCCAGGCACCCAGGCAGAGGAGAGAGGTCCCGTAACAGAGAATCTGGCCTTATGTCAGCGCAGAATCTGTCTTCATGTCATAGCAGAGAATCAGGCTTCACGTCACCCACCACTAAAACAGGCCACTGTCACATATTTAGGCCAAGGCACCCAGGCAGAGGAGAGAGGTCCCGTAACAGAGAATCTGGCCTTATGTCAGCGCAGAATCTGTCTTCATGTCATAGCAGAGAATCAGGCTTCACGTCACCCACCACTGGAACAGGCCACTGTCACACATTTAGGCCCAGGCACCCAGGCAGAGGAGAGAGGTCCCGTAACAGAGAATCTGGCCTTATGTCAGCGCAGAATCTGTCTTCATGTCATAGCAGAGAATCAGGCTTCACGTCACCCACCACTGGAACAGGCCACTGTCACATATTTAGGCCCAGGCACCCAGGCAGAGGAGAGAGGTCCCGTAACAGAGAATCTGGCCTTATGTCAGCACAGAATCAGTCTTCATGTCATAGCAGAGAATCAGGCTTCACGTCACCCACCACTGGAACAGGCCACTGTCACACATTTAGGCCCAGGCACTCAGGCAGAGGAGAGAGGTCCCGTAACAGAGAATCTGGCCTTATGTCAGCGCAGAATCTGTCTTCATGTCATAGCAGAGAATCAGGCTTCACGTCACCCACCACTGGAACAGGCCACTGTCACACATTTAGGCCCAGGCACCCAGGCAGAGGAGAGAGGTCCCGTAACAGAGAATCTGGCCTTATGTCAGCGCAGAATCTGTCTTCATGTCATAGCAGAGAATCAGGCTTCACGTCACCCACCACTGGAACAGGCCACTGTCACATATTTAGGCCCAGGCACCCAGGCAGAGGAGAGAGGTCCCGTAACAGAGAATCTAGCCTTATGTCAGCGCAGAATCTGTCTTCATGTCATAGCAGAGAATCAAGCTTCACGTCACCCACCACTGGAACAGGCCACTGTCACACATTTAGGCCCAGGCACCAAGGCAGAGGAGAGAGGTCCCGTAACAGAGAATCTGGCCTTATGTCAGCGCAGAATCTGTCTTCATGTCATAGCAGAGAATCAGGCTTCACGTCACCCACCACTGGAACAGGCCACTGTCACATATTTAGGCCCAGGCACCCAGGCAGAGGAGAGAGGTCCCGTAACAGAGAATCTGGCCTTATGTCAGCACAGAATCAGTCTTCATGTCATAGCAGAGAATCAGGCTTCACGTCACCCACCACTGGAACAGGCCACTGTCACACATTTAGGCCCAGGCACTCAGGCAGAGGAGAGAGGTCCCGTAACAGAGAATCTGGCCTTATGTCAGCGCAGAATCTGTCTTCATGTCATAGCAGAGAATCAGGCTTCACGTCACCCACCACTGGAACAGGCCACTGTCACACATTTAGGCCCAGGCACCCAGGCAGAGGAGAGAGGTCCCGTAACAGAGAATCTGGCCTTATGTCAGCGCAGAATCTGTCTTCATGTCATAGCAGAGAATCAGGCTTCACGTCACCCACCACTGGAACAGGCCACTGTCACACATTTAGGCCCAGGCACTCAGGCAGAGGAGAGAGGTCCCGTAACAGAGAATCTGGCCTTATGTCAGCGCAGAATCTGTCTTCATGTCATAGCAGAGAATCAGGCTTCACGTCACCCACCACTGGAACAGGCCACTGTCACATATTTAGGCCCAGGCACCCAGGCAGAGGAGAGAGGTCCCGTAACAGAGAATCTGGCCTTATGTCAGCACAGAATCAGTCTTCATGTCATAGCAGAGAATCAGGCTTCACGTCACCCACCACTGGAACAGGCCACTGTCACACATTTAGGCCCCGGCACCCAGACAGAGGAGAGGTTCATTCAACTTTGGGTTGCCCCGCAATATAATGGTAAAATGAAATTAAAAATAGTATTGAATGAGGAAGTGCCCTGGAGTAGGATAATATATTGTTAAGGGGAGGTAGTTAATATCTAATCTGCACAAGGGATGGACAGGTCCTGTGGGATCCATGCCTGGTTCATTTTTATGAACGTCAGCTTGTCCACATTGGCTGTAGACAGGCGGCTGCGTTTGTCTGTAATGACGCCCCCTGCCGTGCTGAATACACGTTCAGACAAAACGCTGGCCGCCGGGCAGGCCAGCACCTCCAAGACATAAAAGGCTAGCTCTGGCCACGTGGACAATTTGGAGACCCAGAAGTTGAATGGGGCCGAACCATCAGTCAGTACGTGGAGGGGTGTGCACAGGTACTGTTCCACCATGTTAGTGAAATGTTGCCTCCTGCTAACACGTTCCGTATCAGGTGGTGGTGCAGTTAGCTGTGGCGTGTTGACAAAACTTTTCCACATCTCTGCCATGCTAACCCTGCCCTCAGAGGAGCTGGGCGTGACACAGCTGCGTTGGCGACCTCTTGCTCCTCCTCTGCCTTCGCCTTGGGCTTCCACTGGTTCCCCTGTGACATTTGGGAATGCTCTCAGTAGCGCGTCTACCAACGTGCGCTTGTACTCGCGCATCTTCCTATCACGCTCCAGTGTAGGAAGTAAGGTGGGCACATTGTCTTTGTACCGGGGATCCAGCAGGGTGGCAACCCAGGAGTCCGCACACAATAAAATGTGGGCAACTCTGCTGTCGTTGCGCAGGCACTGCAGCATGTAGTCGCTCATGTGTGCCAGGCTGCCCAGAGGTAAGGACAAGCTGTCCTCTGTGGGTGGCGTATCGTCATCGTCCTGTGTTTCCCCCCAGCCACGCACCAGTTTTGGGCCCGAGCTGCTTTGGGTGCCACCCCGCTGTGAACATGCTTCATCCTCATCCTCCTCCACCTCCTCCTCATCCTCGTCCTCCTCGTCCTCCAGTAGTGGGCCCTGTCTGGCCACATTTGTACCTGGCCTCTGGTGTTGCAAAAAACCTCCCTCTGAGTCACTTCGAAGAGACTGGCCTGAAAGTGCTAAAAATGACCCCTCTTCCTCCTCTTCCTCCTGGGCCACCTCCTCTTCCATCATCGCCCTAAGTGTTTTCTCAAGGAGACATAGAAGTGGTATTGTAACGCTGATAACGGCGTCATCGCCACTGGCCATGTTGGTGGAGTACTCGAAACAACGCAACAGGGCACACAGGTCTCGCATGGAGGCCCAGTCATTGGTGGTGAAGTGTGTCTGATCCACAGTGCGACTGACCCGTGCGTGCTGCAGCTGAAACTCCACTATGGCCTGCTGCTGCTCGCACAGTCTGTCCAGCATATGCAAGGTGGAGTTCCACCTGGTGGGTACGTCGCATATGAGGCGGTGAGCGGGAAGGCCGAAGTTACGCTGTAGCGCAGACAGGCGAGCAGCGGCAGGGTGTGAACGCCGGAAGCGCGAACAGACGGCCCGCACTTTATGCAGCAGCTCTGACATGTCGGGGTAGTTGCGAATGAACTTCTGCACCACCAAATTCAGCACATGCGCCAGGCAAGGGATGTGCGTCAAACCGGCTAGTCCCAGAGCTGCAACGAGATTTCGCCCATTATCGCACACCACCAGGCCGGGCTTGAGGCTCACCGGCAGCAACCACTCGTCGGTCTGTTGTTCTATACCCCGCCACAACTCCTGTGCGGTGTGGGGCCTGTCCCCCAAACATATGAGTTTCAGAATGGCCTGCTGACGTTTACCCCGGGCTGTGCTGAAGTTGGTGGTGAAGGTGTGTGGCTGACTGGATGAGCAGGTGGAAGAAGAGGAGGAGGAAGCTGAGTAGCAGGAGGAGGAGACAGGAGGCAAAGAATGTTGCCCTGCGATCCTTGGCGGCGGAAGAACGTGCGCCAAACAGCTCTCCGCCTGGGGCCCAGCCGCCACTACATTTACCCAGTGTGCAGTTAGGGAGATATAGCGTCCCTGGCCGTGCTTACTGGTCCACGTATCTGTGGTTAGGTGGACCTTGCCACAGATGGCGTTGCGCAGTGCACACTTGATTTTATCGGACACTTGTTTGTGCAGGGAAGGCACGGCTCTCTTGGAGAACAACATACTGTGGGACAGCAAGTGACATGAGCTGTTTGAAGCTGTGTGTGTCCACCAGCCTAAATGACAGCATTTCATAGGCCAGTAGTTTAGAAATGCTGGCATTCAGGGCCAGGGATCGAGGGTGGCTAGGTGAGAATTTACACTTTCTCTCAAATGTTTGTGAGATGGAGAGCTGAACACTGCCGTGTGACATGGTTGAGATGCTTGGTGACGCAGGTGGTGGTGTTGGTGGTACATCCCATGTTTGCTGGGCGGCAGGTGCCAACGTTCCTCCAGAGGCGGATGAAGAGGCCGAGGCGGCGGCAGCAGCAGAAGAGGCCGAGGCAGCAGCAGCAGAAGAGGTAGCAGGGGGAGCATGAGTGACTTCTTTGTTTTTAAGGTGTTTACTCTACTGCAGTTCATGCTTTGCATGCAGGTGCCTGGTCATGCAGGTTGTGCTAAGGTTCAGAACGTTAATGCCTCGCTTCAGGCTCTGATGGCACAGTGTGCAAACCACTCGGGTCTTGTCGTCAGCACATTGTTTGAAGAAGTGCCATGCCAGGGAACTCCTTGAAGCTGCCTTTGGGGTGCTCGGTCCCAGATGGCGGCGGTCAGTAGCAGGCGGAGTCTCTTGGCGGCGGGTGTTCTGATTTTGCCCACTGCTCCCTCTTTTGTTACGCTGTTGGCTCGGTCTCACCACTGCCTCTTCCTCCGAACTGTGAAAGTCAGTGGCACGACCTTCATTCCATGTGGGGTCTAGGACCTCATCGTCCCCTGCATCGTCTTCCACCCAGTCTTGATCCCTGACCTCCTGTTCAGTCTGCACACTGCAGAAAGACGCAGTAGTTGGCCCCTGTGTTTCGTCATCATCAGAGACGTGCTGAGGTGGTATTCCCATGTCCTCATCATCAGGAAAAATAAGTGGTTGTGCGTTAGTGCATTCTATCTCTTCCACCCCTGGGGAAGGGCTAGGTGGATGCCCTTGGGAAACCCTGGCAGCAGAGTCTTCAAACAGCATAAGAGACTGTGGCATAACTTGAGGCTCAGACAGTTTCCCTGATATGCATGGGGGTGATGTGACAGACCGATGGGCTTGGTTTGCATGCGCCATCTGTGCGCTTTCTGCAGAAGACTGGGTGGGAGATAATGTGAACGTGCTGGATCCACTGTCGGCCACCCAATTGACTAATGCCTGTACCTGCTCAGGCCTTACCATCCTTAGAACGGCATTGGGCCCCACCAAATATCGCTGTAAATTCTGCTGGCTACTGGGACCTGAGGTAGTTGGTTCACTAGGACGTGTGGCTGTGGCAGAACGGCCACGTCCTCTCCCAGAACCAGAGGGTCCACTAACACCACCACGACCATGTCCACGTCCGCGTACGCGTCCCTTATTAGATGTTTTCCTCATTGTTCCCGTTCACCACAATTTTGAGAATGGCAAATTTGGGAATAGTTTTTCAACCCAGAAAAAAAAATTTGCTTTTACGGTCACTACAAATAACTTGACCAGCTAAAACAGTACAGATTTGGTTGAATAGAAATGTGAGGCCTGTTTTTTTTTGCGCTGTGTGACAGGTATAGATTTAATCACAGAATCAGACTTCTATCTGCACGGTAGCGTGTGTCTTCGGTTTTTCTGAATGGCACTATCAGCACCTTCAATGTAAGATATCCTTTTTGGGATAGATTTCAAGTAGGCCTCAAATACCAGAAACTAGTTATTTTGAGAATGCCAAATTTGGGAATAGTTTTTCAACACAGAAAAAAAAGTGTGCTTTTACGGTCACTACAAATAACTTGACCAGCTAAAACAGTTCAGATTTGGTTGAATAGAAATGTGAGGCCTGTTTTTTTTGCGCTGTGTGACAGGTATAGGTTTAATCACAGAATCAGACTTCTATCTGCACGGTAGCGTGTGTCTTCGGTTTTTCTGAATGGCACTATCAGCACCTTCAATGTAAGATATCCTTTTTGGGATAGATTTCAAGTAGGCCTCAAATACCAGAAACTAGTTATTTTGAGAATGGCAAATTTGGGAATAGTTTTTCAACACAGAAAAAAAAAAGTGCTTTTACGGTCACTACAAATAACTTGACCAGCTAAAACAGTACAGATTTGGTTGAATAGAGATGTGAGGCCTGTTTTTTTTTGCGCTGTGTGACAGGTATAGGTTTAATCACAGAATCAGACTTCTATCAGCACGGTAGCGTGTGTCTTAGGTTTTTCTGAATGACACTATTCAGCATCTTCAATGTAAGATATCCTTTTTGGGATAGATTTCAAGTAGGCCTCAAATACCAGAAACTAGTTATTTTGAGAATGGCAAATTTGGGAATAGTTTTTCAACCCAGAAAAAAAAAAAGTGCTTTTACGGTCACTACAAATAACTTGACCAGCTAAAACTGTGCAGATTTGGTTGAATAGAGATGTGAGGCCTGTTTTTTTTTGCGCTGTGTGACAGGTATAGGTTTAATCACAGAATCAGACTTCTATCAGCACGGTAGCGTGTGTCTTAGGTTTTTATGAATGGCACTATCAGCACCTTTAACGTAAGATATCCTTTTTGGGATAGATTTCAAGTAGGCCTCAAATACCAGAAACTAGTTATTTTGAGAATGGCAAATTTGGGAATAGTTTTTCAACCCAGAAAAAAAAATGTGCTTTTACGGTCACTACAAATAACTTGACCAGCTAAAACAGTACAGATTTGGTTGAATAGAAATGTGAGGCCTGTTTTTTTTTGCGCTGTGTGACAGGTATAGGTTTAATCACAGAATCAGACTTCTATCTGCACGGTAGCGTGTGTCTTAGGTTTTTCTGAATGACACTATCAGCACCTTCAATGTAAGATATCCTTTTTGGGATAGATTTCAAGTAGGCCTCAAATACCAGAAACTAGTTATTTTGAGAATGGCAAATTTGGGAATAGTTTTTCAACCCAGAAAAAAAAATGTGCTTTTACGGTCACTACAAATAACTTGACCAGCTAAAACAGTACAGATTTGGTTGAATAGAAATGTGAGGCCTGTTTTTTTTTGCGCTGTGTGACAGGTATAGGTTTAATCACAGAATCAGACTTCTATCTGCACGGTAGCATGTGTCTTAGGTTTTTCTGAATGACACTATCAGCACCTTCAATGTAAGATATCCTTTTTGGGATAGATTTCAAGTAGGCCTCAAATACCAGAAACTAGTTATTTTGAGAATGGCAAATTTGGGAATAGTTTTTCAACACAGAAAAAAAAAAGTGCTTTTACGGTCACTACAAATAACTTGACCAGCTAAAACAGTACAGATTTGGTTGAATAGAGATGTGAGGCCTGTTTTTTTTTGCGCTGTGTGACAGGTATAGGTTTAATCACAGAATCAGACTTCTATCAGCACGGTAGCGTGTGTCTTAGGTTTTTCTGAATGACACTATCAGCACCTTCAATGTAAGATATCCTTTTTGGGATAGATTTCAAGTAGGCCTCAAATACCAGAAACTAGTTATTTTGAGAATGGCAAATTTGGGAATAGTTTTTCAACACAGAAAAAAAAAAGTGCTTTCACGGTCACTACAAATAACTTGACCAGCTAAAACAGTACAGATTTGGTTGAATAGAGATGTGAGGCCTGTTCTTTTTTGCGCTGTGTGACAGGTATAGGTTTAATCACAGAATCAGACTTCTATCTGCACGGTAGCGTGTGTCTTAGGTTTTTCTGAATTACACTATTCAGCACCTTCAATGTAAGATATCCTTTTTGGGATAGATTTCAAGTAGGCCTCATATACCAGAAACTAGTTATTTTGAGAATGGCAAATTTGGGAATGGTTTTTCAACCCAGAACAAAAAGTGTGCTTTTCTGGTCACTACAAATAACTTGACCAGCTAAAACAGTACAGATTTGGTTGAATAGAAATGTCAGGTCTATTTTTTAGGCGCTTGGTGACAGGCTCAACTTGCCCCTGATGTAGTATATGGCCAAAAAATAACCACACTGTTGATGGTTAAATGCACTTGGGTGACACAGGCTCAGCCTGCACCAGATGTAGTATATGGCCAAAAAATAATCAGACTGTTGATGGTTAAATGCACTTCAGTGACACAGGCTCAGCCTGCAGCTGATGTAGTATATGGCCAAAAAATAACCTGACTGTTGATGGTTAAATGCACTTCGGTGACACAGGCTCAGCCTGCAGCTGATGTAGGATATAGCACAAAATAACCACACTATTGATGGTTAAATACACTTGGTGATAGCTTATGCTGGCGCACCACAAGTCACAAAATGGCCGCCGATCCCCCCAGAAAAAAAGTGATCTAAAAACGCTCTGGGCAGCCTCAAAAAAGTGAGCAAGTCAATATTAGCACTTCAATGATCCACAGCTGCAGATCGATCACAGAATGAAGTCTTTTGGAGGAGTTAATCTGCCTAATCTCGCCCTAACGTCGCAGCTGCAACCTCTCCCTATGCTTGAATCAGCAGAGTGACGTGCAGCGCAACATAACCCAAGCTTATATAGAGGCTGGGTCACATGCTGCACTGGCCAATCACAGCCATGCCAATAGTAGGCAAGGCTGTGATGGCCTCTTGGGGCAAGTAGTATGACGCTTGTTGATTGGCTGCTTTGCAGCCTTTCAAAAAGCGCCAAGAAAGCGCCGAACACCGAACTCGAACCCGGACTTTTACGAAAATGTTCGGGTTCGTGTCACGGACACCCCAAAATTTGGTACGAACCCGAACTATACAGTTCGGGTTCGCTCATCCCTAATCCTGACGCAACCTTGGCCACCAAAAACGACGAGACAATAGCTCCAAGGTTGCTTTACTACCCGGGTGCCCAGTAAGTGCCGAATTATGATGTTCCTTTAATAATTCAAGACGCAGGTTCAACGGTACAAACAATTTCTCTGAGGGGCAAGAGACCGGGGCGTCCCCCTGGGCCTCTAACACCTTCCCCTCCAGAACAGAGTGTACCGCAGAGACAACCACTCCTCTTTGTAGAATGGGTACCGGATCACTCACATTACCCCCTCCAGGGAAACAACGAGATAATGCATCTGCCTTGGTATTTTTTGCCCCAGGACGATAGGTAATAACAAAGTTAAACCTGGTAAAAAATAGCGACCACCTAGCTTGTCTAGGGGTGAGACGCTTAGCAGATTCGAGGTACAGAAGGTTTTTGTGGTCCGTAATCACAGTGACGGGGTGCATTGCCCCCTCTAAAAAGTGACGCCATTCTTCAAACGCTAGTTTAATAGCTAATAGTTCCCTATTGCCAATATCATAGTTCTTTTCTGCTGCAGATAGTTTTTTTTAGAAAAGAAAGCACAAGGACGCCATTTGCCAGGAGACGGACCCTGAGACAGCACAGCCCCCACTCCCACCTCTGACGCAACTACTTCAACAATAAAAGGCTGGGAGACATCAGGTTGGATTAGTACAGGTGCCGAGGTAAACCTCTCTTTTAGAGAGGAAAAAGCAATTTTAGCGGCGTCAGACCATTTTGAAAAATCAGTCCCCTTCCTAGTCATGTCAGTAAGGGGTTTTACAATCACCGAATAATTTTTAATGAATTTTCTATAGAAATTTGCGAAGCCCAAGAACCGTTGCAGTGCTTTGAGGTTCTCAGGAAGATCCCAATCTAAAATTGCCTGGACCTTCCTAGGATACATACGGAAACCTGAAGCAGATAATAAATAACCTAGGAACTGTATTTCCTGAACGGCGAAGACACACTTTTCAATTTTAGCATATAATTTATTCGTCCATAGGACCTGCAGTACCTGTTTGACATGCACCTCATGTGTTTTCAGATCAGACGAATAAATTAAAATATCATCTAGGTATATCACCACAAACCTGCCGATAAGATGACTAAAAATGTAATTAACGAAATGTTGGAAGACAGCAGGAGCATTGGTCAGACCGAAAGGCATGACTAGATTTTCATAATGCCCCTCAGGGGTGTTAAAGGCTTTCTTCCACTCATCCCCTTCCTTGATACGAATCAGATTGTAGGCCCCCCTAAGATCAAGTTTGGAGAACCACCTAGCACCCGCAATAAGATTAAACAGGTCAGGAATGAGAGGAAGAGGGTATGGGTCTCGGATGGTTATCCGGTTTAATTCGCGAAAGTCTAGGCAAGGACGCAGGCCCCCATCTTTCTTTTTAACGAAGAAAAACCCTGCAGCCACGGGTGAAGAAGAGGGTCTGATGTGTCCCTTAGCCAAGCTCTCGGAGATATAATCTTTCATGGCTTGTCTCTCCAGACCCGAAAGATTATATAACCTGGTCTTGGGTAATTTTGCAACGGGAATCAGGTTAACCGGGCAATCATAAGGACGGTGAGGTGGTAACTTCTGACAACCCTTTTCAGAAAAAACGTCCTCAAAGTCCGAAACAAATGTAGGTAGGGTAGCTATGGAGGCGACTAAGCAATTGCTATTTAAGCAATTTTCTCTGCAATGCTCACTCCACTCCAATATCTCCCTGGCCTGCCAATCCACCACTGGATTGTGCGCTACCAACCAGGGAAGACCCAACACCACCGGCGTGGGAAGCCCCTCCAGAACATAACATGAAAGCAACTCGTTATGGTGGTCCCCTACCCGAAGGTGTAAGTTATGGACAATGTGAGTGAGGTTTCTCTGAGACAGAGGAGCAGAATCAATAGCGAATATGGGAATAGGTCTCTGTAGCGTACAGAGAGACAAACCCACAGTGTGGGCAAAATGGGCATCTATCAAATTTACTCCTGCTCCACTGTCTAGAAAAAAAGAAATAGTCTCCGTCTTAACGCCAAAAACAACAACCGCTGGCAACACAAATTGCGATGTTCGCATGGAGGAAACGTATACCCCCCGGCTGACATCCTCCACACAGCCTGGGGTTAGTAGTTTTCCGACGGTCTTTTGTTTTTGAGAAAGGAAGGACAGACATTAATAAAATGACCCCTCTCCCCACAGAAAAAACAAACCCCACGCCTACGGCGAGCCTCAGGAGGATGGACCTGACGAGTAGTTCCTCCTAGCTGCATAGGCTCGTCTAAGTCCGTACAGACTAACTGCTGCTTGGGAGGGGTTACCAATTTCTCCGGATTTTTCAATCTGTCCCTAAGACGTCTATCTATTCTGATAGAAAGGGACATAACCGCATCAAGGGAAAAGGGAGTCTCATACAGCGCAAGCGCATCCTTAATCCTTTCGGGTAACCCAGAGCAGAACTGACTCCTGAGAGCCGGGTCGTTCCACTGGGTATCCGTAGCCCACCTACGGAACTCTGAGCAGTACTCCTCTACTGGCCGCTCTCCCTGTAGGAGTCTCCGTAATTTTGATTCAGCCAGTGCGACTCGGTCAGGGTCATCATATATAAGACCCAAGGCCCCAAAAAATTCATCCACTGACCGGAGAGCCTGGGAATCAGTGGGTAAAGAGAACGCCCAGGATTGTGCAGCAGGGAAATAACAACCCCCACCCGCTGTTCTTCATTACCAGAGGAGTAATGGCGCAGCTTAAAATATAATTTACAGGCCTCACGGAACGTCACAAATTTGTCCCTTCCCCCAGAAAATCTGTCAGGAAGAGCAACCTTGGGTTCCGCAACAACCTGGTTACCTGTAGCAACCGCTGGGCTTGCGGGTCTTTTGCAATTGCTGCTGTTGCTGGAGGACCGACGCCTTCAATCCTGCCACCTCCAAAGACAGGCCTTGAAGTTGCTTTGACAAAGCAGCAATTGGATCCATACTGGATTCAAAGTAGGTAGAAAGAAAAAGTTTTTTGTTTTTTTTTACCTACACAAAATAAAGGCCAGATATAATGTAATGACCGGCATCACGCAAAGGGAGGGAAATGGGAAGGCCCTGTCCAAGGGAGAGGGAAAGGTGGTGACCCCTGACTTACCTTGCGGCTGGCACCTGACTGCCCTGACGTCCCTAGACGGGTTCCTCACCTGTACCCCGATCACGTGCCTAAACCCTGGCTTTCCCTAAGATGAGCCCTATGTAGTGAACGGGGCGGTGGGATCACTAGTCTGCACCACTGACACTAAGAGGAAAACACCAAGGAGAGGACAGACAATACAGACAAACATATAATCCCAGGTGGGCGACAACAGCAGACCACAAAGGCTCAACAGGGAACCGGAGGGTAACGTTCTGGAACAACAACCAGGGAACACAGCTCCAGTGGGTCAGTATAGAAGTCCAGGCAGGAAGCTCTATATCTGGCAACCAGAGAAGTGGGAGAGGGGAATATAAGGAGGTTGGGAGTGCTGGACAAGAAACAGCTGAGGAGAAGGAGCTATGGATCCCTGAGTGAGCCAAAAAGGGTTGCAAGGCAAACCCAGAAAGCTACCATTAAAAAACAGCACTATCTTTCTGCATAGAGCGCGCAGCCACCCGCTGCGACTTCCTGACCCCGGGTATAACGGAGTCAGGCGTGGCTCTTGACACCCTCGTGACACAATGTCTCTCTCAAGAGGATTCTGACATGGTGAGGATATACCTCTTCATCAAGTATACCAAACAGGCATATTTGTGGGGTTAGTGCTACCGGGAGATGCGTAAGCATAGAAAGAAAGCTTGTGATGTCAGACGGACATTCCCATATAAGATGCCAGAAAGTTGCCCCTTCCGAGTCGCATCTATGACACCTAGAGTGTGACAATTTGCCCATCTTTTGTAACCGGACGGGAGATAGATAGCTTTGGTGGATAATACATAGCTGTATAAATTTATTGGTAATGGACGGGGAAACCAGTACAGGAGATTCTAATAGGTCACTAATTTCCTCATTCGTGATACCCGGTATTAGAGTTTCCCATTTGGATAGTACTAAGAGGGGGGCCTTATGCATCTTGGTGCTCAGCAAGTGAGTGTAAAGAGCAGAGATAAATCCCCTGGGGCCTTGGGAGCACATAACACCGATCAGTGGGTAATCAGAGATTGCTATTGTGATATCCCTAAAGTGAGTGTTCATAGCATGTCGTATTTGAAGGTATTTTAAAAATGTGGTTCTAGGTAGATTATGACGGTCTTTTAGTTGTTCAAAGGTGTTGATCACATTGTTGGTATATAGGTCACCCAGGACGGTAATCCCATGATCCTTCCAAAACTGCTTATCCATCCCAGTTTGAAGAGAAGGAAACATAGGGTTTTCCCATAAGGGTATATCGGGGGTCAGTCCTACATAAGAATGCATCCTCTTGCCAGCATCCCACACCTGAATAGCTAGTTTGTGTACGGGCAAGAGTGCTTGGCTGAAAAGTTTTGGCTGTTCCAGCACTGGCCACAACGAGGAGATATCCAAAAATGCAGCCAGCTGCCTTTCTGCTGTAACCAGATCATTCCCCGAGGAGATCCATGATCTCAACTGTCTTAATTTTACCGCCAGATAATACACTGCTCAAAAAAATAAAGTGAACACAAAAATAACACATCCTAGATCTGAGTTAATTAAATATTCTTCTGAAATACTTTGTTCTCTACATAGTTGAATGTGCTGATACAAAATCACACAAAAATAAAAAAATGGAAATCAAATT
Source organism: Bufo bufo (assembly GCF_905171765.1). Taxonomy (NCBI): domain Eukaryota; kingdom Metazoa; phylum Chordata; class Amphibia; order Anura; family Bufonidae; genus Bufo; species Bufo bufo. The sequence goes on along the minus strand of NC_053389.1, from coordinate 244,132,676 downwards.
TTTCAACCCATGGAGGTCTGGATTTGGAGTCACACTCAAAATTAAAGTGGAAAAACACACTGCAGGCTGATCCAACTTTGATGTAATGTCCTTAAAACAAGTCAAAATGAGGCTCAGTAGTGTGTGTGGCCTCCACGTGCCTGTATGACCTCCCTACAACGCCTGTGCATGCTCCTGATGAGGTGGCGGACGGTCTCCTGAGGGATCTCCTCCCAGACCTGGACTAAAGCATCTGCCAACTCCTGGACAGTCTGTGGTGCAACGTGACGTTGGTGGATAGAGAGAGACATGATGTCCCAGATGTGCTCAATTGGATTCAGGTCTGGGGAACGGGCGGGCCAGTCCATAGCATCAATGCCTTCGTCTTGCAGGAACTGCTGACACACTCCAGCCACATGAGGTCTAGCATTGTCTTGCATTAGGAGGAACCCAGGGCCAACCGCAACAGCATATGGTCTCACAAGGGGTCTGAGGATCTCATCTCGGTACCTAATGGCAGTCAGGCTACCTCTGGCGAGCACATGGAGGGCTGTGCGGCCCTCCAAAGAAATGCCACCCCACACCATTACTGACCCAATGCCAAACCGGTCATGCTGGAGGATGTTTCAGGCAGCAGAACGTTCTCCACGGCGTCTCCAGACGCTGTCACGTCTGTCACATGTGCTCAGTGTGAACCTGCTTTCATCTGTGTAGAGCACAGGGCGCCAGTGGCAAATTTTCCAATCTTGGTGTTCTCTGGCAAATGCCAAACATTCTGCACGGTGTTGGGCTGTAAGCCCTCATATCACCCTCATGGAGTCTGTTTCTGACCGTTTGAGCAGACACATGCACATTTGTGGCCTGCTGGAGGTCATTTTGCAGGGCTTTGGCAGTGCTCCTCCTGTTCCTCCTTGCACAAAGGCGGAGGTAGCGGTCCTGCTGCTGGGTTGTTGCCCTCCTACGGCCTCCTCCACGTCTCCTGATGTACTGGCCTGTCTCCTGGTAGCGCCTCCATGCTCTGGACACTACGCTGACAGACACAGAAAACCTTCTTGCCACAGCTCGCATTGATGTGCCATCCTGGATAAGCTGCACTACCTGAGCCACTTGTGTGGGTTGTAGACTCCGTCTCATGCTACCACTAGAGTGAAAGCACCGCCAGCATTCAAAAGTGACCAAAACATCAGCCAGGAAGCATAGGAACTGAGAAGTGGTCTGTGGTCACCACCTGCAGAACCACTCCTTTATTGGGGGTGTCTTGCTAATTGCCTATAATTTCCACCTGTTGTCTATCCCATTTGCACAACAGCATGTGAAATTGATTGTCACTCAGTGTTGCTTCCTAAGTGGACAGTTTGATTTCACAGAAGTGTGATTGACTTGGAGTTACATTGTGTTGTTTAAGTGTTCCCTTTATTTTTTTGAGCAGTGCATAAATATAAGTCAGGCAAGGACATACCTCCCTTTTCCTCTAGGGCGACATAGCACGTCAATGGATAACTTAGGTCTATTATTGCCCCAGATAAACTGAGACATTAGTGACTTATAGCGCTGGAATATCTTTTTGGGGACAATGAAAGGTGCATGCTCTAACACATATAACCACTTAGGTAGTATAATTAACTTAATCAGATTTATTCAACCCGGAACGGACAGTGGGAGACCACCCCATACCCTAAATTTGTCTGCACTATAGTTCAGAAGAGGCTGTATGTTGAGAGTATGGAAAGAGGCCGCATCTTTGGTGATATGGATTCCTAGGTACTTAAATTCAGAGACTATAGGTAGCTCGGTATTAAGAGAGGACGAGGGTAAGGAGTACAGCGGGAATAGAACAGATTTAGACCAATTTATCCTAAGACCGCAAAATTGACTAAATGTTTCAATGAGATCAGTAGCTCGAGGTAACGTGGATTCCACATATGACATAAACAGTACCATGTCATCCGCGTATAGTCCCACTCTGTCCTCCTGATCACCTATAGATACCCCCTTAAATTGAGCATCGGATCTAATACGGATAGCTAAAGGTTTGATCACTAAGGCGAATAGTAGTGGTGACAACGGGCATCCTTGCCTGGTCCCACGACCCAGATCAAAGTTCGCGGAACACATACCATACTCTACGGATATTATTCGTTGTGGACCTGCCAGGCAAGAATCCAGACTGATCCGGGTGAATAAGGTTTAGAATAACCCCATTCAACTGCTGTGACAAAATATTAGCCAAGATTTTGTAGTACAGGTTTAATAGCGATATGGGCCTATATGATCCACAATCAACTGGATCCTTGTCTGGTTTAAGGAGTATCACAATGGTAGCTTCGTACAGTGAAGACGGCAGAGTACCTTTCGAAAAGGAGTCATGGTACATTTGTAATAAAGTAGGGGCTAATTGGTCAATATATCTAGAGTACACTTCTAGGGGTAGCCCGTCTGGGCCAGGAGATTTCCCATTCGCCAGGTACTTAATGGCCTCTAATATCTCCTGATCCGATATAGGGTCCTCCAGAGATTGAGCCATCTCCTGAGAGAGCTTGGGATATTCTAACTTCTGCAGGTAGGTATTAACTGTCTCCTTGGTATAGTCTACTCGGACCTCATACAGGTCTTGATAAAACTCCCGGAAACGGTGAGCTATGGCCTCTGGTTCCACTACTATACTGCCCTCTCCATCTCAAATACGCAAGATAGCAGGAGATGCCTGATTCTGGTGAACTATATGCACCAGCAACTTACTAGACTGGTTGCCGAGTTCAAAATAGGATTGCTTAGTAAAAAACATTTTGCGCTCAACTTTTTCATGTAATAAGGTAAGGTATCGCCTACCGATTTGTAACCACTTCTCCCTATTCTGTGGCGTTAGGCCCGCAACATATAGCCTCTCCATCTCAGCACATTCCTCAGCCAGGTCTTTTTCTTGTTTAGCAGGATCTCAAGCACCCTCTCAAGCACCCTCTCAAGTATGCCTTCAGCGTCTCCCACACCATTGACCTATCATTATAAGAAGCGTGGTCGGACAAAAACACAGACAGTTGGTCCGAGATACGGTCCGAAGGCGGGAACAGTGTAAGCCAAAAAGGGTGCACTCTCATGGAACGCCCCATGCCCCTCACATTCATCAATAGAGACAGTAGGATAGGGTTGTGGTCCGACACCCCTCTAGCTCCATACTCCACTTGATAAGAGAGTGAGCACACAGTGGAACCACCAAATACATAGTCAATGCGGGACAAGGAGTTGTGAGTAGCTGACTGACATGAGTAAGCCCGATCGTCGGGGTGCTTAAGGCGCCTTAAGTCCACCCATCCCACCTCTGTCATCAATTTGGACAATGGTGATTCCGATTGAGCACCCCCTCGTGGCTGCTCCTCACCATGAAACCTGTCCAGTAGAGGGTGTAGGGTCATGTTAAAATCCCCCATACATATAATCCGTGCTGAGGGAAAAGTGGCCGCGAAGCATATCGCCTGATGTATTACTTGGAGGGATGAAGGAGGAGGGACATAGATCTCCAATATAACATATAGTATGCAATTAATATATGCTGCCACAAAAATATACCTTCCCGCATCTGTAGTTTCTCCACCTCCCATCTTAGGGATTTTTTGCACCATAAGAGAAACTCCCCTAGCCAGATTAGAGTAGCATGAATGGCGAGACCACTGGACCCAAGATTTACATAATCTCCTAGTCTTGTCAGGAAGTAAGTGGGTCTCTTGTAGGCACAAGATATGAGGGTTAAACTGACCGATCACTGAGAACACCATGGTGCGTTTCCTAACACTCCCAAGGCCCCTGACATTCCAAGACATTAACCTTATGTCTGCCATTGTAACATCATAAAACATGCATGTCGCTCCCTACGCTCTATTACATACGCCCACCTCCGGTTATACATCTTCATACCTCTCACATGATATGATAGTACATATGTAAGTATGCAATGGTAGTTAAGAACTAAGAAAATCCAAACATTTAACATTGATTCATTAAAAATCATCTAAGAGACAGATCTAGCACCAGGTATCCGGGGCATTACATATATGCAACGGGATACTCGGTGGTAGGTCCTGTGTGGCACAACAGTGTACGGGGTGTGCTATTGGTCAGGGGCGTAACTAGAAGTGACTGGGCCCCACAGCAAATATTTGTAAGGGCCCCCCCAGCGCGCTTCGCACGTCCCTCCTCCTGTGTAAACCCCACTCTTTTGGCACAGTGTAGCGGTATACTGTATATTGTCAGGCACAGTGTAGCGGTATACTGTATATTGTGTGGCACAGTGGATGCTATATGTGTATATATATTATGTATATATATGTTATGTATAAAATAAACATATTTCACATGAAAACTTACAGTTACTTGGCTTGGCCCTTGGGGATCTCGGACACCACTTCAACACTTGGCTGGGGGGCTTGGCGGAGCTGATGTTGTGCTTTATCCTAATGAGAAAGATTTCATAATAAGGATTTGGAGAAGGGGCAGAGGGATAGCAGAGCAGGGAGAGGCTGGTGCTGCTACTAGGGGGTCATACCATGGGGAGTAATAAAGCCCACCATAATGCCCCCCCGTAGTAATAATTCTCCTTATACAGGGAGTGCAGAATTATTAGGCAAGTTGTATTTTTGAGGATTAATTTTATTATTGAACAACAACCATGTTCTCAATGAACCCAAAAAACTCATTAATATCAAAGCTGAATATTTTTGGAAGTAGTTTTTAGTTTGTTTATAGTTTTAGCTATTTTAGGGGGATATCTGTGTGTGCAGGTGACTATTACTGTGCATAATTATTAGGCAACTTAACAAAAAACTAATATATACCCATTTCAATTATTTATTTTTACCAGTGAAACTAATATAACATCTCAACATTCACAAATATACATTTCTGACATTCAAAAACAAAACAAAAACAAATCAGTGCCCAATATAGCCACCTTTCTTTGCAAGGACACTCAAAAGCCTGCCATCCATGGATTCTGTCAGTGTTTTGATCTGTTCACCATCAACATTGCGTGCAGCAGCAACCACAGCCTCCCAGACACTGTTCAGAGAGGTGTACTGTTTTCCCTCCTTGTAAATCTCACATTTGATGATGGACCACAGGTTCTCAATGGGGTTCAGATCAGGTGAACAAGGAGGCCATGTCATTAGATTTTCTTCTTTTATACCCTTTCTTGCCAGCCACGCTGTGGAGTACTTGGGCGCGTGTGATGGAGCATTGTCCTGCATGAAAATCATGTTTTTCTTGAAGGATGCAGACTTCTTCCTGTACCACTGCTTGAAGAAGGTGTCTTCCAGAAACTGGCAGTAGGACTGGGAGTTGAGCTTGACTCCATCCTCAACCCGAAAAGGCCCCACAAGCTCATCTTTGATGATACCAGCCCAAACCAGTACTCCACCTCCACCTTGCTGGCGTCTGAGTCGGACTGGAGCTCTCTGCCCTTTACCAATCCAGCCACTGGCCCATCCATCTGGCCCATCAAGACTCACTCTCATTTCATCAGTCCATAAAACTTTAGAAAAATCAGTCTTGAGATATTTCTTGGCCCAGTCTTGACGTTTCAGCTTGTGTGTCTTGTTCAGTGGTGGTCGTCTTTCAGCCTTTCTTACCTTGGCCATGTCTCTGAGTATTGCACACCTTGTGCTTTTGGGCACTCCAGTGATGTTGCAGCTCTGAAATATGGCCAAACTGGTGGCAAGTGGCATCTTGGCAGCTGCACGCTTGACTTTTCTCAGTTCATGGGCAGTTATTTTGCGCCTTGGTTTTTCCACACGCTTCTTGCGACCCTGTTGACTATTTTGAATGAAACGCTTGATTGTTCGATGATCACGCTTCAGAAGCTTTGCAATTTTAAGAGTGCTGCATCCCTCTGCAAGATATCTCACTATTTTTGACTTTTCTGAGCCTGTCAAGTCCTTCTTTTGACCCATTTTTCCAAAGGAAAGGAAATTGCCTAATAATTATGCACACCTGATATAGGGTGTTGATGTCATTAGACCACACCCCTTCTCATTACAGAGATGCACATCACCTAATATGCTTAATTGGTAGTAGGCTTTCGAGCCTATACAGCTTGGAGTAAGACAACATGCATAAAGAGGATGATGTGGTCAAAATACTCATTTGCCTAATAATTCTGCACGCAGTGTAATGTGACAGTGCAAAAATACCCCCTTGTAATGCCCCCAGTTGAGCTAATGTCCCCATAGTGCCCCCATAGTGCCCCCATAATGTCCCAGTGTAAAATACCCCTATATAGTGCCCCCAGTAAATTCCCCCATAGTGCTCCTCTCCCCCCTTCCTGCTGCTAGTGCCCCCCATAATGTACCAGTATAAAATTCCCCATATATAGTGCCCCAGTAGATGCCCCTCAGTGTCCGGCCTCTGATATGCCTAGTATCCTCCATAATGCCCCCCAATAATGTGCCAGTAAGTGTCCCCATAGATGCCCCCCCTTATGTGCCAGTATCAAGTGCCTCCCCCCCCCCACATGTCCCAGTATCATAGTGCCATCTCCCCCCCCACAAAAAAAGTGCCAGTATCAAGTGTCTCTCTCCCTCCCCCCCATGTGCCAGTATCAGGTGCCCCCCCCCCCATGTGCCAGTATCAGGTGCCAACCCCTATCCCCCCCCATGTGCCAGTATCAGGTGCCTCTCTCCCCCCTCCAGGTGCCAGTATCAGGTGCCTCCCCCCATGTGCCAGTATCAGGTGCCTCCCGCTCCCCCCATGGCAGTAACAGTCGAGTATTAAAAAAATAATATAAACACTTCTACTTACCTCCATGTCAGCCTCTTCCTGTGTCCCGCCCTGTATGTCCATATATGGAGTCAGTGCTTGTATTTCAGAAAAGTTTCTGCTGGGATTCGAACCCACGACCTTCTGTATCAGAGGCAAAGCATTTAACCTCAAGACCATAAGAGCTGCCTTGCTGCTGACTGAAAAAATATGAGACTTCTACTGTTATAGCAGGCTAAGTGTACATCTATACACATGACAGCTGCTCATATATAGAGATATAGCAGAGCTGAGTGTGCTGGGACAGCTGTCATATAGAGATATAGCAGTGCTAGGTGTGTTGGGGCAGCTGTCATGTGTATAGATGTACAGTCGTGGCCAAAAGTTTTGAGAATTACATAAATATTGGAAATTGGAAAAGTTGCTGCTTAAGTTTTTATAATAGAAATTTGCATATACTCCAGAATGTTATGAAGAGTGATCAGATGAATTGCATAGTCCTTCTTTGCCATGAAAATTAACTTAATCCCAAAAAAAACTTTCCACTGCATTTTATTGCTGTCATTAAAGGACCTGCTGAGATCATTTCAGTAATCGTCTTGTTAACTCAGGTGAGAATGTTGACGAGCACAAGGCTGGAGATCATTATGTCAGGCTGATTGGGTTAAAATGGCAGACTTGACATGTTAAAAGGAGGGTGATGCTTGAAATCCTTGTTCTTCCATTGTTAACCATGGTGACCTGCAAAGAAACGCGTGCAGCCATCATTGCATAGCATAAAAATGGCTTCACAGGCAAGGATATTGTGGCTACTAAGATTTCTCCTCAATCAACAATTTATAGGATCATCAAGAACTTCAAGGAAAGAGGTTCAATTCTTGTTAAGAAGGCTTCAGGGCGTCCAAGAAAGTCCAGCAAGCGCCAGGATCGTCTCCTAAAGAGGATTCAGCTGCAGGATCGGAGTGCCACCAGTGCAGAGCTTGCTCAGGAATGGCAGCAGGCAGGTGTGAGCGCATCTGCACGCACAGTGAGGCAAAGACTTTTGGAAGATGGCCTTGTGTCAAGAAGGGCAGCAAAGAAGCCACTTCTCTCCAAAAAAAACATCAGGGACAGATTGATCTTCTGCAGAAAGTATGGCGAATGGACTGCTGAGGACTGGGGCAAAGTCATATTCTTCGATGAAGCCTCTTTCCGATTGTTTGGGGCATCTGGAAAAAGGCTTGTCCGGAATAGAAAAGGTGAGCTCTACCATCAGTCCTGTGTCATGCCAACAGTAAAGCATCCTGAGACCATTCATGTGTGGGCTTGCTTCTCATCCAAGGGAGTGGGCTCACTCACAATTTTGCCCAAAAACACAGCCATGAATAAAGAATTGTACCAAAACACCCTCCAACAGCAACTTCTTCCAACAATCCAACAACAGTTTGGTGAAGAACAATGCATTTTCCAGCACGATGGAGCACCGTGCCATAAGGCAAAAGTGATAACTAAGTGGCTCGGGGACCAAAATGTTGACATTTTGGGTCCATGGCCTGGAACTCCTCAGAATTTAATCCCATTGAGAACTTGTGGTCAATCCTCAAGTGGCGGGTGGACAAACAAAAACCCACTAATTCTGACAAACTCCAAGAAGTGATTATGAAAGAATGGGTTGCTATCAGTCAGGAATTGGCCCAAAAGTTGATTGTGAGCATGCCCAGTCAAATTGCAGAGGTCCTGAAAAAGAAGGGCCAACACTGCAAATACTGACTCTTTGCATAAATGTCATGTAATTGTCGATAAAAGCCTTTGAAACGTATGAAGTGCGTGTAATTATATTTCACTACATCACAGAAACAACTGAAACAAAGATCTAAAAGCAGTTTAGCAGCAAACTTTGTGAAAACTAATATTTGTGTCATTCTCAAAACTTTTGGCCACGACTGTACACTTAGCCAGCTATAACAGTAGAAGTCTCATATTTTTTCATTCAGTTGTAATGCAGCCTTTATGGCTTTGCCTCTGATACACTGATACATTGGAGGTTGTGGGTTTGAATCCCAGACTAGATTAGATCACTTTAGCGAAGGGGCCTGGTCAGCCGCTGCTGCTGTAAAGGGGGCCCTGAACATTAAGACAAGAATCGATATTTAACTAACTTGAAAATAAACTGTCACACGGGGCGCCGGGCCCCGAAGCAGCTGCTTCCCCTGCTTCCCCGGTAGTTACGCCACTGCTATAGGTTAACTTAACCCTTCGCACTATAACGAACTTAAGTAGCACGTAAAGAACTTGTACCCTAACTTCATAGTATGTAAGTACACCTATCTAAGGGAAGAGCCCCCCATCCCTATACCAACAATCGTATTTCTGCCCTCCCATAGCAGTTAATCTGCGGTGTATCACAGGTTATGCTTGTTATAGGTGCTGCTTTACAGCAGCTAATGCAGAACAACAACATTGTGCAACAATGCAATGCTGGAAACCAAATGCTATGCAGTGAACATTAAATATCAGGTGCTAGGAGGACAAAACATAAGTGGCACCGAAATATAAGATGAGTAAGGCACACACTTGACATAGCATATCTTCAATAATCCCCCTGAGATCAACGGAGAAAACCTTGACAGGCAATAACATCTAGAGGTTGCAACGAGTGTTCATCTCGGGGATCTCGCTGGACGTGGCTTGCCCTCCAGCCAGGCTGCAGCTTCTGCAGGGGTGTTGAAGAACCTGATGGACTCCCCGTCTACTACCTGTAGCCTGGCTGGGTAGGCCATTGAGTATGGGAGGTTTAAGTCCCGGAGACGTCTCTTTATCACTGTGAATGTCGCTCTGCGCTTCTGAAGCTCTGCTGAAAAAACTGGGAAGAGCATGATGTTTGCATTATCAAAGCGAAGCTCTTGCTTGCGACGGGCCAGTTGTAGTATGAGGTCTCCATCTGCAGACGTCAGTAGTCGCGCCAATAACGGCCGCGGTGGCGCTCCAGGAGGCATCGGTTTGGCCGGTACCAGGTGTGCCCTCTCAACAATAAAGGCAGAGGAGAAGGTGGAATCAGGGAAGGTGGCTCGCAGCCATGTAGACACAAAATCACACGGGTTATTACCCTCTGCATGTTCACGAAGTCCCACTATACGTAGGTTGTTGCGACGTGTACGATTTTCGTAGTCGTCGCACTTTTGCTGCCAATAATCTACTTTTTTTTCCAAATCAGCCAAGCGGGCCGGTAATGGGTTTAGTTGGTCTTCCACCGTGGACACACGGTTTTCTACCTCCGCAATACGGTCACGCATGTTTTGCATGTCATGCCGATATCTATCTTAACCTCCTCCATCTTCCCAGAGAGAGAGGAGCAGCAGGTAGCTATTGTCTGGAGCAGTTGATCGGTTACCTGCTTGAGGGAGGGTTCAGTGTCTGGTGCGATGTCCTCACTGGGAGCAGGAGAGGCACTTGGGGAGGTCGCGGCTTGCGCGCGCGGCACAGGGCTTGCCCCATCTTGGAAATCAGACCGGGCAAACTCTCTGAGCTTCTCAGCCGCCGACAGCGCCTTGTTTCGTGCCATCCCGGTTCTGCGGGAACGTCCCGGTCTTCTCTCCTCCATGGATGTTATGATTGCGGTTGGTAAGTTCAGGATAACGGCGAAGTTAAGGCAACAATGACGGAGCTCAGCTAGACACGTCCGTCCATCTTGCTCTCAGGCCACGCCCCGGGCAGAAGCTCTTTTAACGTATGCTATAGAAGATTTCAGACAACCCCTGAGATAAGCCTTCAGTGTCTCCCAAAGTAAAAGGGGATTCTCGGAGGGGTCCTGACAAGCCAGGAACACTGATAATTGATCAGGAATTCGATCATGCGGCGTCAACAGGGTCAACCAAAAAGGGTGGATTCTCATATTACCAAAGGGACTCAGTGTAGTTGCAGCGACAACTAAGTATAAAGGGGAGTGGTCGGAGATACCTCTAACCCCAAATTCGACCTGGGAGATATGATTATATAGTGATGAGTTGCTGAATACATAGTCAATGTGAGTTTGGTGGGAAGAGGAATGGCAGTAATAGACGCGGTCATGCGGGTATCTGTGTCTCCATACATACACCCATCCCATCTCCCGCACCAAGCCTGCCAGTGGAGTGGGAGCGACAGGATGGTCTGTCGGAGCCCCCTGTGTAAATCTATCCAACAAGGGGTCAAATACCATATTACCAGGGGCGTAACTAGACTGTTATGGGCCCCAGTGCAAACCTTGAACCCCCCCCCCCCCCCCAATTTTTACAAAGAGGCTGCAATTTTTTTTTTACACTAAGCCCAATGCAAGGCTACACTCACCCAGTCGTAATAAAATCTGGTCCTACCTCATCCAGGGTGTCGCTGGCGTCGGCGTGATGTCCACTGGATCCAAAACAAGGTCCCTGCGGTGATAGAGAAAAAAAGAATAATCACATAAGGAAGGATGGTGACTGCCACTGTGAAAACCCCAGCAGGGGGCGCTGTGCTGGTCCTGTAAGACCGAGGCATGCCAATGTATAGCAGGGTAATCTAGGACATTTCCCCTAAATGCTGCTACACAGTACTAACAGTGGCGTCTCTAGCTTTCAAATTTTGGGGGGGCACACTGGGGGCCAGGACAAAAGTAGGGGGGCAGCTATAACAACGATACATTTACACAAGTATGCTTAGAAATGCTGCAATTAGAGTTGAGCGAACACCTGGATGTTCGGGTTCGAGAAGTTCGGCCGAACCCGAACCCCATTGAAGTCAATGGGGACCCGAACTTTTCGGCACTAAAAGGGCTGTAAAACAGCCCAGGAAAGAGCTAGAGGGCTGCAAAAGGCAGCAACATGTAGGTAAATCCCCTGCAAACAAATGTGGATAGAGAAATGAATAAAAATAAAAATAAAATAAATAAAAATTAACAGCAGAGAATCAGTCTTCATGCCATAGCAGAGAATCTGGCTTCACGTCACCCACCACTGTAACAGTCCATTGTCATATATTTAGGCCCCAGCCCCAGGCAGAGGAGAGAGGTCCCGTAACAGAGACTCTGGCTTCATGTCAGCAGAGAATCAGTCTGCATGTCATAGCAGAGAATCAGGCTTTACGTCACCCAACACTGGAACAGTCCATTGTCAGATATTTAGGCCCAGGCACCCAGGCAGAGGAGAGAGGTCCCGTAACAGAGAATCTGGCTTCATGTCAGCAGAGAATCAGTCTGCATGTCATAGCAGAGAATCATGCTTTACGTCACCCAACACTGGAACAGTCCATTGTCAGATATTTAGGCCCAGGCACCCAGGCAGAGGAGAGAGGTCCCGTAACAGAGAATCTGGCTTCATGTCAGCAGAGAATCAGTCTGCATGTCATAGCAGAGAATCAGGCTTTACGTCACCCAACACTGGAACAGTCCATTGTCAGATATTTAGGCCCAGGCACCCAGGCAGAGGAGAGAGGTCCCGTAACAGAGAATCTGGCTTCATGTCAGCAGAGAATCAGTCTGCATGTCATAGCAGAGAATCAGGCTTTACGTCACCCAACACTGGAACAGTCCATTGTCAGATATTTAGGCCCAGGCACCCAGGCAGAGGAGAGAGGTCCCGTAACAGAGAATCTGGCTTCATGTCAGCAGAGAATCAGTCTGCATGTCATAGCAGAGAATCATGCTTTACGTCACCCAACACTGGAACAGTCCATTGTCAGATATTTAGGCCCAGGCACCCAGGCAGAGGAGAGAGGTCCCGTAACAGAGAATCTGGCTTCATGTCAGCAGAGAATCAGTCTGCATGTCATAGCAGAGAATCAGGCTTTACGTCACCCAACACTGGAACAGTCCATTGTCAGATATTTAAGCCCAGGCACCCAGGCAGAGTAGAGAGGTCCCGTAACAGAGAATCTGGCTTCATGTCAGCAGAGAATCAGTCTTCATGTCATAGCAGAGAATCAGGCTTCACGTCACCCACCACTGGAACAGGCCACTGTCAGATATTTTTAGGCCTCGGCACCCAGACAGAGGAGAGAGGTCCCATAACAGAGATTCAGGCTTCATGTCAGCAGAGAATCAGTCTTCATGTCATAGCAGAGAATCAGGCTTCACGTCACCCACCACTGGAACAGGCCACTGTCACATATTTAGGCCCAGGCACCCAGGCAGAGGAGAGAGGTCCCATAACAGAGATTCAGGCTTCATGTCAGCAGAGAATCAGTCTTCATGTCATAGCAGAGAATCAGGCTTCACGTCACCCACCACTGGAACAGTCAATTGTCACATATTTAGGCCCAGGCACCCAGGCAGAGGAGAGAGGTCCCATAACAGAGATTCAGGCTTCATGTCAGCAGAGAATCAGTCTTCATGTCATAGCAGAGAATCAGGCTTCACGTCACCCACCACTGGAACAGGCCACTGTCACATATTTAGGCCCAGGCACCCAGGCAGAGGAGAGAGGTCCCATAACAGAGATTCAGGCTTCATGTCAGCAGAGAATCAGTCTTCATGTCATAGCAGAGAATCAGGCTTCACGTCACCCACCACTGGAACAGTCCATTGTCACATATTTAGGCCCAGGCACCCAGGCAGAGGAGAGAGGTCCCATAACAGAGATTCAGGCTTCATGTCAGCAGAGAATCAGTCTTCATGTCATAGCAGAGAATCAGGCTTCACGTCACCCACCACTGGAACAGTCCATTGTCACATATTTAGGCCCAGGCACCCAGGCAGAGGAGAGAGGTCCCATAACAGAGATTCAGGCTTCATGTCAGCAGAGAATCAGTCTTCATGTCATAGCAGAGAATCAGGCTTCACGTCACCCACCACTGGAACAGGCCACTGTCAGATATTTTTAGGCCCCGGCACCCAGACAGAGGAGTGAGGTCCCATAACAGAGTGTCACAACCAGACAGCTGAGAAGCTCTGACAGAAGCCTTTCAGAACCTCCTCCTTGAGTTTTCTTTGTATTGGTTTTCAGTTCCTCATCTCGTTAGTCTCTCTCAGCTGTCATGTAGTTGGACTGATTGCATCCCTTTAAATTCCTCCCCATAATGCATTAGTGTGCGGCTTATACAACTTCCTGGAGTGTGTGTGCATGCTGTTCCTATTTCCCAGTCTTCTACAAGATAAGTACTGTACATTCATTTGTGATTTTCTGTTTGCTGGATCCCAGATGACCCTGACTCCCTCCGTGTCTAGTGTAGGGAGCCGGTGGTCGTGTCCCCTCACTATTGTAGGGTGTTCAGGTATAATATAGTCGAGGTACGGGGATATGCGATCATCCACCTTTGGGGTGTTCGCATAGGCTGAGCAGTCAGGGAGAGTACCAGGTCTCATGCAGGGGTCTCCCTTTTGTTCCTTAGTTTTGGATCCAGTGAGTCATAGATTCTTTTGCATTGTCTTGTTTCCTGTACACCTTCCGTGACATTATAAGCCGCCTAAACCGTCTCAAGCATGGATCCGGTTTCACTTCTGGCTGAACGCTTCCAGGGTCTTTCATTGGAGGTAGCTGATCTCCGTAAGACTTTTTCTCAGTTTCAAGTGACCGGTTCAGCTTGCGTTCATGGAGTTTGTTCTGAGCCAAAGATCTCGCTCCCGGATATGTTTTCCGGGGGTAGTGAGAATTTTGTGCGTTTTAGAGAGGCTTGCAAACTCCATTTTCGCCTTCTTCCCCATTCCTCTGGTGATGAGGAACGGAGGGTGGGGATCATTATATCGCTGCTCAGGGGTAACGCTCAGTCCTGGGCCTTTTCGCTGCCGGAGGGGGCACGGCCCCTCCGTTCAGTGGATGAATTCTTTTTAGCCCTGGGTCAGATATATGATGATCCGGATCGTATTGCTCTGGCTGAGTCTAGACTACGTCTGTTATGCCAGGGTAAACAATCCACAGAGATATACTGCTCAGAATTTCGGAGATGGACAGCTGATACTGGTTGGAATGATGCTGCACTCCGAAGTCAATTTTGCCATGGTCTTTCAGAGGGATTGAAAGATGCATTTGCCTTTCATGAGAGGCCTATCTCCTTGGACTCTGCTATGTCTCAGGCCGTTCGTATTGACAGGCGTCTTAGAGAGAGAGGAGAGATCTCTCCTTCCTGTCATACTCAGTCCCGGGACAGTGCAGCGGTCTCATTCTGTGCGCAGGGGTCTCAGTCGCTGTCAGCCCCTTCTGAGCAGGAGCCCATGCAGCTGGGGTTGATTGCCTCTGACAATAGAAGATTGAGCCCGCATGGGAGGGTTTGTTTTTGTTGTGGAGGTATAAATCATTTGGCAAATGTTTGTCCGTCTAGGAGATTCAGGCAGTTTTCTGGGAGTAATAAAGAAACAAAAAGGAAAAAATCTTTTAAAAATGTTCCGTCTGTTACTATTGGCAGGGTTGAGGCGGAAATTGAAGGTTTTCCGTTTGCTTGTAGTTCCCGTTTTGTCCTGCCTGCTAGGGTGGCGCTAGAGAGCAAGAGCATTTTTTGTGAGATTTTTGTGGATAGTGGAGCAGCTGTCAATCTCATTGATAATCAATTTGCAATAACTCATGGTTTCCAGGTATGCACTTTGGGAAAGGATATTCCTGTTTTTGCTATTGATTCCGCTCCACTTTCTCAGAAATCGTTAAAGGGCATAGTTCACAATATCCGTTTGATTGTGAGTGATACTCATGTTGAGGATGTGTCATGTTTCGTCCTAAACGGGTTGCCTACTCCTCTAGTGTTGGGGCTACCCTGGCTCACTAAACATAACCCCACCATTGATTGGCAAGCGAGGCAAATAAATGGTTGGAGTGACTTTTGCAGAGAGAATTGCCTCACGACATCTGTTTCTGAGGTTTCTACTAAGACTGTACCACCTTTCCTCTCTTAATTTTCGGATGTCTTCTCTGAAAGTGGAGTTCAGGATTTGCCCCCGCACAGGGAGTACGATTGCCCTATTAATCTCATCCCAGGCGCCAAGCTGCCTAAATCTCGTTTATACAATCTTTCCCAACCTGAGAGGGTCGCTATACGTGCTTATATCTCTGAGAGTCTAAGAAAAGGACACATACGACCCTCGAAGTCACCTGTTGCCGCTGGTTTTTTCTTTGTTAAGAAAAAAGATGGTTCTGTAAGACCTTGTCTGGATTTCAGGGAGCTGAACAGTATCACTATTCGTGACCCTTATCCGCTTCCTCTGATCCCGGACCTGTTTAACCAGGTTGCTGGGGCTAAAGTTTTTTCCAAATTAGACCTAAGAGGGGCATACAACCTAGTCAGGGTCAGAGAAAGAGACGAATGGAAGACGGCCTTCAATACCCCTGAGGGCCATTTTGAGAATTTGGTTATGCCTTTTGGTTTGATGAATGCCCCATCCGTTTTTCAGCATTTCGTGAACAGCATTTTTTATCATTTAATGGGAAAATTTGTATTAGTGTATTTGGATGACATTTTGATTTTTTCTCCTGATTTCAAAACTCATAAGGAACACTTACGTCAGGTCTTGCTCATCCTGCGGGAGAATAAATTATACGCGAAACTGGAAAAATGTGTGTTTGCGGTTCCAGAAATTCAATTTCTGGGGTTTCTTCTCTCTGCTTCTGGTTTTCGCATGGACCCCGAGAAGGTCCGCGCTGTGCTTGAGTGGGAGCTTCCTGAGAATCAGAAGGCGCTGATGCGTTTTTTGGGCTTTGCCAATTATTACAGGAAGTTTATTTTGAATTATTCCTCTGTTGTTAAACCACTCACTGATATGACCAGAAAGGGGGTAGATTTTTCTTCCTGGTCGGTAGAGGCGCGTAAGGCCTTTTCTAATATCAAGGAGAGTTTTGCTTCCGCTCCCATCCTGGTACAACCTGATATTTCTTTACCCTTCATAGTTGAGGTTGATGCTTCTGAGGTGGGTGTGGGTGCGGTCTTGTCTCAGGGTTCCTCTCCTGCCAAATGGCGACCGTGTGCCTTTTTCTCGAAGAAACTCTCCTCCGCAGAGAGAAATTACGATGTGGGAGATAGGGAATTGTTGGCCATTAAGTTGGCTTTTGAGGAATGGCGCCATTGGCTAGAGGGAGCCAGACACCCTATCACCGTGTTTACTGACCATAAAAATCTGGCCTACTTGGAGTCAGCCAAGCGTCTGAACCCGAGACAGGCCAGATGGTCTTTGTTCTTTTCAAGGTTTAATTTTGTTGTCACGTTCCGCCCTGGGGTTAAGAATGTGAAGGCAGATGCCCTGTCACGTTGTTTTCCGGGAGGTGGGAATTTTGAAGACCCGGGTCCCATTTTGGCTGAAGGTGTGGTGGTCTCTGCTCTTTTTTCTGAATTGGAGGCAGAGGTGCAGGCAGCCCAGTCGGAGGCTCCTAATCTTTGTCCTCCTGGGAGGTTGTTTGTGCCTCTCGCTTTAAGACACAAGATTTTTAAGGAACACCACGATACGGTCCTTGCTGGGCACCCGGGGGCAAGAGCCACACTGGATCTCATCGCTCAGAGATTCTGGTGGCCTGCGCTTCGTAAGTCGGTTGAGGGTTTTGTGGCAGCCTGCGAGACTTGCGCTCGTGCCAAAGTCCCTCATTCACGGCCATCAGGTCCTCTCCTTCCCTTACACATTCCTTCCCGTCCTTGGACACATCTGTCCATGGACTTCATAACGGACCTGCCTCGTTCCTCGGGGAAGACTGTGATTCTGGTGGTGGTGGACCGTTTTAGCAAAATGGTGCATTTCATCCCTTTTCCTGGCTTGCCCAATGCTAAGACGCTGGCGCAGGCATTTATTGATCACATTGTCAAATTGCATGGTATTCCTTCAGACATAGTCTCTGATAGGGGCACGCAGTTTGTTTCCAGATTCTGGAAGGCTTTCTGTTCTCGCTTGGGGGTTCGGTTGTCATTCTCTTCTGCTTTCCACCCGCAGTCGAATGGCCAGACAGAGCGCGTCAATCAGAATCTGGAGACATATCTGCGCTGTTTTGTGGCGGAGAATCAGGAGGATTGGTGTTCTTTTTTGTCCCTTGCTGAGTTTGCTTTAAATAATCGTCGTCAGGAGTCCTCTGATAAGTCACCATTTTTTGGTGCATATGGGTTTCATCCGCAGTTTGGGACTTTCTCGGGAGAGGGGTCTTCTGGTTTACCTGATGAGGACAGATTCTCCTCGTCTTTGTCATCTATTTGGCAAAAGATTCAGGATAATCTAAAGAGCATGAGTGAGAGATATAAGCGTGTGGCAGATAAGAGACGTGTGCCTGGTCCGGACCTGAATGATCTGGTGTGGTTGTCTACCAAGAATATCAAATTGAAGGTTCCCTCCTGGAAGTTTGGTCCTAGGTTTATTGGGCCTTACAAGATCCTGTCTGTCATCAATCCTGTTGCCTACCGTCTTGATCTTCCTCAGACTTGGAAGATCCATAATGTTTTTCATAAGTCCTTATTGAAACCTTATGTTCAACCCATTGTACCCTCGCCTTTGCCTCCTCCTCCGATTATGGTTGATGGGAATCTTGAATTTCAGGTCTCTAGGATTGTGGATTCTCGTCTTGTCCGTGGTTCTCTCCAGTACCTCGTTCATTGGGAGGGTTATGGTCCTGAGGAGAGGATGTGGGTCCCAGTGACGGACATTAAGGCCACTCGTCTCATCAGCGCTTTCCATAGGTCCCATCCTGAGAAGGTGGGATCTGAGTGTCCGGAGTCCACTCGTAGAGGGAGGGGTACTGTCACAACCAGACAGCTGAGAAGCTCTGACAGAAGCCTTTCAGAACCTCCTCCTTGAGTTTTCTTTGTTTTGGTTTTCAGTTCCTCATCTCGTTAGTCTCTCTCAGCTGTCATGTAGTTGGACTGATTGCATCCCTTTAAATTCCTCCCCATAATGCATTAGTGTGCGACTTATACAACTTCCTGGAGTGTGTGTGCATGCTGTTCCTATTTCCCAGTCTTCTACAAGATAAGTGCTGTACATTCATTTGTGATTTTCTGTTTGCTGGATCCCAGATGACCCTGACTCCCTCCGTGTCTAGTGTAGGGAGCCGGTGGTCGTGTCCTCTCACTATTGTAGGGTGTTCAGGTATAATATAGTCGAGGTACGGGGATATGCGATCATCCACCTTTGGGGTGTTCGCATAGGCTGAGCAGTCAGGGAGAGTACCAGGTCTCATGCAGGGGTCTCCCTTTTGTTTCTTAGTTTTGGATCCAGTCAGTCATAGATTCTTTTGCATTGTCTTGTTTCCTGTACGCCTTCCGTGACAAAGAGATTTAGGCTTCATGTCAGCAGAGAATCAGTCTTCATGTCATAGCAGAGAATCAGGCTTCACGTCACCCACCACTGGAACAGTCCATTGTCACATATTTAGGCCCAGGCACCCAGGCAGAGGAGAGAGGTCCCATAACAGAGATTCAGGCTTCATGTCAGCAGAGAATCAGTCTTCATGTCATAGCAGAGAATCAGGCTTCACGTCACCCACCACTGGAACAGGCCACTGTCAGATATTTTTAGGCCCCGGCACCCAGACAGAGTAGAGAGGTCCCATAACAGAGATTCAGGCTTCATGTCAGCAGAGAATCAGTCTTCGTATCATAGCAGAGAATCAGGCTTCATGTCACCCACCACTGGAACAGTCCATTGTCAGATATTTTTAGGCCCCGGCACCCAGACAGAGGAAAGGTTCATTCAACTTTGGGTTGCCCCGCAATATAATGGTAAAATGAAAATAAAAATAGGATTGAATCAGGAAGTGCCCTGGAGTACAATAATATATTGTTAAGGGGAGGTAGTTAATGTCTAATCTGCACAAGGGATGGACAGGTCCTGTGGGATCCATGCCTGGTTCATTTTTATGAACGTCAGCTTGTCCACATTGGCGGCTGCGTTTGTCTGCAATGACGCCCCCTGACGTGCTGAATACACGTTCAGACAAAACGCTGGCCGCCGGGCAGGCCAGCACCTCCAAGGCATAAAAGGCTAGCTCTGGCCACGTGGACAATTTGGAGACCCAGAAGTTGAATGGGGCCGAACCATCAGTCAGTACGTGGAGGGGTGTGCACAGGTACTGTTCCACCATGTTAGTGAATTGTTGCCTCCTGCTAACACGTTCCGTATCAGGTGGTGGTGCAGTTAGCTGTGGCGTGGTGACAAACCTTTTCCACATCTCTGCCATGCTAACCCTGCCCTCAGAGGAGCTGGCGGTGACACAGCTGCGTTGGCGACCTCTTGCTCCTCCTCTGCCTTCGCCTTGGGCTTCCACTTGTTCCCCTGTGACATTTGGGAATGCTCTCAGTAGCGCGTCTACTAACGTGCGCTTGTATTCGCGCATCTTACTATCACGCTCCAGTGCATGAAGTAAGGTGGGCACATTGTCTTTGTACTGTGGATCCAGCAGGGTGGCAACCCAGTAGTCCGCACACGTTAAAATGTGGGCAACTCTGCTGTCGTTGCGCAGGCACTGCAGCATGTAGTCGCTCATGTGTGCCAGGCTGCCCAGAGGTAACGACAAGCTGTCCTCTGTGGAGGCGTATCGTCATCGTCCTGCGTTTCCCCCCAGCCACGCACCAGTGATGGGCCCGAGCTGCGTTGGGTGCCTGCCCGCTGTGAACCTGCTTCATCCTCATCCTCCTCCACCTCCTCCTCATCCTCGTCCTCCTCGTCCTCCAGTAGTGGGCCCTGTCTGGCCAAATTTGTACCTGGCCTCTGCTGTTGCAAAAAACCTCCCTCTGAGTCACTTCGAAGAGACTGGCCTGAAAGTGCTAAAAATGACCCCTCTTCCTCCTCCTCCTCCTGGGCCACCTCCTCTTCCATCATCGCCCTAAGTGTTTTCTCAAGGAGACATAGAAGTGGTATTGTAACGCTGATAACGGCGTCATCGCCACTGGCCATGTTGGTGGAGTACTCAAAACAGCGCAACAGGGCACACAGGTCTCGCATGGAGGCCCAGTCATTGGTGGTGAAGTGGGGCTGATCCGCAGTGCGACTGACCCGTGCGTGCTGCAGCTGAAACTCCAGTATGGCCTGCTGCTGCTCGCACAGTCTGTCCAGCATGTGCAAGGTGGAGTTCCACCTGGTGGGCACGTCGCATATGAGGCGGTGAGCGGGAAGGCCGAAGTTACGCTGTAGCGCAGACAGGCGAGCAGCGGGAGGGTGTGAACGCCGGAAGCGCGAACAGACGGCCCGCACTTTATGCAGCAGCTCTGACATGTCGGGTAGTTGTGAATGAACTTCTGCACCACCAAATTCAGCACATGCGCCAGGCAAGGGATGTGCGTCAAACCGTCTAGTCCCAGAGCTGCAACGAGATTTCGCCCATTATCGCACACCACCAGGCCGGGCTTGAGGCTCACCGGCAGCAACCACTCGTCGGTCTGTTGTTCTATACCCCGCCACAACTCCTGTGCGGTGTGGGGCCTGTCCCCCAAACATATGAGTTTCAGAACGGCCTGCTGACGTTTACCCCGGGCTGTGCTGAAGTTGGTGGTGAAGGTGTGTGGCTGACTGGATGAGCAGGTGGAAGAAGAGGAGGAGGAAGCTGAGTAGGAGGAGGAGGAGACAGGAGGCAAAGAATGTTGCCCTGCGATCCTTGGCGGCGGAAGGACGTGCGCCAAACAGCTCTCCGCCTGGTGCCCAGCCGCCACTACATTTACCCAGTGTGCAGTTAGGGAGCTATAGCGTCCCTGGCCGTGCTTACTGGTCCACGTATCTGTGGTTAGGTGGACCTTGCCACAGATGGCGTTGCGCAGTGCACACTTGATTTTATCGGATACTTGGTTGTGCAGAGAAGGCACGGCTCTCTTGGAGAAGTAGTGCCGGCTGGGAACAACATACTGTGGGACAGCAAGAGACATGAGCTGTTTGAAGCTGTCTGTGTCCACCAGCCTAAATGACAGCATTTCATAGGTCAGTAGTTTAGAAATGCTGGCATTCAGGGCCAGGGATCGAGGGTGGCTAGGTGGGAATTTACGCTTTCTCTCAAATGTTTGTGAGATGGAGAGCTGAACGCTGCCGTGTGACATGGTTGAGATGCTTGGTGACGCAGGTGGTGGTGTTGGTGGTACATCCCATGTTTGCTGGGCGGCAGGTGCCAACGTTCCTCCAGAGGCGGAGGAAGAGGCCGAGGCGGCGGCAGCAGCAGAAGAGGCCGAGGCGGCAGCAGCAGAAGAGGTAGCAGGGGAAGCCTGAGTGACTTCCTTGTTTTTAAGGTGTTTACTCCACTGCAGTTCATGCTTTGCATGCAGGTGCCTGGTCATGCAGGTTGTGCTAAGGTTCAGAACGTTGATGCCTCGCTTCAGGCTCTGATGGCACAGCGTGCAAACCACTCGGGTCTTGTCGTCAGCACATTGTTTGAAGAAGTGCCATGCCAGGGAACTCCTTGAAGCTGCCTTTGGGGTGCTCGGTCCCAGATGGCGGCGGTCAGTAGCAGGCGGAGTCTCTTGGCGGCGGGTGTTCTGCTTTTGCCCACTGCTCCCTCTTTGTCTTTTGCTACGCTGTTGGCTCGGTCTCACCACTGCCTCTTCCTCCGAACTGTAAAAGTCAGTGGCACGACCTTCATTCCATGTGGGGTCTAGGACTGAATCGTCTTTCACCCAGTCTTGATCCCTGACCTCCTGTTCAGTCTGCACACTGCAGAAAGACGCAGCAGTTGGCATTTGTGTTTCGTCATCATCAGAGACGTGCTGAGGTGGTATTCCCATGT
The DNA here is from genome assembly GCF_905171765.1 of Bufo bufo. Lineage (NCBI taxonomy): Eukaryota > Metazoa > Chordata > Amphibia > Anura > Bufonidae > Bufo > Bufo bufo. The sequence continues at coordinate 244,110,366 of NC_053389.1, read as the reverse complement.
CCTCATCATCAGGAAACATAAGTGGTTGTGCGTTAGTGCATTCTATCTTTTCCACCCCTGGGGAAGGGCTAGGTGGATGCCCTTGGGAAACCCTGCCAGCAGAGTCTTCAAACAGCATAAGAGACTGCTGCATAACTTGAGGCTCAGACAGTTTCCCTGATATGCATGGGGGTGATGTGACAGACTGATGGGCTTGGTTTTCATGCGCCATCTGTGCGCTTTCTGCAAAAGACTGGGTGGGAGATTTTGTGAACGTGCTGGATGCACTGTCGGCCACCCAATTGACTAATTCCTGTACCTGCTCAGGCCTTACCATCCTTAGAACGGCATTGGGCCCCACCAAATATGGCTGTAAATTCTGGCGGCTACTGGGACCTGAGGTAGTTGGTACACTAGGACGTGTGGCTGTGGCAGAACGGCCACGTCCTCTCCCAGCACCAGAGGGTCCACTAACACCACCACGACCATGTCCGCTTCCGCGTCCCTTACTATATTGTTTTCCTCATTGTTTCCGTTCACCACAATAAGAAAAATATTATTCGGGCCAATGTATTGAATTCAAATTCAGGCCTTTTTTTACAGACACCTAACACTATCTGGCTATCTATTTAGGTACCGTATTACACTAATACAGGCACACCAGTAATGACAGATTTAGCTGAATACAAATTTGAGGCCTATTATTTAGGCGCTGGGTGACAGGTATACGTTTACAGACAGAATTAGACTTGGATCTGCACTGTAGCGTGTGTGTGAAGTTCTTGAGAATTACCCTATCAGCACCTTGAATCTAATCTACCCTTTTAGGGATAGATTTAAAGTAGGCCTGATACAGCAGAAACCACTAATTTTGAGAATTGCAAAATTGGGAATTGTTTTTCAACCCAGAACAAAAACTGTGCTTTGACGGACACTAAAAATAACTTGACCAGCTAAAACAGTAATGACAGATTTGGATGAATATAAATGTGAGGCCTATTTTTTAGGCGCTGGGTGACAGGTATACATTTAATCACAGAATTAGACTTGGATCTGCACTGTAGCGTGTGAGTAAAGTTCTTGAGAATTACCCTATCAGCACCTTGAATCTAATCTACCCTTTTAGGGATAGATTTAAAGTAGGCCTGATACAGTAGAAACCACTCATTTTGAGAATTGCAAAATTGGGAATTGTTTTTCAACCCAGAACAAAAACTGTGCTTTGACGGACACTAAAAATAACTTGACCAGCTAAAACAGTAATAACAGATTTGGATGAATATAAATGTGAGGCCTATTTTTTAGGTGCTGGGTGACAGGTATACGTTTAATCACAGAATTAGACTTGGATCTGCACTGTAGCGTGTGTGTGAAGTTCTTGAGAATTACCCTATCAGCACCTTGAATCTAATCTACCCTTTTAGGGATAGATTTAAAGTAGGCCTGATACAGCAGAAACCACTCATTTTGAGAATTGCAAAATTGGGAATTGTTTTTCAACCCAGAACAAAAACTGTGCTTTGACGGACACTAAAAATAACTTGACCAGCTAAAACAGTAATGACAGATTTGGATGAATATAAATGTGAGGCCTATTTTTTAGGCGCTGGGTGACAGGTATACATTTAATCACAGAATTAGACTTGGATCTGCACTGTAGCGTGTGTGTAAAGTTCTTGAGAATTACCCTATCAGCACCTTGAATCTAATCTACCCTTTTAGGGATAGATTTAAAGTAGGCCTGATACAGTAGAAACCACTCATTTTGAGAATTGCAAAATTGGGAATTGTTTTTCAACCCAGAACAAAAACTGTGCTTTGACGGACACTAAAAATAACTTGACCAGCTAAAACAGTAATAACAGATTTGGATGAATATAAATGTGAGGCCTATTTTTTAGGTGCTGGGTGACAGGTATACGTTTAATCACAGAATTAGACTTGGATCTGCACTGTAGCGTGTGTGTGAAGTTCTTGAGAATTACCCTATCAGCACCTTGAATCTAATCTACCCTTTTAGGGATAGATTTAAAGTAGGCCTGATACAGCAGAAACCACTCATTTTGAGAATTGCAAAATTGGGAATTGTTTTTCAACCCAGAACAAAAACTGTGCTTTGACGAACACTAAAAATAACTTGACCAGCTAAAACAGTAATGACAGATTTGGATGAATATACATGTGAGGCCTATTATTTAGGCGCTGGGTGACAGGTATACGTTTAATCACAGAATTAGACTTGGATCTGTACTGTAGCGTGTGTGTGAAGTTCTTGAGAATTACCCTATCAGCACCTTGAATCTAATCTACCCTTTTAGGGATAGATTTAAAGTAGGCCTGATACAGCAGAAACCACTAATTTTGAGAATTGCAAAATTGGGAATTGTTTTTCAACCCAGAACAAAAACTGTGCTTTGACGGACACTAAAAATAACTTGACCAGCTAAAACAGTAATGACAGATTTGGATGAATATAAATGTGAGGCCTATTATTTAGGCGCTGGGTGACAGGTATACGTTTACGGACAGAATTAGACTTGGATCTGCACTGTAGCGTGTGTGTGAAGTTCTTGAGAATTACCCTATCAGCACCTTGAATCTAATCTACCCTTTTAGGGATAGATTTAAAGTAGGCCTGATACAGCAGAAACCACTAATTTTGAGAATTGCAAAATTGGGAATTGTTTTTCAACCCAGAACAAAAACTGTGCTTTGACGGACACTAAAAATAACTTGACCAGCTAAAACAGTAATGACAGATTTGGATGAATATAAATGTGAGGCCTATTATTTAGGCGCTGGGTGACAGGTATACGTTTACGGACAGAATTAGACTTGGATCTGCACTGTAGCGTGTGTGTGAAGTTCTTGAGAATTACCCTATCAGCATCTTGAATCTAATCTACCCTTTTAGGGATAGATTTAAAGTAGGCCTGATACAGCAGAAACCACTAATTTTGAGAATTGCAAAATTGGGAATTGTTTTTCAACCCAGAACAAAAACTGTGCTTTGACGGACACTAAAAATAACTTGACCAGCTAAAACAGTAATGACAGATTTGGATGAATATAAATGTGAGGCCTATTATTTAGGCGCTGGGTGACAGGTATACGTTTACAGACAGAATTAGACTTGGATCTGCACTGTAGCGTGTGTGTGAAGTTCTTGAGAATTACCCTATCAGCACCTTGAATCTAATCTACCCTTTTAGGGATAGATTTAAAGTAGGCCTGATACAGCAGAAACCACTAATTTTGAGAATTGCAAAATTGGGAATTGTTTTTCAACCCAGAACAAAAAGTGTGCTTTGACGGACACTAAAAATAACTTGACCAGCTAAAACAGTAATGACAGATTTGGATGAATATAAATGTGAGGCCTATTTTTTAGGCGCTGGGTGACAGGTATACGTTTAATCACAGAATTAGACTTGGATCTGCACTGTAGCGTGTGTGTGAAGTTCTTGAGAATTACCCTATCAGCACCTTGAATCTAATCTACCCTTTTAGGGATAGATTTAAAGTAGGCCTGATACAGCAGAAACCACTAATTTTGAGAATTGCAAAATTGGGAATTGTTTTTCAACCCAGAACAAAAACTGTGCTTTGACGGACACTAAAAATAACTTGACCAGCTAAAACAGTAATGACAGATTTGGATGAATATAAATGTGAGGCCTATTTTTTAGGCGCTGGGTGACAGGTATACGTTTAATCACAGAATTAGACTTGGATCTGCACTGTAGCGTGTGTGTGAAGTTCTTGAGAATTACCCTATCAGCACCTTGAATCTAATATACCCTTTTAGGGATAGATTTAAAGTAGGCCTGATACAGCAGAAACCACTAATTTTGAGAATTGCAAAATTGGGAATTGTTTTTCAACCCAGAACAAAAACTGTGCTTTGACGGACACTAAATAACTTGACCAGCTAAAGCAGTAATGACAGATTTGGATGAATATAAATGTGAGGCCTATTTTTTAGGCGCTGGGTGACAGGCTCAACTTGCCCCTGATGTAGTATATGGCCAAAAAATAACCACACTATTGATGGTTAAATGCACTTGGGGGACAGGCTCAGCTTGCCCCTGATGTAGTATATGGCCAAAAAATAACCACACTATTGATGGTTAAATGCACTTGATGAAAGCTTGACCCTGATGTAGGATATAGCAAAAAATAACCACACTATTGATGGTTAAATGTACTTGGTGGCAGCTTGTGCTGGCGCACCACAAGCCACAAAATGGCCGCCGATCACCCCAGAAAAAAGTGACTGAAAAACGCTCTGGGCAGCCTAAAAACACTGAGCAATTGAATAGCAGCAGTTCAATCATCCACAGCTGTAGATCGATCACTGAATGAAGTCTTTTGGAGGAGTTAATCACTGCCTAATCTCGCCCTAACGTCGCAGCTGCAACCTCTCCCTACACTTGTATCAGCAGAGTGACGTGCAGCGCTACGTGACCCAAGCTTATATAAAGGCTGGGTCACATGCTGCACTGGCCAATCACAGCCATGCCAATAGTAGGCATGGCTGTGATGGCCTCTTGGGGCAAGTAGTATGACGCTTGTTGATTGGCTGCTTTGCAGCCTTTCAAAAAGCGCCAAGAAAGCGCCGAACACCGAACTCGAACCCGGACTTTTATGAAAATGTTCGGGTCCGTGTCACGGACACCCCAAAATTCGGTACGAACCCGAACTATACAGTTCGGGTTCGCTCATCCCTAGCTGCAATACTTTATCCAATACCTAAAACCGCAACAGGGAAGAAAAGTCCTGCTGTCTGTGGTTTTAAAAAAAAACAACAATCACTCAGATTTCAACATGTCCGAGTTGCCTGTGGATGACACTTTTATAGGGAGGGGGATCTGTGGATGACACTTCTAGTGGGGGGATCTGTGGATGACATTGTTATGGAGGGGGATCTGTGGATGACACATACCGTATATAGCATCCTATGCTATATGTGTCATCCACAGACCCACCCCATGACAGTGTCATCCCCATTTCCCCCTCCATAACAGTGTCATCCACAGATCTCCCTCCCTATAACAGTGTCATCCACAGTCCTGTATATTATACTGTACCCCATGTATAGTTCTGTATATTGTACATCCCCCATGTATAGTCCTGTATATTACACTGCACCCTATGTATAGTCCTGTATATTATACTGCATCCTATGTATAGTCCTGTATATTATACTGCACCCTATGTATAGTCCTGTATATTATACTGCCCCCCATGTATAGTCCTGTATATTATACTTCCCCCCACGTATAGTCCTGTATATTATACTGCACCCCATGTATAGTCCTGTATATTATACTGTCCCCCATGTATAGTTCTGTATATTATACTGCACCCCATGTATAGTCCTGTATATTATACTGCACCCCATGTATAGTCCTGTATATTATACTGCACCCCGTGTACAGTCCTGTATATTACACTGCACCCCATGTATAGTCCTGTATATTACACTGCACCCCATGTGTAGTCCTGTATATTGTACTTCCCCCCCATATATAGTCCTGTATATTATACTGCACCCCATGTATTTTATACTGCACCCTATAAGGTCCGCTCTCCCATAATGCCTCCTTCTGTTTAAGAAATAGACTCCGACAAATAGTAGATGCCAAAAAAAAAGAATTTATTAGGGAGGGTGTACTTCTGCTGCCTTCGGACTCAAGGAAAGTAAAATCCCGGGTAAGAATTTTCCCTTTCCCATTTCGTCCTACGGCAGCACAGAATGGGATTTTATAGATATCAAAGGGGGGGGGGGTTCAGAAAGAGCTGCCGACAATACTCCAGTACCAAAGGCTGAGCTCCTAGCATTGATGTCCAGACGGTAGTGCTTCACGAAGGTGAGAGATGAAGACCAAGATGCTGCATTGCAAATTTCTTCTATCAGAACTTGTGCCATCTCTGCCCAAGAAGTAGCTGTGGCTCTGGTGGAATGTGCTCTAACAGGAAATTGAGGAGGTACGGCCTCTAGGGAATAAGCTTCCAGAATTGTGGATTTTATCCATCTCGCGAGAGTATCTTTGGAAGGCGAGAGTCCTTTTCTCGGACTAGAAAAAAGGACAAATAGGTCCTCACTGCTTCTAAATTCCCTTGTTCTTTGGAGATAAAACTGTAGCGCTCTTTTCAGATCCAAGGTATGACAGCGATTCTGTTGTTCATTAAGCGGCTCAGGACAAAATACTGGAAGAAACGCTTCTCTATTTTTGTTTACCAAAGACGGGACCTTAGGCAGGAAAAACGGCATGGTGCGAAGCAATATTCCGTCCGTCAGGAAGCGTAAATATGGAAACTTAGATGATAAGGCTTGAAGTTCCCCAATTCTCTTTGCGGAAGTAAGGGCGTAGGAAGCGGGGGGGGGGGGGGGGCGACGGATCCCCCAAGGAAATAATGCGGGGGGGACAGGTTTGGTCAAATCCCCTCCAGGCCAGCGGCAGTGTGTGCTGCGGCGGCTGGGCAGGCACTGTGCGGCGGCGGCGGGGCAGGCACTGAGATGAGCGCTTCCATTGTGGAAGCGAAGCGCTCATCTCCATAGTGATCTGTTTCTGTTCGTATCGCCGTCCTCAGTGACAGTGATACAAACAGAAGGCTGTGCGGAGGAGCAGGGCAGGGAGGTGTGTCCCTTTCCTGTTCCTCTGATAGGCTACCGGCACTACTAGGCCGGCAGCCTATCAGAGGCAGGTGTAGACGGCGCGATGACGTCATCGCGCCGCCTGAGCCGTACAGCGCTGGAATCGGGACAGAGGCCGGAAGAGGCCTGCATCGCATCGCTCCAAGAGGTAAGTATAAGTGTTAATTTTTTTTTTTTAACTATATACAATACTTAGTTTTTTTTTACTGGCACATAATGGGGGGGCCCTGGTATTACTGGCACTTGATTGGGGAATTTGGGGGGGCCCTGGTATTACTGGCACACAGTGGCGTAGCGTGGGTTGCCAGCACCCGGGGCAAGCCAAGTATTGCGCCCCCCCACCTGTGACCACGCCCCTTTTTACAAATAATGCAGTAGATGTCATCTGCAGTCCTATGTAACATCACAGATAACATACATTGCTATGAAATATACAGGAGAATACAGCACCATACCTGTTACATCCAGTGACCTCTCATGTGATGTAGACTTTCCCCAGCATCTTCATTCGGAGATAATACCGTCATAATAACTTCTTTCAGCCGCGTCTCATCTCTGTAGAGTTTCACAGAAATTTAATCGGATATCTCACTTTACTATCATCCTCAGATAACAGACCTCCCCTCCCCCGTAGTGCCCATAACTATAATGGCCTCTGTATAATTATAATATATACTGGCCCCTCTATATTATTATTTCCAATTATATATATATATTTGTGTGTTTTTTATGTTTATTTATATTCATATATTTTTATTTTGCATATGGTGTGTCCTTTAGACTTTATAAAGGGGTCAGAAGTACCCCGAAACACGTTGTCTACCAATAAACCTGAAAAATACAAATCATCCAGTTGTGATCGTGCGCCTCCTACTGTACATACGTTCGACCGAAACAGTCAAGCGTCCTTTCTTCTTGTTCCCACTGTCTAACCCGAGTGGTGGGGTGGCTCCCACACAAGGGATTTGGAGAGATCTGGGCTGCACCAACTGTGAACCGTCTACAAACAACCGTCACTGGGGTTGCACCCAATTAGGTGCAACCACAAAAGGTGAGCAAACGAACCCTTTTTTTAGTGGATTTTCCACTTATTGAACATACTCACCCTATGAGCGCCTTTCTCTACCCTCTGGCCATCATTTGCTTTATTGTTGAGAGGGCACACCGGGTACCGGCCAAACCGATGCCTCCTGGAGCGCCACCGCGGCCGTTATTGGCGCGACTACTGATGTCTGCAGATCGAGACCTCATACTACAACTGGCCCGTCGCAAGCAAGAGCTTCGCTTTCAAAATGCAAACATCATGCTCTTCCCAGATTTTTCATCACAGCTTCAGAAGCGCAGAGCGACATTCACAGTGATAAAGAGACGTCTCCGGGACTTAATTTTTCCATACTCAATGGCCTACCCAGCCAGGCTACAGGTAGTAGACGGGGAGTCCATCAGGTTCTTCAACACCCCTGCGGAAGCTGCGGCCTGGCTGGAGGGCAAGCCGCGCCCAGCAAGATCCCCGAGATGAACACTCGTTGCAACTTCTAGATGTTATTGCCTGTCAAGGTTTTCTCTGTTGATCTCAGGGGGATTATTGAAGATATGCTATGCCAAGTGTGTGCCTTACTCATCTTATATTTCGGTGCCACTTATGTTTTGTCCTCCTAGCACCTGATATTTAATGTTCACTGCATAGCATTTGGTTTCCAGTATTGCATTGTTGCACAATGTTGTTGTTCTGCATTAGCTGTTGTAAAGCAGCACCTATAACAAGCATAACCTGTGATACACCGCAGATAAACTGCTATGGGAGGGCAGAAATACGATTGTTGGTATAGGGATGGGGGGCTCTTCCCTTAGATAGGTGTACTTACATACTATGAAGTTAGGGTACAAGTTCTTTACGTGCTACTTAACCCCTTAAGGACACAGCCTTTTTACACCTTAGGACCAGGCCATTTTTTGAAAATCTGACCAGAGTCCCTTTAAGTGCTGATAACTTTAAAACGGTTTGACTTATCCAGGCCGTTCTGAGATTGTTTTTTCGTCACATATTGTACTTCATGACACTGGTAAAATGGAGTCAAAAAAAAAATTTTTTTTGCACCAAAAAAAACCTAATTTAACAAAAATTTGAAAAAAATTAGCAAATTTCAAAGTTTCAGTTTCTCTACTTCTGTAATACATAGTAATACCCCCAAAAATTGTGATGACTTTACATTCCCCATATGTCTACTTCATGTTTGAATTGTTTTGGGAATGATATTTTATTTTTTGGGGATGTTATAAGGCTTAGAAGTTTAGAAGCAAATCTTGAAATTTTTCCGAAATTTACAAAAACTCAATTTCTAGGGACCAGTTCAGGTCTCAAGTCACTTTGCGAGGCTTACATTATAGAAACCACCCAAAAATGACCCCATCTAAGAAACTACACCCCTCAAGGTATTCAAAACTGATTTTGCATACGTTGTTAACCCTTTAGGTGTTGCACAAGAGTTATTGGCAAATAGGGAGGAAATTTGAGAATTTCATTTTTTTGTCTAATTTTTCATTTTAACCCATTTTTTCCACTAACAAACCAAGGGTTAACAGCCAAACAAGACTGTATCTTTATTGCCCTGACTCTGCCATTTACAGAAACACCCAATATGTGGCCGTAAACTACTGTACGGCCACACAGCGGGGCGTAGAGTGAAAGGTGCGCCGTTTGGTTTTTGGAAGGCTGATTTTTATGGACTGGTTTATTTACACCATGTCCCATTTGAAGCCCCCTGATGCACCCCTAGAGGAGAAACTCCCTAAAAGTGACCCCATCTAAGAAACTACACCCCTCAAGGTATTCAAAACTGATTTTACATACGTCGTTAACCCTTTAGGTGTTGCACAAGAGTTATTGGCAAATGGCGATGAAATTTGAGAATTTCATTTTTTTGCCTAATTTTCCATTTTAACCCATTTTTTCCACTAACAAAGCAAGGGTTAACAGCCAAACAAGACTGTATCTTTATTGCCCTGACTCTGCTGTTTACAGAAACACCCCATATGTGGCCGTAAACTACTGTACGGGCACACAGCGGGGCGTAGAGTGAAAGGTGCGCCGTTTGGTTTTTGGAGGGCTGATTTTGCTGGACTGTTTTTTTGGCACCATGTCCCATTTGAAGCCCCCCTGATGCACCCCTAGATTATAAACTCCATAAAAGTGACCCCATCTAAGAAACTACACCCCTCAAGGTATTCAAAACTGATTTTACAAACTTTGTTAACCCTTTAGGTGTTGCACAAGATTTAATGGAAAATAGAGATACAATTTCAAAATTTCACTTTTTTGGCAGATTTTCCATTTTAATATTTTTTTTCCAGTTACAAAGCAAGGGTTAACAGCCAAACAAAACTCATTATTTATGGCCCTAATTCTGTAGTTTACAGAAACACCCCATATGTGGTCGTAAACAGCTGTACGGGCACATGGCAGGGCGCAGAAGGAAAGGAACACCATATGGTTTTTGGAAGGCATATTTTGCTGGACTGGTTTTTTTGACACCATGTCCCATTTGAAGCCCCCCTGATGCACCCCTAGAGTAGAAACTCCAAAAAAGTGACCCCATTTTAGAAACTACGGGATAGGGTGGCAGTTTTGTTGGTACTAGTTTAGGGTACATATGATTTTTGGTTGCTCTATATTACACTTTTTGTGCGGCAAGGTAACAAGAAATAGCTTTTTTGGCACCGTTTTTTTTTTGTTATTTACAACATTCATCTGACAGGTTAGATCATGTGGTAATTTTATAGAGCAGGTTGTCACGGACGCGGAGATACCTAATATGTATACAATTTTTTTTATTTATGTACGTTTTACACAATGATTTCATTTTTAAAACCAAAAAAATGTTTTAGTGTCTCCATAGTCTAAGAGCCATAGTTTTTTCAGTTTTTGGGCGATTATCTTAAGTAGGGTCTCATTTTTTGCGGGATGAGATGACGGTTTGATTGGCATCTATTTTGGGGTGCATATGACTTTTTGATTGCTTGCTATTACACTTTTTGTGACGTAAGATGACAAAAAATGGCTTTTTTTACACCGTTTTTATTTTTATTTTTTTACGGTGGTCATCTGAGGGGTTAGATCATGTGATATTTTTATAGAGCCGGGCGATACGGACGCGGCGATACCTAATATGTATACTTTTTTTTATTTATGTAAGTTTTACACAATGATTTCATTTTTGAAACAAAAAAAATCATGTTTTAGTGTTTCCATAGTCTAAGAGCCATAGTTTTTTCAGTTTTTGGGCGATTATCTTGGGTAGGGTATGATTTTTGCGGGATGAGATGACGGTTTGATTGTTACAATTTTGGCGTACATGCGACTTTTTTGATCACTTTTATTACCTTTTTTGGGAAGTAAGGTGGGCAAAATTTCAATTTCATCATAGTTTTTTATTTTTTATTTTTATGGTGTTCACCGTTCGGGTAAAGTAACATGACCGTTTTATAGATCAGGTCGTTACGGACGCGGCGATACCAAACATGTGTAGGGAATTTTATTTTTTTCATTTTTTATCAGTGATAAATGTGTTTTTTGATTTTTACTTTTTTTTCACTTTTATTCACTTTTTTTTGACCCAGACCCACTTGGTTCTTGAAGATCCAGTGGGTCTGATGTCTGAATAATACAGTACAGTACAATATATATTGTTCTGTACTGTATTTTACTTACACTGAACAGATCTATGCCATTCAGCACAGATCTGTTCAGCACCATGGACAGCAGGACGCCTGAGAGGCGTCCTGTTGCCATGGGAACCTTCCCCGTCTGCTCAGTACTGCTCAGAACTTCGCAGACGGGGAAGGGTAAGGAGGGGATCTCTCGGGGGGCTCTCTGGGGGCTCTCTCCCTCCCCATCGGGGGGCTGCAAAGGCACAGCAGCCCCCCGATGGGAGAGGGAGGGAGCTCCCTGCGCTGTTAACCTTTTCCATACAGCGGTCCGTACGGACCGCTGTATGGAAAGGGTTAAACGGCTGACATCGCATCGCAGATGTCAGCCGTTTATACCAGGGTGCCAGCAATGTGCTGGCACCCTGGTATCCCCACTAGACACCAACGATTATACAAGGGGAGGCGGGCGGGGGATCGCGATCCCGCCTGCCGCACCGCCCGCCTCCCGCACCGCCCACACCGCCCGCAACCCTCCCCCTGCACCTCCCGCCACCATAAAAATCATTCGGGGGTGCAGGGGGGGGTAAATAAAACTTTTTTTATGGCATATAAAGTTTCTGATCCCTGCGGTCAGGGACTGCGGGGACCAGAAACTTCAGAAATCGCAGCAAACCGCAGGTCTGAATTGACCTGCGGTTTGCCGCGATCGCCGACATGGGGGGGTCACGGGACCCCCCCGCGCATTTAGCCTAGGTGCCTGCTCGATGATTTGAGCAGGCACCGGGTTCCGATCACTGCCAGCCGCACGGCAGTGATCGAAAATACACAGGGCGTACATGTACGCCCTGTGTCCTTAAGTACCAGGGCACAAGGGCGTACCTGTACGCCCTATGTCCTTAAGAGGTTAAGTTCGTTATAGTGCGAAGGGTTAAGTTAACCAATAGCACACCCCGTACACTGTTGTGCCACACAGGACCTACCACCGAGTATCCCGTTGCATATATGTAATGCCCCGGATACCTGGTGCTAGATCTGTCTCTTAGATGACTCTTAATGAATCAATGTTAAATGTTTGGATTTTCTTAGTTCTTAACTACCATTGCATACTTACATATGTACTATCATATCATGTGAGAGGTATGAAGATGTATAACCGGAGGTGGGCGTATGTAATAGAGCGTAGGGAGCGACATGCATGTTTTATGATGTTACAATGGCAGACATAAGGTTAATGTCTTGGAATGTCAGGGGCCTTGGGAGTGTTAGGAAACGCACCATGGTGTTCTCAGTGATCGGTCAGTTTAACCCTCATATCTTGTGCCTACAAGAGACCCATTTACATCCTGACAAGACTAGGAGATTATGTAAATCTTGGGTCCAGTGGTCTCGCCATTCATGCTACTCTAATCTGGCTAGGGGAGTTTCTCTTATGGTGCATAAATCCCTAAGATGGGAGGTGGAGAAACTACAGATGCGGGAAGGTATATTTTTGTGGCAGCATATATTAATTGCATACTATATGTTATATTGGGGATCTATGTCCCTCCTCCTTCCTCCCTCCAAGTAATACATCAGGCGATATGTTTCGCGGCCACTTTTCCCTCAGCACGGATTATATGGATGGGGGATTTTAACATGACCCTACACCCTCTACTGGACAGATTTTATGGTGAGGAGCAGCCACGAGGGGGTGCTCAATCGGAATCACCATTGTCCAAATTGATGACGGAGGTGGGATGGGTGGACTTATGGCGCCTTAAGCACCCTGACGATCTTGCTTACTCATGTCAGTCAGCTAGTCACAACTCCTTTCTTCCGCATTGACTATGTATTTGGTGGTTCCACTGTGTGCTCACTCCCTTATCAAGTGGAGTATGGAGCTAGAGGGGTGTCGGACCACAACCCTATGCTACTGTCTCTATTGATGAATGTGAGGGCATGGGGCGTTCCATGAGAGTGCACCCTTTTTGGCTTACACTGTTCCCGCCTTCGGGTCGTATCCCGGACCAACTGTCTGTGTTTTTGTCCGACCACGCTTCTTATAATGATAGGTCAATGGTGTAAGAGACGCTGAAGGCATACTTGAGAGGGTGCTTGACAGTGGTGACTCTAGGAACAATATATAGGGGGGGCACAAAGATACCACAGTCAAAAATGGGGGGGCAAAAACAAATTAAGTATATATAAATAAGATTACAAAATACGGAGAATTGCGGTCTGCAGGGATACATTTATACTAAAACTATTTACTTACAAATGAAGCCATTCAGTCGTCTGCTGTGCCGTCCTCTGCTTGCTTCTGCGGATTCTTTCCCCTTCTTTCTGTCTCTCATCAGTGCGCAGGCGCACTGTTATGGTGGATCTGTGGAAGACACACTGTTATGGGGGCATCTGTGGATGACACTGTTATTATGCCTCTTATTAGCCCCCAATGCCTTTCATCACTCCCATATCAGCCCCCATGCCTCTCATTAGCCCCCATATCAGCCCTTATGCCTCATTAGCCCCCATATGCTGCCTCTCATCATTAGCCCCCATATGCTGCCTCTCATCATTAGCCCCATATGCCTCTCATCATTAGCCCCATATGCCTCTCATCATTAGCCCCCCAAATGCCTCTCATCATTAGCCCCCCAAATGCCTCTCATCATTAGCCCCATATGCCTCTCATCATTAGCCCCCCAAATGCCTCTCATCATTAGCCCCCCAAATACCTCTCATCATTAGCCCCCCAAATGCCTCTCATCATTAGCCCCCTTATGCCTCTCATCATTAGCCCCCAAATGCCTCTCATCATTAGCCCCCCAAATGCCTCTCATCATTAGCCCCCCAAATGCCTCTCATCATTAGCCCTGGCCCCCCATATACCTTTCATCATTAGCCCCCCTTATGCCCCCAGCAGCCACATATTTTATAAAATAAAAAAAACACTTACCTCTCCTGCTCCTGGACGCCGCCTGCCTCTCCTCAGTCGACTGTGCTCTGAACAGGCGCGCACAGCGTGAGATCACAGAGCGCCCTCACGCTGTGCGCAGCCCTGCACAGCCGACAGCCGAGGACCAGGAAGTGGTGAGTACAGAGCGTTCACCACTTCCTGGTCTCTCGGTTCTAATGAGCGCTTCCATAATGGAAGCGCTCATTAGTATTCACCTGGGGGAATCAGCGGGGGGGCAAAGGACAACATGGGGGGGCGATTGCCCCCCCTCGCCCCCCCCTAGTGACGCCACTAGTGCTTGAGATCCTCTATCTCCTTCATCAAATGTAACTCTGCTAAACAAGAAAAAGACCTGGCTGAGGAATGTGCTGAGATGGACAGGCTGTATGTTGCGGATCCAACGCCCCAGAATAGGGAGAAGTGGTTACAAATCGGTAGACGATACCTTACTTTATTACATGAAAAAGCCGAGCGCAAAATGTTTTTTACTAAGCAATCTTATTTTGAACTCGGCAACCAGTCTAGTAAGTTGCTGGCGCATATAGTTCACCAGAATCCGGCATCTCCTGCTATCTTGCGTATTCGAGATGGCAAGGATCCAGTTGATTGTGGATCATATAGGCCCATATCGCTATTAAACCTGGACTACAAAATCTTGGCTAAGATTTTGGCACAGCGGTTGAATGGGGTTATTCTAAACCTTTTTCACCCGGATCAGTCTGGATTCTTGCCTGGCAGGTCCACAACGAATAATATCCGTAGAGTACAGATTGTCACTCAAATAGGCCTTCAATGGGGGAGTCAGTGGGCCCTGGCGTCTTTGGACACTGCCAAGGCCTTTGACTCAGTGGAATGGCCATACCTACTGGCTGCCTTGGAATGCTTTGGGATAGGTCCCGCATTTATTAGGTGGATATCAATACTGTATAAACGACCTTCAGCTGGCATCCTGGTGAATGGTATGTGTTCCGCGAACTTTGATCTGGGTCGTGGGACCAGGCAAGGATGCCCGTTGTCGCCACTACTATTCGCCTTAGCGATCGAACCTTTAGCTATCCGTATTAGATCCAATGCTCAATTTAAGGGGGTATCTATAGGTGATCAGGAGGACAGAGTGGGACTATACGCGGATGACATGGTACTGTTTATGTCAGATGTGGAATCCACGTTACCTCGAGGGGATTTATCTCTGCTCTTTACACTCACTCGCTGAGCACCAAGATGCATAAGGCCCCCCTCTTAGTACTATCCAAATGGGAAACTCTAATACCGGGTATCACGAATGAGGAAATTAGTGACCTATTAGAATCTCCTGTACTGGTTTCCCCGTCCATTACCAATAAATTTATACAGCTATGTATTATCCACCAAAGCTATCTATCTCCCGCCCGGTTACAAAAGATGGGCAAATTGTCACACTCTAGGTGTCATAGGTGCGACCCGGAAGGGGCAACTTTCTGGCATCTTATATGGGAATGTCCGTCTGACATCACAAGCTTTCTTTCTATGCTTACGCATCTCCCGGTAGCACTAACCCCACAAATATGCCTGTTTGGTATACTTGAGGAAGAGGTATATCCTCACCATGTCAGAATCCTCTTGAGAGAGACATTGTTTCTCACACGGAACGCAATTGCGATTCGTTGGATGGGTGAGAGACGCCCTTCTTTTAACCAATAGAAAGTACTTGTGAATAATGTGGTATCCTTTGAGAATATTGTATTCAAGAATCGGGGTTGCCCCCAGAAATTCAGTAAAGTATGGGGATCCTGGCGTTCATCTGTGCAAACTATGTATTCAGCTCCTAGATTCTCTGACAATCTTACGCAATGTTAGGATAAGATGGATATGTACTCACCACACGTATGTGTTTTGTCAAATATGATTGCTTTGCACATGTTTTACAAACGTGAATTGTCATCTCACCTTTATTGATATTGGTATGTATATGGTACTGTTTATGTATTTGAATGTCTTATTGACCTTCATGTATATTGATGTTCTTTGAACTTCTCTAATGATTCGTTCAATAAAACGAGTTAAAAAAAAAAGAGCTTCTGCCCGACAGGAGTCCGATATGGCGCGGGACTGCATCAGTCTGGAGGCTGCATATGTCGCTAACCCTTCTGATTCTAACAAGCATGCATGGCTTTCCCAGGACCGCCAGTACCTCAACCTCCTGAAAGAAAAGGCTCAACATAAACTTTTCTTCACTAAGCAATCATATTTTAAATTAGGTAATCAGTCCAGTAAATTATTAGCACACATAGTACACCAAAACCAACGTTCTCCTGCGGTGTTGAAAATCTATAGCATCACAGGATCCACGTTGATCGAAACAGAGGCGATTGCTCACCGCTTCCATGAGCTTTATCAAGATCTTTATAGATCTCACTTACAGGTCCCCATAAGTGAAACAGAGGTAAACCTTTCTGCATTGGCTTTACCTCAGCTTTCTCCCCAAGATGTGGGCTCTCTGGACGCCCCTATTACGTCTGAGGAAATTAAATTGGCAATCTCATCTAAGTCCAATGATGGTATTCCATTGGAAGTGTATACCAAATATATGGACCCACTTATAGAGCCCCTCAAACAGATGTATGCCAAGGCGCTTTCCGAATACACCCTACCCCTGTCATTGTATGATGCTACTATAATAGTTATCTTAAAACCGGACAAAAATCCGCTAAAATGTCGGTCGTATAGACCAATATCTCTGCTTAATATTGAATAATATCATAAGATTTTAGCAAAAATAAAAAATACAGATTGAATAAATGTATCCTGAGTATCGTCCACTCTGATCAATCTGGCTTTATGCCGGGGAAATCGACATTGGAAAACATTAGAAGAGTCCAGGTTTTGGCACAAATAGGTACCACACAACAACAAAGATGGGCCTTTGTGTCTCTTGACGCAGCTAAGGCTTTTGATTCGGTTGAATGGCCATATCTTCTGAAAACTCTCAGAAGATTTGGTTTTGGCCCGGTTTTCATCAAATGGGTATCTATTTTGTATAAGAATCCCAGGTCTAATGTTAACGTGAATGGTATCCCCTACTCTTACTTCACTCTCGGTAGGGGCACTAGACAGGGGTGCCCATTATCACCCCTATTATTCGCGTTGGCCATTGAACCATTGGCGATTAGTATAAGACAAGATTAAATGTTTTGTGGCATTGTCCTGGGAGACAGGGAGGACAGAGTATGGCAGATACTCTGGTCTTTGTATAAACTGGTCGAAATCTTTTTTTCTTTCCACTATACAAGGGCCATGATAGAACCACTTTTTTGAGCTGCCTATCGTTCAACATTTTAAATACTTAGGAATTACAATCACCAAAGACTCAGGATCTTTTCATTCCTTGAACACACTTTCATTGTTGACATATTGCAGAGATAAGTTCAAACTTTGGGGATCACTCCCACTGTCAGTTGCGGGCCGCATAAATCTTATAAAGATGATTGTTATTTTGGAACATACCCCTATACTGTCTCTAATAGATTTTTTCATCAGCTGAACTCATTATTCTCACCATTTATTTGGGGATCAGGAAGACCCAAATTATCACTATCCACTCTAATTCGTCCTAAACCCAATGGAGGTAAGTCTTTACCCGACTTACGCATCTCCCGGTAGCACTAACCCCACAAATATGCCTGTTTGGTATACTTGAGGAAGAGGTATATCCTCACCATGTCAGAATCCTCTTGAGAGAGACATTGTTTCTCACACGGAACGCAATTGCGATTCGTTGGATGGGTGAGAGACGCCCTTCTCTTAACCAATAGAAAGTACTTGTGAATAATGTGGTATCCTTTGAGAATATTGTATTCAAGAATCGGGGTTGCCCCCAGAAATTCAGTAAAGTATGGGGATCCTGGTGTTCATCTGTGCAAACTATGTATTCAGCTCCTAGATTCTCTGACAATTTTACGCAATGTTAGGATAAGATGGATATGTACTCACCACACGTATGTGTTTTGTCAAATATGATTGCTTTGCACATGTTTTACAAACGTGAATTGTCATCTCACCTTTATTGATATTGGTATGTATATGGTACTGTTTATGTATTTGAATGTCTTATTGACCTTCATGTATATTGATGTTCTTTGAACTTCTCTAATGATTCGTTCAATAAAACGAGTTAAAAAAAAAAGAGCTTCTGCCCGACAGGAGTCTGATATGGCGCGGGACTGCATCAGTCTGGAGGCTGCATATGTCGCTAACCCTTCTGATTCTAACAAGCATGCATGGCTTTCCCAGGACCGCCAGTACCTCAACCTCCTGAAAGAAAAGGCTCAACATAAACTTTTCTTCACTAAGCAATCATATTTTAAATTAGGTAATAAGTCCAGTAAATTATTAGCACACATAGTACACCAAAACCAACGTTCTCCTGCGGTGTTGAAAATCTATAGCATCACAGGATCCACGTTGATCGAAACAGAGGCGATTGCTCACCGCTTCCATGAGTTTTATCAAGATCTTTATAGATCTCACTTACAGGTCCCCATAAGTGAAACAGAGGTAAACCTTTCTGCATTGTCTTTACCTCAACTTTCTCCCCAAGATGTGGGCTCTCTGGACGCCCCTATTACGTCTGAGGAAATTAAATTGGCAATCTCATCTAAGTCCAATGATGGTATTCCATTGGAAGTGTATACCAAATATATGGACCCACTTATAGAGCCCCTCAAACAGATGTATGCCAAGGCGCTTTCCGAATACACCCTACCCCTGTCATTGTATGATGCTACTATAATAGTTATCTTAAAACCGGACAAAAATCCGCTAAAATGTCGGTCGTATAGACCAATATCTCTGCTTAATATTGAATAATATCATAAGATTTTAGCAAAAATAAAAAATACAGATTGAATAAATGTATCCTGAGTATCGTCCACTCTGATCAATCTGGCTTTATGCCGGGGAAATCGACATTGGAAAACATTAGAAGAGTCCAGGTTTTGGCACAAATAGGTACCACACAACAACAAAGATGGGCCTTTGTGTCTCTTGACGCAGCTAAGGCTTTTGATTCGGTTGAATGGCCATATCTTCTGAAAACTCTCAGAAGATTTGGTTTTGGCCCGGTTTTCATCAAATGGGTATCTATTTTGTATAACAATCCCAGGTCTAATGTTAACGTGAATGGTATCCCCTACTCTTACTTCACTCTCGGTAGGGGCACTAGACAGGGGTGCCCATTATCACCCCTATTATTCACGTTGGCCATTGAACCATTGGCGATTAGTATAAGACAAGATTAAATGTTTTGTGGCATTGTCCTGGGAGACAGGGAGGACAGAGTATGGCAGATACTCTGGTCTTTGTATAAACTGGTCGAAATCTTTTTTTCTTTCCACTATACAAGGGCCATGATAGAACCACTTTTTTGAGCTGCCTATCGTTCAACATTTTAAATACTTAGGAATTACAATCACCAAAGACTCAGGATCTTTTCATTCCTTGAACACACTTCCATTGTTGACATATTGCAGAGATAAGTTCAAACTTTGGGGATCACTCCCACTGTCAGTTGCGGGCCGCATAAATCTTATAAAGATGATTGTTATTTTGGAACATACCCCTATACTGTCTCTAATAGATTTTTTCATCAGCTGAACTCATTATTCTCACCATTTATTTGGGGATCAGGAAGACCCAAATTATCACTATCCACTCTAATTCGTCCTAAACCCAATGGAGGTAAGTCTTTACCCGACATGCATCTGTACTACATGGCAAACCAACTGAGATATTTGAAATCCTGGTTACTCCCTAGGATCCAGATGTCAAACTCAGAGGCCCATTTGGCTTTCTACCTAAATACCCAATACTTTTGGCCGGTGTTAGAAAACCCCCAATTATTTCCACGTCTATTGTTACCCATTCATAGAGTGGCCATCCAAGTATGGACGGCAGCGAAGAAATTATGTGAGGACGTAATGGAGGGGCTCCCACTATGGGATAACCCTCTGTTTCCTGATTTATTGTCATTTCATGATGCCCCTTCTTAGAGAAGTCACAATATTTGTCACAAAGAGGATATCTATCGAAGCAAAGTAGTCATGTCTTTTACCGATCTCCAGACTAGACTCCAACTACCTCATAATGCATTTTATCGCTACCTACAGCTCAGGCATGCTCTCAACACTCAATTCCCGGGAGGTCCTTCTATATCTAAATTTCCCCTAATAGGAGTCCTGAAGTCACAGGGCCCTAAGGGGCTCATCTCTTTCATATACACTCATCTGATAAATACCCAAATTAATTCTACTTAATTGCCTGTGATGCATAAATGGCAAAATCTGATCCCTGACTTAACAGAGGATGATATATCCGAGGTCTTGGAATCAGCTATGTATGTTTCCCCGGCAATCAATAATAGACTCATACAGGTGTGCATTGTTCATCGGAGCTATTTATCCCCAGTTAGGTTAAATGAGGAGATTGAATCACACTAGATGCCATAGATGTGCCAAGGAGAACGAAGATTTTTGGCATCTCATATGGGCTTGCCCTTACATTAAGACATTCTGGTCGGAAGTCACCAACTTCCTTTCTGGACTGATCCATATACCGGTCCCCATGGACCCTAACTTGTGTCTACTAAACGTACTAGACGATGAGATATATACCCACTATACTAAAACCTTCCTTCGGGAAACACTATTTTTGGCAAGAAAAGCGATAGTTCTAAGATGGATGGGGGATCGTGCTACCTCAGTTTCTCAATGGAAAGGTTTAATCAACACAATTATCCCGTACGAAAATATTGTTTATAAGCATAGGAAGTGTGAACCTAAGTTTGAAAAAGTTTGGGGAGCCTGGTGTTCTTCTCCAAATACATTGCATTCTATGTCTTTTATACAAACCTAATTACCTTCAGGTTCATAGATCATTAGGTTTGGGCAACAACCTTTATTATATACTTGTCCAGTTATTTTTGCTTCTCACCTATATTCTGAAGTAAATGTGCTGATGCATTTGTAAACCTGCTGCTTATGTATACAATTGAATGTCACTATATCCTGGCTTATTGGTGCAATCAGTCATGACAATAGGCGGATTGAATGTCATTTATATCTATTTTTTTTATTGACATGTACTGATCCCCAATGTACAACGGTAACATTTATCGTCTGTTACTTACATGACAATCTCAATGTCTGTTATATCTACTTTACTTGTTCAATAAAACGAGTAAAAAAAAAAATCTGACATCATATAGTACACGACAATCTCGTTCTAACAAAGCTAGAACCAGCCCTGTACCTCACATGGATCCAGAGATCTCCCCATTCTCTGCTCTAATTGTTCCTAATTATTTTCAGCCTGGCGACTCAATGGAACGTGTCCTTTCTGCTGCTGCTCTCTCCCTGTAACTGCAATAGCTTCTAACAGAACATATGGCAGGTTGCAGTTGAAGATTTAAACTGAGCATGTGCGACCAGCTCAGTGAGACAAAAAAATAAGAAAAAGAACAAACAGCAGGTGGCGCTATACAGATACATTTTATTGAATAACTCACTGGCTATATTACATTTTTAAGTACATGCAACTACAAAAGTATTCAGATCCTGGTGCTGGTTTGAAAAATGTAGAATATGTTTTGTGACACAACCCCTTTAAATAGTATAGGACTCAAAGTTCAAAGCCATTGCGCTGTGTTCATGTCTCATCTCCTTATTGTGTAAAGCTTTTATACTAATCTATTTTTTCATTAAAAGATATTTTTTTTTGTTAAAAATTATAAATTGTCATTCTTTAAAGCGAAGGTTATCTGATGATCTTAAACGATATATCAGTATAAATAAGCAGTCTGTGCCTTTAGTGTGATTGCACTGTAGATATGGAGAACTTACAGTGTATTCATTCCAGACAGGAAGCATTAATGATATGTAGGTTCCCCCTGTAACAGGGAGAAGTCTGTCAATCAGGAATACATTAGATTCCTGTTGCTGGCATTGGCCTGAAACAAGTAAACTGTATGTTTTCATATATGCAAATGAGCCTCTAGGAGCAACAGGGGCGTTTCTGTTACACCTAGAGCCTCCGCTCTCTCTGCAACTGCCGCGCCCTCTGCACTTTGATTGACAGGAGAAGGCAGAAGGGTCGTTGAACCAAGGAGTTATTGTGATTGCCTGGAGCCGGGAAGGAATTTTTACCCCTAAGACCTCTTTCACACGGGCGTTGCGGGAAAAGGTGCGGGTGCGTTGCGGGGACATGCACGATTTTTCTGCGCAAGTGCAAAACATTGTAATGCGTTTTGCACGCGCGTGAGAAAAATCGGCATGTTTGGTACCCAAACCCAAACTTCTTCACAGAAGTTTAGGCTTGGGATCGGTGTTCTGTAGATTGTATTATTTTCCCTTATAACATGGTTATAAGGGAAAATAATAGCATTCTGAATACAGAATGCATAGTACAATAGCGCTGGAGGGGTTAAAAGATTTTTAAAAATAATTTAACTCACCTTAATCCACTTGCTCGCGCAGCCCGGCTTCTCTTCTTTGCTGTGGAAAAGGACCTGAGGTGACGTCACTCCTCATCACATGGTCCATCACATGATCTTTTAACATGGTGATGGATCATGTGATGGACCATGTGATGACCGGAGTGACGTCACTACAGGTCCTTTTCCTGTACACAGCAAAGAAGAAAACAGAAGAGAAGCCGGGCTGCGCGAGCAAGTGGATTAAGGTGAGTTAAATTATTTTTTCTTTTATTTTAACCCCTCCAGCCCTATTGTATTCAGAATGCTATTATTTTCCCTTATAACCATGTTATAAGGGAAAATAATAAAGATCGGGTCCCCATCCCGATCGTCTCCTAGCAATCATGTGTGAAAATCGCACCGCATCCGCACTTGCTTGCGGATGCTTGCGATTTTCACGCAGCCCAATTCACTTCTATGGGGCCTGCGTTGCGTGAAAAACGCACAAAATAGAGCTTGCTGCGATTTTCACGCAACGCAACGCACAAGTGATGCGTGAAAATCACTGCTCATGTGAACAGCTCCATAGAAATGAATGGGTCCTGATTCAGTGCGGGTGCAATGCGTTCAACTCACGCATTGCACCTGCACGGAAATCTCGCCCGTGTGAAAGGGGCCTAAAAGCAGGAAAATTGGTTTCTACTTCATGGAATTTTTTTGCCTTCCTTTGGATCAACTTAGAGGATAACTGGTTGAACTGGATGGATGGATGTGTTTTTTTCAGCCTTATTAATGTATGGGGGTAATACTGATCTTCCTACAGTGGTCTGTTAGTAACAGTTTGGTGGTAATATTCAGTCACTATTTAGTTGTATTACTAGTCATGGTGCGGCATTATCTGGATTGGGGGCCACTCAGGTGACGGGTGCTGACCCCCTATCTATGCCCCGGAGTCATGTCACTGATTATCACACTCAGACTCTCTAGCCGACCGATGACATCACAGATAGTGTGATAGAAGCAGTATCGTGCCAGGATTCTAATGATGACATCACAAAGGGTGGCTTAGTATGAGAGCGGCCATCTTGAATGTACTTTATTAACCTACCCTTAATGGAGTATTACCTGGGGGGATCATTTATTTTGAGACTTGTACTAGTTTTCCGGCTATAATAACAGTCACAAACTTTAGCACATGCTGATTTTATGGAAGAATTTGTAACTTTAAATATTACACTTAAATATTGGTAACTCGCCCCTTCAGGATCCAGCTCTGAGCTTACTTAATATACCCTTAGAATAGCCATAGAAAATAGGGTCTGAGTACGATTTGTGCAATTTGATAATTAAGAGAAATAAAACACAATTTTTAAAAACATTTAAAAAAACACTATGCTTATTTATAAAAGGTTTTAAATGAATTTTCTGCAGCTCTGGCTCCGTCTTCAGGATTGGCTGGATTCAGGTCTGCTAACTTGTAGAGAGGAGGTCGGGGGTCGCACCTCTGGCAGATTTTCAGGGACAGAATATTGTCACCAGAGGTTCCTGATGTTATTTTGTAGTCGGATCCTAGAAGAGAAAATACCTAAATAAAAAAACTGTTTACAAAAACACAAGGAAAAGACGGAGGGAAGCGGCTAAACTTACCGGACCTGGTGGTGCTCTGCTCGTCTTCATTGGAATTTCAGATGGTTTGGATGGTAAAACCATCTATAGATGGTAAGTGGGCCCCAAGGGGTAGATGGTAAGTGGGCCCCAAGGGGTAGATGGTAAGTGGGCCCCAAGGGGAAGATGGTAAGTGGGCCCAAAGAGGTAGATGGTAAATTGCCCCAAGGTGTAGATGGTAAGTGGGCCCCAAGCTGCAGATGGTAAATGGCCCCAAGCCGCAGATGGTAAATGGCCCCAGGCGGCAGATGGTAAGTGGGGCCAAGCAGCAGATGTTATATGGTGGCCAAGGGGCAGATGGTATAGTAAGGGCCTATCGGCAGATGTTACAGCCGGCGGCAGATGTTACAGGATGGCCGCTTTCTCTTCCGGGTACTTTTGGCCCTGATGTTAGTGGTGTTCCCCGGAAGGTCCTCCATCTCCACATCGTCCGGATACTGGCGAGGGCCAACATCCATTTTGTCATCATCACCGTGATCGGACTTCATCTCAACATCATCGGCATACTGTCGAGGGCCGACATCCATTTTCTCTACAGGATTCATCACAGGAATCGTCTTTGGCATCAACCTCCTCTTCTTCCCCATGGTGAGAGCCAGCTAGAGATACTGACACTGCTGTCAGGGCGTGACCCCAATTTATGGGATTAGACCACACCCCCTGATTATTATGTCATAAGTAAATGAGTCATGCCCCATTATGACATCACAAGTAAAATGGTCATGCAAGAGGAGGGGGGGGGGCCAGGGTGACAAGCATCTATTGATGACATCACAAGAAGATCCTTAGCATGAGAGCGGCCATATTGGATGTACTGGACTCACATTTTTAATATCACATCATGTACATACATGTTCTTGCCTGAAATTTTCTTCATGTTTGTTCATTCTCTTCACATAGATTTTGGGATGAGGGGTGGGATATATGACCCCAGGGGATTTTGGTCCTTATAGAAGCCAATCACATCGCAGCTTTCATTTCATATTTGGCTCTTTGAAAATAAAAGCTGCGCTGTGATTGGACGCTATGGGCAACAAAGACAGTTTTACTGTTAATCTGACCCGATGTGTTAGATGATGGGAGTGATATAATGTGTAAGAGATGATGGGAGTGATGAATTATGTATAAGATGATGGGAGATATGCATTGTGTGTGACATGATGGGAATAAAACATTGGTTGTACGATGATGGGGGTGAAAAACTGTGTATGGGAGGATGGGAGTGATACATTGTGTGCGAAATGATTGGCGTGCTTACAGATATTTATCTATAATGTAATATTTTCACAATAAAAAAAATATTTTAAAGATATTTCTGATACTTTACAGTGGATTATTGTGTAATATACAGGACTATACATGGGGTGCAGTGTAATATACAGGACTATACATGGGGGGCAGTATAATATACAGGACTATACATGGGGTGCAGTGTAATATACAAGACTATACATGGGGTACAGTATAATATACAGACTATACATGGGGTACAGTATAATATACAGGAAGAAACATGGGATGCAGTGTAATATACAGGACTATACATGGGGTGCAGTGTAATATACAGGACTATACATGGGGTACAGTACAATATACAGGGCTAAATATGGGGTGCAGTGTAATAAACAGGACTATACATGGGGTGCAGTGTAATATACAGGATTACACATGAGGTGTAGTATAATATACAGGACTACACATGAGGTGCAGTATAATATACAGGACTATACATGGAGTGCAGTGTAATACACAGGACTATACATAGGGGGCAGTATAATATACAGGACTATACATGAAGTGCAGTATAATATACAGGACTATACATGGAGTGCAGTGTAATATACAGGACTATACATGGGTTGCAGTGTAATATACAGGACTATACATGGGGTGCAGTACAATATACAGGACTATACATGGGGTGCAGTATAATATACAGGACTATACATGAGGTGCAGTATAATATACTGGACTACACATGAGGTGCAGTTTAATATACAGGACTGTACATGGGGTGCAGTATAATATACAGGACTGTACATGGGGTGCAGTGTAATATACAGGACTACACATGAGGTGCAGTATAATATACAGGACTACACATGAGGTGCAGTATAATATACAGGACTACACATGAGGTGCAGTATAATATACTAGACTATACATGGGGTGCAGTGTAATATACAGGACTATACATGGGGTGCAGTATAATATACAGGACTATACATGGGGTGCAGAGTAATGTACAGGACTATACATGGGGTGCAGTGTAATGTACAGGACTATACATGGGGTGCAGTATAATATACAGGACTATACATGGGGTGCAGTATAATATACAGGACTACACATGAGGTGCAATATAATATACAGGACTGTACATGGGGTGCACTGTAATATACAGGACTACACATGAGGTGCAGTATAATATACAGAACTATACATGGAGTGCAGTATAATATACAGGACTACACATGAGGTGCAGTATAATATACAGGACTATACATGGGGTGCAGTGTAATATACAGGACTATACATGGGATGCAGTATAATATACAGGACTATACATGGGGTGCAGTAAAATATACAGGACTATACATGGGGTGCAGTGTAATATACAGGACTATACATGGGGTGCAGTGTAACATACAGGACAATACATGGGGTGCAGTATAATATACAGTACTATACATGGGGTGCAGTGTAATGTACAGGATTATACATGGGGTGCAGTATAATGTACAGGACTATACATGGGGTGCAGTATAATATACAGGACTATACATGGGGTGCAGTATAATATACAGGACTACACATGAGGTGCAGTATAATATACAGGACTACACATGAGGTGCAGTATAATATACAGGACTATACATGGGGTGCAGTATAATATACAGGACTACACATGAGGTGCAGTATAATATACAGGACTACACATGAGGTGCAGTATAATATACAGGACTATACATGGGGTGCAGTATAATATACAGGACTATACATGAGGTGCAGTGTAATATACAGGACTATATATGGGGGGCAGTATAATAGACAGGACTATACATGGGGTGCAGTGTAATTTACAGGACTATACATGGGGTGCAGTGTAATATACAGGACTATACATGGGGAGCAGTATAATATACAGGACTATACATGGGTATAGGTCACCCAGGACGGTAATCCCATGATCCTTCCAAAACTGCTTATCCATCCCAGTTTGAAGAGAAGGAAACATAGGGTTTTCCCATAAGGGTATATTGGGGGTCAGTCCTACATAAGAATGCATTCTCTTGCCAGCATCCCACACCTGAATAGCTAGTTTGTGTACGGGTAAGAGTGCTCGGCTGAAAAGTTTTGGCTGTTCCAGCACTGGCCACAACGAGGAGATATCCAAAAATGCAGCCAGCTGCCTTTCTGCTGTAACCAGATCATTCTCCGAGGAGATCCATGATCTCAACTGTCTTAATTGTCCCGCCAGATAATATAAATATAAGTCAGGCAAGGACATACCTCTGTTTCCTCTAGGGCGACATAGCACGTCAATGGATAACTTAGGTCTATTATTGCCCCAGATAAACAGAGACATTAGTGACTTATAGCGCTGGAATATCTTTTTGGGGACAATGAAAGGTGCATGCTCTAACACATATAACCACTTAGGTAGTATAATTAACTTAATCTGATTTATTCGACCCGGAACGGACAGTGGGAGACCACCCCATGTCATCAGCGTATAGTCCCACTCTGTCCTCCTGATCACCTATAGATACCCCCTTAAATTGAGCATCGGATCTAATATGGATAGCTAAAGGTTCGATCGCTAAGGCGAATAGTAGTGGCGACAACGGGCATCTTTGCCTGGTCCCACGACCCAGATCAAGGTTCGCGGAACACATACCATTCACCAGGATACCAGCTGAAGGTCATTTATATAGTATTGATATCCACCTAATAAATGCGGGACCTATCCCAAAGCATTCCAAGGCAGCCAGTAGGTATGGCCATTCCACTGAGTCAAAGGCCTTGGCAGTGTCCAAAGACGCCAGGGCCCACTGACTCCCCCATTGAAGGCCTATTTGAGTGACAACCTGTACTCTACGGATATTATTCGTTGTGGACCAGCCAGGCAAGAATCCAGAATGATCCGGGTGAATAAGGTTTAGAATAACCCCATTCAACCGCTGTGCCAAAATCTTAGCCAAGATTTTGTAGTCCAGGTTTAATAGTGATATGGGCCTATATGATCCAGAATCAACTGGATCCTTGCCTGGTTTAAGGAGTATCACAATGGTAGCTTCGTACAGTGAAGGCGGCAGGGTACCTTTCGAAAAGGAGTCATGGTACATTTGTATTAAAGGAGGGGTGTAACGGATCACCTGGCACCCCGACTGAGTACCTCCATTGACAGTTGCTCCTAGCGTTTTCCTGAGGTTTCCAAGCACTCTGGCAGACACCACAATCACCGAACCGAAGAAGCCTATAAATCCTCTTCAAGCATATGAATGCTGTAGACAGTGGAATAGGAAACCATACGAATAGGTTTACACTCCTAGCAGTCAAACTGGGACAGCATGCAATAAATCCTCCCCCAAGAATGAGACGACACTTCACCTTGAGGGTTAAAACAGGAACTCACTTTATTTAGACACAGCACACCTACTTTAAACCCACCAGCCTCATTTACATACAATAGGGTACCTAGGACTATGGTACAAGGAAGGGTGGGGCCAGACAATAGCAAGGGCTGATGGGAGATTGAGGAGGGACAGAACAGCTGGTTTAAACTGGTGTCCCTGCGACAACACATTGCTGGGGAAACAATGGGACAGGAAAAAGGGGGAGGAGAAGAGGCACAGAACAGCCATGCCTGTAACCTAGCAACCATTACAGTAAGAGCAAGATATATACAGTCCACAATACACAGCAATACAATCCAACCAAACCCACAATAACATACATAATATCCAAGACAGCCCGAATGCAATCCGCCACACAGTCTTAAAGGGCATTGTTCCCAAAAGTCATAACATGTCCACGGATGGCCATTAAAGGGCCAGTAGCAGCAATATAAAATACCACACGCCCTCCAGTCGGTCTGGGGCTCTGATAGTCAGCCGGCCTTTCTCCAAGGGTGTAGTTGTCACTATGGCCCCCTGCCACTTGTGCCTAGTTGTAGATCTATGGCTTGGGGGGAAGGTAACCAGGGTGCCCTCTCCCCTGGTTGAACAAAGCTGTTGCTGGGGGGAAGGGGTAACAGGCTCCTCTCTCTGCGACACCCTCCCTTGTTGTAGGGGAAAACAGACTGCCTCTCCTTCCAATACATTGTCGTGTTGTTGTGGACCAGGACAGACTGTCCATATCTCCAGTGGTGCAGGTACAGAGACTACAGTCCCATCTGCACTGTTGTGGGGCTTACTGTCTCCCCTTGGTGTGCTAGGTAAACCGCTGGGGCTACTTGGGGAACAGCGGCCAGCGGCGTTCTGCACTGATGCCAGCACTTCTACTGGGGCGAGGGGGGTACAAGCCAGTCCTGTAACAAGGGGTCGGTGGAGCAGAGGCTAGCGGCGCTCTGCCCGGATGCCAGCTCTTCTGCTGGAGGGACTGGAGTACAGTCCTGCTGGGTAGTAAGGGGACCATTAGGGCAGAGGCCAGCGGCGCTCTGCCCAGATGCCAGCTCTTCTGCTGGGAGGGAGCCAGAGGGGGCTAACGACTCCTCTGCTGACCCCAGTACCTGGTTTGGAGTTGGCTGTGGAGGGGAGGGGTTGCTTACCTCCTCCTCCTGGTACTGCTGCTGTTGGGGAGAGAGACAGACTGTCTCCCCTCCCTGTAAAGCACACTGCCGCTGTGGAGTGAGACCGGCTGTCTCCCCTCCCTGTAAAGCACTCTGCCGCTGGGAAGGAAGGACGACACACTTCTCTCCCTGTATTACCCCCATCTGGAGTTGGAGATCTGGGCCGGCTGCCCCGTATCCCTGTAGGGCCGGTAGAGAGATCTCGGTCCCATCTCCACCTGCCATCTGTGGGTCCTCCCAGGACCAGTCTGTGAGGTCCCTCAACATTTGCGAGTAAGGACCACCTGCATCCACACCTGGCAACTCTGACTGCTGCTGCGGGTCTGGGCCAGCTGCCCAGCATCCCGGTGGAGAGACCTCGGTCCCGTCTCCACCTGCCTGTTGTGGTTCCTCACAGGACCAGTCTAAGAGGACCCCTACTTCGGGTTCCTCTGGCCTCCTCAGGAGGAGACTGCTTACCTCCTCGGATGCAGCCTCTGCTCGGCTGCTATAACACTCCTTCCGCTGGGCAATTTCTCTCTCTTTCGCCAGTCGGAATTCTAGTTCCATCCTTGCGTGTCGCTTGGCTGTGACCTGGTTCCAGATGGCCTGGCATATATCCATGGACACATTATCTCCATACTGGGCCACTCGCTGCCTCACCTCGGCCAGCCAGTCATCTTCAGAGCCTTCCATACTTGTCTGCTCCAAGTCGCTGGATACCTCTGCTCCCAGGGGCGCTGCACGAGTGCTAGCGTTTGCCCTCAATTTGTAACTCCACACGTTACCGGTGTCTCTGAGCTGCTTCTCCTCGCACTAG
The DNA here is from genome assembly GCF_905171765.1 of Bufo bufo. Taxonomy (NCBI): domain Eukaryota; kingdom Metazoa; phylum Chordata; class Amphibia; order Anura; family Bufonidae; genus Bufo; species Bufo bufo. The sequence continues at coordinate 244,079,440 of NC_053389.1, read as the reverse complement.
GACGCCATCCCACTGCTTGCCACCAATGTAACGGATCACCTGACACCCCGACTGAGTACCTCCGTTGACAGTTGCTCCTAGCGTTTTATTGAGGGTTCCAAGCACTCTGGCAGACACCACAATCACCGAACCGAAGAAGCATATAAATCCTCTGCAAGCATATGAATGCTGTAGGCAGTTGAATAGGAAAACCATACGAATAGGTTTACACTCCTAGCAGTCAAACTGGGACAGCATGCAATAAATCCTCCCTCAAGAATGAGACGACACTTCACCTTGAGGGTTAAAACAGGAACTGCCTTTATTTTAACACAAGCATTGCTTTGTACACATCTTCCAACAATGTTACCACCCACAGGGCTTTGTAAAAACAGCCAATCACATGCATTTACAGTATTTAACCTTCCCAGCAATTGTACACAAAATCCCCTTCTCTGTCTGTAACGCAATAAACAAAATACAATGAGCATTGTCCGAGACGCAATTAACTAACACAATGAGTATTGTCTGAGACGCAATCCACAAAATACAATTACCAAACGTAATGGACTAACTTGAACCCTGGTCTAATTCGAGTGGGTGAGAGTTCAAGTTAGTCCAAGTCCTTTGTGAACAAATGAGGCCTGGCTGATGAGAGGGCCCATAATCCTGGGGCAAGAGGCGGGCACGCAGCCCCCTCCAAAAGCTCATGGCAAACTCTGGCAAAAAGGTGAGTTTGCTACAGCGGTCATAGGGTAATAGGTTCGAAAATAAATATATGAAATCAAGACATTGAGAGTTATGCTCACCTTCTGGTGTTGTGCATACGTAGGCACAACACTCGTGAGGACAAGGGGTCGGTGCAGCCGGTGCACTAAGGATGAAGATTTCAGAAACCAAAGCCAAGTCATCAAAAGAAGATTTCAAAAGAAAGGGTACCCTAGGGAAATTATAGATGCAGCATATCAGCGAGCTGAGGAGTACACCCAAACAGAGTGTCTCACTTCATGTAGAACCAAACCAGGTGACTCAAAAGCCACAGAAAAGTTTAAATCTGCCTTCATTACGACATACAATACCAATCACAATACTTTGCGGAATACCCTTAATAAACACTGGCATATCTTACAGGCGGATCCATTTTTAAAAAAACACATCCAACAAAAACCCCAATTACAGTTGTGTTCAAAATTATTCAACCCCCAATGCTGTAAAGGGTTTTAGGGAATTTAGTGTACATTTGTAATTGTGTTCAGAATGAAATCTTACAAGGACTTTTTAAAGAACCAAATGCAACTAAAATGACATCAATTGTTTTTGTAATACAGTATTAAATGTTTTTTTTGTGATTTCTTCATGGACACAATTATTCAACCCCTTAAGGACTACCACTCTTAAGAACAGAGGTTCATTCAAGTGTTTTCGATCAGGTATTGAAAACACCTGTGGATGTCAAGGAGCAGCAATCAAGCATAATAAGCACCAATTAGGCAGATTTAAAAGGACTGTGATACTCAGCTCCTTCTAGACATTTACTGGTGTGTTTACAAACATGGTGAAGTCAAGAGAATGGTCCAGGAAGACAAGAGAAGAGGTGATTTCTCTTCACAGGAAGGGCAATGGCTATAAGAAGATTGCAAAGATGTTAAACATACCAAGAGACACCATAGAAAGCATCATTCGCAAATTCAAGGCAAAGGGCACTGTTGAAACGCTACCTGGTCGTGGCAGAAAGAAGATGCTGACTTCGACTGCTGTGCGCTACCTGAAGCGCAAAGTGGAGAAAAGTCCCTGTGTGACTGCTGAGGAACTGAAAAAAGATTTGTCAGATGTGGGTACTGAAGTTTCAGCTCAGACAATAAGGCGCACACTGCGTAATGAAGGCCTCCATGCCAGAACTCCCAGGCGCACCCCCTTGCTGTCTCCAAAGAATAAGAAGAGTCGACTGCAGTATGCCAAAAGTCATGTGGACAAACCACAAAAGTTTTGGGATAGTGTTCTGTGGACTGAAAAAACAAAATTAGAACTGTTTGGGTCCATGGATCAACGCTATGTTTGGAGGAGGAAAAACAAGGCCTATGAAGAAAAGAATACCTTGCCTACTGTGAAGCATGGCGGGGGGTCAATCATGCTTTGGGGCTGTTTTGCTTCTACAGGTACAGGGAAGCTTCAGCGTGTGCAAGGTACCATGAATTCTCTTCAGTACCAGGAGATATTGGATGAAAATGTGATGCAGTCCGTCACAAACCTGAGGCTTGGGAGACGTTGGACCTTTCAACAGGACAATGATCCCAAGCATACCTCCAAGTCCACTAGAGCATGGTTGCAGATTAAAGGCTGGAACATTTTGAAGTGGCCATCGCAGTCACCAGACTTAAATCCGATTGAGAACCTCTGGTGGGACTTAAAGAAAGCAGTTGCAGCGCGCAAGCCTAAGAATGTGACTGAACTGGAGGCTTTTGCCCATGAAGAATAGGCGAAGATACCCGTAGATCGCTGCAAGACACTTGTGTCAAGCTATGCTTCACGTTTAAAAGCTTTTATAACTGGAAAAGGATGTTGTACTAAGTACTAAGATTGAATGTCACTTGGGGGTTGAATAAAACTGATAATGATGTGAGCACAGAAAAGACATTTGTGGTTATTTCATTATAAATGTTATGTTATATTTGTCTGACTTACAAGTGCCTCTTTGATTTAATTGTAAACAAGATGACTGAAATGATCAAAATCAATGTCAAACTGGCCAAAACACTCAATTTCAGTGGGGGTTGAATAATTTTGAACACAACTGTAACATTCAGGAGGGCCCAAACGCTTAAAAATATTATTGCTCCAAGCCGAATACGGGACTGCAAAAAGAATACAACAAACCCTATCACTTTCTTTCGCCAACTACTCGGAAGCTATAAATGTGGACATTGCCGTTGCAAATTTTGCTTGAATATTTCCTCTCGGATCTCAAAATTCTCAAGCAATTCTACAGGAGAGCAATTTGAGATAAAATCTTTTTTAAATTGCTCCTCAAGCTATGTCATTTATCTATTAGAATGCACATGCGGACTACAATACATAGGCCGCACCACCCAAACATTGAGGGAAAGGATCAATAATCACTGCTGGAACATAACAAATGGTTTCACCAAACATGGTGTGTCCAGGCATTTCCTCCAGGTCCATAACAAAGACCCAACAAACTTTTCCATAACTCCGATGGAACAAATTCTGGTTACCCACTCCAACAGATTTCAGAAATTGAGACGGAAAGAAATGTTTTGGATTTTTAAAATGCAAACCATAGAACCTTATGGTTTAAACGAATCACTGGAGAGCAACTGTTTCTGACCAGTCCTCTCCCAAATACTGGTCCTGGGTCATGCCCTTTTCCTCACCAGCCCACTCCCATATCAGCCATTTCTCTATTCACTTCACACCATCCATGGCCCCTTCCATCACCACACTATACGTCCCTTATATTAATTGTCCCAGCTGCCACTTGCCATCCACCCATTATGCCTACATCTCGACATACCCTTTGCATAGGTTTATTCCCCTTCCCCCTTCCCCCAACAGCACACAGCCCTCCCGCCACCAGATTCCCCCCCCCCCCCCATCACTCATATTGACCTATAAACCTATACACCTGCTCCATCTCACTGGCCCTTCTCCTTACCAGTCCCTTCACGTTGTTTCCCTTTCCCCTTCAATCCTTTTCCCCCCTCCACCAGTTACCGATTCATCAGGCCAACATTAACGCTCCCCCATGTCATTTGTGCTCACACCATCATCAATTGAGCGTATAAATCCATCTAATCACTAATTTCCCCTATCATCCAGTCCACAACTGCCCAATCTCTCAGCCATACCACCCAACCAGCCTTTAGTCTCCAATACTCTCCACACCACTCTCCCCCATTCAATTCCCCCATCTAGCGATCACCACATATGGCATTCTCCCTGTGAGCGATCCCTGCTCAGGGAGCCAGCATCTTACACAGCGCTCGGCGCATGCGCTGTTCTCAATGACAGCTCCGGTCCGACGGACCGAGCAGCTGTCAATCCCAGACTCCGCCCCCCTCCCTCCTGCTCTTTTGAGTGCGCCTTCCAGCAGGCGTGCAAGGCCGCGCTCTAAGCCCCAGCATGGACCCCACAGGTAAGACCGGCAGCCATTATTCTCCATAACTCTGATCTCCTCATGTCCAGCTTGTTATTTCAGCCACATGTCACAATATTAACTATTATTTTAGGCCCACTTCCCAATTATGCCATTCCTACATTATAGAATACTCCACTCCGCTTTATTTTCATTCCATAGTGGTCCATACCATCTATATATGTCTCCCATCAATCCAAGCAATTATATAATAATCTATTTATCTATTCATTTATTTATGTACTCTCCTATTACTTGAGTCAGAATGGGACCAGTAACCGCTGACTTATTCAATTGTCTCGATCATGCTACTCACTATATATGGTTTTAACGTGCATCCATCTCTCTTTTTCACCCATATGTATATACATATATATATTTCCTATATTTCTTTTATTGTATTTATGCAGGTGTGGGCGCATTTGTGTGTAGGTGTATGTATATGTATATATATGTGTATGCCTATTATACACATGTGGATTTTCAAGCTCCATACTAAACTAAAATGCATTTTTTACATGACTAGTATCAAGAGTTAGCAGTCCAGAGCAGCTTATGGTTGTATATGTGTGTATATATGTGTGTGTATATATGTGAAGATGTATACATATGTATGTATACAGCGATACCACCACCAATATTGGAGCCAATATCAGTTATATGATGATTACTAATAGGGGTATATATCATCATACTTGTGGTACTGTTTGTGGTATGATGACTATCGATATTTGTATGTGGTATTTATCACCATATCTATGGCACTCCAGCCTATATATATATTTATTTATTTATTTCCAACAGCGGCTCCAGCTCTATATGTGATTATACATGCAGCCACGTATGCGTATATACACCTCATGCGTACATGTGTGTTTGCATGTATCCCCCCATATACACATATATCTCCATGCATTTTGCATTTTATATTATTAATTCCTTACCCGTCCTCATTTGTGATATTCTCAAAATGCGTGGACAATTTAAATCTTTCCCAACCACGCATTTTAGTGTTTTTGCTTTTTGTTTTATTTGACTTGTATACGTGCACAGATTTTTTACGTGCACATTTATTCCTAATTTATTTTAATATAATGATTATGTGTATACACTTTATTTTATTTTTCTTCTGTACAAAAAAAACCCCCATCTGTGATTTCTTAGACTTAAAAAAGGAGTGTACCAACTCCGAAACGCGTTGTCAATCATCAATAAAAGACCCTTTTATCGATCTACTGAGGTCGTGTCTTTGCGCCAGAAGGTATCAATTGGTGTACCACTTCAGTGCACCATTAACCTTTTTCCTATTGCCCTATGGCTGGCAGCAGTTTAGCAGGGTCAGAAATACTGACAGACTCCCTTTGGACAAATCTCATCCACATGCTCTGTATAAGATCCGCAGAGTAAATTGAGCTGCAGATTTTCTCTCTGCAACATGTCACTTTATGTTGTAGATTTCCCCCTTTGTAATGAATAGGGTGAAATCCTGAGCAATTCAAGGCACAAACCACAGAAAAAATTTCGCTGTGAAAACATACGCCCTAAGGGTAAATTCACATGCCGCAGATTTTTTGCAGAAATTTCTGTGATTGTACCATTTTGTTTAAAGGATGTTCTGAGAAATTCATTCAGGTGAATAGAACTGGTTTTCAGTCTCAGAAATGTCTGCAACAAATCTGCCACTTGCGAATTCACCCCTACTAATTTTCGAGACTGCATTACAGGCCGGGGTGCACCTAGCCTTTCTGCTGCCTGAGGTGCATTAGCGAATAGAGTACTGCGCTGTAACTATACTCTTTAAGATCGCCCCCCCCCCCCCAATCCTCTAGATCAGGCATGCTCAACCTGCGGCCCTCCAGCTGTTGCAAAACTACAACTCCTAGCAAGTCTGAACAGCTTCAGCTATCAGCCTACAGCAGGGCATTGTGGGAGTTGTAGTTTTACAACAGCTGGAGGGCCGCAGGTTGAGCATGCCTGCTCTAGATAGTGCTGCCTGAGGCAGCCGCCTCACCTCGCCTCATTAAAGGTGCGCTCTCGATTACAGGCTAGTACTCACCATCACTCTGCTGGTTTTCTTGTCTCGCTGCATTGGGAAGATATGCAGAATGCCTCCAGCTCTTGAATAAACAGCTGGAAGAAGAACAGGGGAATCCTGACATATATGTACTACGTGCCAGGCTCTATGATCAGCTCAATAAGGTAACAAGGCCGTCTGCTTCATTGCTCAATGTTCAGTGTTGTAAGTTTTGAAGAAATAGGTATTCTATGACTTTCTCTGGCTTTCAGGATAGGTTATCAACATCAGATTGGCGGGGGCAGGGGTGCACCTAGACTTTCTGCTGCCTGAGGCGAAAACTGAAACGGCAACCCCCCTCCCCGATCATTCGCTGGCAGGCTGTAGATGCGATTTTTTTAACCCAAAAAAGGTATATTAGACGCTGTTTTTTTTAAAAGCGTCTAATATACCTGCTACCTGGTCCTTATTAACCCCTTATTAACCCCTGATCACCCCATATTAGACTCTCTGATCACCCCCCTGTCATTGATCACCCCCCTGTAAGGCCCCATCATGTGCGAGTAACAAGAGCCCCCCCATGTGCCAGTAACAAGAACCCCCCATCATGTGCCAGTAATAAGCCCCCCCATCATGTGCCAGTAATAAGAGCCCCCCATCATGTGCCAGTAATAAGAGCCCCCCCATCATGTGCCAGTAACAAGAGCCCCCCCATCATGTGCCAGTAACAAGAGCCCCCCCATGTGCCAGTAATAAGAGCCCCCCCATCATGTGCCAGTAACAAGAGCCCCCCATGTGCCAGTAAGAGTCCCCTATGTGCCAGAAAGAGACCCCTCATCATGTGCCAGCCCAGTCACAAGAGCTTAGAGCCCCCCCCCCCCCTCCCCAATGTGGCAGTAACAAGAGCCCCCCTAATGTGCCTGTAAAACTATTGTACATATTTACGTTCAAAGTATAGAAACCTGCCTGGACATACAGCAATAATGGACCAGTCATATTTTACTGTAAAATAAATTGCTTGTTTTTTATGATATTGTTTTAAACCCCAAAACTTTTATATTTTTTAACCACAATTTACTGGAACCAACACGGCCATTGGTCGACTCCCAATTGGAAGGACGTCACGGTATCCTAGCGACCCTCCACGCCTTCCCGCCCCTAAACCCGCCCCGCTCCCGCCCCCTGTGTTTCTGCACATCGCGCTCAAACGGAGTGCATAAATGAAACAATGTCAAATGATGTGTGAACTTGAAAAAGTTTTATTGTCCTGATGAAGGGGGCAGTTCGCCCCTGAAACGCGTCGACTTTTGAATAAAAGATTACCGTTCATGGTAACATTGTAGTACGGAGTTCTTTACTGCATCAGCGCCGATTTGAATGGTCTGAATTCTTCTCTCAACTGATTCTTCCTTATCCCATTGACCATGAGCCACGGAAAAGGGCAGCAGACCTGGGCAGCAGACGCAGAATCCTTCCCGCAAGCTGGACGGGAAAAATCCAGCAAGGCGACTTACAGGCGTTGTGACTATCACAACCATATACGGTAGGCACAATCAGTGTATTTGTATTATCACTACTTGTAAGGTTCTACACACGAGGCGCTGCCTCCTCTTCCCTTTTTTCTTTTCCTTCTATAATAACGTGCAATAATATAATTACAGTGTATTTCAGTGTAATACACCTGTCAGTGAAAACTGACAGGCTTTCTAATAGGAGTAAAACCACAGCAGACCTGAGTCCTTCATTAGGCTCCAGATGGACATGGAAATCAAGTGCTGATGTGATGACAGAGGCAATCCCACTGCTTAGATACCAAGTTTAAAAGTGACTAGCTAGTTCCAATCCTGGCCATTACAGCAGTGTGTCAGCTGCTCAGGAGCTAAGCTGTATCACTGCCTTAGGAAATGTGTCATCAGAAAATGACCTGTTGTTTAAATCACATTTTTATGTTTAACATATTTTTATAGAATTTTTGATGATTTTGCATGACAATATCTATATTTTAACAAAAAAAATACAATCCTGCAGTTTTTGCAGTGGCCACTAGGCCTAATAATAGGCGCCACGTCTTGGTCTGTACAGATCACTTTACTGCAGTTATTTGCTTATCTGTACACAGAGATATATGATAACAGGCAGGATTAGAATGACAGATAAGACAGGATCCTCCATTCACAATAGGTGACTGTGAAATCTTATTTTTTCTTTCCTTGTTCAATGTCCCTTGCACAGGTCACAGAGCGGAGCATGTCTAGAAAACCCTCCCATAGAAGTCAATGAGGTCCCCTCCTGACCATTGAGCCCATGGCCCATGTGGCTGCTGTAAAGCAATTTTCTTAATGCTTTCTAAATACTGTTAAGAAAACCTCAGGCAAGATGGCCGCCCCCATAATCATGTTCAGGAAATAGAATAAAAAAATCTAATCAGAAAATAAAAAGATGATAAGAAGGATATATGTTACTAACTGGTTTTAACTGGCAAAATGTTTTTTAAGGGCACTTTAGGGGACATTTATGAAACAATCTTAAACGATCTTTGTTGCTCATAGCAACCAGTCACAGTGCAGCTTTCATTTCTTATAGTGCTCTTGAAAATGAAAGCTATACTTTGATTGGTTGCTTTAGTGTTACCCACCTGCTGCCAGCGCCGTAAATGTATAGAATGAGTCTTACTATCACAAGCAATTCTAAGAATAAAGCTGCTGAGATGATCAGTCGTTGTCACCTGGTGAGTTCTTTGCGGACCTATATTTGATTTCAAATGGTTGTCCGTGTTTGTAATACATGGACAGACCAGTTCCTCAAGTGCAGCAGCCAGATATAGTCAGTGGTGGCCCACCATTCTCGCTGTTCTCTGTTTTTATCCTGAACGCTGTGAAGGTGTGAATTTTTCCAGTCAATAGACAGAATCGGATTTGCCTGTTGTTGTTTTTTCATTCTGCTGCAGAAGATAAATTACTGAGCATCTTCACAACCCAGTAATTCTAAAGCACTGCTGAGTATGCATGGAAAGAAGACAGGGACCCCGCCACCACCGGGCGAGCCAGGGCATGAACAAGTAATCTGTCAATGTCCTATTTCAAGCTCATCCCTTGCTGAACTGAGAGCAATGAAAGTCAAGCAAAGTCTCTCTCTCTCTCTATATATATATATATTTATATCTGTCTATCTATCTCGGATCTATCTAATCTATATACCGTGCCTTGAAAAAGTATTCACACCCCTTGAACTTTTTAACGTTTTTTCACGTTACACCCACACACTTAAATGTGTTTTACTGGGATTTTATATGATAGACCAACAAAAAGCAGCAAGTATGTGTAAAGTGAAAAGAAAACAATACATGATTTTCCAAATTTTTTATAAATAAAAATCTGAAAAGTGTAGCATGCATTTGTATTCAGCCCCCTGTACTCTGATAAAATCCAGCGTCACCAATTGCCTTCAGAAGTCCACTTGTGTAATTTATTTTTAGTATACGGGCGTATGCACACTAACGTATTTTTGGTTTGCATCCAATCTGATTTGGTTTTGCGGGTCGGAGCCAATAGTTCCCTGGCTTTATGTCACCGACAGAATTAACAGACAGATTAACTAGTCTATTTCTGTGTCACGGATGCAAAGGAAGTGTTTTGCGTTCCAAAAAATGAGCTTATGTGACCAACAGAATTAACAGACAGAATAACTATTGTGTTTATGTGCCATGGGTGCAAAAGATTTGTATTTCACCCCAAAAATTTCTATAGGTCACCGACAGAATTAACAGCCAGATTAAGTGTTGTATTTCTGTGTCACGGATGCAAAGTAGGTATATTGCACCCCAACCATTAGCTATAGGTCACCCACAGACTTTACAGACAGATGAAAAGCCTAACACAGTCCTTCACTGAAGATGCGTCCTGTCCCTATACTAGTTAGAGCAGAATATACAGACCGGGTCACGTGCTGCACCAGCCAATACTAAGTATGACTCTGATTATTTCCAAGTGCACACAGCTTAAAAGCTTGTTGATTGGCTGCGCTGCAGCCTTTCAACAAGCTTTATTTAGCATCCAAACACTGAACCTGAACACGGACTTCCGCGGCAAGGTCCGTGTTCGGGTGCCCAGACCCCATGATGTTTGGTATCAACCCGAACGTTCCAGTTCGGGTTCGATCATCCCTAGTGGTGAGATCCCTTTGTTATGTTTTACACAGAAATGATTGTTCCTGATTCTGAGTCTCTATTTCTGATGCATGCAATGAGTATGGAGTCTTCAGAACCTTTTACTTTTTTCACATCTTAGGGCGGGTTCACACCAGCGTTATGAATTCCATTACTGCTTTCCGTTATTACATGGTTTCGTAAGATGGAATTTAAAATGGAAACCTTTAGGCCTCTTTCACACGGGCGTTGCGGGAAAATGTGCGGGTGCGTTACGGGAACACCCGCGATTTTTCCGCGAGAGTGCAAAACATTGTAATGCGTTTTGCACTCGCGTGAGAAAAATCGCGCGTGTTTGGTACCCAAACCCGAACTTCTTTACAGAAGTTCGGGCTTGGGATCGGTGTTCTGTAAATAGTATTATTTTCTCTTATAACATGGTTATAAGGGAAAATAATAGCATTCTGAATACAGAATGCATAGTAATAATGCGCTGGAGGGGTTAAAAAAAATTAAAAAAAAATTTAACTCACCTTAGTCCACTTGTTCGCGGCCCGGCATCTCCTTCTGGCTTCATCTGATCTCTGTGCAGCAACAGGACCTGTGGTGACGTCATTCCGGTCATCACATGGTATGTCACATGATCTTTTACCATGGTGATTCACCATGGTAAAAGATCATGTGACGTACCATGTGATGACCGGAGTGACGTCATCAAAGGTCCTTGAACTATAATTAATGCTCACCACAGGTCCTATTCAGTAAAGGGGACAGAAGGAGATGCCGACATCGCGATCAAGTGGATTAAGGTGAGTTAAATGATTAGATTTTTTTTAACCCCTCCAGCGCTGTTTTACTTTGCATTCTGTATTCAGAATGCTATTATTTTCCCTTATAACCATGTTATAAGGGGAAATAATAATGATCGGGTCTCCATCCCGATCGTCTCCTAGCAACCATGCGTGAAAATCGCACCGCATCCGCACTTGCTTGCGGATGCTTGCGATTTTCACGCAACCCCATTCATTTCTATGGGGCTTGCGTTACGTGAAAAACGCACAAAGAGGAGCATGCTGCGATTTTCACGCAACGCACAAGTGATGCGTGAAAATCACCGCTCATGTGAACAGCCCCATAGAAATGAATGGGTCAGGATTCCGTGCGGATGCAATGCGTTCACCTCCCGCAACGCATCCGCGCGGAAAACTCGCTCGTGTGAAAGGGGCCTTAGAGACATTCCGTTTTAATCCGTCATAATACAGGTCTATGGGCAAGCATAACGGATCTGTCTGGTTTCCGTTATGCAATACGGAGAAGAAAGTCCTGTCGCCAGGACTTTCTTTTCCAACCTGCATAACGGAAACCAGACATGTGGCTTCCGGCTTTTAGCACTCTCAGATGCCATGGTCACATGTGACCACCAGCATCTGAGGGTTTAAATGTCCCTGGTTGGCATTACCGCTGATTGTGGACATTAGCCGTGGGTGTCTGCTGTATGAAACAGCCATCTTTAAAGACCCGACATCCGCCGTACATGTAAGGCGGATGTTAGGAGGGGGTTAATGGAGGGGGTTAATGGAATGACTATTCCCTCCCTTGCAGTACAGAACTTTTCCCTAGCCTATGGCAGACCCTACTACTGGGATCATTACTGGGGAATAAATAGATGCCTTAGATCCTCAGTCAGGGTCAGTGCCTGGAAGCTGCCAGTTGTCTGCTGTGTAAAGTCTGATCTACAAAGTTAAAGAGAACATACAGGGAGTGCAGAATTATTAGGCAAGTTGTATTTTTGAGGATTAATTTTATTATTGAACAACAACCATATTCTCAATGAACCCAAAAAACTCATTAATATCAAAGCTGAATATTTTTGGAAGTAGTTTTTAGTTTGTTTTTAGTTTTAGCTATTTTAGGGGGATATCTGTGTGTGCAGGTGACTATTACTGTGCATAATTATTAGGCAACTTAACAAAAAACAAATATATACCCATTTCAATTATTTATTTTTACCAGTGAAACCAATATAACATCTCAACATTCACAAATATACATTTCTGACATTCAAAAACAAAACAAAAACAAATCAGTGAGCAATATAGCCACCTTTCTTTGCAAGGACACTCAAAAGCCTGCCATCCATGGATTCTGTCAGTGTTTTGATCTGTTCACCATCAACATTGCATGCAGCAGCAACCACAGCCTCCCAGACACTGTTCAGAGAGGTGTACTGTTTTCCCTCCTTGTAAATCTCACATTTGATGATGGACCACAGGTTCTCAATGGGGTTCAGATCAGGTGAACAAGGAGGCCATGTCATTAGATTTTCTTCTTTTATACCCTTTCTTGCCAGGCCGCTGTGGAGTACTTGGACGCGTGTGATGGAGCATTGTCCTGCATGAAAATCATGTTTTTCTTGAAGGATGCAGACTTCTTCCTGTACCACTGCTTGAAGAAGGTGTCTTCCAGAAACTGGCAGTAGGACTGGGAGTTGAGCTTGACTCCATCCTCAACCCGAAAAGGCCCCACAAGCTCATCTTTGATGATACCAGCCCAAACCAGTACTCCACCTCCACCTTGCTGGCGTCTGAGTCGGACTGGAGCTCTCTGCCCTTTACCAATCCAGCCACGGGCCCATCCATCTGGCCCATCAAGACTCACTCTCATTTCATCAGTCCATAAAACCTTAGAAAAATCAGTCTTGAGATATTTCTTGGCCCAGTCTTGACGTTTCAGCTTGTGTGTCTTGTTCAGTGGTGGTCGTCTTTCAGCCTTTCTTACCTTGGCCATGTCTCTGAGTATTGCACACCTTGTGCTTTTGGGCACTCCAGTGATGTTGCAGCTCTGAAATATGGCCAAACTGGTGGCAAGTGGCATCTTGGCAGCTGCACGCTTGACTTTTCTCAGTTCATGGGCAGTTATTTTGCACCTTGGTTTTTCCACACGCTTCTTGCGACCCTGTTGACTATTTTGAATGAAACGCTTGATTGTTCGATGATCACGCTTCAGAAGCTTTGCAATTTTAAGAGTGCTGCATCCCTCTGCAAGATATCTCACTATTTTTGACTTTTCTGAGCCTGTCAAGTCCTTCTTTTGACCCATTTTGCCAAAGGAAAGGAAGTTGCCTAATAATTATGCACACCTGATATAGGGTGTTGATGTCATTAGACCACACCCCTTCTCATTACAGAGATGCACATCACCTAATATGCTTAATTGGTAGTAGGCTTTCGAGCCTATACAGCTTGGAGTAAGACAACATGCATAAAGAGGATGATGTGGTCAAAATACTCATTTGCCTAATAATTCTGCACGCAGTGTAGTTGAGAGAGTCTCCTTATAGTTAGTGCCCAGATAGTCAGGTGTTTATTTGATGTTTTGTGTTTTACTTCGTGTGCTGTGGCTTCAACCAAGTGACGGTTAACTTGACGGTTAACAATGTCCTGTATTGTGCTGTATGCCTGTCATGTTTATGAGGAAAAATAAACATTGTTTGGACTTTTAACCCCTGTTTGATAGTCATTGCTGACCTCACCAAAAGAACACAAACCTGCAACACTATAAAAGGTCTCACAGCTGACAATGCATGTCAAAAATCAAGCCATGAGAAGTAAAGAACTGCCTGTAGAGCTGAGAGACGGTATTATGTGGAGGTACAGATTTGGAGTAGGGTACAAAACATTTTCCGGCTGTACTGCAAGTTTCCTCGAGAACAGAGGCCTCCATAATTTTTAAAGGACTCTTAGAGCAGGCTACCCCACCAAACTAAGTAAATGGGGCAGAAGGGTCTTGGTAAAAGAGGTTACCAAGAACCCAATGGTCACTCTGGTTGAGCTCTAAAGATCCTCTGTGCAAATAAGAGAAACTTCCAGACGGTCAACCATAACTGGAGCATTCCACCAATCCGGGGTGTATGGCATAGTGGCCAGAAAAAAGTGTCTTGTCAGTAAAAGACCCATGAAAGCCCAACTGGAGTTTTTAAACAAGCACTTAAAGGACTCTCCATCTGTGAGAAACAACATTCTCTGGTCTGCTGAAACCAAGAGTTACATTTTTGGCCTCAGGTCTAAGCATCAACTAGGCACTTCTAATCACCTGCTCAATACCATCCCTACAGTGAAGCATGGTGGAGGCAGCATCATGTTGTTGGTTTTTCAGGGGCTGGGACAGGGAGTCTGGTCAGGGTTGAGGGAAAGTTGAATGGAGCAACATATAAAGATATTCTTAATGAAAACCGAATCCACAGTGCTCTGGACCTCAAACTGGGCCAAAGGTTTACCTTTAAACAAGACAATGACCCTAAGCACACAGCCAAGATAACGCAGGAGTGGCTTAGGGACAACTATGTGAATGACCTTGAGTGGCCCAGCCAAAGCCTTAACTTGAACCTAATTAAACATCTCTGGAAAGGCTTGAAAATGGCTGTCCATAGATGGTCTCCATCCAACCTGACACTTTGACAGGATCTGCATAGAAAAATGGCAGAAAATCCCCAAATTCAGGTGTGCAAACCTTGTGGCATCATCCTCTAGAAGACTGGAGGCTGTAATCACTGCCAAAGTCACTTCAACTAAATGTATGCCAATGCAAGATTTAAATGTTTCCTTTTCCATAGATTGGCAAAGCTCCTAATATTCTGTTTTCAGTTTGTCATTATGGAATAGTGAGTGCAGTTTGATGGGGAAAAACTTTATTTGGGGCACATTTATTTTAGACGCCAGTTTTAATAAAGCCCCATTGCTGGCGGTAGATCGCCGAAGTTATGAAGAGGCGCAGGCCGCTACTAAATGTAAGACAGTTTCCTTGCTGACGTGAGCTAATTTAGGCATATTTAGGCTTGATAAATGACCCCCAATATCCCTGAAAAATAATTGTGCTAAGCTGATACTGTGCCAAAGTACCCCCCATAGTAATAGTGTTTTGGTTCTGGTCAAGCTACCAGTTCGATTGAATTTCGAATTTCTCCAAATTAGTTCATGTACGTGCACGGAGAGATCAAACTGAGACACAATGGGGGTCAAAACGGGATCTCTGGTTTATTGCGGAAGAGCAGACAGTATATAGGATAGCGAATATAGAACAGGCAGGAGTGGGGGGTGTAAGATGGAGTATATCTTTTCTATTGGCTATAAACTCTGTATTTTATGTCACATCTATGTGCAAGAGGAAGTCCCCCCCCCCTTCTAGATGGGGGAAGCTACTTCATTGAGATGAACAGAAACTGTCTTGAGGTACATAATGAAGTTTGAAAGTAAGATTCTTGGGGGGCGTGGCCTGACTGCCGGCATGAGCGCACGCACTTGAGAGAGGCTCCGTTCCCTGTACTAAATCCTAATCAATCCTGCCAAGCTGTCTACGCCAAATACCGAGTGGCAAGTGCAGAGGAGAAGGAGGAAGCCCAGGCAGCTCGATATGGGTCCCAGCAAGGCGCAATCGGCGGCTGAGAAGCTAAAGGAATATGCCCGCCAGGATAACCAACATGGCGCCGCTCCTCCCGCCACTCCACGTGCGGCGACTCGCGGACAGGCCGCGCAACAGTTAGAGCCTGATGATGCTGGGGAACCAGAAATTACCCTAAAAGCAATGTCGGAGCAGCTTCTAACGGCAATCTCCTCTTGCCAGTCCTCCCTCACGTGTAAGATCGAGGAGGTACGGGTGGACCTGGGCCTGTTAAGACAGGATGTACAGCAGCTGAGGGAGAGGGTGAAGCAGACGGAAGATCGGGTGTCGGCGCTGGAGGATTATACTAGGCCTCTGGACACAAGACTGCAGGAGGTGGAGAGATCTGTGGGATTGTGGCGGCAGAAGTGAACCGGTCTCGCCGTAATAACGTGCGGATTCTAGGTATACCCGAAAGAGCGGAGGGAAGGGATCCTGCCAATTTCCTGGAGGCATGGTTCAAGGCCCAGTTTCCCGATGCCGCGTTCTCGACCGCGTATGCGGTTGAAAGGGCGCATAGAATGCCTGCCAGACTGCCTCCCCCGGGAGCCCCGCCGAGACCTCTGCTGGCCCGTATGCTCAACTGGAAGGACTGGGACTTAATCCTCAGCCAGGCAAGATGCAAAGGAGCGTTGATGTATGACAACGCTAACGTATCATTATTCCCGGACTTTTCTGCTGAATTGCAGAAGAAGAGGGCCACTTTTGTCTCGGTAAAGAGACGTCTCCGTGAATTAAATCTGCAATATTCGATGGCCTACCCAGCTCGTCTCCGTGTGATCAATGGGGATAGACCACTCTTCTTCACTGATCCAAAGGAAGCAGAGGACTGGTTGTCCATGCGCCCAAGACCGCGCTAATCGGGACACTGGGACTGCGCCGCAAGTATTATGGGGTATTGTACTGAGTAATATGGTACCTTACCGCAGTGTTCAAGTGTCTGTGATGCTATGTTTTCCTTCTCACTAGTGTGTTACGGACACTTTCAGTCACTGGGCCTTCTAGAATTGTAATGCTGGCTACTGTTGTTCATTAATAGCTGGAATAGGGCCTGGTTGCGCATTATATTTTGTTATCCGCTGTTCCTCTTAATAATTACAGCTGTACTACAACATGTACAGGGAATGTCCGGCCACCGGTATGGGCCTGAACAACTTCTTTGCCGTACCGGTCCCCGAACACGTTGCCACGAAACTAACGCATTAATGGTTATACTGGATGAATATCTAGAGCTGTTAGTTCATCATATGTTATGTTTTATGTTTCTACGGTTGATTAAGGCATGGGCATCTGCATGTTTATCATGGGCTAAGGAGGCGAAGCGACCACTCAGGAAGGGGGGGCACTATGCAGGATCTGACAGAGTGACCCTCATTTGTATGGGAGATGTATTGATGGCTGAGCCATGGGGTCTTTAACAATGATGTCCTGGAATGTGAGAGGTTTGTGCGCACCGAATAAGAGGATCGCGGTATTTTCGCATGTCAGGAGATATTGCCCTCACATTCTGGGACTTCAGGAAACTCATTTGACGCTAGACACTGGGCACAGAATAGTTAAATCATGGGTGCAGTGGTCTATGCAGGCGTATGGCACCTCACACTCTAGAGGAGTAGCTATACTGGTTCGTAAGGGCCTCATATGGGAGCCGCAACAGACTGCTGTAGACCCTGAGGGACAATACCTAATGGTGTACGGGTTTATTAATCATGTGCCTTACGTTATTGTTAACCTATATAACCCCCCTCCGGCCAGGGTTTCACTCTTGCAGACGACATTGGAATTTGCAGCACAATATCCCTCGGCCCGTTTAATCTGCATGGGTGACTTCAATATGGTCATGGGGGAGGAGCTAGATAGGCACCGCCCACCCAGGATGCAGATAGATGAGTCCTCCTCTGTCACTGCGTTGTCTAGAATTGCTGCAGAGTTGGGCTGGCTGGACCTTTGGAGACTTAGGAACCCACGGTTGAGAGAGTACTCCTGCTTCACCCCCGCTAGAGGCGCGATGTCTAGAATCGACTATGTCTTGGGCAACGCTACAGTGTACACAGACCTGATTGATATTACCTATGTGCCACAGGGCCCCTCAGATCATGCTCCAATAGTAGCACGTCTGAATGTTCCTGGCGCTGCCTCTGGGGGGGGGTAAGGTGAGGATTCACCCTTTTTGGCTCACGCTCTTTACTCAGAATGATAGGATACCTGACCAACTGGAGGTGTTCTTGGAGATGCAAGGGGATGAGACGGAGGGTTTGCTACTATGGGACACCTTGAAGGCCTACCTGAGGGGCTGCCTGAAGTCCTCCATTTCTTATGTAAAAAAGTGCACTGCTCGTCAGGAGCTTGAATTACACACCAAGTGTAGGGAGGCAGAAGCTATTTTTTGTTTAGATCCCACAGAGGTGAATAGAATTGAATGGATGGCGAGGGGTCGATCTTATATGCTGCACATTAAAGAAAAAAGCGAGCGCAGGATGTTCTTCATGAAGCAGCAGTCATTTGAATCTGGGGATAGAGCGGGCAAACTCCTCGCCCAGATTGCAAGAACCAATCAGATGTCCCCCCCTGTTCTGCGCATATTAAATTCTGAGGGGCAGCTGCTGGAATCAGTGGAGGGTATTCTAGATACTTTCAGATGCTTCTATCAGTCGCTTTACAGTTCCTCAGCTCAATATACTGTTGGGGAGCTGTGTGATTATATTGCTGAGGTGTCCCACCCCAAGATTAGCGCAGAGGATAGACGACTGCTGGATGCGGATATAACACTAGAGGAGATTCAACTAGCCATTCAGGACCTACCTAAGGGAAAGGCGCCGGGCCCGGATGGGATCCCTGTGGAAGTATATGCTAGATATAGCAAGATCCTGGGACCCCAACTCCTTAAACTGTATTCAGAGTCGCTCCAGCGGCATTTATTACCTGACTCCCTGTATGATGCCACCATTGTAGTAATTTTGAAACCAGACAAGGATCCAAATGAGTGTGGGTCTTATAGACCAATCTCATTGTTAAATTTAGACTACAAGAATTGACTAGGCTTTTGGCTTCACGCCTAAATAAGGTGGTGACATCCATAATACATAAGGATCAGGCCGGATTTATGCCGGGCAGGACGACCTCTGATAACATTAGAAGGGCGCAGGTAATAGCGCAGATTGGGGCGGCGGAAGATAGGAGGTGGGCCCTGGCGTCCCTTGACACTGCTAAGGCCTTTGATTCTGTGGAATGGCCCTTCCTGCTGCAGATCTTGAGAGATTTTGGCTTTGGTCCTCAGTTTGTAAGCTGGATTGAAATACTGTATCAGAGACCTAAAGCAAACATACTGGTGAATGGCACTCAATCTGATTCCTTTGCGCTTCACAGAGGTACGAGGCAGGGCTGTCCCCTTTCCCCGCTGCTGTTTGCTGTTGTGATAGAGCATCTTGCGCTACGCATTAGGCAGGACGAGGCCTTTCTGGGGATCTCCAGAGGGAATAGAGTAGAGAAAATAGGGCTTTACGCTGATGATTTGCTCCTGTTTATGGATGAGCCCGAGAGGACCCTCCGAAGTGCGATGGAAGTGATAGAGAGGTTTGGTACTTACTCGGGCTTGCACATAAATTGGACAAAATCTGCTATCATGCCTCTCTGGACACATGATTGGCCCGGAATGCTACTTAACCTACCAGTGGTGGATCATTTTAAATACCTTGGCATTGTGATCACTAAGGATCCCCATGTATCAGTGGCAAGAAATATAGACCTTATAGAATCTTTATTCATTGACAAATTTAAAACATGGAAGTCCTTGCCGCTTTCGATAATGGGTAGATTGAATTTGGTCAAAATGGTTTTACTTCCGAAGGGTCTCTATCTCCTGTCACACGCATGCGCCCCGGTCTCTAAAGCCTTCTTTGACAGATTGCACAAGATAACAGCGGCTTTTGTCTGGGGGAGAGCTAGGAGGAAGCTTTCCCTGAACGTCCTACAGAGGTCTAAGCTTCACTGTGGAGTAGCCCTGCCCGACTTTTTTCTGTATTATTTTGCTAGTCAGCTGAAATACGTAGCGGCATGGGTAGGACAGGGGGAACTGCCGGGGCCGGAATACTGGCTGAAAGAATATCTTAACCTTGTCACTCTGTGGCCTGTGTTGGAATACCCTAATCAGGTGCTTGGTAGGCTTCTCCCTGCCCATAAGTTAGCCAACCAGGTCTGGAGGGCGGCCAAACTTAACTCGTACAAGGATTTGCCTGATGCTGCTCCTCTTTGGGATAATCTCATGTTTCCACATTTGGTGAATTTGGAGGGAGTGGCGGTTTGGAAAGAGCAAGGGGTCCGGACCTTGGAGGACTTATATATAGGAGGCGTTTTGCGGTCTCTACAGCAATTGCAAGAGAGGTTTGAGATCCCTCATACACACTTCTATAGATACCTTCAGTTGCGGCATGCCCTAACTGCTCAATTTAGAGGTGAGAGTAGGAACATCTCTAAGTATCCCTTGATAGGGGTATTAAGGTCACAGGGCCCCAAGGGTGTAATTTCTGTGTTATATACTCATCTGCTGGGAGAACGCATGGCACTCCAACCATTGGAGGTAGAGGCAAAGTGGAGAGACTCCATTACTACATTCGATGCCGAGGATTGGGAGGAGGCTCTGCTGGTGCCCACTAGGGTTTCCCCTTCAGTGAACAACAGACTAATCCAGCTATTTATACTCCATAGGAGCTACTTATCTCCTCTAAGATTATATAGAATGGGAAGGTCTCCCAGCAGTAGATGCCACAGGTGTCAAGAGGAAAGGGCTGATTTCTGGCATTTGATGTGGGGATGCAGCTACATTCAGGCCTTCTGGGATAAGGTTGTGGACGTTCTTTCAACAATGGTCCCTGCTCAGCTAGCTATTTGTCCTAAAGTTTGTATCCTAGGAGTTCTGGATGAGGAGCAGTGGACACATCACCAGAGGGTATTTTTAGGAGAGGCCTTATTCATGGCTAGGTAGGCAATAGCGCTGAGGTGGATGGCTGACAGGCCTCCAACTGTCAATCAATGGAAAGCACTGGTGAATCAAGCCATGTCTATGGAGAAAGTAGTATACGCTCATAGAAGGTGCCCGCAGAAATTTCAAAAGGTATGGGGGGAGTGGTGCTCCTCACCCTTGACCTTGCAACCCATGCACATGCACTCTATATAAGCAAGGTCTACATGATGCACCCCTTTGGTGGATATTGTGCAATGATGTATTTAATGCCTGCTCAGTGCTTTATGAAACACGATGTTATGCTTATTCGATTGTATTTGCTCCTGCTCCAAGATACTGTCCTTGCCCATATGTGATTTTCATGTAAAACACCATGCTAACTGGAACTCCCCTGCGCGGGCTGTTCCAGTTTTGTTTTTGATGCCTTAATGTATGCCTTTTATTAAAACTTCAATAAAACGAGTTTAAAAAAAAGAAAGTAAGATTCTTGTTCTAGGCATTGGCTGGGTGCCTGGCCGCCATTTTAGCTAAAGTTTAGTTCTCAACAAGCAAGTATCCATTTTGTCTCAATATTCCATAACAATAGTGCTCACAAAGTCCCAACAATAGAAATAATCATCTCCCAGAGTGCATTGTGTTAACAGTGCCCCCAATAGTAATAATGCCCCCATTGTGACCATACTAATAATCATGTTCCCCATAGCCCCCCAGTACTAATACTTCTCTTTATAATGTGTGTCCATAGAAAAATGCCCCTTAATATGTGCCAGTACAAAAATATCCCCTTAGAATGTGTGCCAGTACAGACATATCTCCTTATAATGTGTGCCAGTACAAAAATACCCCCTTGTAATGTGTGCCAGGTCCGGCGTCCTCTCCTGCAGTCATGCTCCCTAATCTTCTCTGTGCCCACGCTGCACCTAACTGCACACAATTGTCATAGTTCATGCACAACGTCCTGAGGCTGTACGCAGTCAGGACAGTGCAGTGTGAGAAGATCACTCACTCCTCCCCGCACCTTCTGCATACTAGTGAGCTCTTCCATAATGGAAACGTTCAATAGTATTTGTTTTATAAGACACGCTTCATCTTATAAAGCAAAAAATTCAGTAATTGTGGGCCCCCCTGACTTAGAGGCCTGGTCACAATTGAGACCACTGCAACCCCTATACAGTAGCTACTCCACTGACTATGATACATTTGGTGCATCTTTGGACTTTTATATGCTGTCTATATTTTATACAGGATTAGTAAATCTGCCTCATTGTGTTACATAGCAATAGAGTTCAGAACCAGGGAAGATTTCAAGGGATTATTCCACAAAACATATCACTATGCAATTTATAGGGCATCTCAAATGAAGTATTATTACAATATGCAGTACAAAATATTGTTAGATTTTTTTATTCTTCTGCTCCACCTTCTCATGCATTCACTGATGGACTAACCTGCTCAGTAGCTTCCCTGCTCCCATCCTCCTCTCAGTGCTAGCATAATGGTCTCCTAGAGAAGAAGATAATGCTCTCCAGACACCATGCATTCATTCATCCTTATTTCTAAATTCATACATATATAAAGCTATATCTCTCTCTACACAGTGTAGAGGGAAATTGGGGGGCGAGCATTGCCTACCATAGTAATATTCATACTTCCAACAGTTCTGATTTTGCCAGGACAATCCCGTAAACTGGCCTGTGAACAGGATGGGGAGTGGGCATTTGTTGTCAACCCATGATGTTTTTTAACAACTTGCTACAGGACCACTTAATGGGCCATCACTAGGGGCGATGCTCTGTTGGATCTGGTAATCTCTAATGATGCAGAGCTTGTTGGAAATGTTACTGTTCGAGAAACACTAGGTAATAGTGACCACAATATAATTATATTCCCCCTAAACTAGAAGAACCAAACGTCAGGCAGAGCAAAGACACTGAATTTCAAATAGGCTAATTACCCTGGGTTGAGGGCAGCATTTCAGGGCATAGACTGGGTGCAGCTACTGTCACATAATAATACTGAGGATAAATGGGAGAGCTTTAAATTCACATTGAGTAATTGCACTAAAAAATGTATTCCTTTAGGTAACAAGTACAAACGGCTAAAATTAAACCCCCTATAGCTTACAGCTACCGTACAAAGGGCAATAAAAGACAAAAAAAGGGCATTTAAAAAATACTAATCTGAGTGGTCAGCTGGAACGTTTGAAGATTACAAAGGGCTTAATAAAATCTGTAAAAAGGAGATACAGGTGAAACTCAAAAAATTAGAATATCGTGCAAAACTCCATTTTTTTCAGTAATGTAAATTAAAAGGAATTGCATTAATGCAGCTTAAAATTTGAATTTTACGAAAAGATTCAATATTCTAGGCTCAAAATGTCACACTCTAGTCAGCTAATTAATCCATATTCCCTGAGCAAAGGGTACCTCAAAATTGTGACTTTGGGGTTTCATAAGCTGTAAGCCATAATCATCCAAATTATAACAAATAAAGGCTTGAAATATCTCGATTTGCATGTAATGAGTCTATCTCATATGTTAGTTTCACTTTTTAAGTTGCATTACTGAAATAAATGAACTTTGCACGATATTCAAATTTTTCGAGTTTCACCTGTAAAATTAGCAAAAATACAAAACGAACAGCAGGTAGCAAAAGAGAGCAAAACAACTCCCAAAAAATTATTTAAATATATAAATGCTAAAAAACCTAGGTCTGAGCAGGTAGGTCCACTAAATAATGGTAAAGGGTGGTAGTCACTGAAGATAAGGAAAAGGCAGAGTTACTAAATGGTTTTTTTAGCTCTGTTTATACAAAAGAAAGGAGCTGATATCTATGGTGCTAGGGCTATTAGTACATCCAGTGATTTACTAAATTGGCTAACTGTAGATATGGTCCAAGACAAGTTAAATAGGGTAAATGTGAACAAGATGTATTACACACAAGAGTGCTTAAAGAGCTCAGTTCAGTCATTGCTGTACCCCTGTTTATAATTTTTTAAGATTCTCTAGGTACAGGTACAGTGTAGAGTTGAGCGAACACCTGGATGTTCGGGTTCGACGAGTTCGGCCGAACTTTCGAAAAATGTTCGGGTTCGGGATCCGAACTCGACCCGAACTTCATCCCGAACCCGAACCCCATAGAAGTCAATGGGGACCCGAACTTTTGGGCACTAAAAAGGCTGTAAAACACACCCGGAAAGGGCTAGAGGGCTGCAAAAGGCAGCAAAATGTAGTTAAATCCCCTGCAAACAAATGTAGATAGGGAAATGATGAGTTAACATAAAATAAATAAAAATTAAACAATATTAATTGGAGTGAGGTCCCATAGCACAGAATCAGGCTTCAAGTCACCCACCAATGGAGAAGGTCACTTACTATTATTTTGACCACAGCACCCAGACAAAGGAGAGAGGTCCCACAGCAGAGAACCAGGCATCATATCACCCACCACAGGAGTAGGCCACCATTTAGTTACTTTGACCCCTACACCCAGACGGAGGAGAGAGGTTACACAGCAGAGAATCAGGCATTTAGATCACCCACCACAGGAGTAGGCCACCATTGAATCAGACCCCGGCAACCATGTCAGATGGCACAAGCATAAGCTTTATATCAATCAGCACAGGAGAAGGCGACTTTGACAGACTTTGACCCCTACACCCGGACGGAGGAGAGAGGTTTCAAAGCAGAGAATCAGGCATTTAGATCACCCACCACAGGAGTAGGCCCCAATTTAATGGGACCCCGGCAACCATGTCAGATGGCACAACCATCAGCTTCATATCAATCAGCACAGGAGAAGGCGACTTTGAAAGACTTTGACCCCTACACCCAGACGGAGGAGAGAGGTTTCACAGCAGAGAATCAGGCATTTAGATCACCCACCACAGGAGTAGGCCCCCATTGAATCAGACCCTGGCAACCATGTCAGATGGCACAACCATCAGCTTTATATCAATCAGCACAGGAGAAGGCGACTTTGAAAGACTTTGACCCCTACACCCAGATGGAGGAGAGAGGTTTCACAGCAGAGAATCAGGCATCATATCAACCACCACAGGAGAAGCCACCATTTAGTTACTTTGACCCCTGCACCCAGGAAGAGGAGAGAGGCACCACAGCACATATTCTGGCATCATATCAGCCACCACAGGAGAAGCCACCATTGAGTTACTTTGACCCCCGCACCCAGGAAGAGGAGAGAGGCACCACAGCACATATTCTGGCATCATATCAGCCACCACAGGAGAAGCCACCATTGAGTTACTTTGACCCCCGCACCCAGGAAGAGGAGAGAGGCACCACAGCACATATTCTGGCATCATATCAGCCACCACAGGAGAAGCCACCATTGAGTTACTTTGACCCCTGCACCCAGGAAGAGGAGAGAGGCCCCACAGCACATATTCTGGCATCATATCAGCCACCACAGGAGAAGCCACCATTTAGTTACTTTGACCCCTTCACCCAAACAGAGGAGAGAGGTTCCACATCAGAGAATCAGGCACCATATCAACCACCACAGGAGTAGGCCACAATTTAATGGGACCCCGGCAACCATGTCAGATGGCACAACCATCAGCTTCATATCAATCAGCACAGGAGAAGGCGACTTTGAAAGACTTTGACCCCTACACCCAGACGGAGGAGAGAGGTTTCACAGCAGAGAATCAGGCATTTAGATCACCCACCACAGGAGTAGGCCCCCATTGAATCAGACCCTGGCAACCATGTCAGATGGCACAACCATCAGCTTTATATCAATCAGCACAGGAGAAGCCACCATTGAGTTACTTTGACCCCTGCACCCAGGAAGAGGAGAGAGGCCCCACAGCACATATTCTGGCATCATATCAGCCACCACAGGAGAAGCCACCATTGAGTTACTTTGACCCCCGCACCCAGGAAGAGGAGAGAGGCACCACAGCACATATTCTGGCATCATATCAGCCACCACAGGAGAAGCCACCATTGAGTTACTTTGACCCCTGCACCCAGGAAGAGGAGAGAGGCCCCACAGCACATATTCTGGCATCATACTAACCACCACAGGAGAAGCCACCATTGAGTTACTTTGACCCCTGCACCCAGGAAGAGGAGAGAGGCCCCACAGCACATATTCTGGCATCATATCAGCCACCACAGGAGAAGCCACCATTGAGTTACTTTGACCCCCGCACCCAGGAAGAGGAGAGAGGCACCACAGCACATATTCTGGCATCATATCAGCCACCACAGGAGAAGCCACCATTGAGTTACTTTGACCCCTGCACCCAGGAAGAGGAGAGAGGCCCCACAGCACATATTCTGGCATCATACTAACCACCACAGGAGAAGCCACCATTGAGTTACTTTGACCCCTGCACCCAGGAAGAGGAGAGAGGCCCCACAGCACATATTCTGGCATCATATCAGCCACCACAGGAGAAGCCACCATTGAGTTACTTTGACCCCCGCACCCAGGAAGAGGAGAGAGGCACCACAGCACATATTCTGGCATCATATCAGCCACCACAGGAGAAGCCACCATTGAGTTACTTTGACCCCTGCACCCAGGAAGAGGAGAGAGGCCCCACAGCACATATTCTGGCATCATACTAACCACCACAGGAGAAGCCACCATTGAGTTACTTTGACCCCTGCACCCAGGAAGAGGAGAGAGGCCCCACAGCACATATTCTGGCATCATATCAGCCACCACAGGAGAAGCCACCATTGAGTTACTTTGACCCCCGCACCCAGGAAGAGGAGAGAGGCACCACAGCACATATTCTGGCATCATATCAGCCACCACAGGAGAAGCCACCATTGAGTTACTTTGACCCCCGCACCCAGGAAGAGGAGAGAGGCACCACAGCACATATTCAGGCATCATATCACACACCACAGGAGAAGGCCTCTTTCAGTGATTTAGGCCTTTGGACCCAGACAGAGGAGAGAGGCACCACAGCACATATTCTGGCATCATATCAGCCACCACAGGAGAAGCCACCATTGAGTTACTTTGACACCTGCACCCAGGAAGAGGAGAGAGGCCCCACAGCACATATTCTGGCATCATATCAGCCACCACAGGAGAAGCCACCATTTAGTTACTTTGACCCCTGCACCCAGGAAGAGGAGAGAGGCACCACAGCACATATTCTGGCATCATATCAGCCACCACAGGAGAAGCCACCATTTAGTTACTTTGACCCCTTCACCCAAACAGAGGAGAGAGGTTCCACATCAGAGAATCAGGCATCATATCAACCACCACAGGAGTAGGCCACAATTTAGTTTATTTGACCCCTGCACCCAGGAAGAGGAGAGAGGCCCCACAGCACATATTCTGGCATCATATCACACACCACAGGAGAAGGCCTCTTTCAGTGATTTAGGCCTTTGGACCCAGACAGAGGAGAGAGGTCAGAGATTAGCTTCATATCCCCCAGCACAGCAGAAGACCGCTTTATTTGACTTAGGCCTCAGCACCCAGACAGAAGACAGAGGTAGCATGGCAGAGGTTATGGCTTCATGTCACCCGTTAGTTTAACCGGCCACTTTCATCTGGTTAGGCCCCGGCGCCCAGACAGAGAAGAGTTTCATTCAACTGTGGGTTTCATAAAATTTGTATCAAATAAAGAAGTGGCCCGTAGCACAACAAGACATGTTTTAGGCAGTTAATAAGGACTACTCTGCACAAGGGAGGGACAGGTCCTGTGGGATCCATGCCTGGTTCATCTTTATGAAGGTCAGCTTGTCCACGTTGGCTGTGGACAGGCGGCTGCGCTTGTCAGTAATGACGCCCCCTGCCGTGCTGAATACGCGTTCAGATAAAACGCTGGCCGCCGGGCAGGAAAGCACCTCCAAGGCATAACATGCTAACTCTGGCCACGTGGACAATTTCGAAACCCAGTAGTTGAATGGGGCCGAACCATCCGTCAGGATGTGGAGGGGTGTGCAGACATACTGTTCAACCATGTTAGTGAAATGCTGCCTCCTGCTAACACGTTCCGTATCAGGTGTCGGTGCAGATAGCTGTGGCGTGGAGACAAAACTTTTCCACATTTCTGCCATGCTAACCCTGCCCTCAGATGAGCTGGCCGTGACACAGCTGCGTTGGCGACCTCTTGCCACTCCTCTGCCTTCACCTTCCACCTGTTCCCCTGTGACATGTGGGAATGCTCTCAAGAGCGCCTCTATCAGCGTGCGCTTGTACTCGCGCATCTTACGGTCGCGCTCCAGTTCAGGAATTAAAGTGGGCACATTGTCTTTATACCGGGGATCCAGCAGGGTGGCCACCCAGTAGTCTGCACACGTTAAAACGTGGGCAACTCTGCTGTCGTTGCGCAGGCATTGGAGCATATATTCGCTCATGTGGGCCAGGCTACCCATGGGTAAGGACAAGCTGTCCTCTGTGGGAGGCGTATCGTCATCGTCCACCGTATCCCCCCAGCCACGCACCAGTGATGGGCCTGGGCTGCCACCCCGCTGTGAACTTGCATCATCCTCGTCCCCCTCCACCTCCTCCTCCTCATCCTCCTCGTCCTCCAGTACAGTGCCTTGGCTGGCGACTTGTGAACCTGTCCTCTGCTGCTTAAACAAACCTCCCTCTGAGCCACTTCGAACAGACTGGCCCGAAAGTGTTAGAAACGAGCCCTCATCCTCCTCCTCCTCCTCCACCTGGGCCACCTCCTCTAACATCATTGCCCTAAGTGTTTTCTCAAGGAGACATAGAAGTGGTATTGTAACGCTGATAACAGTGTCATCGCCACTGGCCATGTTGGTGGAGTACTCGAAACAGCGCAGCAGGGCACACAGGTCTCGCATGGAGGCCCAATCATTGGTGGTGAAGTGGTGCTGTTCGGCAGTACGACTGACGCGAGCGTGCTGCAGCTGAAACTCCACTATGGCCTGCTGCTGCTCGCACAGTCTCTCCAGCATGTGCAAGGTGGAGTTCCACCGGGTGGGCACGTCGCATATGAGGCGGTGAGCGGGAAGGCCGAAGTTCCGCTGTAGCGCAGACAGGCGAGCAGCGGCAGGATGTGAACGGCGGAAGCGCGCACAGACGGCCCGCACTTTATGCAGCAGCTCTGACATGTTGGGGTAGTGGTGAATGAACCTCTGCACCACCAAGTTCAGCACATGCGCCAGGCAAGGGATGTGCGTCAAACCGGCTAGTCCCAGAGCTGCCACGAGATTTCGCCCATTATCGCATACCACCAGGCCTGGCTTGAGGCCCACCGGCAGAAACCACTCGTCGGTCTGTTGTTCAATACCCCGCCACAACTCCTTTGCGCTGTGGGGCCTGTCCCCCAAACATATGAGTTTCAGAATGGCCTGCTGACGTTTACCCCGGGCTGTGCTGAAGTTGGTGGTGAAGGTGTGTGGCTGACCGGATGAGCTGGTGGAAGCAGTGGAGGAGGAAGCCGAGTAGGAGGAGGAGGCTACAGGAGGCAGAGAATGATGCCCTGCGATCCTAGGGGGCGGAAGGACGTGCGCCAAGGAACTGTCCGCCGGGGGCCCAGCCGCCACTACATTCATCCAGTGTGCAGTTAGTGAGATATAGCGTCCCTGGCCGTGCTTACTGGTCCACGTATCTGTGGTTAGGTGGACCTTGCCACAAATGGCGTTGCGCAGTGCACACTTGATTTTATCGGACACTTGCATGTGCAGGGAAGGCACGGCTGTCTTGGAGAAGTAGTGGCGGCTGGGAACCACATACTGCGGGACAGCCATGGCCATCAGCTGTTTGAAGCTGTCTGTGTCCACCAGCCGGAATGACAGCATTTCAAAGGCCAGCAGTTTAGAAATGCTGGCGTTCAGGCCAAGGGCTCGAGGGTGACTCGGGGGGAATTTGCGCTTCCTCTCTAAGGTTTGAGATATTGAGAGCTGAACGCTGCTGTGTGATATAGTGGAGACGCTAGTTGACGGTGGCGGTGGTGGTGGTGTCGGTGGCACATCCTCTGTTTGCTGCTCGGCAGGTGGCAACATTCCTCTCGAGGCGGAAGCCGAGGCAGCAGCGGTAGAGGGAGCAGGGGGAGCCTCAGCGAGTGCCTGGTTTTTAAGGTGTGTACCCCACTGCAGTTCATGCTTTGCATGTAGATGCCTGGTCATGCAGGTTGTGCTGAGGTTCAGAACGTTAATGCCTCGCCTCAGGCTCTGATGGCAGAGCGTGCAAGTCACTCGGGTCTTGTCGGTAGGACATTGTTTAAAGAAGTGCCATGCCAGGGAACTCTTTGAAGCTGCCTTTGTGGGGCTGGGTCCCTGTTTTTAGCGATGTCCAGTAGCAGGCGAACTCTGGGGGCGGCGGCTCGTCTGCTTTGGCCCCCTGCTCCCTCTTTGGCTTCGCTGTTGTCTCGGTCTCACCACTACCTCTTCCTCTGAACTGTGAAAGTCATCGCCACGACCTTCAGTCCATGTGGGGTCTAAGACCTCATCGTCCTCTGCATCGTCTTCCACCCAGTCTCCCTCCCTGACCTCCTCCTGTTCAGTCTGCACACTGCAAAAAGACGCGGCAGTGGGCACCTGTGTTTCGTCATCATCAGAGAGTCGGTGACTCTGCTGTGGTGGTATTCCCATGTCCTCTTCATCTGGAGACATAAGTGGTTGTGCGTCAGTGCATGGTATGTCTTCCTCCACTGGGGAAGGGCTAGTGGACGCCCCTGGGAAACCCTGGAAGCAGAGTCTTCAAACAGAAGAAGAGACTGCTGCATAACTTGTGGCTCAGACCGTTTCCCTGATATGCTTGGGGGTGATGTGACAGACTGATGGGCTTGGTTTTCAGGTGCCACCTGTGCGCTTTCCGCAGAAGACTGGGTGGAAGACCATGTGGTGAACGTGCTGGAAGCACTGTCGGCCACCCAATCGATTAATGCCTGTACCTGCTCAGGCCTTACCATCCTAAGAGCGGCATTGGGCCCCACGAGATATTGCGGTACATTCTGCCGGCTAGTTGAGGGAGTTCGTTCCCTACTGTGTGCGCCTGGGGCCGAACGGCCACGTCCTATACCAGCAACAGAGGCTCCACGGACACCACCACGACCGCGTCCTCGTCCCTTAATAGTATTTTTCTTCATTGTTGCGATTCAACTCGCACCACAATGAAATATATTATTTTTTATAAGCAAAATCCCCTCACTGGAATACTTTCAGTCTTTTGACTGTATGGATTACAGATGGAATGACTGTTATATGTGAGTACCGCTTTCTTTGACAGATTCTAGTATGGGTACATATATGTTTTCCCAACCCCAGCACATTAGTTTGCTAATTCCAGATGTATGAAACGCAGGCCTAACTGTATCTAGTATATTGAACGCCAGATAAACTAACTTGGCCTTTTTTAAATAAAAAAAAAATTCCCTCACTGGAATACTTTCAGTCTTTTGACTGTATGGATTACAGATGGAATGACTGTTATATGTGAGTACCGCTTTCTTTGACAGATTCTAGTATGGGTACATATATGTTTTCCCAACCCCAGCACATTAGTTTGCTAATTCCAGATGTATGAAACGCAGGCCTAACTGTATCTAGTATATTGAACGCCAGATAAACTAACTTGGCCTTTTTTAAATAAAAAAAAAATTCCCTCACTGGAATACTTTCAGTCTTTTGACTGTATGGATTACAGATGGAATGACTGTTATATGTGAGTACCGCTTTCTTTGACAGATTCTAGTATGGGTACATATATGTTTTCCCAACCCCAGCACATTAGTTTGCTAATTCCAGATGTATGAAATGCAGGCCTAACTGTATCTAGTATATTGAACGCCAGATAAACTAACTTGGCCTTTTTTAAATAAAAAAAATTCCCTCACTGGAATACTTTCAGTCTTTTGACTGTATGGATTACAGATGGAATGACTGTTATATGTGAGTACCGCTTTCTTTGACAGATTCTAGTATGGGTACATATATGTTTTCCCAACCCCAGCACATTAGTTTGCTAATTCCAGATGTATGAAACGCAGGCCTAACTGTATCTAGTATATTGAACGCCAGATAAACTAACTTGGCCTTTTTTAAATAAAAAAAATTCCCTCACTGGAATACTTTCAGTCTTTTGACTGTATGGATTACAGATGGAATGACTGTTATATGTGAGTACCGCTTTCTTTGACAGATTCTAGTATGGGTACATATATGTTTTCCCAACCCCAGCACATTAGTTTGCTAATTCCAGATGTATGAAACGCAGGCCTAACTGTATCTAGTATATTGAACGCCAGATAAACTAACTTGGCCTTTTTTAAATAAAAAAAATCCCCTCACTGGAATACTTTCAGTCTTTTGACTGTATGGATTACAGATGGAATGACTGTTATATGTGAGTACCGCTTTCTTTGACAGATTCTAGTATGGGTACATATATGTTTTCCCAACCCCAGCACATTAGTTTGCTAATTCCAGATGTATGAAACGCAGGCCTAACTGTATCTAGTATATTGAACGCCAGATAAACTAACTTGGCCTTTTTTAAATAAAAAAAATCCCCTCACTGGAATACTTTCAGTCTTTTGACTGTATGGATTACAGATGGAATGACTGTTATATGTGAGTACCGCTTTCTTTGACAGATTCTAGTATGGGTACATATATGTTTTCCCAACCCCAGCACATTAGTTTGCTAATTCCAGATGTATGAAACGCAGGCCTAACTGTATCTAGTATATTGAACGCCAGATAAACTAACTTGGCCTTTTTTAAATAAAAAAAAAATTCCCTCACTGGAATACTTTCAGTCTTTTGACTGTATGGATTACAGATGGAATGACTGTTATATGTGAGTACCGCTTTCTTTGACAGATTCTAGTATGGGTACATATATGTTTTCCCAACCCCAGCACATTAGTTTGCTAATTCCAGATGTATGAAACGCAGGCCTAACTGTATCTAGTATATTGAACGCCAGATAAACTAACTTGGCCTTTTTTAAATAAAAAAAAAATTCCCTCACTGGAATACTTTCAGTCTTTTGACTGTATGGATTACAGATGGAATGACTGTTATATGTGAGTACCGCTTTCTTTGACAGATTCTAGTATGGGTACATATATGTTTTCCCAACCCCAGCACATTAGTTTGCTAATTCCAGATGTATGAAACGCAGGCCTAACTGTATCTAGTATATTGAACGCCAGATAAACTAACTTGGCCTTTTTTAAATAAAAAAAAAATTCCCTCACTGGAATACTTTCAGTCTTTTGACTGTATGGATTACAGATGGAATGACTGTTATATGTGAGTACCGCTTTCTTTGACAGATTCTAGTATGGGTACATATATGTTTTCCCAACCCCAGCACATTAGTTTGCTAATTCCAGATGTATGAAACGCAGGCCTAACTGTATCTAGTATATTGAACGCCAGATAAACTAACTTGGCCTTTTTTAAATAAAAAAAATCCCCTCACTGGAATACTTTCAGTCTTTTGACTGTATGGATTACAGATGGAATGACTGTTATATGTGAGTACCGCTTTCTTTGACAGATTCTAGTATGGGTACATATATGTTTTCCCAACCCCAGCACATTAGTTTGCTAATTCCAGATGTATGAAACGCAGGCCTAACTGTATCTAGTATATTGAACGCCAGATAAACTAACTTGGCCTTTTTTAAATAAAAAAAAAATTCCCTCACTGGAATACTTTATGGCTTTTCACTGTATGGATTACAGGTGGACTGGTATTAGTAGGGGTGACACAAGCACACCCAAGTCCCTGATGTAGGATTTCTATGGCACAGACCACTATTACAAGTGATTAATGGACGTTGGGAGAGATTGTGCTGCAGCACTAGTCCCAAGATGGCCGCCGCCTATCAGCCCAGTAACATGTGCCACAAAATGGTCTGCACAACCTTTAAAAAAAATAGCCTTGGACTGTGCTGCTAAATCGCTATTGGTCTGAATCCCAGGTGTAGATGTCTGACTTGTTTGGAGCTTTGGAATGCACACTGTGGCAGCTTCTGCTGCAGCACTACAAGTCGCAAAATGGCGGCCGGCGGTCAGCCCAGGTACATGTGGATGGAAAAATCACTCTGGCCACTCTAAAAATAGCCAATCCCTATCAAAAAAGCAGCTCAGCGGCAGTTGTTCAGATGAATCACAGGTGGAGGAGAGAAATTTGCTTCCAGTTATTCAATTATCCCTGCCTATTCTCGCCCTAGCATCAGCTGCGTCTATCCCTGTTCTATTCACATCGGGAGTGAGCACGTCCCGACGTGCGCACAAGCTTATAAAGAGGCTGAGTCACATGCTGCACTTGGCCAATCACAGCCTTGCCAATAGTAGGCATGGCTGCGATGGCATCTTAGGGCAAGTAGTATGATGCATGTTGATTGGCTGCTTTGCAGCCTTTCAAAATGCGCCAAAATACATGCCGAACGACGAACCCGAACCTGAACTTTTACGAAAAAGTTCGGGTTCGGGTCCGTGTCACGAACACCCCAAAATTCGGTACGGACCCGAACTATGCTCGAACTGTTCGCTCAACACTAGTACAGTGCCAAGTGATTGGCGCAAGGCAAATGTGGTGCCTATATTCAAAAAAGGACCTAGGTCCTTCACATGTAATTATAGACCTATAGGCTTGGAAAGTATAGTTTGTCATTAGATTGAAAACTGGCTGAAGAACCGTGTCCAGAGAGTTGTGGTCAATGATTCCGATTAAGAATGGTCCTGGGTTATAAGTGGTGTACCCCAAGGTTCAGTGCTGGGCCCTTTATTATTTAATTTATTTATTCATGATATCGAGGATGAGATTAATAGCACCATTTCTATTTTTGCAGATGATACTAAGCTATGTAGAACTGTACAGTCTATGGAAGATGTCCATATACTACAAGCTGACTTGAACACTCTGAGTGATTGGTTATCAACTTGGCAAATGTGGTTCAATGTGGACAAATGTAAAGTTATGCATCTTGGTAGTAATAATCTCTGTGCTTCATATGTCCTAGCTGATGTAACACTTGGAGAGTCACCTTTAGAGAAAGATCTGGGTGTCCTTGTAGATGGTAGATTAAATTACAGCATACAATGTCAATCAGCTGCTTCTTAGGCCACCAGGATGTAAACGAGGAATGGACTCGCGGGGCAGGGATGTAATACTACCACTTAACAAAGCGTTGGTGCGGCCTCATCTGGAGTATGCAGTTCAGTTCTGGGCATCAGTCCATAGAAAGGATGCACTACAGCTGGAAAAAGTACACAGGAGAATGACTAAAATGATAAGGGGCATGGAGGGTCTTAGTTATGAAGAAAGATTAAAAGAACTGAATTTATTTAGTCTTTAGAAGCAACGTATAAGGGGGGGACATGATTAACCTATACAAATATATAAATGGGCCATACAAAAAATACGGTGGAAAACTGTTCCATGTAAAATGCGCTTAAAAGACAAGGGGGTACTGCCTCCGATTAGAGAGGAAAAAGTTCAGTCTCCGGAAGCGTCAAAACTTCTTCACTGTAAGAACTGTGAAGCTGTGGAATAGACTTCTTCAGGACGTGGTCACAGCAGGAACAGTGGACAGTTTTGAAAAGGGTTTAGATGAATTCTTAGAAGTAAACAACATTAATACTTATGAAAACGTGTAGAAATCTGAGTCTCGATTCCTTCTGGGATTCGCATTCCCACCTATCCCTTGGTTGAACTTAATGAACTTATGTCTTTTTTCAACCATATTACCTACAGTCAGGTCCATAAATATTGGGACATCGACACAATTGTAAAATTTTTGGCTCTATACACCACAATGGATTTGAAATGAAACTAACAAGATGTGCTTTAACTGCAGACTGTCAGCTTTAATTAGAGGGTATTTACATCCAAATCAGGTGAACGGTGTAGGAATTACAACAGTTTGCATATGTGCCTCCCACTTGTTAAGGAACCAAAAGTATTGGGACAATTGGCTTCTCAGCTCTTCCATGGCCAGATGTGTGTTATTCCCTCATTATCCCAATTATAATGAGCAGATAAAAGGTCCAGAGTTCATTTAAGTGTGCTATTTGCATTTGGAATCTGTTGCTGTCAACTCTCAAGATGAGATCCAAAGAGCTGTCACTATCAGTGAAGCAAGCCATCATTAGGCTGAAAAAACAAAACAAACCCATCAGAGAGATAGCAAAAACATTAGGCGTGGCCAAAACAACTGTTTGGAACATTCTTAAAAAGAAAGAACGCACCGGTGAGCTCAGCAACACCAATAGACCCGGAAGACCACGGAAAACAACTGTGGTGGATGACCGAAGAATTCTTTCCCTTTTGAAGAAAACATCCTTCACAACAGTTTGCCACATCAAGAACACTCTGCAGGAGGCAGGGGCGTAACTAGAAGTGACTGGGCCCCACAGCAAATATTTGTAAGGGCCCAACCAGCGCGCTTCGCACCTCCCTCCTCCTGTGTAAACCCCACTCCTTTGGCACAGTGTAGCTGTATACTGTATATTGTGTGGCACAGTGGATGCTATATGTGTATAACATAAACATATTTCATATGAAAACTTACAGTTACTTGACCCTTGGGGATCTCGGACACCACTTCAACACTTGGCCGGGGGCTCGGCGGAGCTGATGTTGTGCTTTATCCTAATGAGAAAGATTTCATAATAAGGATTTGGAGAAGGGGCAGAGGGATAGCAGAGCAGGGGGATGCTGGTGCTGCTACTAGGGGGTCATACCATGGGGGAGTAATAAAGCCCACTATAATGCCCCCCCCCCAGTAGTAATAATTCTCCTTATAATGTGACAGTGCAAAAATACCCCCTTGTAATGCCCCCAGTTGAGCTAATGTCCCCATAGTGCCCCCATAATGTCCCAGTATAAAATACCCCTATATAGTGCCCACAGTAAATTCCCCCATAGTGCTCCTCTCCCCCCTTCCTGCTAGTGCCCCCCATAATGTACCAGTATAAAATGCCCCATATATAGTACCCCAGTAGATGCCCCTCAGTGTCCGGCCTCTGATAGGCTGCCGGCCTAGTGTCCCCCATAATGCCCCCCAATAATGTGCCAGTAAGTGTCCCCATAGATGCCCCCCCATCATGTGCCAGTATCAAGTGCCTCTCTCCCCCCCACATGTCCCAGTATCATAGTGCCATCTCCCCCCCCCCCATGTGCCAGTATCAAGTGCCTCTCTCCTTCCCACCCCCCATGTGCCAGTATCATAGTGCCAAACCCCCCCATGTGCCAGTATCAAGTGCCTCTCTCTTCACCCCCATGTCCCAGTATCATAGTGCCATCTCCCCCCCCAAAAAAGTGCCAGTATCAAGTGCCTCTATCCCCCCATGTGCCAGTATCATAGTGCCAAACACAACCATGTGCCAGTATCAAGTGCCAACCCCCCCACCCCACATGCCAGTATCAAGTGCCTCTCTCCTCCCCCCCATGTCCCAGTATCATAGTGCCATCTCCCCCCCACAAAAAAGTGCCAGTATCAAGTGCCTCTCTGCCCCCCCATGTGCCAGTATCAGGTGCCAACCCCTCTCCCCCCCATGTGCCAGTATCAGGTGCCTCTCTCCCCCCCAGGTGCCAGTATCAGGTGCCAACCCCCCTCCCCCCCAGGTGCCAGTATCAGGTGCCTCCCCCCATGTGCCAGTATCAGGTGCCTCTCTCCCCCCCATGTGCCAGTATCAGGTGCCAACCCCCCCCCCCCCCCAGGTGCCAGTATCAGGTGCCAACCCCTCTCCCCCCCATGTGCCAGTATCAGGTGCCTCTCTCCCCCCCCATGTGCCAGTATCAGGTGCCAACCCCCCCCCAGGTGCCAGTATCAGGTGCCAGTATCAGGTGCCAACCCCCCTCCCCCCATGTGCCAGTATCAAGTGCCCCCCGCTCCCCCCATGGCAGTAACAGTCGGGTATTAAAAAAAAATAATAAACACTTCTACTTACCTCCATGTCAGCGATGCGATGCAGCCTCTTCCTGTGTCCCGCCCTGTATTGTGTCCCACCCTGTATGTCCATATATGGAGTTAGTGCTTGTATTTCAGAAAAGTTTCTGCTGGGATTCGAACCCACGACCTTCTGTATCTGAGGCAAAGCACCTAACTGTGCTAAATAAACCATTTTTTGTCACCTTACATCACAAAAAGTGTAATAGCAAGCGATCAAAAAGTCACACACACCCCAAAATAGTGCCAATAAAACAGTCATCTCATCCCGCAAAAATCATACCCTACCCAAGGTAATCGCCCAAAAACTGAAAAAATGATGGCTCTCAGACTATGGAAACACTAAAACATGATTTTTTTTTATTCAAAAATGAAATCGTTGTGTAAAACTTACATAAATAAAAAAAAACCTGGTCTATAAAAATACCACATGATCTAACCTGTCAGATGAATGTTGTAAATAACAAAAAATAAAAACTGTGCCAAAACAGCTATTTCTTGTTATCTTGCCTCACAAAAAGTGTAATATAGAGCAACCAAAAATCATTGTACCCTAAACTAGTACCAAAAAAACTTCCACCCTATCCCGTAGTTTCTAAAATGGGGTCACTTTTTTGGGGTTTCTACTCTAGGGGTGCATCAGGGGGGCTTCAAATGGCACATGGTGTAAAAAAAAAACTGTCCAGCAAAATCTGCCTTCAAAAAACCGTATGGCATTCCTTTCCTTCTGCGCCCTGCCGTGTGCCCGTACAGAAGTTTACGACCACATATGGGGTGTTTCTGTAAACTACAGAATCTGGGCAATAAATATTGAATTTTGTTTGGCTGTTAACCCTTGCTTTGTTACTGGAAAAAAATAGATTAAAATGGAAAATGTGCCCAAAAAATTTTATTCAGAAATTTCATCTCCATTTGCCAATAACTCTTGTGGAACACCTAAAGGGTTAACGACGTTTGTAAAATCAGTTTTGAATACCTTGAGGGGTGTAGTTTCCTAGATGGGGTCACTTTTATGGAGTTTCTACTCTAGGGTTGCATTAGGGGGGCTTCAAATGGGACATGGTGTCAAAAAAACCAGTCCAGCAAAATCTGTCTTTCAAAAACCGTATGGCGTTCCTTTCCTTCTGCGCCCTGCCATGTGCCCGTACAGTAGTTTACGACCACATATGGGGTGTTTCTGTAAACTACAGAATCAGTGCCATAAATATTGACTTTTGTTTGGCTGTTAACCCTTGCTTTGTAAAAGTAAAAAAAAATATAAAAATGGAAAATCTGCCAAAAAAGTGAAATTCAGAAATTGTATCTCTATTTTCCATAAATTCTTGTGGAACACCTAAAGGGTTAACGATGTTTCTAAAATCTGTTTTGAATACCTTGAGGGGTGTAGTTTCCTACATGGGGTCACTTTTATGGAGTTTCTACTCTAGGGTTGCATCAGGGGGGCTTCAAATGGGACATGGTGTCAAAAAAACCAGTCCAGCAAAATCTGCCTTCCAAAAACCGTATAGCATTCCTTTCCTTCTGCGCCCTGCTGTGTGCCCGTACAGCGGGTTACCACCACATATGGGGTGTTTCTGTAAACTACAGAATCAGGGCCATAAATATTGAGTTTGGTTTGGCTGTTAACCCTTGCTTTGTAAATGAAAATAAATTATTAAAATGGAAAATCTGCCAAAAAAGGGAAATTTTTAAATTGTATCTCAATTTTCCATTAATTCTTGTGGAACACCTAAAGGGTTAATGACGTTTGTAAAATACGTTTTGAATACCTTGAGGGGTGTAGTTTCTAGAATGGGGTCATTTTTGGGTGGTTTCTATTATGTAAGCCTCGCAAAGTGACTTCAGACCTGAACTGGTCCCTAAAAATTGGGTTTTTGAAAATTTCTGAAAAATTTCAAGATTTGCTTCTAAACTTCTACGCCTTGTAACATCCCCAAAAAATTAAATATAATTCCCAAAATTATCCAAACATGAAGTTGACATATGGGGAATGTAAAGTAATAACTATTTTTGGAGGTATTACTATGTATTATAGAAGTAGAGAAATTGAAACTTGGAAATTTGCAATTTTTTACAAATTTTAGGTATTTTTTTTATAAATAAAAATGTTTTTTTTTTACTTCATTTTACCAGTGTCATGAAGTACAATATGTGACGAAAAAAAAAATATCTCAGAATGGCCTGGATAAGTCAAAGCGTTTTAAAGTTATCACCACTTAAAGTGACACTGGTCAGATTTGCAAAAAATGGCCTGGTCCTTAAGGTGAAATAAGGCTGTGTCCTTAAGGGGTTAAACTAAAA
This sequence comes from Bufo bufo, assembly GCF_905171765.1. NCBI lineage: Eukaryota > Metazoa > Chordata > Amphibia > Anura > Bufonidae > Bufo > Bufo bufo. The sequence continues at coordinate 244,039,571 of NC_053389.1, read as the reverse complement.
TTTAAAACTCTCCAAAAAGTAAATTTTTTGGACAACTTTTATCACAAAAAGGTGTAATAGCAAGCGATCATAAAGTCAGATGCACCACAAAATAAAGGTTTAAAGGTTTAATAAGAGTTGCATATAATGTTCATATTTTTTTTTCCAAACAGGAATAAAGATATTGAAGGCCAAATTGGCCAAAATGCAAAAGGAGCAGACCAATGATATGCGGGCCATTCAAGAGCGCTTGAAGGCCATGGAGGAGAGGCAACGCCAGGCTATGAATGGGGTGCAGGAGATGATCATCCTTTTGGAAAAGTTGCCATAATTTTTTTTTTTTTTTCTAATAAGTTATATAAATCGTTTATACAGTTATAACGTGTATTTTGTTTTTTGTAATATTGCTCGGTTTTAGTGTAATAGATCAGCCTAAATCAGCCAGAACTGACAGCAGCCGGTAAATACATGTCAAATACATATAGGGTCCATTCACACGTCTGTAAAATGTATCCGCATCTGTTCCACAATTGAGAGAAACGTTTACAGACCCACTGATTTTCAATTCCAGTCTGAAAAATTAGGCATTCACAGGATACAGAAGTACGTGTCGGCCATTACAGGCCCCAAAAATTATCCGACAGGCGTTCACCTGAAAGCAAATACATTTGTATACTGTGGCTGGTGGTACATTAGGCATTCACAGGATACTGAAGTAAATGTCGGCCTTTACAGACCCAAAAAATTAGCCGACAGGCGTTCACCTGACAGCAAATAAATTTGTATTCTGTGGCTGGTGGTACATTAGGCATTCACAGGTTACTGAAGTAAGTGTCGGCCTTTACAGGCCCCAAAAATTAGGCATTCAACGGACATAAAAGGCCTTTTATGCTGCTGTATTTACCGAAGACAGGGACCATAAATTGTTATGGGTGGTGGCGGATATGGGCTGTCATGAGGATTTTGAATCAAACATGGTCTACTGGTCACATGTGTTGAATTCCTCCGAGATCCATGCCTCATTCATTTTTAAAAATGTGAGGTAGTCAACAGTGTCGTGAGCTAGGCGAGTGCGCTTATCAGTCACGATCCCCCCTGCTGCGCTGAACGTCCTTTCGGCAGAACACTTGACGAGGGGCAAGCCAACAGTTCCATTGCAAATTGTGCAAGCTCTCGCCAGAGGTCAAGCCTGCCCACCCAGTAGTCCAGAGGTTCATCACTTCTCAGAGCGTCCAAATAGGCCATTATCCCGATGTAGTCGGACACCTGCCGGTCTAGACGTTCCCTCAGGCTGGATCCGGAGGACAGCTGTCGATGGGTCGGCTGAAAGAATGTTCTCATATTAGAAGTGACCAACACATCTTCAAACCGCCCTCTTCTTGCAGGCGCTGTTGGATTGGTACCCGCAGCTGTTTATCTGTGAGTGGAAATTCCTCTGCCAGCGCCCAAAAAAGCAGAATGCAGCATTTCTCTAAGCAAGGCCTGGAAGTGCTGCATTCTGACAGCCCTCTGCGATGGTGGTAACATTTCCGCCATTTTTTGTTTGTACCGGGGGCCTAAGTACGTTGCCACCCAGTACTGGTCCTTGCCCTTGATGCTTTTTATAGTAAGAAGTGGCCAAAGGAGGAAAAAGGCGCTCATAGGGTGAGTAGGTTCAGAACAAGCTTCCAAATACAGGAAGAGTGGTACTGCTCACCTGTTATTGTTGCACCTAATGTTTGGTGCAACTATACTGGAGGCGAGTAGGAGTGGTTTAGGTGTTGCTGGTTGGTGCTGCCGGTTACGTCCGTGTTCACCTTTGGCGGGGGCCAAGCCGCCGTCCGGGTCAGTGTATGAAGTATATATCCACTGGACTCTGGGGTCGAGTGGAGGGTGGACCATAGGCGCAAAACACAACCAGAGTTTGTTTCAAACCAATAGGTTTTTTTAATTGTTTTTGTTATCGTGACAACGCGTTTCGGGGTACTGTGGACCCCTTTTTCAAGTCTAAAAAACATGTACATACAAATTATATAAAAAGGGGATAAGAGTAATAATAATAGTAGTAATAATAATATGGCCGTCAAGCTTAGATTTGGATGTAGATATAAATGGATGAATGGATACATATATACGTGAATACCATGATGTCGATAAAATATATATATAATATAATAGTAATAAAAAACATAATTATAAACATAAACAACTATCAATTGTAGAATATTAAATTAAAAATGTAAACATATACATATATATATACACACACACACACACACATAAATAAGAAGGGCGCCAGTTGGTTACGTGGCTGCTAATAAATAGCTAGTGATGAATGGCTATTTGTTGGGCGCATATAGAGTTAAACAATCTTGATATAGATATGCGATAGAGGTTTGAGCCGTTAAATGTTTAGTTCAATGGTAAAAATGCCCATACGATTAGTCAATAACGACGCAGGATCGGAGGTGCATTATTGCTAAGGTGTCACTTATGTAAGTTTAAGCTGGGGGTCAGTTTACCTGTGTAGGAAATGGTTCCTGCATTATTGTTACAGTGTCACTTATGTAGGTTTTAGCTGAGAGTCAATGGACCTATATGGTGGTTACATCATATTTTGAAAAACAAGGGCATAATGTGTATTGGGTGGTGGTATAGGGACTGAGGGCGAAAAGGCATGATAAGGTGTATAGAAGAGGAAATGGTGAGGGGAAGGAAGAGAGAAGAGTGGCACCGGAGTACATACCTATGAAAATGCTGCTGATGGAAATTGCACTGCTCCCAACTTCTGGCACGTGCGGCGTCCAGATGCTGTGTGCTGGGAGCGCGCGCTGGGCCGGCAATTCTGTCCCCGCCCACTTCGCCTCCTCATTGCCGGCCCAGCGCGCGCTCCCAGCACACAGCATCTGGACGCCGCACGTGCCAGAAGCTGGGAGCAGTGCAATTTCCATCAGCAGCATTTTCATAGGTATGTACTCCGGTGCCACTCTTCTCTCTTCCTTCCCCTCACCATTTCCTCTTCTATACACCTTATCATGCCTTTTCGCCCTCAGTCCCTATACCACCACCCAATACACATTATGCCCTTGTTTTTCAAAATATGATGTAACCACCATATAGGTCCATTGACTCTCAGCTAAAACCTACATAAGTGACACTGTAACAATAATGCAGGAACCATTTCCTACACAGGTAAACTGACCCCCAGCTTAAACTTACATAAGTGACACCTTAGCAATAATGCACCTCCGATCCTGCGTCGTTATTGACTAATCGTATGGGCATTTTTACCATTGAACTAAACATTTAACGGCTCAAACCTCTATCGCATATCTATATCAAGATTGTTTAACTCTATATGCGCCCAACAAATAGCCATTCATCACTAGCTATTTATTAGCAGCCACGTAACCAACTGGCGCCCTTCTTATTTATGTGTGTGTGTGTGTGTATATATATATGTATATGTTTACATTTTTAATTTAATATTCTACAATTGATAGTTGTTTATGTTTATAATTATGTTTTTTATTACTATTATATTATATATATATTTTATCGACATCATGGTATTCACGTATATATGTATCCATTCATCCATTTATATCTACATCCAAATCTAAGCTTGACGGCCATATTATTATTACTACTATTATTATTACTCTTATCCCCTTTTTATATAATTTGTATGTACATGTTTTTTAGACTTGAAAAAGGGGTCCACAGTACCCCGAAACGCGTTGTCACGATAACAAAAACAATTAAAAAAACCTATTGGTTTGAAACAAACTCTGGTTGTGTTTTGCGCCTATGGTCCACCCTCCACTCGACCCCAGAGTCCAGTGGATATATACTTGATGCTTTTTATACGGGGGTCCCTCTTAAAACACTGGAGCATGAAGGCCCCATTTGCACTAAACTGAAAGCGGTGTAGTGGCCTGGCTCTTGCTCATCATCCAGGATAAAGTCGTCCTTGTTCTCCTCCCCCCATCCACGGACAACACCAGGGATCCCAGAAAGGTTTAAAGCATGCTCTTCTTGCTCCTCCCCGACACCATCCTCCTCTGACTCCTCTTCAGACTCCTGTTGTTGACTTGTCTCAGATGGAGTAGCCCTCCCTGGGAATTCATCCAGCATTGCGACTTCCTCATCTTCCTGCTCCTGCTCCTCGACGGCTTGATCAATGACATGACGCAATGCACACTCCAGAAAGAAGGCAAAAGGTACGATGTCACTGACCAGTTTGATCTCATCAAATGGCCGCAGAAGTCTGCATGCGTCGCACATGAGCAGCCACTGGCGCAGTGAAAAAAAAAAAAGCTCCCAAGAAGAAGAGGCAGGCCTGCATGCAATCCGTGGCGGTAAAACCAAATCTACACGGGTGCCACGGGTTACATGCTTGACGGCCGTCAGAAGGTTCACCCAGTGGGCAGTAAAAGTTATATACCTTCCCTGCCCGTGTTTGCTAGACCACGTATCTGTGGTCAGATGTATCTTGGCACTGACACTCTGTGCCAGAGATTCATTCACTTGCAGCTGAACGTGGCCATATATCTCTAGGATGCCCTTCTGCGAGAAATATTTCCTTCCTGGGACCTTCCATTGTGGTGTTTCAATGGCCACAAATTTTTGAAAGGCCTCCGAGTCCACAAGTTTATATGGCAGTAGTTGGCGGGCTATCAGTTCCGACAAGCCAGCTGTCAACCGTTGGGGAAGAGGGTTGTCCGGCGTCATCATTTTTTTATGCTTGAACATTTTGGCCATGGAAGCCTGCCTTTTTCCTGACAAACGTGAGGACGGCATGATGGAAGGTGGAGTGGAGGAAAATTGTGAGGAGAGAGGAGAAGGAGAAGAGGCTGGACGGTGAGAGCCTAGAGTGTGGCTTTGTGGGTTCTGACGGCGTTGCTCCCACTGGGCGCTGTGATGGGAGGCCAGGTGCCTTTTTAAGGCGGTCGTCCCTAGGTGAGTGTTGGGCTTACCGCGACTTATGCGTTGACTGCAAAGGCTGCAGATGGCAACGCTATTGTCAGCAGCTGACACATTAAAAAAAGCCCACACTGCGGAGCCATGTGCCGGCGTCCTGGGAGCGCCAGATGTGACCGTACATGGTTGATGGCTCGCTCCTGATATATTAGCAGTCTGGTTTGTCCCTCCTGTGCAATGTAAGTTCTGCCTGCTTCTCCTCCCTATCTGCTGGTCGATATCTCCCTCTGAACTCCCCTCCTCTTGCTCTCTTGTGGGCACCCACGTTACGTCCATAGACACGTCATTATCAACGTCACCTTCCCCACCACTAACGTTAGAGATCTCGGAGTAGGCAGCAACAGCGGGGACCAACCTCCTTGGGCTGAACTGGGTACTGTCGTCAGACTGCTGAGTGGCGGCTGTTGCTACCTCCTCTTCCTGATCCGATGCCAAGAATGGCTGCGCATCGGAAATGTCTTGTGATGAATCGGAAAATAATTCCTGTGACTCAAGTGGAGGGTATATGGTGGTGGTGGTGTCTTTGGGGGTGCACACAGCAGAGAGTGAAGAGGGTGCAGATAGAGAGGATGAGGAGGGTACAGAAGCGGAAGGCTGAGTGAGCCACTCAACCAAGTCTGGTGCGTCCTTTGACATAATTGAACTCACCTTCTGCAACGTCCCACTTTGGCTCCGGCCTGGTGCTCCTGCCCTACCCCTACCACCCCTGCGGAAGGGCTTGCCTCTTCCTCTGCCTGTCATTTTTTAAATGACCCGGTGACAAAAGTCTCTAGAGAAGCGCAGTGTATGTGGAAGAAGGTATATAACACCCTGCTTCATATGTCATTTTGGGGTCTACTGGTCTATAATCACACCAGTTATAAAAAAAAATTCCTTTAAATTTTCTCACTGTGCGTAGAGGAGGTAACACAGTGAAACCGGCTAAATTTCTTCAGTACCAAAATTCACTATTTGAGTAGTATATTCTTAGATAACACCCTGTTTCCATATGTCGTTTTGGGGTCAACTGGTCTATAATCACACTAGTTATAAAAAAAAAAATTCCTTTAAATTTTCTCACTGTGTGTAGCAGAGGTAACGCAGTGAAAGCAGATAAATTTATTCAGTACCAAAATACACTATTTGAGTAGTATATTCTTTGATAACACCCCGCTTCAATATGTGGTTTTGGGGGCCACTGGTCTATAATCACACCAGTTATAAAAAATGTTTTCCTTTGAATTTTCTCACTGTGTGTAGCAGAGGTAACGCAGTGAAAGCGGATACATTTCTTCAGTACCAAAATACACTATTTGAGTAGTATATTCTTAGATAACACCCCGCTTCAATATGTTTTTTTGGGGGCCACTGGTCTATCACACCAGTTATAATACCTTTTTCTAATTGCGTTTGCCACTGTTTGTAGTTGTGGTATCGCTGCAGAACCGATCACCAGTCACAATGCTGCACTATACAAATCCACTATTAGGCCTCTTTCACACGGGCGTCATGTTTTTGGGCCGGATGCATTCAGGGTGCGTTCAGTGAAACTCGCACTATTTTGCAAGCAAGTTCAGTCAGTTTTGTCTGCGATTGCGTTCAGTTGTTCAGTTTTTTCTGCGCGGGTGCAATGCGTTTTGATGCGTTTTTCACGAGCGTGATAAAAAACTGAAGGTTTACAAACAACATCTCTTAGCAACCATCAGTGAAAAACGCATCGCACCCGCACTTGCTTGCGGATGCAATGAGTTTTTCATGCAGCCCCATTCACTTCTATGGGGCCAGGGCTGCGTGAAAAACGCAGAATATAGAACATGCTGCGATTTTTACGCAACGCAGAACTGATGCGTGAAAAACAACGCTCATGTACACAGACCCATTGAAATGAATGGGTCAGGATTCAGTACGGGTGCTATGCGTTCACGTCACGCATTGCACCCGCGCGGTAAACTCGCTCGTGTGAAAGGGGCCTAATATGCTTTCTATATTAGAAAGTATATTATAAGTGTATTACACCCCTATATACTGCAAACCAATCAATAGCACACCTATACCAGTCCTTAAAAGGACCTTTGTAGACCTATTAGCTAGCGATTTGTGTCACTATTAACACTCTAAGGCCCCTTTCACACGGGCGAGATTTCCGCGCGGGTGCAATGCGTGACGTGAACACATAGCACCCGCACTGAATCCTGACCCATTCATTTCAATGAGTCTGTGTACATGAGCGGTTTTTTTCACGCATCACTTCTGCGTTGCGTGAAAAACGCAGCATGTTCTATATTCTGCGTTTTTCACGCAGCCCTGGCCCCATAGAAGTGAATAGGGCTTCAGTGAAAAACGCATTGCATCCGCAAGCAAGTGCGGGTGCTATGCGTTTTTCACTGATGGTTGCTAAGAGATGTTGTTTCTAAACCTTCAGTTTTTTATCACGCGCGTGAAAAACGCATCAAAACGCATTGCACCAGCACGGAAAAAACTGAACAACTAAACGCAATCGCAGACAAAACTAACTGAACTTGCTTGCAAAATGGTGCGATTTTCACTGAACGCACCCTGAACGCATCCAGAACTAATCCATCACGCTCGTGTGAAAGGGGCCTAACAGTCTGTCCCTGCTCCACACAGCAACCTCTCCCTACACTGACAAAAGACAGAATGAAAAATGGCAGCCAGATCAGGTCTATTTATAAGGTAGGGGGTATGTCCATGTGCTGAAATGTCTCAATTGGCTGTCCTGTACCACCTGATGGATGTGTCATGGGTCAAAATTCTTCACAATGTAGAAGAATATGGCGCGGGCGAATATCGCCATATGTTCGCATGTTCGGCGAACCGAAAATGAGTAAAGTTTGCTGCGAACCGACCGTCGGGCGAACAGCAAGGCCATCTCTTATCCTAAGCATACCACCTCATCAGTGAAGCATGGTGGTGGTAGTGTCATGGCGTTGGCATGTATGGCTGCCAATAGAACTGGTTCTCTTGTATTTATTGATGATGTGACTGCTGACAAAGCAGCAGGATGAATTCTGAAGTGTTTCGGGCAATATTATCTGCTCATATTCAGCCAAATGCTTCAGAACTCATTGGACGGCGCTTCACAGTGCAGATGGACAATGACCCAAAGCATACTGCAAAAGCAACCAAAGAGTTTTTTAAGGGAAAGAAGTGGAATGTTATGCAATAGCCAAGTCAACTCTTTGGTGAATCCGATTGAGCATGCATTTCACTTGCTGAAGACAAAACTGAAGTGAAAATGCCCCAAGAACAAGCAGGAACTGAAGACAGTTGCCGTAGAGGCCTGGCAGAGCATCACCAGGGATGAAACCCAGCATCTGGTGATGTCTATGCATTCCAGACTTCAGGCTGTAATTGACTGCAAAGGATTTGCAACCAAGTATTAAAAAGTGAAAGTTTGATTTATGATTATTATTCTGTCCCATTACTTTTGGTTCCTTAACAAGTGGGAGGCACATATGCAAACTGTTGTAATTCCTACACCGTTCACCTGATTTGGATGTAAATACCCTCAAATTAACCCCTTCAACCCCGGGCCTGTTTTCACCTTCCTGCCAAGGCCATTTTTTGAAAATCTGACATGTGTGACTTTATGTGGCAATAACTTTAAAACGCTTTTACTTATACAGGCTATTTTGAGATTGATTTCTCGTCACATTTCGTACTTCATGACACTGGTGAAATGGAGTCAAAAAATAATTTTTTATTTATAAAAAAATACCAAATTTGCCAAAACTTTAGAAAAATTGGCAAATTAGCAAATTTCTATTTCTCTACTTTTATAATAGATAGTAATACCTCCAAAAATAGTAATTACTTTACATTCCCATATGTCTACTTCATGTTTGGATAATTTTGAAAATGACATTTTATATTTTTGGGACGTAAGGCTACTTTCACACCTGTGTTCGGGTGTCCGCTCGTGAGCTCCATTTGAAGGGGCTCACAAGCGGCCCCGAACGCATCCGTCCAGCCCTAATGCATTCTGAGTGGATGCAGATCCGCTCAGAATGCATCAGTCTGGCAGCGTTCAGCCTCCGCTCCGCTCAGCAAGCGGACACCTGAACGCTGCTTGCAGCGTTCGGGTGTCCGCCTGGCCGTGCGGAGGCAAGCGGATCCGTCCAGACTTACAATGTAAGTCAATGGGGATGGATCCGTTTGAAGATGACACAATATGGCTCAATCTTCAAACGGATCCGTCCCCCATTGACTTTCAATGTAAAGTTCTGAACGGATACAAACGTCTGCATTATAGGAGCGGATCCATCTGAGCAGACATCAGACGGACCCGCTCTGAACGGTAGTGTGAAAGTAGCCTTAGAAGGCTTAGAGGTTTAGAAGCAAATCTTAAAATTTTTAACAATATTTCTAAAACCCAAATTTTTCAGGATCAGTTCAGTTATGAAGTCACTTTCTGGGGCTTACATATTAAAAACCACCCATAAATCACCCCATTTTAGAAACTAAACCCCTCAAGGTATTCAAAACAGATTTTACAAACTTTGTTAACCCTTTAGGTGTTCCACAAGAGTGAATGGCAAAAGGAGATGAAATTTCAAAATTTCCCTTTTTTGGCAGATTTTTCATTTTAATCCATTTGTTCCAGTAGCAAAGCAAGGGTTAACAGCCAAACAAAACTCTAAATCTATTACCCTGAATCTGGGGTTTACAGAAACACCCCATGTGTGCTCAAAAACTGATGTATGGCGCACAGCAGGCTTCATAGTGGAAGGAGCATCATATGGCTTTTGGAGAGCAGATTTAGCTGGAATGGTAATTGGGAGCTATGTCGCATGTGAAGACACTCTGAGGTGGCCCTACAGTGGAAACCCCCAAAAAGTCACCCCATTCTGGAAAGTTGTTTTACACCCAAATTTTTCACTTTCACAAGGGGTAACAGGACAAAATGCACCCCACATTTTGTTCCCCATTTTCCCCCGAATACGCCAACACCCAATATGTGCTCATAAAATGATGCATGGGTGCATGGCAGGGTCCAAAAGGGAAGTAGCGCCATAGGGCTTTTGGAGGACAGATTTTGCAGGATTGACTTTTGGGAGCTATGTCGCATATAAAGACACCCTGAGGTACCTCTGCAGTGGAAATCCCCAAAAAGTGACCCCCATTCTGGAAACTACACCCTTCAAGGAATATTTCAAGATGTGTAGTGAGAACTTTGTCCTCAAAGGTAAAACATGGAATTGGCTGTGAAAATTAAAAATTAAAAAAAATTTCAAGAAAAATTGACTTTAGCCCCAAATGTTCAAAAGGGGGAACTGGAGAAAATGTACCCCCTAATTTATTGCCCATTTTCTCCTGATTACAGCAATACCCCATATGTGCTTGTATACTGCTATATGGGCGTACCACAGGGGTCAGAAGGAAAGGAGCACCAAATGGCTTCTGGAAGGCAGATTTCACTGGAATAATTCACAGGCGCCATCTTGCAATTGAACACACCCTGAGGTAACCCTAGAGTGGAAACCCCCAAAAAGTGACCCCATTCTGAAAACAACATCCCTCAAGGAATATTCCAAGGTGTGTAGTGAGCACGTTGACCCATCGAGAGTTTCACAGAAATAGGAAACGCTTGGCTGTAAAAATGAAAAATTACTATTTTTTCCAAAAATTTGCTTTACACCCACATTTTTCGATTTCACAAGGGGTAGCAGGACAAAATTCACCCCACATTTTGTTCCCCATTTGCCCTTGAATACGCCAACACCCAATATGTGCTCATAAAATGATTTATGGGTGCATGGCAGGGTCCAAAAGGGAAGTAGTGCCATAGGGCTTTTGGAGGACAGATTTTGCAGGATTGGCTTTAGGGAACTATGTCGCATATAAAGACACCCTGAGGTACTCCTAGCACCCCCGTATGGACATTTTAAGTGGTGGAAAGGGTACTTCTTACCAAACAGGTGTCTCACAGAAGGCAGAGATACTAGAGAGAGGATTTCAAAGCACACATTTGTAAAAATGAAAAAGTACTAGCAGACCCCAATTTTTCACTTTCACAAGGGGTTAAAGGAGAAAATGCACCCCAGTATATGTTCCCCATTTTCTCCCCATTTTGCAAACACCCCATATGTGCACATAGCCTGCTGTATTGGCGCACAACAGGCCGCTACAAGCAAAGTGCAAAATATGGTTTTTGCAGGCATGAATTGTCAAACATGGACTTTAGCTGCCATGTCGCATTTAAAAAATTTTCAGAGGTCCCCAGAAATGAAAACCCCCAAGAAGTGACCCAATTTTGGAAAGAGCACCCCCGTATTTAAATTTTAAGTGGTGGAAAGGGTACTTTTTACCAAACAGGTGTCTCATAGAAGGCAGAAATACTAGAGAGAGGATTTCAAAGCACACATTTGTAAAAATGAAAAAGTACTAGCAGACCCCAATTTTTCACTTTCACAAGGGGTTAGAGGAGAAAATGCACCCCAGTATATGTTCCCCATTTTCTCCCCATTTTGCAAAAATTCCATATGTGCTCGTAGCCTGCTGTATTGGCGCACAGCAGGCCGCTACAGGCAAAGTACAATTTGCAGGCCTGAATTGGTAGACATGGATTTTAGCTGCCATGTCGCATTTAAAAAATTTCCAGAGGTCCCCAGAAATGAAAAACCCCAAGAAGTTACCCAATTTTGGAAATAGCACCCCCTTACAGACATTTTAAGTGGTGGAAAGGGTACTTTTTACCAAACAGGTGTCTCATAGAAGGCAGAAATACTAGAGAGAGGATTTCAAAGCACACATTTGTAAAAATGAAAAAGTACTAGCAGACCCCAATTTTTCACTTTCACAAGGGGTTAGAGGAGAAAATGCACCCCAGTATATGTTCCCCATTTTCTCCCCATTTTGCAAACATTCCATATGTGCTCGTAGCCTGCTGTATTGGCGCACAGCAGGCCGCTACAGGCAAAGTACAATTTGCAGGCCTGAATTGGTAGACATGGATTTTAGCTGCCATGTCGCATTTAAAAAATTTCCAGAGGTCCCCAGAAATGAAAAACCCCAAGAAGTGACCCAATTTTGGAAAGAGCACCCCCGTATTTAAATTTTAAGTGGTGGAAAGGGTACTTTTTACCAAACAGGTGTCTCATAGAAGGCAGAAATACTAGAGAGAGGATTTCAAAGCACACATTTGTAAAAATGAAAAAGTACTAGCAGACCCCAATTTTTCACTTTCACAAGGGGTTAAAGGAGAAAATGCACCCCAGTATATGTTCCCCATTTTCTCGCCATTTTGTAAACACCCCATATGTGCTCGTAGCCTGCTGTATTGGCGCACAGCAGGACGCTACAGGTAAAGTACAATTTGCAGGCCTGAATTGACAGACATGGATTTTAGCTGCCATGTCGCATTTAAAAAATTTCCAGAGGTCCCCAGAAATGAAAAACCCCAAGAAGTGACTCCATTTTGGAAAGAGCACCCCCGTATGGACATTTTAAGTGGTGGAAAGGGTACTTTTTACCGAACAGGTGTCTCACAGAAGGCAGAAATACTAGAGAGAGGATTTCAAAGCACACATTTGTAAAAATGAAAAAGTACTAGCAGACCCCAATTTTTCACTTTCACAAGGGGTTAAAGGAGAAAATGCACCCCAGTATAAGTTCCCAATTTTCTCCCCATTTTGCAAACACCCCATATGTGCTCATAGCCTGCTGTATTGGCGCACAACAGGTCGCTACAAGCAAAGTGCAAAATATGTTTTTTGCAGGCATGAATTGTCAGACATGGACTTTAGCTGTCATGTCGCATTTAAAAAATTTTCCGAGGTCCCCAGAAATGAAAAACCCCAAGAAGTGACCCAATTTTGGAAAGAGCACCCCCGTATTTAAATTTTAAGTGGTGGAAAGGGTACTTTTTACCAAACAGGTGTCTCATAGAAGGCAGAAATACTAGAGAGAGGATTTCAAAGCACACATTTGTAAAAATCAAAAAGTACTAGCAGACCCCAATTTTTCACTTTCACAAGGGGTTAGAGGAGAAAATGCACCCCAGTATATGTTCCCCATTTTCTCCCCATTTTGAAAACATTCCATATGTGCTCGTAGCCTGCTGTATTGGCGCACAGCAGGCCGCTACAGGCAAAGTACAATTTGCAGGCCTGAATTGGTAGACATGGATTTTAGCTGCCATGTCGCATTTAAAAAATTTCCAGAGGTCCCCAGAAATGAAAAACCCCAAGAAGTGACCCAATTTTGGAAATAGCACCCCCGTACAGACATTTTAAGTGGTGGAAAGGGTACTTTTTACCAAACAGGTGTCTCACAGAAGGCAGAAATACTAGAGAGAGGATTTCAAAGCACACATTTGTAAAAATGAAAAAGTACTAGCAGACCCCAATTTTTCACTTTCACAAGGGGTTAAAGGAGAAAATGCACCCCAGTATATGTTCCCCATTTTCTCCCCATTTTGTAAACACCCCATATGTGCTCGTAGCCTGCTGTATTGGCGCACAGCAGGACGCTACAGGTAAAGTACAATTTGCAGGCCTGAATTGACAGACATGGATTTTAGCTGCCATGTCGCATTTAAAAAATTTCCAGAGGTCCCCAGAAATGAAAAACCCCAAGAAGTGACTCCATTTTGGAAAGAGCACCCCCGTATGGACATTTTAAGTGGTGGAAAGGGTACTTTTTACCGAACAGGTGTCTCACAGAAGGCAGAAATACTAGAGAGAGGATTTCAAAGCACACATTTGTGAAAATGAAAAAGTACTAGCAGACCCCAATTTTTCACTTTCACAAGGGGTTAAAGGAGAAAATGCACCCCAGTATAAGTTCCCAATTTTCTCCCCATTTTGCAAACACCCCATATGTGCTCATAGCCTGCTGTATTGGCGCACAACAGGCCGCTACAAGCAAAGTGCAAAATATGGTTTTTGCAGGCATGAATTGTCAGACATGGACTTTAGCTGCCATGTCGCATTTAAAAAATTTTCAGAGGTCCCCAGAAATGAAAAACCCCAAGAAGTGACCCAATTTTGGAAAGAGCACCCCCGTATTAAAATTTTAAGTGGTGGAAAGGGTCCTTTTTACCAAACAGGTGTCTCATAGAAGGCAGAAATACTAGAGAGAGGATTTCAAAGCACACATTTGTAAAAATGAAAAAGTACTAGCAGACCCCAATTTTTCACTTTCACAAGGGGTTAGAGGAGAAAATGCACCCCAGTATATGTTCCCCATTTTCTCCCCATTTTGCAAAAATTCCATATGTGCTCGTAGCCTGCTGTATTGGCGCACAGCAGGCCGCTACAGGCAAAGAACAATTTGCAGGCCTGAATTGGTAGACATGGATTTTAGCTGCCATGTCGCATTTAAAAAATTTCCAGAGGTCCCCAGAAATGAAAAACCCCAAGAAGTTACCCAATTTTGGAAATAGCACCCCCTTACAGACATTTTAAGTGGTGGAAAGGGTACTTTTTACCAAACAGGTGTCTCATAGAAGGCAGAAATACTAGAGAGAGGATTTCAAAGCACACATTTGTAAAAATGAAAAAGTACTAGCAGACCCCAATTTTTCACTTTCACAAGGGGTTAGAGGAGAAAATGCACCCCAGTATATGTTCCCCATTTTCTCCCCATTTTGAAAACATTCCATATGTGCTCGTAGCCTGCTGTATTGGCGCACAGCAGGCCGCTACAGGCAAAGTACAATTTGCAGGCCTGAATTGGCAGGCATGGATTTTAGCTGAGATGTCGCATTTAAAAAATTTCCAGAGGTCCCCATAAATGAAAAACCCCAAGAAGTGACCCAAATTTGGAAAGAGCACCCCCGTACAGACATTTTAAGTGGTGGAAAGGGTACTTTTTACCAAACAGGTGTCTCACAGAAGGCAGAAATACTAGAGAGAGGACTTCAAAGCACACATTTGTAAAAATGAAAAAGTACTAGCAGACCCCAATTTTTCACTTTCACAAGGGGTTAAAGGAGAAAATGCACCCCAGTATATGTTCCCCATTTTCTCCCCATTTTGTAAACACCCCATATGTGCTCGTAGCCTGCTGTATTGGCGCACAGCAGGACGCTACAGGTAAAGTACAATTTGCAGGCCTGAATTGACAGACATGGATTTTAGCTGCCATGTCGCATTTAAAAAATTTCCAGAGGTCCCCAGAAATGAAAAACCCCAAGAAGTGACTCCATTTTGGAAAGAGCACCCCCGTATGGACATTTTAAGTGGTGGAAAGGGTACTTTTTACCGAACAGGTGTCTCACAGAAGGCAGAAATACTAGAGAGAGGATTTCAAAGCACACATTTGTGAAAATGAAAAAGTACTAGCAGACCCCAATTTTTCACTTTCACAAGGGGTTAAAGGAGAAAATGCACCCCAGTATAAGTTCCCAATTTTCTCCCCATTTTGCAAACACCCCATATGTGCTCATAGCCTGCTGTATTGGCGCACAACAGGCCGCTACAAGCAAAGTGCAAAATATGGTTTTTGCAGGCATGAATTGTCAGACATGGACTTTAGCTGCCATGTCGCATTTAAAAAATTTTCAGAGGTCCCCAGAAATGAAAAACCCCAAGAAGTGACCCAATTTTGGAAAGAGCACCCCCGTATTTAAATTTTAAGTGGTGGAAAGGGTCCTTTTTACCAAACAGGTGTCTCATAGAAGGCAGAAATACTAGAGAGAGGATTTCAAAGCACACATTTGTAAAAATGAAAAAGTACTAGCAGACCCCAATTTTTCACTTTCACAAGGGGTTAGAGGAGAAAATGCACCCCAGTATATGTTCCCCATTTTCTCCCCATTTTGCAAAAATTCCATATGTGCTCGTAGCCTGCTGTATTGGCGCACAGCAGGCCGCTACAGGCAAAGAACAATTTGCAGGCCTGAATTGGTAGACATGGATTTTAGCTGCCATGTCGCATTTAAAAAATTTCCAGAGGTCCCCAGAAATGAAAAACCCCAAGAAGTTACCCAATTTTGGAAATAGCACCCCCTTACAGACATTTTAAGTGGTGGAAAGGGTACTTTTTACCAAACAGGTGTCTCATAGAAGGCAGAAATACTAGAGAGAGGATTTCAAAGCACACATTTGTAAAAATGAAAAAGTACTAGCAGACCCCAATTTTTCACTTTCACAAGGGGTTAGAGGAGAAAATGCACCCCAGTATATGTTCCCCATTTTCTCCCCATTTTGAAAACATTCCATATGTGCTCGTAGCCTGCTGTATTGGCGCACAGCAGGCCGCTACAGGCAAAGTACAATTTGCAGGCCTGAATTGGTAGACATGGATTTTAGCTGCCATGTCGCATTTAAAAAATTTCCAGAGGTCCCCAGAAATGAAAAACCCCAAGAAGTGACCCAATTTTGGAAAGAGCACCCCCGTATTTAAATTTTAAGTGGTGGAAAGGGTACTTTTTACCAAACAGGTGTCTCATAGAAGGCAGAAATACTAGAGAGAGGATTTCAAAGCACACATTTGTAAAAATGAAAAAGTACTAGCAGACCCCAATTTTTCACTTTCACAAGGGGTTAAAGGAGAAAATGCACCCCAGTATATGTTCCCCATTTTCTCCCCATTTTGTAAACACCCCATATGTGCTCGTAGCCTGCTGTATTGGCGCACAGCAGGACGCTACAGGTAAAGTACAATTTGCAGGCCTGAATTGACAGACATGGATTTTAGCTGCCATGTCGCATTTAAAAAATTTCCAGAGGTCCCCAGAAATGAAAAACCCCAAGAAGTGACTCCATTTTGGAAAGAGCACCCCCGTATGGACATTTTAAGTGGTGGAAAGGGTACTTTTTACCGAACAGGTGTCTCACAGAAGGCAGAAATACTAGAGAGAGGATTTCAAAGCACACATTTGTAAAAATGAAAAAGTACTAGCAGACCCCAATTTTTCACTTTCACAAGGGGTTAAAGGAGAAAATGCACCCCAGTATAAGTTCCCAATTTTCTCCCCATTTTGCAAACACCCCATATGTGCTCATAGCCTGCTGTATTGGTGCACAACAGGTCGCTACAAGCAAAGTGCAAAATATGTTTTTTGCAGGCATGAATTGTCAGACATGGACTTTAGCTGCCATGTCGCATTTAAAAAATTTTCAGAGGTCCCCAGAAATGAAAAACCCCAAGAAGTGACCCAATTTTGGTAAGAGCACCCCCGTATTTAAATTTTAAGTGGTGGAAAGGGTACTTTTTACCAAACAGGTGTCTCATAGAAGGCAGAAATACTAGAGAGAGGATTTCAAAGCACACATTTGTAAAAATGAAAAAGTACTAGCAGACCCCAATTTTTCACTTTCACAAGGGGTTAGAGGAGAAAATGCACCCCAGTATATGTTCCCCATTTTCTCCCCATTTTGCAAAAATTCCATATGTGCTCGTAGCCTGCTGTATTGGCGCACAGCAGGCCGCTACAGGCAAAGAACAATTTGCAGGCCTGAATTGGTAGACATGGATTTTAGCTGCCATGTCGCATTTAAAAAATTTCCAGAGGTCCCCAGAAATGAAAAACCCCAAGAAGTTACCCAATTTTGGAAATAGCACCCCCTTACAGACATTTTAAGTGGTGGAAAGGGTACTTTTTACCAAACAGGTGTCTCATAGAAGGCAGAAATACTAGAGAGAGGATTTCAAAGCACACATTTGTAAAAATGAAAAAGTACTAGCAGACCCCAATTTTTCACTTTCACAAGGGGTTAGAGGAGAAAATGCACCCCAGTATATGTTCCCCATTTTCTCCCCATTTTGCAAACATTCCATATGTGCTCGTAGCCTGCTGTATTGGCGCACAGCAGGCCGCTACAGGCAAAGTACAATTTGCAGGCCTGAATTGGTAGACATGGATTTTAGCTGCCATGTCGCATTTAAAAAATTTCCAGAGGTCCCCAGAAATGAAAATCCCCAAGAAGTGACCCAATTTTGGAAATAGCACCCCCTTACAGACATTTTAAGTGGTGGAAAGGGTACTTTTTACCAAACAGGTGTCTCACAGAAGGCAGAAATACTAGAGAGAGGATTTCAAAGCACACATTTGTAAAAATGAAAAAGTACTAGCAGACCCCAATTTTTCACTTTCACAAGGGGTTAAAGGAGAAAATGCACCCCAGTATATGTTCCCAATTTTCTCCCCATTTTGCAAACACCCCATATGTGCTCGTAGCCTGCTGTATTGGCGCACAGCAGGCCGCTACAGGCAAAGTGCAAAATATGTTTTTTGCAGGACTGAATTGGCAGACATGGATTTTAGATGCTATGTCGCATTTAAAACATTTTCAGAGGTCCCCAGAAATGAAAAACTCCAAGAAGTGACCCAATTTTGGAAAGAGCACCCCCATACAGACATTTTAAGTGGTGGAAAGGGTACTTTTTACCAAACAGGTGTCTCACAGAAGGCAGAAATACAAGAGAGAGGATTTCAAAGCACACATTTGTAAAAATTAAAAAGGACTAGCAGACCCCAATTTTTCACTTTCACAAGGGGTTAAAGGAGAAAAAGCACCTCAATATAAGTTCCCCATTTTCTCCCCATTTTGCAAACACCCCATATGTGCTTGTAGCCTGCTGTATTGGCGCACAGCAGGCCGCTACAGGCAAAGTACAATTTGCAGTCCTGAATTGGCAGACATTGATTTTAGCTGCCATGTCGCATTAAATTTTTTTCCAGAGGTCCCCAGAAATGAAAAACCCCAAGAAGTGACCCCATTTTGGAAAGAGCACCCCAGTACGGACATTTTAAGTAGTGGAAAGGGTACTTTTTACCAAACAGGTGTCTCACAGAAAAGATTATGAGTGGTTGTTGGAAAGTGGGTATGCAAGTGAGGTGGACTAAATCAGAGATATGGAAATATTACAGGGAGCATAAAGGATGAAATTAAAAATCCATGGATGAGTGGTAGGTTCGGAAGCAATTTGCAATGAGATGGGGCGTGGTACGGTTAGGCGGACGCCAAAATATGCAGTGGGTCCGGATATGGGTATAATAGTCTATGTTTTTTGTTCGTAATGCCAATTGCAGCGTGCGCAGGGTACAGTCTCAGGGCCCTTTAAGGTAATGCAACTCACGTACCAGGTGAGGAATGCCAGAGTGGGGTAATGTCTCTGTGTAGTAGTAGGTATAGTGTCAACGGTGTCTCCTACCTTGGTACGGCTGGACTCCTGGATCCTGGCTCACTTGCAATAAATGAGTGTTGCTAGTAGGAGTAATTGAGGAACTTGGTAGCAATGAATGAGATCCAGACTTGAAATAAATTTCAACTTGTCTTTACTGGAGGCAGCAGTAATCCATGTGAGGTACAGCAATAGTCTTGGGTCCCAGCAGGTATTGGCAATATGTGGCAGGGATCAATATCTCTTCTGCTTCTATCATGTGCCTTGAGAATATGGCAGGAATCTGTCTTCTGCTCTGTCTATCTTCTGCTGTGTATGGGACTGACTAGCTGAGGAGGAATTTGGCTTCTCCTGGTCTCTGGATGTAACTCACAGTTATGCTCACAGGGAATGGTTCGTCCTGGAGATGCTGCTTGCTGGTCACCAGTTGAGGCTGAAGGGCTCGGACTGGGAAAGGTGACCTTTGGTCTAAACCGAGACGAGATCCTGGTTTGGGATCCCTATTTCTGGGAGCTCCTACTTGCACAGCCTTCCCCTAGCCGGGGTGGCTGGCACACTAACTCTAACTTCCTTTCCTCCCCATGAGGCAGGACATGGGCGAGCCCACTCTGCTCAAAGAGGGGGGAGCTAAACTGGAATAAACTATTCAGGTTTAGATATGCTAAACTGAACTAAGGTCCTGCTAAACATTGCTGCCACCTGCTGGTGTACATGAAAATTACAGCAAATACATGTAACAGGCTTAGAAAATGCACATTTTTGAGGAGTATTATGTAAAATCACATTAGATGACAAGGCACATGTTACCAACAAATAGTAGTGGGAAAAAGAGTTTAGTAACATAACTCTGGGATGCTACACATTCTTTCATGCAGAGGCCAGGTTTATCAGGGCAGATGTTGCACTGATAAATTGTGTCCTTTCGTATTCCCCTTTTGTAACAAACCCGACATCTTTTTTGGGTCTTTCCCCTCTTTGCTGTTTGTGGGACTTCACCAGGGAAATGTTGTCCTGGAACAACACGGGCACCATGACCTCCTGAAGTACTCGGGCCCTCCCCTTCCTGACTTTGGAAAATTAGGGCCTTGATTACAGCCTCTTGGAACTGAAGGAAAGTTCCTGTCTGGCCTGCAGTTCTATGTAAAATGTATGCATTGTACATTGCCATCTGTACAATGTATACGGCAAGCTTTTTGTACCACACCTTAGTTTTATGCATGGCACTGTAGGGCTTCAGAACTTGATTGGACAGATCAACCCCTCCCATGTGTCTGTTGTAATCAAGGATGCAGTCAGGCTTGTTGACAGGGGTAGTGGTACCTCGCACTTGGGCAGGAGAACTGGTGTTTGTGCGAATGGTGGTTAGTACATGGACATCCCTCTTGTCCTTGTACTTAACCGCCAGCATGTTCTCATGGAGGAGAGCCTTACTGTCACCTTTTCGGAGTAGTTGCCCTACCAGGGATCTAGGGAGCCCTCTCAGATTTTTTCGCACTGTGCCGCAAGCCACAGTACCTCGGGCTTTTAGGGACATGAATAGGGGTATGCTGGTGTAATAGTTATCTACATAGATAACCATTATACAGCAGTGGGTGCAGTAAGTCCCACACAATCTTGTCAGTAACTCCTAGGGTGGGTGGGGGGGAATTCAGGGGGTTGTATCAAGGAATCTTTCCCCTCATAAACCCGGAACCTGTAGGTGTACCCAGAGGTACTCTCGCACAGCTTGTACATTTTTATTCCATACTGTGCCCGCTTGCTGGGCAGGTACTGGCGAAATTTAACCCTTCCTTTAAAATGTACAAGGGACTCGTCTATGCTAATTTCTTTTGCTTGAGGTGCTCCAGAAGGGGTCTTATTTTGAATAGATGGTCAAAATCTGGGTCATTTTGGGGGGGAAGCACTGTGCATTATCATTGTAATGTAGGAATTTCAAAATGGATTCAAATCTTGAGCAGGACATGGTCATATTGTAAATTGGAGTGTGGTACAAGACATCTGAACTCCAATATTGTCTCATTTCAGTTTTTTTTTTACAAAGCCCATATGCAGCAACAGCCCCCAAAACTTTATAATGTCTGCTGCAATTACAGGGGTGCAACCTAGGGGTCTAGCATATGAGGATGTTGGGTTTTGAGAAATAAACTGCTGGCTGTACAAATTTGTTTGGGTCATGATCAAATTTATGAGATCTTTAGAGAAATAGATTTAAAAAAAATCTATTTCTGTGAAGCCCGTGCAGTCAATCTGGATTCCAAAGTTTCCCACAAACTCTGGAATTTCGGGCTCATAATCCTCAGGCGGTGTGGACCATAGGGGATCACTGGGGGGGGGGAGGCTACTTCATCTCTCCTGGGGCGTCTCCTTGAGGGTCCCTCATCACCGGATGACGATGATGATGAAGGAGTTGAGGAGTAGAGGAATGTGGCATCCTCTTCTCCCTCACTTGCAGACTCAGTTTCAGAGGCAACGATGGCATATGCCTCTTCAGCAGAGTACATTCTCTGGGATGAATTGGACATTTAAATTTTTATTGGTGCATGTAAAGTGAAAAGTGTCAGGGGGGTGTATGTAGTGATTTAACACGTGAGGGCACTTGTAATGAATTAATTAAAATAAAATTTATGATAAAGAAAAAAATAGAAAGAAATAAAAGAGAAAAAGATAAGTGAAAAAAATAGATAAAAATTTGGAAAAAACGGGAACAGGGAATGGGGATCTGTAACAGCTGCAGATGAGCCAAAGATCACTACAGCTGTTCCAGATGTTGTTCTTTTTCTTCTTCTTCTTTTTCTGAAAAGCTGTGAGCGAAAACCACTGATTTATGTGGTAGTACCACAAGTCCCAGATGACAACAAGCAGCACAGAAGGGCACAGGTCCTCTCTGCAAGCAGTCACCAAGCTAGAATGGCTGCCTGCAGAGAGGCACCAACGGTTCTTTCTGCTTACCTGGTCCCCACTGCTGGTTTCAGTCTCTGTCACTCCAAATATTTCTACATATCTAAGAAGCACTAAGCTATCTTAGCTGCAATTCTGGGGCTCAGGTGCATCCATTGAGACCTGTCTTAAGAGATGGTACAGGAGACAGCATGGCATTGATTGTCTCAGAAATAATTCAGCGTTCATGCACTTAGTAGGCATAATGCCTTACCTCATCGCTCGTCGTCTATTGTACCCTTGTCAGCACTTTATAAAAAATAAGTCATTATTACAAAGAGGCGGAAAGCCAGGAAGGGAAAAAATAATACAGTGCATGGAAAAAGCGATTTTATCTCTCTGCCATCTCTAAACTAATGTAGCATAAAAAAGAAATTACTGAAGGTAAAAAAATTTTAGCCCTTAATGGAAAGCAATCAAGAAATCAGAAGAGCGATTGAGGGTTAGTGACTGGAGTGCAGGAAAGGCAGCAGACTGCCATGAAGCTACCGAGACATTGTACAAGAAGTAATATATAGATTAAAACAAAATATATCCAAGCTTAACATGTAAGGTAGAGATGAGCAAACTCTTTTATGTCCGATTCACTAAATCCGTAAAAAAATTAGATATGAATCAACAGGAATACTATCTTGAGTATGTAGTGTCCCACATATGTGTGTATGGTCCACTCCAAATTGTTATGTATTGTATGATGTCATTTTGCACTATTCCTTTGTCTATGCTGCTAAATCCATATTACAGGCAGGTAACATGCACTACATACTTATACCACTAGAGGTTTCCATCACACCATTTATATATTGCAGCTACAGGAAGTTAGAGGGAGTTGAGTTGGAGATTAGAAAATTAGAGACTAGGAGTTAGGAGGAAGGAGAGGAGACAGTCTTGTCTCTGTCCTCCTGGGCCTAGCCCAGGAGAACCAATTTACCTCAACCTTGGAGTCCAAGATTAGGACTATCTGTTCCTACACTGTAAGTTACCCTTCCGGGGTATAAAGTGGATTATCACTTTTGAGGACCACAACTTTTTCAAATAATGAAGCAAAGAGTTTGCCTGCCGTGAGGGAGATCACCCTTGGGTTGTCAGATCACTGAACTATAGACTATTGGCGAAGGAAAATAACTGCTGTTTATCAGGTTTTAGTCACCTTTGCATTAGGTGGAGAGTTTCTAAGCGGCGGTGAGGGTGCAGTAGGAGATGAGCGCTTCCATTGTGGAAACGCTCATCTCCAAGTTCATCTGTATCGCCTTCCTCAGGACAGCGATACAGATGCCTGTGCTGCGGCAGGGCAGGGGAGGGAGAGGCATCTCCCTTCCCTGTTCTTCTGATAGGCTGCGGGCACTAATGCCTGCGGCCTATCAGAGGCCAGCTCAGGCAGCGCGATGACGTCATTATCATTGCGCCGCCTCAGCCGGGCAGCACACAGCAGGGACACAGGCCGGAAGAGGCCTGCATCGCATCACTGCTGATGGAGGTAAGTATTAGTGTGCTTTTTTTTTTCTTTGCGGTGGAGCTGGCACTATGGGGGCATTTATTTCTTGCCCATTTTGGGGGGGGGCACTATGGGAGCATTTGTTACTGGCACATTATGGGGGACACCATGGGGGAGAGGAGCATTATGGGGGCATCTGGGGGCTCTAAAGGGGCTTTTTTTTTATTGGCACACTATGGGGGGCACTATAGGGGAGAGCGGCACCATGGGGCATCTGTTGGCACTAAAGGGGCATTATTTGGGGGCACTATGGGGAAGTGGGGGCTCTAAAAGGGCCTTTTTTATTGGCACATTATGGGGGGAACTATGGCATCTGGTGGCACTAAGGGGGCATTTTTTACTGGCACATTATGGGAGGCACTATACGGGAGAGCGGCACTATGGGGCATTATTTGTGGGCACTATGGGGAGTGGAGCACTATTGGGGCATCTGGTGGCACTAAGAAGGGGCAATTTTTACTGGCATATTATGGGGGACACTATAGGGGAGAGGAGCATTATGGGGGCATCTGGGGGCTTTTTTGTATTGGCTCACTATGGGGGGCACTATAGGGGGGAACGGCACTATGGGGCATCTGTTCTGAATGGAGAAGATAAAGAAAGAGAACATCTACAACAAAGGTGACATCACTGGATGTAAGGTATGTGGCGGTATGTAGGAGAGGAGTTGCTCCGGTTCCTCCCCCTGCCATTTGCAGAAGGAGGATTCAGAGCTGGGTGAGGACGGCCAAAGGGGGCAGCAGGCCACGGGCGGGTGGCAGATGGTGGGGGTAACTACAAGCCTTGAGCAGGATCTGGGGAGGGAGGAGAGCGGAGGAGCTTCCTGGCTGTAGCCTGCTGTTTATTGTATAATGTGAAGCAGGTAGTGCAGCCAGAACAGGCCTTCCCCTCTCCATATGATGTGTAGAGACAGGCCTCAACAATAGAATTTCAGCTGTACAATGTTTGTTGGGAGTGGCCTATTATATGTAGAAGGGGCTTTTAATAATGGGCGGGGCTAAAAAATGTTCCATTCCTACAGGGCTTTTAGAAATGGCCAGGCAAAAGAATCGGCACAGCACGCTAGGTGTGTCACATTTTTAAATATAAAGGGGGCTTTAAAAAATGGGCGGGCAAAAGAATTGGCGCAGCGCACTACACGTGCCACATTGGGGGGCAGTAAATGCAATGTGTTCCTGTATAAAATAATTTACATTTATACTCTGCTCAGAAGCCCCTGTTTCCTACACTAGACTTAGTATTATCCAATAGACCTGACAGAACAACAGATGTGTAGGTTGGGGGACAACTGGAAAATAGTGACTATAAAGTAATAACCTTCCAATTATCATTGAAAAGAGTGTTTCTTTAGGGAGGAACAAAAATACCAAACTTTAAAAAAGCTAAATTTAGCCAACTAAGAGAGGCCATAGGCCTAACTTACTGGGACAAAGTCCTGAAAAATAAAAATATAGCCACAAAAGTTTTTTTTTTCAAAGCATCCTAAAATCTAATTGTGAGAGGTACATACCTTATGGGAATAAAAGGTTAAGGAACAAGTAGAAACCAATGTGGATAAATATAACTGTAAAGAAAGCAATAAATGACAAAAAGAAAGCATTTAAATCAAAAACAGGAGGGTAGTGAGGAAGCACTGAAAAACTATAAGGAAAAAAATTGAATATGTAAAAAACTAATAAAAGCGGCCAAACTAGAGACCGAGAGATTAATTGCCAAAGAGAGCAAAACTAACCCTAAAATATACTTCAATTATATAAATGGTAAAAAATATAAATCTGAAGGTGTCGGCCCTTTACAGAGTGATGAGGGGGGAGTTGAAGAGAGCGATGAGAAGAAAGCAAAGCTATTACCGTAAATATTTTTTTCTCCACTGTATTCACTGAAGAAAATAAACAGTCAGATTAAATATAGAATGTAAAAGTAAATTCCCCATTAAAAGTGCCCTGTCTGACCCAGGAAGAAGTACAGCGGCATCTTAAAAAGATTAAAATAGACAAATCACCAGGACCAGATGGCATACACCCCCGTATCCTAGGAGAATTATGTAATGTCATAGCCAGACCCTTATTTCTGATATTTAAGGACTCTATACTGACAGGGAGTGTTCCACAGGATTGGCGCATAGCAAATGTGATGCCAATATTTTAAAAGGGTCTAGAAACAGTGCCCGGAAACCATATTCCGGTAAGTTTAACATCGGTCATGGGTAAATTGTTTGAAGGTTTTCTAAAAGATGCTATCTTGGAGCGCCTCAATGAAAATAAGCAAATCAGCATATCAGCATGGCTTCATGAGGGATCGGTCATGTCAAACTAATTTAATCAGTTTCTATGAGAAGGTAAGTTCTAGACTTGACAGCGGCGAATCAATGGATGTCATATATCTGGACTTCTCCAAAGCATTTGACATTGTACCGAATAAACGGTTAGTATATAAAATGAGAATGCTCGGACTGGGAGAAAATGTCTGTATGTGGGTAAGCAACTGGCTCAGTAATAGAAAACAGAGGGTGGTTATTAATGGTACACACTCAGATTGGGTCACTGTCACTAGGGGTCAGTACTGGGCCCTATCCTCTTCAATATATTTATTAATGATCTTGTAGAAGGCTTGCACAGTAAAATATCAATTTTTGCAGATTACACTTTTAACTGTGTAAAGTAATTGACACGGAAGAGGACAGTATACTGCTACAGATGGATCTGGATAGATTGGAGGCTTGGGCAGAGAAGTGGCAGATGAGGTTTAACACTGACAAATGTAAGGTTATGCACATGGGTAGGAATAATGCAAGTCACCCGTACATACTAAATGGTAAAACACTGGGTAACACTGACATGGAAAAGGACCTAGGAATTTTAGTGAACAGCAAACTAAACTGTTAAAAACAGTGCCAGGCAGCTGCTTCCAAGATCAATAAGATAATGGGTTGCATAAAAAGGGATGCCCGTGATGCCCGTGATGAGAACATAGTCCTACCACTTTACAAATCACTGGTCAGACCACACATGGAGTACTGTGTACAGTTCTGGTCTCCTGTGAACAAGGCAGACATAGCAGAGCTGAAGAGGGTTCAGAGGAGGGCAACTAAAGTAATAACTGGAATGGGGCAATTACAGTACCCTGAAAGATTATCAAAATGAGGGTTATTCACTTTAGAAAAAAGACGACTCAGGGGAGCAGTGGCGTACCTACCATATAGGCAGACCACGCAGCTGCTATGGGGCCCGTGAGGAAAAGGGGCCCGCAGTGGAGGAGAGGCCCCGCCCCCTAATTGCTCCTGTTTATCTTTCTAAAGCTAAAGGACCTTTGATGATGTCATCACAGGTCCTGTAAGGGAACTGCACAGTGTAAAGTGTAGTTCCCAGGTTAGAACAGTACATCTGCCAGGACCTGTGATGACATCATCTTCAGCATCACAGGTCCTGCAGAATCTAGCTTGGGAACTGCACCAAAAATGGTGTAGTTCCTAGGTTTGAAAGGTACATCATCACTGGTCCTTCAACCCCTAACAGCAAGTATTAGACATTCACAATCAGCTCTGCATTGATCCATACAGACTGGAATGGAGTGGTAAGAGGAGATCCTCCACTTCTTGTCATTTACCCGCCCCCCCCCCCCCATGCCCTGTTTTTACTGATTGCTCATGTATAATACTTCAGACCGGTACAGTGACCACTACCTCGTGTACCTCACACACACAGTGACCATAATGCATAACTGACCACATATTTCCATAAACAATGCATCTACAGTACAGGGAGTGCAGAATTATTAGGCAAGTTGTATTTTTGAGGATTAATTTTATTATTGAACAACAACCATGTTCTCAATGAACCCAAAAAACTCATTAATATCAAAGCTGAATATTTTTGGAAGTAGTTTTTAGTTTGTTTTTAGTTTTAGCTATTTTAGGGGGATATCTGTGTGTGCAGGTGATTATTACTGTGCATAATTATTAGGCAACTTAACAAAAAACAAATATATACCCATTTCAATTATTTATTTTTACCAGTGAAACCAATATAACATCTCAACATTCACAAATATACATTTCTGACATTCAAAAACAAAACAAAAACAAATCAGTGACCAATATAGCCACCTTTCTTTGCAAGGACACTCAAAAGCCTGCCATCCATGGATTCTGTCAGTGTTTTGATCTGTTCACCATCAACATTGCGTGCAGCAGCAACCACAGCCTCCCAGACACTGTTCAGAGAGGTGTACTGTTTTCCCTCCTTGTAAATCTCACATTTGATGATGGACCACAGGTTCTCAATGGGGTTCAGACCAGGTGAACAAGGAGGCCATGTCATTAGATTTTCTTCTTTTATACCCTTTCTTGCCAGCCACGCTGTGGAGTACTTGGACGCGTGTGATGGAGCATTGTCCTGCATGAAAATCATGTTTTTCTTGAAGGATGCAGACTTCTTCCTGTACCACTGCTTGAAGAAGGTGTCTTCCAGAAACTGGCAGTAGGACTGGGAGTTGAGCTTGACTCCATCCTCAACCCGAAAAGGCCCCACAAGCTCATCTTTGATGATACCAGCCCAAACCAGTACTCCACCTCCACCTTGCTGGCGTCTGAGTCGGACTGGAGCTCTCTGCCCTTTACCAATCCAGCCACGGGCCCATCCATCTGGCCCATCAAGACTCACTCTCATTTCATCAGTCCATAAAACCTTAGAAAAATCAGTCTTGAAATATTTCTTGGCCCAGTCTTGAGGTTTCAGCTTGTGTGTCTTGTTCAGTGGTGGTCGTCTTTCAGCCTTTCTTACCTTGGCCATGTCTCTGAGTATTGCACACCTTGTGCTTTTGGGCACTCCAGTGATGTTTCAGCTCTGAAATATGGCCAAACTGGTGGCAAGTGGCATCTTGGCAGCTGCACGCTTGACTTTTCTCAGTTCATGGGCAGTTATTTTGCGCCTTGGTTTTTCCACACGCTTCTTGCGACCCTGTTGACTATTTTGAATGAAACGCTTGATTGTTCGATGATCACGCTTCAGAAGCTTTGCAATTTTAAGAGTGCTGCATCCCTCTGCAAGATATCTCACTATTTTTGACTTTTCTGAGCCTGTCAAGTCCTTCTTTTGACCCATTTTGCCAAAGGAAAGGAAGTTGCCTAATAATTATGCACACCTGATATAGGATGTTGATGTCATTAGACCACACCCCTTCTCATTACAGAGATGCACATCACCTAATATGCTTAATTGGTAGTAGGCTTTCGAGCCTATACAGCTTGGAGTAAGACAACATGCATAAAGAGGATGATGTAGTCAAAATACTCATTTGCCTAATAATTATGCACTCCCTGTATTATACCTTGTATTCCTCACATCTATATGTATTAAGGCAATTTGCCTGGATTTGTGGGAAGGGCTGAGATCCACCTCCAGCCTATTTAAGGCACTCCCCTTACCTGGCTCCTGTACCGTCCGAGGTCTGAACTGCTTGAAGAGAGAGAGTCACTTGAGGAGTCACTGGAGAATTACTTACGAGTTGCTGAATTTCTGGAAGTTCGTCGCCATCGGTGTTCTGGATTTGGAGCATACCTGTTTCCATTCGTCCTGCTCCACCCGGTTTCACTGTGGGTCGCGTTTGCCCGTCAAACGGGGAGTCATCCATACGGTACAGCACGGGGCCTCACCATTTTTGTCCCCCTGTACCAACTCATTTTCATTTCACCACCGTTGGACTCATGTCAGGCTTTCGCTTGCAAGTCAGTTGCCAGATTTCATATGTCTGTCATGCCTTTCTAGGATCATGCACAGGAATGCGACCGTACAGGAGCTCCGCTCCAGGTACTAACCCAGCAGTAAGCCACCACAGGGGTATTGTTTTTCCAGTATTGTATTGTCCACCCATCCTATTTCTCATTCGGTCCACCAACCTGCAAACTCTATACACTACGTGCCCCTTTTTCTTGATCAGCTAGTACCATGACCAGGAAGTTCATACACTTGTATACATGACTTATCGGTTGCTCAATGTATCATGTGATATACTGCACAATACACACTTCCTTTCCATGGACATCACCGCACGGCACGCGCACGGCCACAGGGCCCCCTCTGCCTCCGTTCCCGTTACCTCCGTCCCTCCTGTCACGCTGCCGATGGCGGCCGGCCGCGTCTCCATGGCTGGTCTGCGCACGCGCGGCCCAGCGGTACTGCGAATGCTCGGCGGATTCCGTTGGCGCATGCGTAGTATCCCGACAGGCGTCCGCCGCCGCAGCTAGTACAGGTGGCTGCCGGCGTTGTTTTCCGGCCTCCCGGCTAGCCGGCGGAGCTCCGGAGCCGGCGATCAGCCTACCCACCCCCACCCACATAGGCAGCACGGTTCGTGGGGGCATCCAAGTCATGGTTGCTTCCCGGAACCTTTTCATGTCGAAGGCATACCGCCATCATTAGGTCAAGCAGCTCTCATGGGGGACCGCATACCTAGCGGACTTGCACCCCGGTTGTCAGGCCAGGTCCTGGTTTAAAAAAACAAACAAAAAAAAACGCCATATAGTCCTCAGGGTCACGCATTCCAAAAAAACAAACAAAAAAAAAAATGCCATATAGTCCTCATGGTCACGCATTCCAAAAAAACCCCCAAAAAAATAAAACCCTGGTATGGCGCCTACGTAGACCATGCGGTCACACGTTCATGACGGTCATTTCAGCCCACATGCTAAGCCTCATTTCTCACGTCTCGATCCAACCAGCCACACGCGCAAGCATGTACTTGTTTTCATACTCACGTTGATGATCCCATCAAGGTCATGCGTCCGTTCGCACCACAGTCCACACTCGTCTTACCACTTTCTTTTAACCCCGGTCAGGCGGTCTAGCATAGACATATTTTTCTCTACACATGTGTTCTGTGAATTTCTTACCACCGGGCCATAAGAGTGTGTTCCTACTATGTTCACAAGTTGGTTATTCGTTTGTCACGACAAGGGTCTTCTCTTAGCGAGCTGCAATGCCTCTGGCTCTTGTTTTCTCCATCAGTTAAATTTTCACGGTTCGCGGTTGATTAATGTTTCGGTTGTGCACGTGGTTCGGATCACTACTGTCCATGCATTTTCCATCAGGTCTGGCTCATGTTTAACTACTTATCATCACCGTGAGGTCATCCAGTTCAGTCCCTTGGCTTCGGGGGTCCGTTCTTCGTGTTGTCCATTAGGGGTACTATACTGTTGTAGGCGGGTTAGTGTCTCAAGTTCATTGTCGGAGATGGTCATGGTTATGCAAGTCCTATTGGTGCCGCATAAGGAAAAAAAAAAAAAAAATGCCATGGCATGGCTTCTCCGTTTTAGTTTTACACACAGAACTCCGCCATTGGTCTCCCACGCGTGGCTTCTCTGGTTTAGTACGCACATTCGACTCCACCATTAGTCGATCACGCATGGTTTCTCCGTTTCAGTTGTATACATATGACTCCGCTATTCGAGTCTCTCACGCATGGCTCCGCCATTAGAGTCTTGCACGCATGGCTTCTCCGTTTTAGTGTTTCACATATAACTCCGCCATTAGAGTCCCTCACGCATTACTTCGCCGTTTTAGTTTTACACACATTACTCCGCCATTACAAACTCTCACGCATTACTTCGCTGTTTTAGTTTACACATATAACTCCGCCATTAGAGTCTCTCATGCGTTACTTCGCCGTTTTACTTTCACACACATAACTCCGCCATTAGAGTCTCTCACGCATCACTTCGCCGTTTTAGTTTTACACAATAACTCCGCCATTAGAGTCTCTCACGCATTACTTCTCCGTTTTAGTGTTACACACATGACTCCGCCATTAGTCTCACGCATGGCTTCCCCGTTTAGTGTCATGCATATGACTTTGCCAGTAGAATCTCCCACGCATGGCTTCTCAGTTTCAGTGTTACACACATAACCCTGCCATTAGAGTCTCTCACGCATTACTTTGCCGTTTTAGGTTTACACATATGACTCCGCCATTAGTCTAACGCATGGCTTCTCCGTTTAGTGTCACACATATGACTTCGCCAGTAGAATCTCTCACGCACGGCCCTGCCATTAGAGCCTCTCACGCACGGCTTCTCCGTTCTAGTTTTACACACATGACTCCGCCATTAGAGCCTCTCACGCATGGCTTCTCCGTGTTAATTTTACACATATGGCTCCGCCATTAGAGTCTCTGACGCATGGCTTCTCCGTGTTAATTTTACACACATGGCTCCGCCATTAGAGTCTCTCACGCATGGCTTCTCTGCATCAATTTTACACACATGGCTCCGCCATTAGAGTCTCTCACGCATAGCTCCGCCATTAGAGTCTCTCACGCATGGCTTCTCCGTATCAATTTTACACACATGGCTCCGCCATTAGAGTCTCTCACGCATGGCTCCGCCATTAGAGTCTCTCACGCATGGCTTCTCCGTATTAATTTTACACATATGACTCCGCCATTAGAGTCTCTCACGCATGGCTCCGCCATTAGAGTCTCTCACGTGTCGCTTCCCCATTCAAATTCCACACACATAACTCCGCCAGTCGAGGCCGCCTGCGTGGTCCCACAACCAGTAGGTTCCATGTCTTTTCTGCCTTCAGACCCGCTCGCATGGCTTGGTCATCCGTGGCTTGCAATACAATTATCTTGTGGTGACTCGCACGCGTGGCTTGCGCCATTAGAGTCTCTCTCACGTTATCGTTTTCTCTGACTTTTATTGTATAGGTTGTCAGATTCCTCCTGGAACATAACATCACGCCCCCTTTTGTCATGTCTTCTCTTCTGGGGTTTGCTTCTTTCTGCCACCTTAAACTCAAAGTCATACAACGCCATCATACTCTATGTCACTGGCATTCAACACCACATGCTAATCTTACACCCTAACAACATCTGTTTCATGGCCTCTCACCAAATCAAAACCATACTCAGAGGTATTCAGAAAGCGGAACCCGCACGCACAGCCCAGAGGCTACCCATAGACAATAATGCCTTCAAGGCATTATCCGACCTACTAGACGCAAGGCCTTTTGACACAGATACAAACTCCATCTTCAAAACAGCGATATACTTGGCTTTCTACGGATTCCTAAGGCCGGGTGAATTCACTACATCTTCCACGACCCAAGCTACGCCTTTTCTCCTTGTCTCCCACTTGTCAAAACACATGGATCGTTACATCCTGACCTTACCTCACTCCAAGAACAGTCAGCACATTCCTATCAACATTCCGTACCCCACGCACAACAGATGGTGTCCAGTCAGGGTTCTTGATGCCTACAGGCAGCGTCATAATCTTCTACCCTCACAGCCATTTCTACAGCTGCAAGTTCTGTACTCACCACCACCACCTTCATGGCTTATGTCAGGTCTTCCCTCTCACAACTAAGCCTCAACGCGGCCAACTACTCAGGGCACTCCTTTCGTATAAGAGCTGCATCCACAGTGCCAACATCCCAACTCATGTCATCAAAACATTAGGGCGCTGAAAATCATCCGCTCACTCGCGATACATACCCATCCAGTTCAGGAGGTTAGGGTTGCTTTCAAAAACATGTCTGGTTGAGAAATACGTGTATTGATTGTCTGCAATAAACTTGTTCTCTTCATTTTTCCCCTTTTCTTTCTCAGGCCTACCTCATCCTCGGTTTCGGCACACCACAACCGACTACGTTCATTACCCTATTTCCTAGGGTTCCTCACTGTACTATTGTAAGCGTCTTACACAAGTATTAAGGCAATTTGCCTGGATTTGTGGGAGGGGCTGAGATCCACCTCCAGCCTATTTAAGGCACTCCCCTTACCTGGCTCCTGTACCGTCCTAGGTCTGAACTGCTTGACCCTCCCAGCACTCCACTTATTCACACTCATTCCTTTCCATATCTTTTCCTTGGGTAGGCCCTCTTCTTTCTCAGGCCTACCTCATCCTCGGTTTCGGCACACCACAACCGACTACGTTCATTACCCTATTTCCTAGGGTTCCTCACTGTCCTATTGTAAGCGCCTTACACAAATATATATATATATACAGTATATATACACACACACACTGCATATATTAACCACCTCCCGACCGCCTAACGCACGGATGCGTCCTGGAGGCGGTCGATTCATTCCTCCTGGATGCATCTATGCGTCATCTCGCGAGATGCGAGATTTCCTGTAAACGCGCGCACACAGGCGCGCGTGTTCACAGGATCGGAAGGTAAGCGAGTGGATCTCCAGCCTGCCAGCGGTGATCATTCGCTGGCAGGCTGGAGATGCGATTTTTTTAACCCCTAACAGGTATATTAGACGCTGTTTTGATAACAGCGTCTAATATACCTGCTACCTGGTCCTCTGGTGGTCCCTTTTGTTTGGATCGACCACCAGAGGACACAGGCAGCTCAGTAATATGTAGCACCAAACACCACTACACTACACCCCCCCTGTCACTTATTAACCCCTTATTCACCCCTGATCACCCCTGATCACCCCATATAGACTCCCTGATCACCCCCCTGTCATTGATCACCCCCCTGTCATTGATCACCCCCCTGTAAAGCTCCATTCAGATGTCTGCATGATTTTTACGGATCCACTGATAGATGGATCGGATCCGCAAAACGCATACGGACGTCTGAATGGAGCCTTACAGGGGCGTGATCAATGACTGTGGTGATCACCCCATATAGACTCCCTGATCACCCCCCTGTCATTGATTACCCCCCTGTCAAGCTCCATTCAGATGTCCGCATGATTTTTACGGATCCACTGATAAATAGATCGGATCCGCAAAACGCATACGGACGTCTGAATGGAGCCTTACAGGGGCGTGATCAATGACTGTGGTGATCACCCCATATAGACTCCCTGATCACCCCCCTGTCATTGATCACCCCCCTGTAAAGCTCCATTCAGATGTCCGCATGATTTTTACGGATCCACTGATAGATGGATTGGATCCGCAAAACGCATATGGACGTCTGAATGGAGCCTTACAGGGGCGTGATCAATGACTGTGGTGATCACCCCATATAGACTCCCTGATCACCCCCCTGTCATTGATTACCCCCCTGTCATTGATCACCCCCATGTAAGGCTCCATTCAGACGTCCGTATGATTTTTACGGATCACCGGATACATGGATCGGATCCGCAAAACACATACGGACGTCTGAATGGAG
Organism: Bufo bufo; assembly: GCF_905171765.1. NCBI lineage: Eukaryota > Metazoa > Chordata > Amphibia > Anura > Bufonidae > Bufo > Bufo bufo. The sequence goes on along the minus strand of NC_053389.1, from coordinate 244,004,987 downwards.
CCTTACAGGTGGGTGATCAATGACGGGGGTGATCACCCCATATAGACTCCCTGATCACCCCCCTGTCATTGATCACCCCCCTGTCATTGATCACTCCCCTGTAAGGCTCCATTCAGACGTCCGTATGTTTTTTACGAATCCACGGATACATGGATCGGATCCGCAAAACACATACGGACATCTGAATGGAGCCTTATAGGGGGGTGATCAATGACAGGGGGGTGATCACCCCATATAGACTCCCTGATCACCCCCCTGTCATTGATCACCCCCTGTCATTGATCACCCCCCCTGTAAGGCTGCATTCAGATGTCCGTATGTTTTTTACGGATCCACGGATACATGGATCGGATCCGCAAAACACATACGGACATCTGAATGGAGCCTTATAGGGGGGTGATCAATGACAGGGGGGTGATCACCCCATATAGACTCCCTGATCACCCCCCTGTCATTGATCACCCCCCTGTCATTGATCACCCCCCTGTAAGGCTCCATTCAGAAAAAAATTTTGGCCCAAGTTAGCGGAAATTATTTTTTTTTTCTTACAAAGTCTCATATTCCACTAACTTGTGTCAAAAAATAAAATCTCACATGAACTCACCATACCCCTCACGGAATACAAATGCGTAAAAAATTTTTGACATTTATATTCCAGACTTCTTCTCACGCTTTAGGGCCCCTAGAATGCCAGGGCAGTATAAATACCCCACATGTGACCCCATTTCGGAAAAAAGACACCCCAAGGTATTCCATGAGGGGCATATTGAGTCCATGAAAGATTGAAATTTTTGTCCCAAGTTAGCGGAAAGGGAGACTTTGTGAGAAAAAAAAATAAAAAATCAATTTCTGCTAACTTGTGCCAAGAAAAAAAAAATTCTATGAACTCGCCATGCCCCTCATTGAATACCTTGGGGTGTCTTCTTTCCAAAATGGGGTCACATGTGGGGTATTTATACTGCCCTGGCATTTTAGGGGCCCTAAAGCGTGAGAAGAAGTCTGGGATCCAAATGTCTAAAAATGCCCTCATAAAAGGAATGTGGGCCCCTTTGCGCATCTAGGCTGCAAAAAAGTGTCACACATCTGGTATCGCCGTACTCAGGAGAAGTTGGGCAATGTGTTTTGGGGTGTCATTTTACATATACCCATGCTGGGTGAGATAAATATCTTGGTCAAATTCCAACTTTGTATAAAAAATGGGAAAAGTTGTCTTTTGCCGAGATATTTATCTCACCCAGCATGAGTATATGTAAAAAGACACCCTAAAACACATTGCCCAACTTCTCCTGTAAAAGGCGATACCGCATGTGTGACACTTTTTTGCAGCGTAGGTGGGCAAAGGGGCCCACATTCCAAAGAGCACCTTTAGGATTTCACAGGTCATTTACCTACTTACCACACATTAGGGCCCCTAGAATGCCAGGGCAGTATAAATACCCCACAAGTGACCCCATTTTGGAAAGAAGACACCCCAAGGTATTCCGTGAGGGGCATGGCGAGTTCTTAGAAGTTTTTATTTTTTGTCACAAGTTAGCTGAAAATTATGATTTTTTTTTTTTTCTTACAAAGTCTCATATTCCACTAACTTGTGACAAAAAATAAAAACTTCCATGAACTCACTATGCCCATCACGAAATACCTGGGGGTGTCTTCTTTCCAAAATGGGGTCACTTGTGGGGTAGTTATACTGCCCTGGCATTTTAGGGGCCCGAATGCGTGAGAAGTGGTTTGAAATCAAAATCTGTAAAAAATGGCCGGTGAAATCCAAAAGGTGCTCTTTGGAATGTGGGCCCCTTTGCCCACCTAGGCTGCAAAAAAGTGTCACACATCTGGTATCACCGTACTCGGGAGAAGTTAGGCAATGTGTTTTGGGGTGTCTTTTTACATATACCCATGCTGGGTTGAGAAAAATATCTTGGCAAAAGACAACTTTTCCAATTTCTTTATACAAAGTTGGCATTTGACCGAGATATTTATCTCACCCAGCATGGGTATATGTAAAATGACACCCCAAAACACATTGCCCAACTTCTCCTGAGTACGGCAATACCAGATGTGTGACACTTTTTTGCAGCCTAGGTGTGCAAAGGGGCCCACATTCCAAAGAGCACCTTTCGGATTTCACCGGCCATTTTTTACAGATTTTGATTTCAAACTACTTCTCACGCATTCGGGCCCCTAAAATGCTAGGGCAGTATAACTACCCCACAAGTGCCCCCATTTTGGAAAGAAGACACCCCCAGGTATTTCGTGATGGGCATAGTGAGTTCATGGAAGTTTTTATTTTTTGTCATAAGTTAGTGGAATATGAGACTTTGTAAGAAAAAAAAAAAAATATAAAAAATCATCATTTTCCGCTAACTTGTGACAAAAAAGAAAAAATTCTAGGAACTCGCCATGCCCCTCACGGAATACCTTGGGGTGTCTTCTTTCCAAAATGGGGTCACTTGTGGGGTAGTTATACTGCCCTGGCATTCTAGGGGCCCTAATGTGTGGTAAGTAGTTTGAAATCAGAATCTGTAAAAAATGGCCGGTGAAATCCTAAAGGTGCTCTTTGGAATGTGGGCCCCTTTGCCCACCTAGGCTGCGAAAAAGTGTCACACATGTGGTATCGCCGTACTCAGGATTAGTTGGGCAATGTGTTTTGGGGTGTCATTTTACATATACCCATGCTGGGTGAGATAAATATCTTGGTCAAATGCCAACTTTGTATAAAAAAAAATGGGAAAAGTTGTTTTTTGCCAAGATATTTCTCTCACCCAGCATGAGTATATGAAAAATGAAACGGCAAAACACATTGCCCAACTTCTCCTGAGTACGGCAATACCACATGTGTGACACTTTTTTGCAGCCTAGGTGGGCAAAGGGGCCCACATTCCAGAGAGCGCCTTTCGGATTTCACCGGCCATTTTTTACAGATTTTGATTTCAAACTACTTCGCACGCATTTGGGCCCCTAAAATGCCAGGGCAGTGTAACTACCCCACAAGTGACCCCATTTTGGAAAGAAGACACCCCAAGGTATTTCGTGATGGGCATAGTGAGTTCATGGAAGTTTTTATTTTTTGTCACAAGTTAGTGGAATATGAGACTTTGTAAGAAAAAAAAAAAATCATCATTTTCCGCTAACTTGTGAAAAAAAATAAAAAGTTCTATGAACTCACTATGCCCATCAGCGAATACCTTAGGGTGTCTACTTTCCGAAATGGGGTCATTTGTGGGGTGTTTGTACTGTCTGGCCATTGTAGAACCTCAGGAAACATGACAGGTGCTCAGAAAGTCAGAGCTGCTTCAAAAAGCGGAAATTCACATTTTTGTACCATAGTTTGTAAACGCTACAACTTTTACCCAAACCATTTTTTTTACCCAAACATTTTTTTTTACCAAAGACATGTAGAACAATAAATTTAGAGAAAAATTTATATATGGATGTCGTTTTTTTGCAAAATTTTACAACTGAAAGTGAAAAATGTCATTTTTTTGCAAAAAAATCGTTAAATTTCAATTAATAACAAAAAAAGTAAAAATGTCAGCAGCAATGAAATACCACCAAATGAAAGCTCTATTAGTGAGAAGAAAAGGAGGTAAAATTCATTTGGGTGGTAAGTTGCATGACCGAGCAATAAACGATCAAAGTAGTGTAGTGCAGAAGTGTAAAAAGTGGCCTGGTCATTAAGGGTGTTTAAGCTGAGGTGGTTAAACAGTATTATAGATGCAATATGTACAGATATATAATATATATTGCAGTGTACTGATATGTGAGGTACATGGTATAATATATGCAGTGTGTATAGATATATTGTATATACAGCAGTGTACTGATATGTTAGGTACGAGGTATAATAGATGGTGTGTACAGGTATATTGTATATACAGTATTGGATTGATATGTGAGGTACGAGCTGTAATTTATACCTCATACCTCACATATCAGTACACTGCTATATTTACTATATACCTGTACCTCACTTTACTATATACCTAGTACCTCACATATCAGTACACTGCTATATATACAATATATCTGTACACACTGCATCTATTATACCTCATATTTCACATATTACACTACTGTATATACTATATATCTGTACAGACTGCATATAATATACCCTGTACTGCACATATCAATACACTGCTGTATATACTATATACCTGTACACACTGCATATATTATACCACGTTCCTCACATATCAGTACACTGCTGTGTATACTATACATCTGTACACACTGCATCTATTATACCTCTTTTGTGTGCCAGGCCTGTTTTGTAATCCCAATCTGGCCCTGATGGCATAAATTATAACACGCAGCAGCAAACATAGTTCATGGAACAAAGAGAGAGGCCTGGAATGGGTAGTGGGAGGGGCTATAAAAGGGGAATGGGGGCCCAATTTAGATTCTTGCTATGGGGCCCAGTGATTTCTATGTACGCCCCTGATAAATATATCAGGGGTCAGTACAGAGACCTCTCCCATCATCTATTTATCCCCGTGACTGTGACAAAGGGATATCCTCTGCGCCTGGAGGAAAGAAAGTTTGTACACAAACATAGAAGAGGATTCTTTACGCTAAGAGCATTGAGACTATGGAACTCTGCCTGAGGAGGTGGTGATGGGGAGTTCACTAAAATAGTTCAAGAGGGGCCTGGATGTATTTCTGGAGTGTAATAATATTACAGGTTATAGCTACTAGAGAGGAATCGTTGATCCAGGGAGTTATCTGATTGCCTAAATGGAGTCGGGAAGGATTTTTTTTTTTGCCTTACTCTGGATCATCTTGCAGGCCGAACTGGATGGACAAATGTCTTTTTTCGGTCTCAAATACTATGTTACACTGTCCTAAAAATTGTAGGCTTAGGTAAGTTCAAGAGAGGTGGTTTGCTAGTGTTAGGTACCCATCTGCGGAAGCCACCTTGATGCCTGGTAGATGGGCCCAACACACGTTTGATCAAAAATGTGTGCAAAGAGCTTCCATTTTTCCAATTATAGTAGGTATAATACCACTTAATTTAGAATGATCCCCATTTCTCAGCTCTATTGTTTGTATATGAAATGTTGTGCAGCCATTTTATTATCAACCATGTTTGCTTGATGGATATGCACCTGTGATTATGTACAGTCAGGTCCATAAATATTGGGACATCGACACAATTCTAATATTTTTGGCTCTATACACCACAATGGATTTGAAATGAAACGAACAAGATGTGCTTTAACTGCAGATTGTCAGCTTTAATTTGAGGGTATTTACATCCAAATCAGGTGAATGGTGTAGGAATTAGAACAGTTTGCATATGCACCTCCCACTTGTTAAGGGACCAAAAGTAATGGGACATAATAATAATCATAAATCAAACTTTCACTTTTTATTACTTGGTTGCAAATGCTTTGCAGTCAATTACAGCCTGAAGTCTTGAACGCATAGACATCACCAGCGCTGGGTTTCATCCATGGTGATGCTCTGCCAGGCCTCTACGGCAACTGTCTTCAGTTCCTGCTTGTTCTTGGGGCATTTTCCCTTCAGTTTTGTCTTCAGCAAGTGAAATGCATGCTCAATCGAATTCAGGTCAGGTGATTGACTTGGCCATTGCATAACATTCCACTTCTTTCCCTTAAAAAACTCTGGTTGCTTTTGCAGTATGCTTTGGGTCATTGTCCATCTGTACTGTGAAGCGCCGTCCAATGAGTTCTGAAGAATTTGGCTGAATATGAGCAGATAATATTGCGCGAAAAACACTTCAGAATTCATCCTGCTGCTTTTGTCAGCAGTCACATCATCAATAAATACAAGAGAACCAGTTCTATTGGCAGCCATACATGCCCACGCCATGACACTACGACCACCATGCTTCACTGATGAGGTGGTATGCTTAGGATCATGAGCTGTTGCTTTCCTTCTCCATACTGTTCTCTTCCCATCACTCTGGTACAAGTTGATCTTGGTCTCATCTGTCCATAGCATGTTGTTCCAGAACTGTGAACGCTTTGTAGATGTCGTTTGGCAAACTCTAATCTGGCCTTCCTTTTTTTGAGGCTCACCAATGGTTTACATCTTGTGGTGAACCCTCTGTATTCACTCTGGTGAAGTCTTCTCTTGATTGTTGACTTTGACACACATACACCTACCTCCTTCTTGATCTGGCTAACTGTTGTGAAGGGTGTTTTCTTCACCAGGGAAAGAATTCTTCGGTCATCCACCACAGTTGTTTTCCGTGGTCTTCTGGGTCTTTTGGTGTTGCTGAGCTCACCGGTGCGTTCCTTCTTTTTAAGAATGTTCCAAACAGTTGTTTTGGCCACGCCTAATGTTTTTGCTATCTCTCTGATGGGTTTGTTTGTTTTTTTCAGCCTAATGATGGCTTGCTTCACTGATAATGACAGCTCTTTGGATCTCATCTTAAAAGTTTACAGCAACAGATTCCAAATTCAAATAGCACACTTGAAATTAACTCTGGACCTTTTATCTGCTCATTGTAATTGGGATAATGAGGGAATAACACACATGTGGCCATGGAACAGCTTAGAAGCCAATTGTCCCATTACTTTTGCCCCCTTAACAAGTGGGAAGCGCATATGCAAACTGTTGTAATTCCTACACCGTTCACCTGATTTGGATGTAAATACCCTCTAATTAAAGCTAACAGTCTGCAGTTAAAGCACATCTTGTTTGTTTCATTTCAAATCCATTGTGGTGGTGTATAGAGCCAAACATGTTAGAATTGTGTCGATGTCCCAATATTTATGGACCTGACTGTATATGAATGTGCTAGTCTAAATTTTCTTGTAGCATTAGTGACCCTCAGTAATAATGCACCCATTAGTGCCCCCCAGAATTAATAATGCCCCCATTACTGCCTCTCAGTAATATTAATGCCCTCATTAGTGCCCCCCACAATGAATAATGCCGTCATTAGTGCCCCTCAGTAATATTAATGCTCCAATTAGTCTCCCCCAGAATTAATAATGCCCCATTAGTGCTCCCCAGAATAAATAGTGCCCCCATTAGTGCCCCCAGAATTAATAGTGCCCCCATTAGACCCCCCAGTAATATTAATACCCCCATTAGTGCCCCCCAGTAATAATAATGCCCCCATTTAGTGCCCCCGAGTTAATAATGTCCCCATTAGCACCCTCAGTGCCCCCAGAATAAATAGTCCCACCATTAGTGCCCCCAGAATAAATAGTGCCCTCATTAGTGCCCCCAGAATTAATAGTGCCTCAGTAATATTAATACCCCTATTAGTACCCCCCCCAGTCAGGGCCGTTTCTAGGGGCGGGCGGGACGGGCGGCCGCCCGGGGCGCTGTCAGAAGGGGGGCGCCGGCAGGGGCGCCCTGTGTGGTGTAAAAAAATAAAAAATGGTTATATATAATTGCCGGCCGGCGGCGCCCGTCATGCTGCGCCTCCTGAGCGGCTAAGCGCTTGCCGCTCCTCTAAAAAATCTCCTGCCTGCTGTCTGTGCTCATGTTAATGTAGCGTGGCCGAGCTCTGTTCGGTCCGCGGTACTGGAGCTTCTGTTTCCTGTACCCGGCCGGACTGACAGGAAGTGCTCACTTAGTGTGCACTTCCTTTCAGTCCGGCCGGGTACAGGAAACAAATGCTCCTGTACCGCGGACCGACCAGAGCTTGGCCACGCTACACTAGAGGTGACAATAGAATGGAAATTAGTGACAAGGGGGGGGAGAATGGAAATTAGTGACAGGGGGGGGGGGGAGAATGGAAATTAGTGACAGGGGGGGGGAGAATGGAAATTAGTGACGGGGGGGGGAGAATGGAAATTAGTGACAGGGGGGAGAGAATGGAAATTAGTGACAGGGGGGGGGGGGGAGAATGGAAATTAGTGACAGGGGGGGGGGAATGGAAATTAGTGACAGGGGGGGGGAGAATGGAAATTAGTGACGGGGGGGGGAGAATGGAAATTAGTGACAGGGGGGGGGGGAGAATGGAAATTAGTGACAGGGGGGGGGGGAGAATGGAAATTAGTGACAGGGGGGGGGAGAATGGAAATTAGTGACAGGGGGGGGAGAATGGAAATTAGTGACAGGGGGGGGGGGGGAGAATGGAAATTAGTGACAGGGGGGGGGAGAATGGAAATTAGTGACAGGGGGGGGAGAATGGAAATTAGTGACGGGGGGGGGGGGGGAGAATGGAAATTAGTGACGGGGGGGGAATGGAAATGAGTGACAAGGGGGGGGGGGAGGAATGGAAATGAATGACAAGTGGGGGGAATGGAAATGAATGACAAGGGGGGGGATGGAAATGAGTGACAAGGGGGGGGAATGGAAATGAATGACAAGGGGGGGGATGGAAATGAATGACAAGGGGGGGGATGGAAATGAGTGACAAGGGGGGGAATGGAAATGAATGACAAGGGGGGGGATGGAAATGAATGACAAGGGGGGGGATGGAAATGAGTGACAAGGGGGGGGGATGGAAATGAATGACAAGGGGGGGATGGAAATGAATGACAAGGGGGGGGATGGAAATGAGTGACAAGGGGGGGGAATGGAAATGAATGACAAGGGGGGGAAAATGTTAATGAGTGACAAGGGGGGGGTAGAAGAGAGTGACAAGGGGGGGGATGGAAATGAGTGACAAGGGGGGGAAAATGTTAATGAGTGACAAGGGGGGGGGGGTAGAAGAGAGTGACAAGGGAGTCCCCAGAGCCAGACTGCAGCCAGAGACCAGATCATCTTATTGTCCTGGTGGTAATTAGACAATGCAATATGTTTATTATGTAATTGTTTAGTTATTAAATTAAATTTACCTCACATTTAGGGTCCATTCACACGTCCGTATGTGTTTTGCGGATCCACAAAACACGGACAGCGGCAATGTGCGTTCCACATTTTGCGGACCACACATTGCCGGCACTAAGAGAATATGCCTATTCTTGTCCGCTATTGTGGACAAGAATAGGACATGTTCTATTTTTTTCAGGATCGGAATTGCGGCCCCATAGAAATGTATGAGTCCGCAATTCCATTCCGCAAAAAGACAGCTACAAGAAGCTGGATTAACCGTAAGGGAAGCATAGCAGTTATTTTAATTTAAAAGCTGAGAAAGGGGTGGAACATATGTGATGTCTGATAAAGGGGGGGGGGGGCGGCAATTTTTATCTTGCCTAGGGCGGCAAAAATCCTCGCACCGGCCCTGCCTCCCTCTGACATCTCGCCTGACCTGTGCCCGAGTGCCGAGTCCTCTCACTTTTCAGACAGTGCGGGCGGCACTTACTGACGTCACGCGCCTGCTCCTCCCACTAGGCGGCGCAGGCGTGTGACATACAGTAAGTGAGTGAGTGAGCGCCGCACTGCCTGCCTGTTACCGCCCGCCCTGAGCCCCTGAGCAGTGCTGATGCCTGCTGTGAGGCGAGTGATGGTCTGGGGGAGCATTAATTACAATGGGGGGGGGGGGGGCATTAATTACAATGGGGGGGACATTAATTACAATGGGGGGGAGGCCACTGTGGGAGACATGAAAATGGGGGCCACTGTCACTGTGGGGGACATTAAGTTTAATAAGGATCAGTATGGACATTATTTAGAATGGAGGCTGCTGTTGGTGTCATTACTCATTATAACTGTATAATGTCAGGCCTAGTCCTGAGCTGAGTTATATCACCCTGCCCATGCCCTGTATAATAATGTACCCATCCCTGATACCCCTTAGTTATATTACCCGGCTGGGGTAATATAACTAAGGGGTATCAGGGTACATTATTATACAGGGCAGGGTAATATAACTCAGGACTAGGCCTATCAGACATTATACAGTTATAATGACACCCACAGCAGCCTCCATTCTAAATAATGTCCATAGTGATCCTTATTAAAAATAATGTCCCCCCACAGGCAGGCAGTGCGGGCGGCGGCGCTCACTCACTGTACGTCACGCGCCACGTGACGTACAGTAAGTGCGGTGAGCACCGCCACCCGCACTGCCTGCCTGTTACCGCCCGCCCGGAGCAGTGCTGAGAAAGAAGCCTGCTGTGAGTGAGAGCCTGAGTCTGTGGGTCACTGTGACCGTCCGTGCAATGTGGTTCCACATTTTTTACAATGGGGAGACACTTATTTCATCGAGCAGTTTTGAGGGGGGGGGGGGGGGGAGTTTTTTTGACACTCGCCCTGAGAGAAATTTTACCTAGAAACTGCACTGCCCCCAGTAATACCCCTATTAGTACCCCCCCAATAATTAATGCCCCCTTCTCTGCTTGTGCAAAAAAACAAAAACAAACAAAAAAACTACTCACCTCATCCATTTGATTGCACTCCTGTGAACACTCTGCTAACTGCTGACTGGAAGCTTAGGACAGGACGTACGCTCCAACATGATGACGTTTCGCAGGTCCTGTCCTGTCCTCCAGTCAGCAGCTGAACGATCAAATGGATGAGGTGAGTTTTTTTTTTCTTAACAGAAGTAGGGGAGGGGAGTTAAAGGCTGTAAAAGCATTCCTTGGTCTGATGATTTCCATTTTGGGAAGTGTTATCTTTACTCCAGACACTGCATAGTAATCTGCATTATATCAACTCAAACAAGCTGGAGGACTGTTTCCAATGACAACTAGCACAATTCAGGTCTGCAGTATGATACAAGCAATGTCGGACTGGGGTGTCTTGGGCCCACTAGTAAAAGTTGTTCTGTGGGCCCACTGTACAGCTACATGCAAAATATATATATGCACAAAAGCAAAATAGTGGGAAGCTCACCAGAATAGAGCACGGCCTGCTTCCATCCCATAGCTATTAAAACATGACAAATATACTAATGGTCGGCTCACAAGAAGTAAAAAATTGCGTATTTATTACTAACTCTAAAAACGTACCTATAATAAAACAAACCATGTAGATAAGAAATACATTAAGATCAGAATCGTATACACATATATAAATGACAATATAAAATATTGAGAATAGTCACAGTCCCTCCTATGTAGTGGGCCACAGAGCTCTCGCAGCTCACAGTTTTGTATTACAACTGCGATCCTTTATCTTTTTTATAAGTTTGATTACAGTATCCTGCATGCTATAATCCAGACTGCAGATGAAGATGTAATGTCCTGCACACCTTGGGTTAATATCCAATATATCTACACATGCATAAAAAGAGCTGATGAGGTAAGATGTATATGCACCTCCCCAGAAATGAGTGCACTAATGGTTAATTGTAGTAGGTTAGTATAACACAATATGAGTTCACTCACATGTATGCCAGTTCAGCCGCCTTGCATGTACTGTAGTATATTTGATTCCTTTTCTCTCACACAGCGTTTAGCGCAAATTCGCTTCTTACCAGTTGTTTATGGTTCCGTCTGTGGAGTGGTACCTGCTGGAATCTATGCTGTATGCGGGCGGCCGCATGAGTAATCTCCCACTGGGGACGGCACTTTGCGCCTGCGTGGTGTAGATTTCCGGACGCTAGTAACGGCACTCCGTGCATGCGTGGTATGATTTTCCAGATGCCAAGGCAGGGGCGTAGCTAGAAATGACTGGGCCCCATAGCAAAAAAATGTTATGGGCCCCATAGCAAAAAAAATTATGGGCCCCCCGCTCCCGGATCTCCCACCCCCACATACCTCTCGGACCTCGCCGCCACATCCGCAGCTCCTCATGCACTTGCGACGGTTACGCGTAGGACTGAGCACAGACAGTTGGTCACTGGCAACGCATTTGTGCCAGTGTAGGAAATGTATGAATCTAAATGTCTGTGTATTAAGGAAGATTGTTAAATTGTACAGGGGTCTGTAACACAAGAAGGTGAAAGTACATATCGTGGGGTTTGTATGTGTATTAGACAGATGGTAGGGATATGTATCTTGTGTAGTTCGGGTATTAGGGAGAGTAAGGGGTATATATCTAGTGCTGATACATGTGTAGGTGAAGAGCCGCTCTGACATAATTAGTCTCTTTCATATTATAAGCTCCCCTTATATATAATTTACTTACAGTTCTGAAGACTCAGGGGTGCTGGCTGGCTTAGACTCAGGGGTGCTGGCAGGCTTGGCCTCAGGGGTGCTGACAGGCTTGGCCTCAGGGGTGCTGGCTGGCTTAGCCTCAGGGGTGCTGGCTGGCTTAGCCTCAGGGGTGCTGGCTGGCTTAGCCTCAGGGGTGCTGGCTGGCTTAGCCTCAGGGGTGCTTTGCAGGCTTGGCCTGAGGGGTGCTGACAGGCTTGGCCTCAGGGATGCTGGCTGGCTTAGCCTCAGGGGTGCTGGCTGGCTTGGCCTCAGGGGTGCTGGCTCGCTTGGCCGGGCAGAAGGAGTGTGGGAGACTGTGAGGCCTTTTTTCTCCAAGCTGCTCCAGAAAAAAAATATTTTTCATTATTCATTACACCTCAGGTCAGACCACCAATCAGACCCCCAATGTTAATCAGACCTCAGCTAACAGCCCCAATAAGATCCCCAATGTTAATAAAACCCCTCAGCTCAGACCCCAATATGAATGACCCCCAATCAGACCTCAGATAAGAGCCCCATGCCTCATAGTAGCCCCCAGTAGCCTTATAGCAGCCCCCAGTAGCCTCATTGCAGCCTCCAGTGCCTCTCACCAGCCCCCAGTGCCTCTCACCAGTGCCTCTCCATCAGCCCCCAGCGCCTCTCCATCAGCCCCCAGTGCCTCTCCATCAGCTCCCAGTGCCTCTCACCAGCCCCCAGTACCCTCTCCATCAGCCCCCAGTGCCTCTCACCAGCCCCCAGTACCCTCTCCATCAGCCCCCAGTGCGCCCTCCCCGGTATTAAATCATTGGTGGGCAGGGCAGTGCACCCTCCCCCCCCCCCCCGGTATTAAAATAATTGGTGGGCAGTGCACCCTCCCCTGTATTTAAATCATTGGTGGGCAGTGCGCCCTCCCCCCCTCCCCGGTATTAAAATAATTGGAGGGCAGTGCGCCCCCCCCATCATTGGTGGCAGCGGCAGTTCTGATCGGAGTCCCAGCAGTGTAATAGTGGGGCTCCGATCGGTTACCATGGCAGCCAGGACGCTACTGAAGTCCTGTCTGCCATGGCCAGTTACTTACATGCGCTGTGGCCGCCTGACGCTCCTTCTTCTTGTAACTCACAGGTCTGTGCGGCGCATTGCTTATACTTATAGCAATGCGCCGCGCAGACCTGTGACGAGTTACAGGTAGGAGGAGCGCCTGGCGGCCACAGCGCATGTAAGTATGCTGAAGAGTACCTGGCCATGGCAGACAGGACTTCAGTAGCGTCCCGGCTGCCATGGTAACCGATCGGAGCCCCAGCATTACACTGCTGGGACTCCGATCGGAACTGCCGCTGCCACCAATGAAGGAGGGGCCCCCCTATCACACCGCCACTCACTCGCCACTTGAATTTTTTTTTAAATCCTCAGCCGGCAGCCCGGGCCCCCAGTGGCTAGGAACCCCTTAGCCATTGCTATGGCTGCTATGGCGATCCCTACGCCACTGCGCCAAGGTGTCATTTTGTAACAGTCTGTGATTTAGCGGCCTGTTAATGTAACAAGGTAACTTCAAAGGATGCAGTTGTTAATATCGCCAGACACGTTTCAAAACAGCAAGGGTTTCTTCCTCAGTGGCAAAGAAATTGTGTGTAACAGACAGAACCATAAACAACTGGTAAGAAGCGCATTTGCGCTAAACGCCTGCCTTTCGTCCCGGTCCTGAATGACTCCACCAGTAGAAGAGTGAGTGCATCTCTGGAGTATAGTATACTCTGTAACTCAGGATCAGTACAGCTTAAGTAATGAAATGCATGTACACAGTGACTCCACTAGCAGAACAGAGAGTACAGCTCTGGAGTATAATGCAGAATGGAACTTAGGATCAGTACAGCTTAAGTAATGAAATGCATGTACAAAGTGACTCCACTAGCAGAACAGAGAGTACAGCTCTGGAGTATAATGCAGAATGGAACCTAGGATCAGTACAGCTTAAGTAATGAAATGCATGTACACAGTGACTCCTGAAGCACTGAAATATTGTTCTGGAAAATAATACAGGGTTTCTCCAGATCATAGTGTAATGTATGTACATCATAAGTAATGAAATTTATTAAGAAAGTGACTCAACTTTTTATGTACATTATCTGTGCTAGAACCTGATGCTGGAAGAGGGAGGAACAGAACTGTCAGATTTACAGTCTGGACAAAGGATCGTTGACCTGGCTGCTGCAGAAACCACCACATATTAAGCATTGTAAATATAAAGATAAAAGATTGTCATTATTATTTGCACGAGCCTGAAATTAAAATAAACCTTCAATCAAAATAGATGTTTACCCGTTAACAGTAACTTTGTAATCTGTTTGTCTGGTTCCTGAATTTTGCATTCACTTTGTCCACCCCTGTAATAGGCACTAAACATCTTCGAACTGCAAGTCGCTAAAAAAAGAACCTTTTATCTAAACTGTTATTTCAGCATGAGAGATGGAAGACTAAACGGCAAAAAGCAGCAAATGAAATGTAATCTCCACCATTTGGCACAAAAGACATTTACTGTATATCATTTTCTTGAATGTGGAGATTTTTCTAGCTTCCCACCAACAAAAATATTCCTTTGATGTATATAAATGTAAAGGATAATGGTAGTGTAAAATCTTAAAAGACAGGAGGATGGCTGTGCCTCAAAAGTAAAATGTTCAACGAAGAAACATAAGGATAGCAGATATAGTATGATGCAGAAGACTACTGTATATACAACCGCCATTACTACCGTGCAAGATCCTAATGGGATAATGAAGGACAGTAGGACTGCAGTCAACTGAGCTGTTGTGACATGACTAATGTAGTGTCAGTCTTCTCTGTCAAATCACTGTCCCTACCCAAAATGTACCTTTCTACTGTGTAATGGGGGAGATTTACACAGGGGAGCTGGTGTACAGTAGAACCGGCTTAGTTGCCCATAGCAACCAATCAGATTCCACCTTTCATTTTCTAAAGGAGCTGTGGAATCTGATTGGTTGCTATGGGCAACTAAGCCAGTTCTACTTTACACCAGTTTGATAAATCTCCCCCAATATTCCGAAAAAGTTATTACTGCCAGGAAATTTGTCAATAACAATTGGTAGGCTCAGACATTGGAGGACTTGTCCACCTTTGGTACAAGCAGCTAGTAGGGCTTTTTCATCAGACATTTTCCCTACAGTAGGCATAGCCATTTATGCAATATATTTGAAAAGTGGTGAAGTAATGCACTCTGGATATATATATATATATATATACTGTATATATATATATATTATTTAATTGTTTATTCAGAGATTAGGGTATTTTTTTGTATGGCTCATTACTAGAGTTGAGCGAACCCGAACTGTAAAGTTCGGGTTTGTACCGAACGTTAGGGTTTTCGGCACCCGGACCCGAACCCAAACATTTACGTAAAAGTTTGGGTTCGGTGTTCGGCGATTTTTATGGCGCTTTTTGAAAGGCTGCAAAGCAGCCAATCAACAAGCGTCATACTACTTGCCCCAAAAGGCCATCACAGCCATGCCTACTATTGGCATGGCTGTAATTGGCCAACTGCAGCATGTGACTCAGCCTCTATTTAAGCTGGAGTCACGTAGCGCCGCCCATCACTCTGCTCGGATTAGTGTAGGAAGAGATCAGGGAGAAATCTTATCAAGAACTGGTTTATGTACTCAGCGATCTACAGAAAAAGTGTTTTGTGGGTGCAGTGCACAATTTTTTTAAGCGTGCCCTGAGCCAACTACTGCTGAAAACGAACTTTTTTTTTCTTCAGTTAGTCAATATCAATACATGATCGGCAGCCATTTTATGCAACGATAGTGCACCAGCATAGGCTCTCTGCAAGTCCAGAAATACAGCTTTGGCATACTGGGGTGAAAAAACCCAATATAATACTGCACATCTGGGATTAGACAAGCATAAGTGACTGTCACATTTAGGACAGAAATACAGCTTTTTGGTTAGGGTCAAAAAACCCTCTAATATACTGCACATCTGGGATTACACGTGCATAAGTAACTGTCACATTTAGGACAGAAATACAGCTTTTTGGTTACTGGGGTGAAAAAAGCCTCTGCACATCTGGGATAAAAGACGTACATAAGTGAGTGTCAAATTTAGGCCACAAATACCGCTGTCATATAGAGTTTGAAAAAAAAAATAGAGTGCAATACCCTACATCAGGGTTTATATTTGCGGTTAATTATTTTTAACATACTTAACCACTTTTTACTTTGCTTTGTGAACGCTAACTGTGAGGCAAACATCTAATAAGGGACGCGGTCATGGTCGTGGTGGTGGTGGAGCCTCTGGTGCAGGGAGAGGACGTGGCCGCTCTGCCACAGCTACACGTCCTACTGAACCTACTACCTCAGGTCCCAGTAGCCGCCAGAATCTACAGCGATATTTGGTCGGGCCTAATGCCGTTCTAAGGATGGTAAGGCCTGAGCAAGTACAGGCGCTAGTCAATTGGGTGGCTGACAGTGGATCCAGCACGTTCACATTATCTCCCACCCAGTCTTCTGCAGAAAGCGCACAGTTGGCGCCTGAAACCCATGCCCATCAGTCTGTCACATTACCCCCGTGCATATCGGGGAACCTGTCTGAGCCTCAAGTCATGTAGCAGTCTCTTATGCTGTTTGAAGACTCTGCTGGCAGGGTTTCCCAATGGCATCCACCTAGCCCTTCTCCAGGGGTGGAAGACATAGAATGCACTGACGCACAACCACTTATGTTTCCTGATGAGGACATGGGAATGCCACCTCAGCACGTCTCTGATGATGACGAAACACAGGTGCCAACTGCTGCGTCTTTCTGCAGTGTGCAGACCGAAAAGGAGGTCAGGGAGGAAGACTGGGTGGAAGACGATGCAGGGGACGATGAGGTCCTAGACCCCAAATGGAATGAAGGTCGTGCCACTGACTTTCAGAGTTCGGAGGAAGAGGCAGTGGTGAGACCGAGCCAACAGCGTAGCAAAAGCAGAGCAGCCGACACCAAAACAGTTTGCCTGCTACTGGCCACCGTCACCAGGGACCGAGCACACCAAAGGCAGCTTCAAGGAGTTCCCTGGCATGGCACTTCTTCACACAATGTGCTGACGACAAGACCCGAGTGGTTTGCACGCTGTGCCATCAGAGCCTGAAGCGAGGCATTAACGTTCTGAACCTTAGCACAACCTGCATGACCAGGCATCTACATGTGAGACACGGGCTGCAGTGGAGTAAGCACCTTCAAAACCAAGAAAGGGCTCAGGCCCCTCCTGCTCCCTCTTCTGCTGCTGCCTTGGCCTCTTCCTCCGCCTCTGGAGGAACGTTGGCACCTGCCGCCCAGCAAACAGAGGATGTGCCACCAGGGGAGCACCCAGGAATTTTGTCTAGGGGGGGTCCAGAAGGCAAAAAAATATGGCACGTGTAGTGCGCTGTGCCAATTCTTTTGCCTGCCCATTTTTTAAAGCCCCCTTTATATTTAAAAATGCGGGGGTGGGGGGGGGGCGTAGTGTGTTGCGCTAATTCTTTTACTTGGCCATTCTAAAAGCTCTGTAGGAATAGAACAATGCGCCCCGCCCATTATTAAAAGCCCCTACTACATATAATAGGCCACTCCCAACAAACACTGTACAGCTGAAATTCTAATTCTCCACTAGAGCCGTGCCCTCCCTGCACAACCAAGTATCGGATAAAATCAAGTGTGCACTGCACAACGCCATCTGTGGCAAGGTCCACCTAACCACAGATACGTGGACCAGTAAGCATGGCCAGGGACGCTATATCTCCCTAACTGCACACTGGGTAAATATAGTGGCAGCTGGGCCCCAGGCGGAGAGCTGTTTGGCGCACGTCCTTCCGCCGCCAAGGATCGCAGGGCATCATTCTTTGCCTCCTGTTGCCTCTTCTTCCTACTCGGCTTCCTACAACACCACATTCACCGCCTCCTCAACCTCCGACTCCATACCCACCTCCTTCTCTGAGTTGCAGGTTAATAATTTGTAATTTTTTGTTATTTTATTTCATTTTAAGTTATTTCCCTATCCACATTTGTTTGCAGAGCAGTTGCCATGCTCTTAAGCACATTTTACTGCCTTTTACATCCCTCTAGCCTTTTCAAGGACTATTTTAGAGCCATTTTAATTTAAAAAAAAAGCCAATTTTAGTGCCCTAAATTGAAAAAATTCTTATTTTCAATTGTCAGGTGACATTTTAAAATTTTTGGCGTATACAAACCCCTGCTGTGCCTGGGTGACAGGGGCCTAAATCTCTCAAAATCCTCTGTTCTATTGCTGGGTGACAAGAACCCGCTTTTGCCGTGAATGAACCCCTGCTGTGCCTGGGTGACAGGGGCCTAAATCTCTCAAAATCCTCTGTTCTATTGCTGGGTGACATGAACCCCCTTTTGCCGTGAATGAACCCCTGCTGTGCCTGGGTGACAGGGGCCAAAATCTCTCAAAATCCTCTGTTCTATTGCTGGGTGACTCCATATCCACCTCCTTCTCTGAGTTGAAGGTTAATAATTTGTAATTTTTAGTTATTTTATTTCATTTTAAGTTATTTCCCTATCCACATTTGTTTGCAGAGCAGTTGCCATGCTCTTAAGCACATTTTACTGCCTTTTACATCCCTCTAGCCTTTTCAAGGACTATTTTAGAGCCATTTTAATAAATAAAAAAAAGCCAATTTTAGTACCCTAAATTGAAAAAAATCTTATTTTCAATTGTCAGGTGACATTTTAAAATTTTTGGCGTATACAAACCCCTGCTGTGCCTGGGTGACAGGGGCCTAAATCTCTCAAAATCCTCTGTTCTTTTGCTGGGTGACAAGATCCCCCTTTTGCCGTGAATGAACCCCTGCTGTGCCTGGGTGACATGGGCCTAAATCTCTCAAAATCCTCTGTTGTATTGCTGGGTGACATGAACCCACTTTTGCCGTGAATGAACCCCTGCTGTGCCTGGGTGACAGGGGCCTAAATCTCTCAAAATCCTCTGTTCTATTGCTGGATGACAAGAACCCCCTTTTGCCGTGAATGAACCCCTGCTGTGCCTGGGTGACAGGGGCCTAAATCTCTCAAAATCCTCTGTTCTATTGCTGGGTGACAAGATCCCCCTTTTGCCGTGAATGAACCCCTGCTGTGCCTGGGTGACATGGGCCTCGTTCTCTCAAAATCCTCTGTTCTATTGCTGGGTGACATGAACCTACTTTTGCCGTGAATGAACCCCTGCTGTGCCTGGGTGACAGGGGCCTAAATCTCTCAAAATCCTCTGTTCTATTGCTGGACTTTTTTATTAAAATATAAATAAATAACTTACATAATGGAAAACTTATCCAAACATAGCAATAAACCAAACAAGTGACATAACACAGAGTCTAGCAAAAATACTATTCCCTTACCCGACCAGTCTCCCACCCCAAAACCCCCTATTTTACATATTTACATATTAAAATGCTTTCATGCTCATCTAAAATCCATTTATACAAAACATATATACAGACATATATACAAAATGTAATAATTATATGCCAGCCGTATATAAAAAACAAATATACAAAACACAAGCAGAAACCTTAACTTAAATACTAACTATTAAACCCTTCACCAACCCCCACTGCAAACGGACAAACTGACCACCCTCAAAGTTCAAAGGGAAAAGAAAACCCTGAGCTCTGTCAGTCCGTAAGTTCATCCCCAGTTGGACTGGGGTCGACCAGTTTGTATCACACACAATTATTATTATTATTATTATTATTATTTTTTTTTTTTATATATATACATATATATATACATACATACATACACATACATATATATACATACACATTTTTTTTTTTTTATATATATTTTCCTTTTATTAAATATATATATATTTTTTAATATATATATCCCCCCCTTATATACACATATATACATATACCCCACCTCCTCCCCCCACACCCCCCTCCCAACCTAACTAAGCCCCACTACACCTCTACTAATATAATACAACATATTATTACAACATAACTTAATATAATATAATACAGTACAAATTAACTACTTTCAAAAATCTACAACACCGAACACTTCCCACAACTTGTCGGCTATGGTTCAGTAGCCTGTAAGCCTTTTCATCCTATTCTTAAAACAAAACAAAACTCTAACTGTGTCTTCTAGATCAGCCCACCACCAGGACAAGGAGTATTACTCAGTCAGGGAACCCCAAAACAAAAGCCCCTCCACAGGCGAGAGGCCTTGGGGTCCCCCCACTTTTCATACTCCAGAGAGCGCACCTTCACCAGGTCACCCCTAATGTTCCTATGTACCGTTTCCACTGGGAGGATTTTGCGACTCGTCGACACTAGACACCGTGCACACCAGATGTGATGCCTAACCACTGCACTGACTAAAAATAAAGTGCGACGGTCCCTCCCACCAAGGTCTTTGAATGCGCCATAGGCCCATTCCGCATAAGACAAGGCGGCCAGCCTGGGCCAACCGATGGAAGCCCCCACCCTTTTGTACACCTCTATATTAAAGGGACAGTGAAGCAGGAAGTGGTCCATGCTTTCCAGCACGCCCCCACACCCCTCCCGGGGACAACCCCTTTCCTCGGGGTTCCTGCACTTCATATTATCCCTTACATATAGCTTTCCATGAAAGCAGCGCCAAGTCACATCCCAAACCTTCTTAGGGATCCTTTCTGAATTAAGCAAAAGTAGCCCACCCTCCAGATCCTGACTTGGGCAATCCTTCAAGGCCAGCGGCGCCTGGAAGAAAGAAGACAGGACCCCCCTGTCAAGGGAACCCCTCGACATGGTCTCTATCTCAGTCCTTCTCAGGCCCCACCGCCTTATGATCTTCAGAACCAGGGCAACGTAAGCCGGGAGATGTCCATGTGACGCACGCAGGTCTTTCACACGCCCTCCTGTCTCCCATTCCTGGAAGAAGGGCCGGAACCATTCCCTACAGGAAATTACCCACAAAGGAGCCCTCTCTTTCCAGAGATTTGCAATGTTTATTTTCAAGAAGGTATTTGTTAAAAATACCACTGGGTTGACCATATCCAACCCGCCTAGTCTCCTTGTGCGGTAAGTCACCTCTCTCCTGATTAGGTTCAGCCTATTTCCCCATAACATCTGGAAAAAGAGGCTGTAGACCGTTGCCCAGAGAGAGCCTGGCAAGACACAGACACTGCTCAGATATAAAAGCACAGGAATCAGGTAAGCTTTGCACAAGTGAACCCTTTCCCTGAGGGATAAAGACCACCCCTTCCAGCGGTCCACCTTTTGGGCGACTTCTTTCAGTCTACCCTCCCAATTTTGTTGATGATAATCCTCATCTTGGCCAAAGTTGATGCCTAAGATCTTTACTGATTTCTGGGGTTCTGGAAGAGTGCCCTGGAGATCGAAGACAGGATCCCCTTCCCCCAGCCAGAGAGTCTCACATTTGTCCCGGTTAATCTGGGACCCGGAAACTTCCGAATAGCGATTCACCTCCGACATCACCCATCCCACCTCCTCTTCCGAAGGGGTAAAAATAGAGACATCATCGGCGTACGCTACCACCTTCAGAGATGGCCCCCCCACCGCCAGTTCCATCCTCACCCCCGCCAACGGTCCACGATCTACCCTTCTGATGAAAGGATCGATTGCAAACACGTACAGCAGAGGGCTTAAAGGACATCCCTGGCGGACACCGGAAGCCACCTCAAAAGGACGACCCAGCCAACCATTAACCAACGGGAAACTCTCGGCCCCTTTGTACAAGGTTTTTAGCCAATCTACAAACCTCCCGGGTAGACCATACCACAAGAGGACAGACCACAGGTATTCGTGATTCACTCGGTCAAAAGCCTTAGCCTGATCCAGGGATAACAAAAGCCCCTTCCAAAGACCCGCCCTGCCCCGTTCCACGGCCTCTTGGACACTGAGAACGGCGCTAAAAGCGCTCCGCCCGGGAACTGAACAATGCTGGGACCCCGAAAGAAGCTTCGGCGCAAATTTCGCCAATCTGCAGAAGAGTATCTTTGCCAAAATCTTTCTGTCCACATTGAGAAGCGATATGGGTCTCCAATTCTCAATGCGGGACGGATCCTTACCCTTTGACAGAAGAATCAGGGCGGACTTACCCATTGACCTTGGCAGATTGCCCGAGGAAAGACATTCATTATACACCTCGGTCAAGAGAGGAACTAATTGTTCCCTAAAAGTCTTATACCACTCGGATGTTAAGCCATCCGGACCTGGCGATTTTTTGGGCTTAAGCCCATCAATGGCCAGTCTCACTTCCTCTTCCCTGATAGGTTCTGTCAAAATATCAAGAGAGGGGTCCATTCCCGCCCCGGGAATCGCCCCAGCCAAGAAAGCTGAAAGACTGTCCCGATTTAGTTCTTTCCTACCCAAGATGTGAGAGTAGAAGGACCTGACGACCTCCAGGATCCCTGATTTGGACCTATTCAGGGAGCCCGTACTGTCAACCAGGCCCAACACTAGTTTACTTCTTACTGCCATCTTACAGTTCCCGTAAGGGTCGGGCGAGCGGTATTTCCCGAAATCCCTCTCGGTAACCAAAGAGGCGTACCTATCATACTGACACCTCTTGAGCAAGGATTTCACACGAGAGATATCCTCGCGGCTATCTCCCGTCGACACAAGTCTTTCAAGTTTCTTCCTCAGTTCCTGGTACAGACGGTATCTGTCCCAGCTCCTGAGGTTAGAGAGCTTTCGGAAAAACCTTGCCGTCCTTTTTTTAAACATCTTCCACCACTCCGACTTACTGTTGCACATGTCCACCAAAGGTACCTGGCTCTGAAGGAAATCCTCAAAGGATTGTCTTACCATCGCTTCTTCCAGGAGAGACGAATTCAACTTCCATATTCCTTTTCCCATGCGGGGAGTCTCTGTAACATTCAGAGAGAAACTAATTAAACAGTGATCGGAGAATTCCACTTCCTCAGCTTGTAAAGCCGAAAAAACAGCCTCCTCCTTCAAATAAAACCTATCTATTCTAGACCTACGATTTCCCTGATTAAAGGTGAAATCCACGTGATCCGGTTTGTGCCGTAAATGAGCATCCACCAGACGAGCTTCCTCAACTATTCTACTCAAGACGACGCCATCAGCATCCAGCCCACCTCTGGGGACCCCCCTATCACAGACTCTAGTCACATTGTTAAAGTCTCCTCCAAAGATCACTTGTCGGCTGGTAAAAAGAAAAGGCTTAATCCTCATAAGAAGACATTTACGGTCCCACCTACTTTGTGGTCCATAGATGTTGATTAATCTTAATTCTTGTCTTCCCATGAGGACATCTAGAATCAGGCACCTTCCCATTTCCAACTCGATAATCCTCCTGCATTCTACTCTTTCGGCGGTTTTAAAAAGGACCGCCACCCCGCTACGTGGCTCGGCCGCAAGAGACCAGAATGACGGGCCGAGCCGCCATTCCTGCTTGGCTTTCGCCAGCAACTCAACACTTGTTAACCAGGTCTCTTGCAAAAATAAAATATCAGCATCAATACGGCTGAAAAAATCAAAGGCCATAAAACGGGCCACGTCTGACTTAATGCTAGCAACATTAATACTTGCTAGCGTCAACAGGGTGAGTTCCGCCATCATACATGATCGAGTTGGATAGCTTTCTTTTTCCCCCCTCCACCACCACTCTCCTCATCATTATCTCCTGATCCTTCATTATCCTTTTGCCTTTTCAGACACACTGATACATCCATACCGTTCTGTTTGCCCACGGAATCAGGCTTAGCCCCCCCTCCAGAAGAAGGAGGGCAGGGCCCGGCAACCTGCGAGGAGGCCTTTGCGCCCTCCGGTACCACATCCTCCTCCTCCCCAACTGGAGTTGGGGGATCCTCGTCAAGGACCTGATACCGGTTGGAGAGATCCACAGGAGGGGCCCCGACTAATTCTTCCTCTGGCATCTGGTCAAGGGTGAGTGGGACAGATGAATCCCACTCCAGAGAGGGCTTGCGACCCTCTCCTTTCTTTTTCCTCTTGCTCCGTTTGTTCCTCCTATCCCTCAACCACATCCTGTAATCCTCATCCATGCTTTCACCGTACGAGGATACGGATGTAGTAGAGGGGTTGGCTTCCTCAGGCTGAACCCCAGGTCCTCCCTCCTCATCGCTGTACCCTGGGTCGCTACAACCTGGATCCCCAGCCAAAAGGCCTGCCAGAGGATCAACCAAGGGACCAGCTGCCGCCTGCTCCCTATCTCTACGTCGTTTTTCTTGCCGTTTAATCTTGGAAGGCCTTAAGTTCTTAACTGTACCCTGTCTGCTTCTTCCAGTGCTGGTATCACCGGCACTCGTCCCTTCACCAATCGGCCCAGTCCCGGCAGCAGGCCCTTCTTCAACAACAGACCCAGCTTCATGGCTAGCATCCGCTTGAGACCGGGCCCGTCCCTGAGCCTTGTTGGAAAAGGCAAGCGGACAACGACTGAAGGGATGACCCAGGTCCCCGCACAGGTTACACCGAATCCGTCTACAGGATGCGGCAATATGGCCAATGTCCCCACACTTTGCACACTTGAGAACGTCGCATTGTGCGCTAAAGTGGGTGGGACTACCACACCTATAGCAGACCTTCGGCTGTCCCTGATAGAAAACCATAATTCTATCTCTACCCAAGAAAGCAGAGGAGGGGATATGAGCAACTGAGTTGCCCTGTGCCCTCAGCTTTACGCTGAAGGTCCAGGCACCTGACCAGATGCCGTGATCATCCAAAACTTTGGCGGGGAATTGTCCAACCTCGCCATAACGACTGAGCCATGTCATAATGTCCACGCTAGAAAGTGATTCGTTACAGGTTAATACCGTCACTTTCTTGACCATCGTCTGGCGGGTTATAGCCTGGACAGAAAATCCCCGCCAGGCCGGGGTGTTCTTTGCCAGTTCATATTTAGACCAGAAGAGCTCAAGCCCCTCTGGTCTAACAAAACTAACATCAAAACTCTTGGTGCCGTAGGGATGGATTAGGGCAAAGATGTCATTTGCCACAAAGCCCATCCCCAGGAGAAGCTCTACAACGTCTTTCCTAGAAGGCGTTGCTTCTTCACTCCTCCAAGAGAGACGGGCCACATTCCTACGGCTCCCCCCGGATGTAGGGAGAGACCAAACGGTCTCTCCCGCTCTTTCCTCTCGGAAGGTTCTCAGACCATGTCTCTCTGTCCAAAAAGACAGGTTAACCGGTTCACCCTCCGCCTGCATGGAAGTCTCTTTCCCCTTCCTCAAAGCCTCCAAGAGGCGCCGTTGCAAGTTACCATTACCTTATTCCCTGGGCAAAGAGTCACCTGCAGCCACACTAGCATATGATCTCCTATTTGGACTTACACAATCCCCTGCTTCCCTTGCAACCTGCCTCCTCCCGTCAGCCTCTTCCTCAGCCTCTTCCTCCTCGACTTCCGTATCTGCTGCATAAGCAGCTACCAATTCCTCGTTCATACTCTCACCAGTTATATCTTCATTTGCCTCGCCATTCATTTCACTATTTCCATCCTTATTTGTAACAATGTCC
Source organism: Bufo bufo (assembly GCF_905171765.1). Classification (NCBI taxonomy): domain Eukaryota; kingdom Metazoa; phylum Chordata; class Amphibia; order Anura; family Bufonidae; genus Bufo; species Bufo bufo. The sequence continues at coordinate 243,979,564 of NC_053389.1, read as the reverse complement.
TCATTCATACTCTCATTCATACTCTCATTTGCGTCTCTTCCTAAGTTACCACTCGCAACATCTTTTACCTTGCTTACAATCCCATCGCTCTTCACTCCCCTCAGACTGGTCGGGTTCCCTAGAGAAGTACTGGCGTCATTGGGGGCAGGGTTTGAAGGGCCCCCCATTTCAGGAACTGCAGAGGACCTCTTATCCTCCACACCCCTCACCCTCTCTGCAGCCCGCACAGTCCCTGAAGATTCTGCAACCTCCACAGACTTTAATGGTTTCTTTACTGGTTTCTTTACTGGTGTCTTTATAAACCTTCCAGATTTTGCCCTGGCCCTTTCTAATGCCTTTTTCTGAGCCTTGTCCGCAGCCATTCCATCCTTCACCTTGTCCGCAACACTGTCAGGGGTTTTAACCCTGTCTGCTCCTGTGTTCTCCTTTCCACTGCAGGAAAGGGGGACACCTTCTGCCACCATCTCAGATTCATTCTCCCGTGCTGTTTGGCCTGATTCCACTACAGGAACCGGGCTGGGCTCAGCAATGGGTTCAGAAGGCACAAAACGTAATACTTCTTCTTTTATGATCTTCTTTTTCTTTTCTTTTACCACCTCGTCCTCTGGGACCTCCTCGTCCCCGAAATACAATTTGCCCACTGGGGATTCCAGCTGCCTGATCTCCACCATTTGCAGCGTACTCAAGTTAGGGTTAATAGTGTTCCTGGGTGTTGTAGTGCAATCATGACACTAACCTGAGACGGCTGACTCTCTGCAAGGGCAGGGGATGATAGGAAATGTTCGTGACGCCAGTGCCAATTAAACGGTGGCACGCCGTTTGCTGATAGCAGGAATAATTGAGGAACCACGTGATGTTAAAGCAGAACTCAAACTTTAGTAGTCATCATATAGGGACAATAACGGAAACGCAGTTCCTTTGCAGACAGTTGATTTTCGGTACAATTGATGCAGGCAATGTATATTGTATGTATAGCAAGGTGACTTCAGAGTGTTAAACACAGGACTTGTAGTACAGGCAGCTTGCACTCTATTCCTGACTGATCCTGGAACATATAAACTCTTCTCCAAGGTTCAATGCCCTAGCTCTGGCGTATATCCTTGGTTTTATCTTTATCAAGTACCTCCTCTGTTGTCTTGAGTACCTCTTGCTTTCCTTGACATGCCTCTGTCTCTCTCTCAGCTTCCTCAGGCTCTAGAAACTTCTGAACTCCCTTCCTAGGCTAGGCCCTGCCTATTTATACAGAACTGGGAGCTCCCTCTGCTGACTGTACCAAGGATTGCCTGCAACAGGCCTAACTGGCTTAAAGGGGAATACACATAAAACCTAGCAGTGTCGGGTAACCTACCCGTATGCTGCACACCCCCAGACTTTAACGTGAGTAAGCCCTCGTACTCACACACACCTTCCTGAATCGGCATAACATGGTACATAACATTGACATTACATTATAATATGATAAATAATTGTTTCACACATAAAAACATAACATTGGTAACTTCATAAATAAGTGAAGCAGGGGAAAGGGGCGTCTTCTTGCTTCTTAGGCACGGCCGCTGACCTGGCACAGCGGACTTGGGGTGAACCAGGTTAGTCCATTTGTCTTTGATGGCAGTATAATAACAGAACTACCCAGGGGTTTCCTGTGGGTGTATCACAGGCAAGGGCTCACGTGGAGGAGTCCATTCTTGCGCACAAATGTCCAGCAAGGTATTACCAGTAGCAACTGTTTGGGAGGAGACACCACCAGAATAGTCAAAGTCTCCTAAACGGACTGGCGGGCGTCCCCTGGTCATCCGGGTGGACCTTCTCAATACAGGGGTCTCCTCTTCCCTTAGCAACGAGGTAGAAGAAAGAGGAGCAACAGGAGGGTCTCCATCAGTGAGACCTTGGTCAGGAACAACAGGAACAACTGGAACAACAGGAACAACTGGAACAACAGGAACAACTAGATCCACTAGAGGGGGAACTGGATCCAGGGCATCTTGAACCGGCTCTTCTGGAGGTGAAGCTACAGTAGGTGCCGGAGCAGGCACCAGCAAGTTCAACCATGGTGTCAGAAGCCAATGCATGGGATCAGCGTCATACCTTAGATTACTGACAGCCTGCATAGGATCCTCGGGCTGTATTGCTGACTCTGACACAGGATATTCAGATCCAGAACTCTCGGCACTAGGTTCTGGTGTCAGGCAGAGCTTCAACCGGTTTCGGTGTACAATTTGGGATCCCTTGTCTTCCCAGGTGATCTCATAAGTGTGAGTTCCAACATTTGGGATTGCAGTGACAACATAGGGACTTCGCTCCCATTTACTGTCCAGTTTACTGGTACGGCGGTTATTCTTTAACCATACCACGGCCCCTATTGTCAAGGGTTCTGCATGGGCTGCTTGATCATAGTCTCTCTGCTGTCGGTCCCTAGCATAGTCCATACGTTCCTGAACAATGGCGTTGGCTGTATTCAATCGCCTTTGATGTTCAGCAACCCAGTCGGTGTTAGGTAATGGGTTAATGCAATCAGGTACGTGTATGTCCAATGAATGATCAGCAGGCAATGTCCCTTGGCGCCCAAACATCAAGTAAAAAGGGGTATACCCGGTGGAACAATGTATGGTATGATTGTATGTGAACATGAGCTGTGGCAACAGATTAGGCCAATCTCCTCTGTTTTCAGGAGGTACGGCCCTCAGCATCTCTATCAAGGTCTGATTCATTTTTTCACATAATCCATTACCTTGAGGATGGTAGGCCGTTGTCCGGATCTTCTTACAGTTGTGTAAGCGGCACAGTTCATGGAACAGATGGGACTCAAAAGCAGGTCCTTGATCGGTGAGGATCTTTTCTGGACATCCGTAGGGCAGGAGGAAATGCTTCCAGAACAGTTCGGCTGTAGTCTTGGCTGTCTGGTCTCTCACAGGCACCGCTACAACAAACTTAGTGAAATGGTCAATAATAGTCATGGCATAAGCATACCCTGAGCGACTAGGCTCCAGTTTCACATGGTCGATGGCGACAAGTTCAAGAGGACGAGTACTTACAATGGGTCTCAGTGGTGCCCTCTGATCATGGTGCTCACTTCGTTTTAAGGCACAGGCTACACACTCCCGACACCACTTCTCCATGTCTTCTCTCATGCCCACCCAGTAAAACCGCTGGCGGATAGTAGCCTCAGTCTTTTGGACCCCAAAGTGACCGGATTGATTGTGGTACATCTCCAACACCATACCTGCATCTCGTCGGGGTATGAGAATCTGGTGCACTCTCTCGTTGGACACTGGGTCTAGGCTTCTCCGTAGCAATAGGCCCTTTTGTATGAAGAGTTGATGGCGCTGTCTCCAAAGTTTGATGAGCTCAGGATCTGCACTCTTACGCCAAATCCTCTCAGGGGCTCTGCCACTAGTAATGAAGTCCAACAACTCACCCAGCACTCTACTTTCAGACTGTAGTTTCACCCACCTTTCTTCCTTAGGATCAGGCCTACTGGAGGGTGAAGGAACTGCAGCTCTGTCATGGGTAGCTCGAGCCTGGTCCTGTTGAGCAAATTTGTTATAGAAAGCCGGCATCTCTACATCTTCCCAAGCATCTCGCACATCATCAGGAGCTGTCTCTGTGGGAAGCCTGGGTAAAGCATCAGCATTATCATTAGTACGTCCAGCACGATATTTTACAGAGAAATCATAGTTGGCGAGGCGAGAGGCCCATCTCTGCTCCAAGGCCCCTAATTTAGCTGTATTTAGATGTGCCAGAGGGTTATTGTCAGTGAATGCAATGAACGGGGTGGCGGCTAGATAATCCTTGAATTTTTCTGTCACTGCCCACACTAATGCCAGGAACTCTAGTTTGAAGGAACTATAATTCTGGTCATTTTTCTCAGCTCCATTCAGGGAGCGGCTTGCATAAGCTATCACTCTTTCTTTTCCCTCTTGGATCTGGGCTAACACAGCTCCCAGGCCTCGCTTGCTAGCATCAGTATACAGATGGAAGGGCTTGCTGTAGTCTGGATAACCTAACACAGGAGGCTCGGTCAGTTACTTTTTTAACAATTGGAACGCTATCTCTCTTTCCTCATTCCACTCAATGGGCACAGGAGTTCTAGGACTTTTCTTGGGTTGCCCCCTCAAGAGCTCCTGGATAGGATCAGCTATTTGAGCAAAATGGGGGATAAAACGTCTATAGTAGCCGGCAAAACCAAGGAAACCCCTCACTTCCTTGACATTAGTAGGAACCGGCCAATTACGGACAGCCGCTAGCTTATCAGGGTCAGGTTGCACGCCCTCTCCGCTGACCACATGCCCCAGGTATCTTACTGCAGGTTTGAGCAGGTGACAATTGGATGGCTTTACCTTCAAGCCATATTTGATAAGGATTTCAAATACTTCTGCCAAATGTTTCAGATGGTCTTCATATGTTTTTGAGTACACAATGACGTCATCTAGATACAGCAGCACTGTTTCGAAGTTTTTGTGACCCAAACACCGTTCCATTAGTCTCTGGAAAGTTCCTGGGGCATTACATAGCCCGAACGGCATACAATTGAATTCGAACAGGCCCATGGGAGTAGTGAAAGCAGTCTTTTCCCTATCTGCAGGGGCCATGGGTACTTGCCAGTAGCCACTGGTCAAGTCCAATGTGGAGAAATAGGCAGAGGAGCCCAGAGCAGTTAGTGACTCCTCAATGCGGGGCAGTGGGTATGCATCTTTGTGGGTTATCTGATTAATTTTCCTATAATCCACACAGAAACGGATACCACCATCCTTTTTCTTTACAAGGACCAGGGGTGCAGCCCACGGACTACGGCTGTCCCGGATTACATTAGAGTCTTTCATCTCTTGGATCATTTCTTTTACAGTCTGATATGAAGTAGGCGGTAAGGGTCTGTATCTCTCCTTGATAGGAGGATGAGAGCCAGTAGGTATGGTGTGTTGTATGGCACTCACCTCTCCATAATCAGTAGCATGCTTACTGAAGGCCTGGTGGTACTCTTTGACAAGCTGTATAATCCCTTCTTGTTGTTGTTGGGGGGTAGTCTCGTCCCCCACATGGAGCTCTTCCCACCAGGGCACTTGTGGCTGGGTCACCGACGGACGTCCGCTGACTGCAGCTGGCGGCTTTTCTGTCACTGGAAGACGAATGATGTCTTGGAAGGACACCTGGGACAGCTGGGCAACACGGCAATGCTTAGTAAGCGCAACAGGATGATCACTCAGGTTAATCAGACGGACAGGTACTTTACCTTGGGAGACGTTCACCAGGCACTTGGCAGCTCTCACATAAGGGTAATCCTCCATCTGGATTGGTTCCACCAGGGCTGGATAATCTCGGCCTTGGACTCCCAGGACAGCACGACACCATAAAAGAGTTTGAGAATTAGGAGGCAAAGTCACAGGCTTAATATCACTAATCCTGGCAGTACAAATTTCTCCTTTCCCATTAGCAAACCTCTGCTGGGCACTTAATACAGTAATAGTCTTTTGAATCACCCTCTTGGATGCAGAGGAAGCAGTGGGCAAAGTCTGGTGTAATACGGCAAGTATTTCTGAATAACAGTTTTTGAAGACATTGGTGCCTAGAATGACAGGATGTCCTCCTCTGTCGTCGGCCTGTACTACTATCACCCCCTGTTGCGGTAATGTTACTTCTCCCACCTGCAGGGTGGGTTCCCAGTATCCATGAATCTTTACTGGTTTGCCATTACTGGCGATAATCTCCACCCAGGATTCAGGCGGCTGGGTCAATTGGTTGGTGTCCCAGAATCTTTCAAAGGCGGGCAGCTGAATAGTAGTGACCTGAGACCCAGTATCTAATAGGGCTTCAAAGGGGACCCCGTTGATCTCTATATTGATTTTAGGATGGGATCCTACATAACGTGGCATCCAATTTGGATCCTCTGGACCTAGTGTTCTACCTCCCGAGGGGTGGTCCTCAGCCTCAGGGGTTGCCCGTTTAACTGCCAGCACGTGGATTCTGTGTGTCCCAGCTTTTTGTAGTATGTACACACGGGCCTCTTGCGATCTCTATTACGCCTCCCAGGATCCCTGGGGTGAGTCTCTTGGTAAGGAGGTGGGAACGGCCTAGGAGGTGACAGGAATTCTTCTTCTGTCATTATGGGTTTTTCCCATTCCTCTATTTTTCTGCACACTTTCTCTAGACTTTTAGTGAGGTGATTTACTTGCTCTGTCAGCATGGCAATAGTATCGGTGGCTGACACTTGAACTGCTTGACCGGCCTGAGCTTGGTTAGTGATAAGCGGTTTTGGCCTGCAGGCTGATGACTCAGGTGGGGTGCTCAACTCCGTAGATACTGCTGACCCCAGAATTTTTATAGCCAGTTCTTTAAAGTCCAGAAAGGCACTGTTAGGGTGCTGGGCGGACAGCATCTTTAGTTGGGTCCTTATTTGCTCACTAGACACCCCGTTGATAAATTGTTCCCTCAAGGTCTGGTCCTGATTATCAGCCTCTTTGGGATCTATCTGGATTACAGCCCCTAAAGCCTCCTGAAGTGATAGGGCATAGTCACGGAGGGACTCACCGGGCTTCTGTTTCTTGCCAAAGAAGTGCATCTTTATCTCTGAGGCAGTCCTGGTTTCAAAAGTGGCCCTGAGGCGGGTGAATATCTGCTCTAGAGTACTCCGCTAAGTAGCAGGCCAGGATAATACCTCCCTGCGGGCAGCTCCCTCCAGCTGCGCTAGCAGGATTTCCATTTGCTGATCGGCATTTATGGGGTACAGTTTGAATAATGCCAGCAACTTTTCTTTAAAGTCTCTCAGGGTATGGGTCTCTCCTCTGTAGCGGGGAAACCATGGGGCCCCGAAATAGTAAGGCATGGTAAAGGGCATCATGCTGGGGGCGATGGGATGATTAGGAGCTGCAAGCTCTCCCGGTTCTGACATGTTAGCTTATTGCGATGCGGCCGCTGGCGACTAAAGGGGCCGGAACAATCCCCTTCCCTCCGGTTACAAGTTCTTACCGGTATCGCCGGGCTTGCGCAGGCCAAGTCTCGAGAGATCCCGGACGTCCAGAGTACGCGGTGACGTAGAAAAAGCAGGGCCGCGGCGGTGCGATGATGACGAGGGGCGGGATTCTCTGTGTCTTTGCAGGGATCCGCCCACGAAGGTCCTCAGCAGCGCGGGAAACTTTACTCCAGGCGGCCGGTGGCCATCTTGGTCTCCATTCCCTGACAGCAAGCAGGGTTGTTGAAAAGTCCATAAAACCACACTCCGGTGTGGCGATTTTCTTCCTCTTGATAGCGCAACACTGCACAGCGCTTTTTGGAGGTTTTAGGGACACTTTGGGTATGTTTTTCAGTCCACAAAGTCCACTTTAATAAAACAGGCAATTTGTCACTTTGGTCACAGGGCAACTGTATAAGGCACAAAGTTCACGCTTCTTGCACTGGAAAGCGTGCGTATCCTGTTCGTGACGCCAAAAGAGAGGTGCAGCGTACTCAAGTTAGGGTTAATAGTGTTCCTGGGTGTTGTAGTGCAATCATGACACTAACCTGAGACGGCTGACTCTCTGCAAGGGCAGGGGATGATAGGAAATGTTCGTGACGCCAGTGCCAATTAAACGGTGGCACGCCGTTTGCTGATAGCAGGAATAATTGAGGAACCACGTGATGTTAAAGCAGAACTCAAACTTTAGTAGTCATCATATAGGGACAATAACGGAAACGCAGTTCCTTTGCAGACAGTTGATTTTCGGTACAGTTGATGCAGGCAATATATGTATAGCAAGGTGACTTCAGAGTGTTAAACACAGGACTTGTAGTACAGGCAGCTTGCACTCTATTCCTGACTGATCCTGGAACATATAAACTCTTCTCCAAGGTCCAATGCCCTAGCTCTGGCGTATATCCTTGGTTTTATCTTTATCAAGTACCTCCTCTGTTGTCTTGAGTACCTCTTGCTTTCCTTGACATGCCTCTGTCTCTCTCTCAGCTTCCTCAGGCTCTAGAAACTTCTGAACTCCCTTCCTAGGCTAGGCCCTGCCTATTTATACAGAACTGGGAGCTCCCTCTGCTGACTGTACCAAGGATTGCCTGCAACAGGCCTAACTGGCTTAAAGGGGAATACACATAAAACCTAGCAGTGTCGGGTAACCTACCCGTATGCTGCACATTAGTCTCCCCCCAGACCTGCCTTCATCCCCAGAGGATGACATAACTGGTTCAGAGGGGTCCCCTTGGCCACCCGGTAATGAGTCCACCTCTGATTCCACCGCCGACTCCTTCACCGTCCTCTGGCTTCCAGACCGCAGCCCTAACGGACTGGAGCCAGACATGCTTTCAAACCGACAGTCATTTTTAAATTTTTCCATAAACGGCCCTCCATTTTTCACTATAGAGGCCCTCTTTTCCTCCAAAGTCGCAATCTCCTCCTCCAGCTTCTCCAGCCTGGAGGAGAGGACCGCTTTTTTGCTTCTTGGTAACATGTTGTCCTTAACTTTCACATTCTTATACTGCAATTTAAGTCGTTTTAATTGCTTCTTTACCTCCTCATACTGGTTTAAAAAATACGCCACCCTTGATGAGTATAATGAGGGGGTTTCAGTGGGGCTCATGACACCCCAATTAAACAGTCTCCTGGCCTCTCCAGCTTGTACACCAGAGGAGATACCAGGAGAAGAGCCAGAAACACCAGCAACCACACCAGGAGCTAAGTCACTGCTAGTTACACCTGAAGCACCCCTTCTGGGCTGAGGCACAGAAACACTACTCCCAGCTTCACATACCTCACCCTTTGGGGTTCCAGGCTCCATTCCTGCAGCTTTTCCTGGTCCAGAGACTTTGCAGGCTTCTTGTTCAGCAACCTGACCCGCCGGCTCTGCTCTCTGCTCACCCGCTGCCTGCTCAGCAGCGGGCCTTTCTTTTTCATCCAGCTTTCCTGGGTGCAGAGTTATCTGCTCTGAAGAGGAGCTCAGAGAGGATCCTAGGCTTGTTTTCCTCCCAGGACCTCTCCTGACCCCGCCCGGTGCATTGCTGGAGTCACACAGGGATTCCTGCAGTGGATCTCTGCTGCTCCTGGTTGCTGCTCCTCTCCTGCCCGCAGTCTGAGAGGGGCTGTCACCTGTTCCCTGCGGCTTTGCAGCCGCACGCTGCGGGGTTCTCTGAGGCTTTCCACTGGCCACCGATGTCACATTGCCGCTGTTTCTTGATGCTGGAGAATCAGGAGGTAAGTCTCCAGTTTCAGGGGGTCTTCCTGCCGCACGCGGGGTTCCACTATGGCTGCCGGCACGTGTAGATAAACGGCGGCAGTCAGGGGCTCGAGGATCCATACCTGGAGAACACGCCACCCCCTGGGGAAAGGGCAGCGTATCCCCCAGCACACGATATCAGGCTCTGGATCCTCTCACAGAGTGCAGCACAGAGGCAGAAACACAGCTCCTCCTCCTCCTTTTGCCGGGAATGAACCCCTGCTGTGCCTGGGTGACAGGGGCCTAAATCTCTCAAAATCCTCTGTTCTATTGCTGGGTGACAAGAACCCCCTTTTGCCGTGAATGAACCCCTGCTGTGCCTGGGTGACAGGGGCCTAAATCTCTCAAAATCCTCTGTTCTATTGCTGGGTGACAAGAACCCACTTTTGCCGTGAATGAACCCCTGCTGTGCCTGGGTGACAGGGGCCTAAATCTCTCAAAATCCTCTGTTCTATTGCTGGGTGACAAGAACCCACTTTTGCCGTGAATGAACCCCTGCTGTGCCTGGGTGACAGGGGCCTAAATCTCTCAAAATCCTCTGTTCTATTGCTGGGTGATATGAACCCCCTTTTGCCGTGAATGAACCCCTGCTGTGCCTGGGTGACATGGGCCTCGTTCTCTCAAAATCCTCTGTTCTATTGCTGGGTGACATGTACCTCCTTTTGCCGTGAATGAACCACTGTTGTGCCTGGGTGACAGGGGCCAAAATCTCTAAAAATCCTCTGTTCTATTGCTGGGTGACATGAACCCCCTTTTGCCGTGAATGAACCCCTGCTGTTCCTGGGTGACAGGGGCCTAAATCTCTCAAAATCCTCTGTTCTATTGCTGGGTGACATGAACCCCCTTTTGCAGTGATTGAACCCCTGCTGTGCCTGGGTGACAGGGGCCTAAATCTCTCAAAATCCTCTGTTGTATTGCTGGGTGACATGAACCACCTTTTGCCGTGAATGAACCCCTGCTGTGCCTGGGTGACAGGGGCCTAAATCTCTCAAAATCCTCTGTTCTATTGCTGGGTGACATGAACTTCCTTTTGCCGTGAATGAACCCCTGCTGTGCCTGGGTGACAGGGGCCTAAATCTCTCAAAATTCTCTGTTCTATTGCTGGGTGACAAGAACCCCCTTTTGCCGTGAATGAACCCCTGCTGTGCCTGGGTGACAGGGGCCTAAATCTCTCAAAATCCTCTGTTGTATTGCTGGGTGACATGAACCCCCTTTTGCCGTGAATGAACCCCTGCTGTGCCTGGGTGACAGGGGCCTAAATCTCTCAAAATCCTCTATTGTATTGCTGGGTGACATGAACCCCCTTTTGCCGTGAATGAACCCCTGCTGTGCCTGGGTGACATGGGCCAAAATCTCTCAAAATCCTCTGTTCTATTGCTGGGTGACAGGAATCCCCTTTTGCCGTGAATGAATTCCTGCTCTGCCTGGGTGACAGGGGCCTAAATCTTTCAAAATCCTCTGTTCTATTGCTGGGTGACAAGAACCCACTTTTGCCGTGAATGAACCCCTGCTGTGTATGGGTGACAGGGGCCTAAATCTCTCAAAATCCTCTTTTCTATTGCTGGGTGACATGAACCCCCTTTTGCCATGAATGAACCCCTGCTGTGCCTGGGTGACAGGGGCCAAAATCTCTCAAAATCCTCTGTTCTATTGCTGAGTGACTCCATATCCACCTCCTTCTCTGAGTTGCAGGTTAATAATTTGTAATTTTTAGTTATTTTATTTCATTTTAAGTAATTTCCCTATCCACATTTGTTTGCAGAGCAGTTGCCATGCTCTTAAGCACATTTTACTGCCTTTTACATCCCTCTAGCCTTTTCAAGGACTATTTTAGAGCCATTATAATAAAATAAAAAAAGCCAATTTTAGTACCCTAAATTGAAAAAATTCTTATTTTGACATTTTAAAATTTTTGCCGTATACAAACCCCTGCTGTGCCTGGGTGACAGGGGCCTAAATCTCTCAAAATCCTCTGTTCTATTGCTGGGTGACATGAACCCCCTTTTGCCATGAATGAACCCCTGCTGTGCCTGGGTGACAGAGGCCTAAATCTCTTAAAATTCTCTGTTCTATTGCTGGGTGACAAGAACCCCCTTTTGCCGTGAATGAACCCCTGCTGTGCCTGGGTGACAGGGGCCTAAATCTCTCAAAATCCTCTGTTCTATTGCTGGGTGACAAGAACCCCCTTTTGCCGTGAATGAACCCCTGCTGTGCCTGGGTGACAGGGGCCTAAATCTCTCAAAATCCTCTGTTGTATTGCTGGGTGACATGAACCCCCTTTTGCCGTGAATGAACCCCTGCTGTGCCTGGGTGACAGGGGCCTAAATCTCTCAAAATCCTCTATTGTATTGCTGGGTGACATGAACCCCCTTTTGCCGTGAATGAACCCCTGCTGTGCCTGGGTGACATGGGCCTCATTCTCTCAAAATCCTCTGTTCATCTATTGCTGGGTGACATGAACCCACTTTTGCCGTGAATGAACCCCTGCTGTGCCTGCGTGACAGGGGCCTAAATCTCTCAAAATCCTCTGTTCTATTGCTGGGTGACATGAACTTCCTTTTGCCGTGAATGAACCCCTGCTGTGCCTGGGTGACATGGGCCTCGTTCTCTCAAAATCCTCTGTTCTATTGCTGGGTGACATGAACCCACTTTTGCCGTGAATGAACCCCTGCTGTGCCTGGGTGACAGGGGCCTAAATCTCTCAAAATTCTCTGTTCTATTGCTGGGTGACAAGAACCCCCTTTTGCCGTGAATGAACCCCTGCTGTGCCTGGGTGACAGGGGCCTAAATCTCTCAAAATCCTCTGTTCTATTGCTGGGTGACATGAACCCCCTTTTGCCGTGAATGAACCCCTGCTGTGCCTGGGTGACATGGGCCAAAATCTCTCAAAATCCTCTGTTCTATTGCTGGGTGACATGAACCCACTTTTTCCGTGAATGAATTCCTGCTCTGCCTGGGTGACAGGGGCCTAAATCTTTCAAAATCCTCTGTTCTATTGCTGGGTGATATGAACCCACTTTTTCCGTGAATGAACCCCTGCTGTGCCTGGGTGACAGGGGCCTAAATCTCTCAAAATCCTCTTTTCTATTGCTGGGTGACATGAACCCCCTTTTGCCGTGAATGAACCCCTGCTGTGCCTGGGTGACAGGGGCCTAAATCTCTCAAAATCCTCTGTTCTTTTGCTGGGTGACATGAACCCCCTTTTGCCGTGAATGAACCCCTGCTGTGCCTGCGTGACAGGGGCCAAAATCTCTCAAAATCCTCTGTTCTATTGCTGGGTGACTCCATATCCACCTCCTTCTCTGAGTTGCAGGTTATATCTCGGTGTACGTACATTACTGTGCATTGCAGCAACATGCATAGCTAGTCATTTCTGGTAGCGAAACAGTAACTGATAAGCAGGTCTCATACAGAATATGGACACGCGCATTATCATGCCGGCCACCAACAGTCCTAGCTAATCTTTAGGGTACTTTCACACTAGCGTTTTTGTTTTTCGTTATTGTGCTTCGTCACAGGAGCTCAATACCAGAAAAAAACGGATCAGTTTTATCCTAATGCATTCTGAATGGAGAACATTCCCTTCAGGATGCATCAGTACAGTCCCTTTACATTTTTTTTGGACGGAGAAAATACCGCAGCATGCTGCAGTTTTATCTCCGGCCAAAAATACTAAACACTTGCTGGAATGCCAGATCCAGCATTAATTTACATTGAAGTGTATTAGTGCCGAATCCGGCATTAAGTGTTCCGGCAAAATGGATCCAGCTTTTCGGTCTGCGCATGCGCAGACCTTTGAAAATGCAAAAAAATAAATAATACCACAAGTGTGAAAGTACCCTTAGCTATACAAAAAAAAAGCATACAGCAGCCTTCAGTAAAGAAAGAAAAAAAACTGTGCGCCCCTGCAGGAGCTGTGACCCAATGACTCTTTATTGGAACAAAAGAAGGACATGTAGGCAGTGCCAATAAAGAGTAATGGATAACAAAAAAAGTTCTTTTAACCCCTTAGGGACCCATGTTAGGGACCCATGACGTACCGGTACGGCATGGTTCCCAAATCCTTAAGGACCCATGACGTACCGGTACGTCGTGCATAGTTCCGATCACCGCCGCCCGGCGGGCGGTGATCGGAACACGGTGCCTGCTGATCAAATCTTTGAGCAGGCACCTCGGCTAAATGCGCGGGGGGGTCCCGTGACCCCCCCAGGTCGGCGATCGCCGCAAACCGCAGGTCAATTCAGACCTGCGGTTTGCGGCTTTTACCTGGTGCGGCGGCGGTGGCGGTGGTACCATTGGGTCCCCATGGGGCTGTAGGGGGGACCCGATGGCATGGAAGGCAGCTCGATGCCTTCCTGAGGCATCTGCGCTGCCTTCCAGTGACGAGCCTGTGAGATCCAGCCCCCTGGATCTCACAGGCCGGAAGCTGTATGAGTAATACACACAGTATTACTCATACAGCCAATGCATTCCAATACAGAAGTATTGGAATGCATTGTAAAGGATTAGACCCCCAAAACTTCAAGTCCCAAAGTGGGACAAAAAAAAAGTGAAAAAAAAGTGAAAGAATAAAGTTTTCCCCCCCCAAAAATTAAAAGTTTCAAGTAAAAATAAACAAAAACGTCATTTTCCCCAAATAAAGTAAAAAAAAATTGGTAAAAAATAGGGGGAAAAAAATGTATACATTTCCACCGGCTATATAAACATATCACATGACCTAACCCCTCAGATGAACACCGTAAAAAATAAAAAATAAAAACTGTGCTAAATAAACAATTTTTTTGTCACCTTAAATCACAAAAAGTACAACAGCAAGCGATCAAAAAGGTTTTTGCCCACCAAAATAGTACCAATCTAACCGTCACCTCATCCCGCAAAAAATGAGCCCCTACCTGAGACAATCGCCCAAAAAATAAAAAAACTATGGCTCAGAATATCGAGACACTAAAACATCATTTTTTTTGTTTTAAAAAAGCTGTTATTGTGTAAAACTTACATAAATAAAAAAAAGTATACATATTTGTTATCGCCGCGTTCATTTTGACCGGCTCTATAAAAATATCACATGACTTAACCCCTCAGATAAACACCGTAAAAAATAAAAACTGTGCTAAAAAAACCTTTTTTTGTCACCTTACATCACAAAAAGTGTAATAGCAAGCGATCAAAAAGTCATATGCACCCCAAAATAGTGCCAATCAAATCGTCATCTCATCCCACAAAAAATGAGACCCTATCTAAGATAATCGCCTGAAAAATGAAAAAACTATGGCTCTCAGAATATGGAGACACTAAAACATGATTTTTTATTTTTTTTCAAAAATGATATTATTGTGTAAAACTTACATAAATAAATAAAAGTATACATATTAGGTATCGCCGCGTCCGTATCGACCGGCTCTATAAAAATATCACATGACCTAACCCCTCAGATGAACACCGTAAAAAATGTAAAATAAAAACTGTGCTAAATAAACCATTTTTTGTCATCTTACATCACAAAAAGTGTAATAGCAAGCGATCGAAAAGTCGCACGCCCCCTAAAATAGTGCCAATAAAACCGTCATCTCATCCCGCAAAAATCATACCCTACCCAAGGTAGTCGCCCAAAAACTGAAAAAATGATGGCTCTCAGACTATGGAAACACTAAAACATGATTTTTTTTAGCTTCAAAAATCAAATCATTGTGTAAAACTTACATAAATAAAAAAAAGTATACATATTAGGTATTGCCGCATCCGTGACAACATGGTCTATAAAAATATCACATGATCTAACCTGTCAGATGAATGTTGTAAATAACCAAAAATAAAAACGGTGCCTAAACAGCTATTTCTTGTTATCTTGCCTCACAAAAAGTGTAATATAGAGCAACCAAAAATCATATGTACCCTAAACTAGTACCAACAATACTGCCACCCTATCCCGTAGTTTCTTAAAAGGGGTGCATCAGGGGGGCTTCAAATGGGACATGGTGTCAAAAAAAACAGTCCAGAAAAATCTGCCTTCCAAAAATCGTATGGCATTCCGTTCCTTCTGCGCCCTGCCGTGTGCCCGTACAGTAGTTTATGACCACATATGGGGTGTTTCTGTAAACTACAGAATCAGGGCCAAAAATTTTGAGTTCTGTTTGGCTGTTAACCCTTGCTTTGTTACTGTAAAAAAATTATTAAAATGGAAAATCTGCCAAAAAAGTGAAATTTTGAAATTGTATCTCTATATTCCATTATTTCTTGTGGAACACCTAAAAGGTTAACAACGTTTGTAAAATCTGTTTTGAATACCTTGAGGGGTGTAGTTTCTTAGATGGGGTCACTTTTATGGAGTTTCTACTCTAGGGGTGCATCAGGGGGGCTTCAAATGGGACATGGTGTAAAAAAAAAAACAGTCCAGCAAAATCTGCCTTCCAAAAACCGTATGGCATTCCTTTCCTTCTGCGCCCTGCCGTGTGCCCGTACAGCTGTTTACGACCACATATGGGGTGTTTCTGTAAACTACAGAATCAGGGCCATAAATACTGAAATATTGAGTTTTGTTTGGCTGTTAACCCTTGCTTTGTTACTGGGAAAAATTTATTAAAATGGAAAATTTGCCAAAAGATTGAAATTCAGAAATTTCATCTCCATTTGCAAATAACTCTTTTGGAACACCTAAAGAGTTAACAACGTTTTTAGAATCTGTTTTGAATACCTCGAGGGGTGTAGTTTCTTAGATGGGGTCACTTTTATGGAGTTTCTACTCTAGGGTTGCATCAGGGGGGCTTCAAATGGGACATGGTGTCAAAAAAAACTGTCTAGCAAAATCTGCCTTCCAAAAACCGTATGGCATTCCTTTCCTTCTGCGCCCTGCCGTGTGCCCGTACAGTAGTTTATGACCACATATGGGGTGTTTCTGTAAACTACAGAATCAGGGCCAAAAATTTTGAGTTCTGTTTGGCTGTTAACCCTTGCTTTGTTACTGGAAAAAAATTATTAAAATGGAAAATTTGCCAAAAAAGTGAAATTTTGAAATTGTATCTCTATATTCCATTATTTCTTGTGGAACACCTAAAAGGTTAACAACGTTTGTAAAATCTGTTTTGAATACCTTGAGGGGTGTAGTTTCTTAGATGGGGTCACTTTTATGGAGTTTCTACTCTAGGGGTGCATCAGGGGGGCTTCAAATGGGACATGGTGTAAAAAAAAAACCAGTCCAGCAAAATCTGCCTTCCAAAAACCGTATGGCATTCCTTTCCTTCTGCGCCCTGCCGTGTGCCCGTACAGCTGTTTACGACCACATATGGGGTGTTTCTGTAAACTACAGAATCAGGGCCATAAATACTGAAATATTGAGTTTTGTTTGGCTGTTAACCCTTGCTTTGTTACTGGGAAAAATTTATTAAAATGGAAAATTTGCCAAAAGATTGAAATTCAGAAATTTCATCTCCATTTGCAAATAACTCTTTTGGAACACCTAAAGAGTTAACAACGTTTTTAGAATCTGTTTTGAATACCTCGAGGGGTGTAGTTTCTTAGATGGGGTCACTTTTATGGAGTTTCTACTCTAGGGTTGCATCAGGGGGGCTTCAAATGGGACATGGTGTCAAAAAAAACTGTCTAGCAAAATCTGCCTTCCAAAAACCGTATGGCATTCCTTTCCTTCTGCGCCCTGCCGTGTGCCCGTACAGTAGTTTATGACCACATATGGGGTGTTTCTGTAAACTACAGAATCAGGGCCAAAAATTTTGAGTTCTGTTTGGCTGTTAACCCTTGCTTTGTTACTGGAAAAAAATTATTAAAATGGAAAATCTGCCAAAAAAGTGAAATTTTGAAATTGTATCTCTATATTCCATTATTTCTTGTGGAACACCTAAAAGGTTAACAACGTTTGTAAAATCTGTTTTGAATACCTTGAGGGGTGTAGTTTCTTAGATGGGGTCACTTTTATGGAGTTTCTACTCTAGGGGTGCATCAGGGGGGCTTCAAATGGGACATGGTGTAAAAAAAAAAACAGTCCAGCAAAATCTGCCTTCCAAAAACCGTATGGCATTCCTTTCCTTCTGCGCCCTGCCGTGTGCCCGTACAGCTGTTTACGACCACATATGGGGTGTTTCTGTAAACTACAGAATCAGGTCCATAAATACTGAAATATTGAGTTTTGTTTGGCTGTTAACCCTTGCTTTGTTACTGGGAAAAATTTATTAAAATGGAAAATTTGCCAAAAGATTGAAATTCAGAAATTTCATCTCCATTTGCAAATAACTCTTTTGGAACACCTAAAGAGTTAACAACGTTTTTAGAATCTGTTTTGAATACCTCGAGGGGTATAGTTTCTTAGATGGGGTCACTTTTATGGAGTTTCTACTCTAGGGTTGCATCAGGGGGGCTTCGAATGGGACATGGTGTCAAAAAAAACTGTCTAGCAAAATCTGCCTTCCAAAAACCGTATGGCATTCCTTTCCTTCTGCGCCCTGCCGTGTGCCCGTACAGTAGTTTATGACCACATATGGGGTGTTTCTGTAAAATACAGAATCAGGGCCATAAATATTGAGTTTGGTTTGGCTGTTAACCCTTGCTTTGTAACTGGAAAAAAATTATTAAAATGGAAAATGTGCCAAAAAAGGGAAATTTAGAAATTGTATCGCTATTTTCCATTAATTCTTGTGGAACACCTAAAGGGTTAACAAAGTTTGTAAAATAAGTTTTGAATACCTTGAGGGGTTTAGTTTATAGAATGGGGTCATTTTTGGGTGGTTTCTATTATGTAAGCCTCGCAAAGTGACTTCAGACCTGAACTGGTCCCTAAAAATTTGGTTTTTGAACATTTCTGAAAAATTTCAAGATTTGCTTCTAAATTTCTAAGCTTTGTAACATCCCCAAAAAATAAAATATAATTCCCAAAATAATCCAAACATGAATTTGACATATGGGGAATGTAAAGTAATAACTATTTTTGGAGGTATTACTATGTATTATAGAAGTAGAGAAATTGAAACTTGGAAATTTGCAATTATTTTTCAAATTTTTGGTAAATTTTGTATTTTTTTCTATAAATAAAAATAAAAATTTTTTACTTCATTTTACCAGTGTCATGAAGTACAATATGTGACGAAAAAAACAATCTCCGAATGGCCTGGATAAGTCAAAGCGTTTTAAAGTTATCAGCACTTAAAGTGACACTGGTCAGATTTGCAAAAAATGGCCAAGTCTAGAAGGTGAAATAGGGCCCAGTCCTTAAGGGGTTAAGCCATGTTGTGGCAGTGCAAACACATGCTTTTGACACATTTCTGTTAGCTGTAGAATGACTGTGAGTCACTATTAGGCTCAATTCACACTTCACTTATAGTTCAGTCATGGGTCAAAAACACAGAACACATGCAGATCTGTTCATGGTACCTTATCTGAGAGTAGGATTTGCTCCAGATTTTGACTCACCATACAGTAACTGCTGGAATTAACTGACCAGATAACTGAAGTGTGAACTCAGCCTTACAGGTCAATGTTAGCATCAGGTCTAATTTACTTAACCAAGTGGCCCAAGATTCTAATATAGTGAGAAAGAGTTTTCTCATTTTACACCGTCTGCTGTGTCCACATTGATTGATAGATAACCTATTCTGTTAGCCATTTATTCAAGTAGTGGCCCCATATAAGAGTGTCAGCAGTAAGGTTGTGTTCACATCACTGTTTATTTTTCCCTTCTTCTGATCTGTCAGAAGAACAGCCCAAAAAAATGGATCCTGTATTTTGAGCATCCGCCTTCACAGTAATTTGTTAATAATTGATCAGTATTTGTAAAGCAAAAACAGGAGTGGGTCCAAAACTGAGATGAAATGTCATGGAAATATTTGCATGTCTTCTGTGTTTTTGGACCCACTCCTGCTTTTGGCTTCCAAATAATAATTAAATCCTGATGCAAAATATTGACCATGTGATCTAGGACTTATGAATGCTCCAAAGACAGGATATATGGTGTTTTTCATTTTTCATTTTTCAGTTCTTTTGAAGAACGGTAAAATAAACAGTGATGTCAGCAAGGCCAAATAAGGACACTAGTGTCCCCAGAACAGACTGGGCAACAAGGTTGCAACAGCATAAACAGTCATAATAGTGGCCCAGTCACAGAGTGGGGAGGAAGGCAACAGCATGAGTCGTCAACATAGTGGCCCAGTCATAGAGTGGTGAGGATGTGAACAGCATGAGAAGTCACAATAGTGGCTCAGTCACAAAAAGGAAGGGGGGAAACATTAGTGGCAGTAACAGTACAAGATGGTGGCAGTAGGAGAAGATGGCAGCAGATGCAGCAGGCGTGTGGCAGCATCATAATAGTGGCAGCAGCACATGGGCAGAAGTAACAGGACATTTTTCACAATGTTTTGGTGTGGCAGCACACTGCAGTCAGATCATTACTGGCAGAATGATCTAGTCTGATGCAGCAGGCAACGGTATTTGAAAATCCTGGCTGATACATGCCTGATTTATCTTTATAAATATTAATTTCTCAACGTTTTGTGTTGAAAGGCGAGTTCTCCTTGGTGTAACTATGCCCCCCGATGCACTAAACACCCACTCTGATGCCACACTACTGGTTGGGCAGGAAAGCTTGCCCAGGGCAAACTGGGCCATTTGTGGCCACAATTCAAGTTTGGCTGCCCAGTAGTTCAGGGGATCTTGAATATGGGGTGACAGGGTGCAGTCCAAGTATGCCACCACCTGCTGGTTCAGGTTTTGCTCCATTTCCTGCTGCTGCTGGCTGGTTTCTTTAGTAGGCAGGTGAAGAAACATGCTCATCAGAGACTCGAGACTCATGTTGCTTCGGATGGAGCTGGTGCTACTCCTGCCTCCCTTCCCCACCAGTCATGGCAGTGGAGAGTGAGCACAAAGGGTCCCCCCATCACACCTTCATGAAGATGGGTAATGGTGCACGTAGGCAGCAACCAACCAACTACATAGTATGTCTCGATAGTAGTTGAGTTTTTCATCCCACTCAGAAGGTGTATAAAAGGCCCTCCATTTTTTTCTGGTAGCGAGGGTCGAACATCATGGAGAGCCAGTAGTCATCCCTCTGCCAAATGGTGATAATGTGGCTGTCACTATGTAAGCAACTCAGCATGCATCTGGCCATTTGCGCAATGGAATCGGAGGGACTCCCAGCCTCAATCTCCACTGCATACTGCCACAGTGTGTTGGGGGTCATCTGCCTCGTCTTCAACTAAGCCAGTTTTACTTTACACCAGTTTGATAAATGACCCCATATGTGAACCTCCAGCCCTCCAGCTCCTCATACTCCTTCTGCTCCTCTCCTGTCGCTTGGGCAATTCCTGGGCCTTTATGTCTTCCTCGTCATCCTCTTCCTCCATCAGTTGAGCCCTCACTCAGGTGAGGGCTCAGGTGGCCGTGAGATGTAGGCACCACGTCTCCTCACCCCTGGCCAATCAGATTTATCAGCATCTGCTCCAAGATGTGAATGGGTGGGATGACATAATTCATCCTGTAGTCCTGGCAACTGACAAATAAAGTGGCTTCCTCAAAGGGCCTGCGCAAACGGCACGTGTAACGCATGAGCTGCCACTGGCTAATGGCAAAGTTACACAGGGGAATAGTCCTGTCTAGAGTTGAGCGAACACCTGGATGTTCGGGTTCGAGAAGTTCGGCCTAACTTCCCGGAAATGTTCGGGTTCGGGATCCAAACTCGACCTGAACTTTGCCCCGAACCCCATTGAAGTCAATGGGGACCCGAACTTTTCGGCACTAAAAAGGCTGTAAAATAGCCCAGGAAAGGGCTAGAGGGCTGCAAAAGGCAGCAAAATGTAGGTAAATCCCCTGCAAACAAATGTGGATAGGGAAATGAATTAAAAAAAAAGAAATAAAAAATTAAAATTAACCAATATCAATTAGAGAGAGGTCTCATGGCAGAGAATCAGGCTTAATGTCATAGCAGAGAATCAGGCTTCACGTCACCCACCACTGGAACAGGCCATTGTCAGATATTTAGGCCCCGGCACCCAGACAGAGGAGAGAGGTCCCATAGCAGAGAATCAGGCTTCATGTCACCCACCACTGGAACAGGCCATTGTCAGATATTTAGGCCCCGGCACCCAGACAGAGGAGAGAGGTCCCATAGCAGAGAATCAGGCTTCATGTCACCCAACACTGGAACAGGCCATTGTCAGATATTTAGGCCCCGGCACCCAGACAGAGGAGAGAGGTCCCATAGCAGAGAATCAGGCTTCATGTCATAGCAGAGAATCAGGCTTCAAGTCATAGCAGAGAATCAGGCTTCATGTCATAGCAGAGAATCAGGCTTCACGTCACCCAACACTGGAACAGGCCATTGTCAGATATTTAGGCCCCGGCACCCAGACAGAGGAGAGAGGTCCCATAGTAGAGAATCAGGCTTCATGTCATAGTAGAGAATCAGGCTTCAAGTCATAGCAGAGAATCAGGCTTCATGTCATAGCAGAGAATCAGGCTTCACGTCACCCAACACTGGAACAGGCCATTGTCAGATATTTAGGCCCCGGCACCCAGACAGAGGAGAGAGATCCCATAGCAGAGAATCAGGCTTCATGTCACCCACCACTGGAACAGGCCATTGTCAGATATTTTTAGGCCCCGGCACCCAGACAGAGGAGAGAGGTCCCATAGCAGAGAATCAGGCTTCATGGCATAGCAGAGAATCAGGCTTCACGTCACCCACCACTGGAACAGGCCACTGTCAGATATTTTTAGGCCCCGGCACCCAGACAGAGGAGAGAGGTCCCATAGCAGAGAATCAGGCTTCATGTCATAGCAGAGAATCAGGCTTCAAGTCATAGCAGAGAATCAGGCTTCATGTCATAGCAGAGAATCAGGCTTCACGTCACCCACCACTGGAACAGGCCATTGTCAGATATTTAGGCCCCGGCACCCAGACAGAGGAGAGAGGTCCCATAGCAGAGAATCAGGCTTCATGTCACCCACCACTGGAACAGGCCATTGTCAGATATTTTTAGGCCCCGGCACCCAGACAGAGGAGAGAGGTCCCATAGCAGAGAATCAGGCTTCATGTCATAGCAGAGAATCAGGCTTCAAGTCATAGCAGAGAATCAGGCTTCATGTCATAGCAGAGAATCAGGCTTCACGTCAACCAACACTGGAACAGGCCATTGTCAGATATTTTGGCCCCGGCACCCAGACAGAGGAGAGAGGTCCCATAGCAGAGAATCAGGCTTCATGGCATAGCAGAGAATCAGGCTTCACGTCACCCACCACTGGAACAGGCCACTGTCAGATATTTTTAGGCCCCGGCACCCAGACAGAGGAGAGAGGTCCCATAGCAGAGAATCAGGCTTCATGTCATAGCAGAGAATCAGGCTTCAAGTCATAGCAGAGAATCAGGCTTCACATCACCCACCACTGGAACAGGCCATTGTCAGATATTTAGGCCCCGGCACCCAGACAGAGGAGAGAGGTCCCATAGCAGAGAATCAGGCTTCATGTCACCCACCACTGGAACAGGCCATTGTCAGATATTTAGGCCCCGGCACCCAGACAGAGGAGAGAGGTCCCATAGCAGAGAATCAGGCTTCATGTCACCCAACACTGGAACAGGCCATTGTCAGATATTTAGGCCCCGGCACCCAGACAGAGGAGAGAGGTCCCATAGCAGAGAATCAGGCTTCATGTCGCCCACCACTGGAACAGGCCATTGTCAGATATTTTTAGGCCCCGGCACCCAGACAGAGGAGAGAGGTCCCATAGCAGAGAATCAGGCTTCATGTCATAGCAGAGAATCAGGCTTCAAGTCATAGCAGAGAATCAGGCTTCACGTCACCCAACACTGGAACAGGCCATTGTCAGATATTTAGGCCCCGGCACCCAGACAGAGGAGAGAGGTCCCATAGTAGAGAATCAGGCTTCATGTCATAGTAGAGAATCAGGCTTCAAGTCATAGCAGAGAATCAGGCTTCATGTCATAGCAGAGAATCAGGCTTCACGTCACCCAACACTGGAACAGGCCATTGTCAGATATTTAGGCCCCGGCACCCAGACAGAGGAGAGAGGTCCCATAGCAGAGAATCAGGCTTCATGTCACCCACCACTGGAACAGGCCATTGTCAGATATTTTTAGGCCCCGGCACCCAGACAGAGGAGAGAGGTCCCATAGCAGAGAATCAGGCTTCATGTCATAGCAGAGAATCAGGCTTCAAGTCATAGCAGAGAATCAGGCTTCATGTCATAGCAGAGAATCAGGCTTCACGTCACCCAACACTGGAACAGGCAATTGTCAGATATTTAGGCCCCGGCACCCAGACAGAGGAGAGAGGTCCCATAGCAGAGAATCAGGCTTCATGGCATAGCAGAGAATCAGGCTTCACGTCACCCACCACTGGAACAGGCCACTGTCAGATATTTTTAGGCCCCGGCACCCAGACAGAGGAGAGAGGTCCCATAGCAGAGAATCAGGCTTCATGTCATAGCAGAGAATCAGGCTTCAAGTCATAGCAGAGAATCAGGCTTCATGTCATAGCAGAGAATCAGGCTTCACGTCACCCACCACTGGAACAGGCCATTGTCAGATATTTAGGCCCCGGCACCCAGACAGAGGAGAGAGGTCCCATAGCAGAGAATCAGGCTTCATGTCACCCACCACTGGAACAGGCCATTGTCAGATATTTTTAGGCCCCGGCACCCAGACAGAGGAGAGAGGTCCCATAGCAGAGAATCAGGCTTCATGTCACCCAACACTGGAACAGGCCACTGTCAGATATTTTTAGGCCCCGGCACCCAGACAGAGGAGAGAGGTCTCATAGCAGAGATTCAGGCTTCATGTCATAGCAGAGAATCATGCTTCATGTCACCCAACACTGGAACAGGCCACTGTCAGATATTTTTAGGCCCTGGCACCCAGACAGAGGAGAGAGGTCCCATAGCAGAGAATCAGGCTACATGTCATAGCAGAGAATCATGCTTCATGTCACCCAAAACTGGAACAGGCCACTGTCAGATATTTTTAGGCCCCGGCACCCAGACAGAGGAGAGAGGTCTCATAGCAGAGATTCAGGCTTCATGTCATAGCAGAGAATCAGGCTTCATGTCACCCAACACTGGAACAGGCCATTGTCAGATATTTTTAGGCCCCGGCACCCAGACAGAGGAGAGAGGTCCCATAGCAGAGAATCAGGCTTCATGTCACCCACCACTGGAACAGGCCATTGTCAGATATTTTTAGGCCCCGGCACCCAGACAGAGGAGAGAGGTCCCATAGCAGAGAATCAGGCTTCATGTCATAGCAGAGAATCAGGCTTCAAGTCATAGCAGAGAATCAGGCTTCATGTCATAGCAGAGAATCAGGCTTCACGTCACCCAACACTGGAACAGGCAATTGTCAGATATTTAGGCCCCGGCACCCAGACAGAGGAGAGAGGTCCCATAGCAGAGAATCAGGCTTCATGGCATAGCAGAGAATCAGGCTTCACGTCACCCACCACTGGAACAGGCCACTGTCAGATATTTTTAGGCCCCGGCACCCAGACAGAGGAGAGAGGTCCCATAGCAGAGAATCAGGCTTCATGTCATAGCAGAGAATCAGGCTTCAAGTCATAGCAGAGAATCAGGCTTCATGTCATAGCAGAGAATCAGGCTTCACGTCACCCACCACTGGAACAGGCCATTGTCAGATATTTAGGCCCCGGCACCCAGACAGAGGAGAGAGGTCCCATAGCAGAGAATCAGGCTTCATGTCACCCACCACTGGAACAGGCCATTGTCAGATATTTTTAGGCCCCGGCACCCAGACAGAGGAGAGAGGTCCCATAGCAGAGAATCAGGCTTCATGTCACCCAACACTGGAACAGGCCATTGTCAGATATTTTTAGGCCCCGGCACCCAGACAGAGGAGAGAGGTCCCATAGCAGAGAATCAGGCTTCATGTCACCCACCACTGGAACAGGCCATTGTCAGATATTTTTAGGCCCCGGCACCCAGACAGAGGAGAGAGGTCCCATAGCAGAGAATCAGGCTTCATGTCATAGCAGAGAATCAGGCTTCAAGTCATAGCAGAGAATCAGGCTTCATGTCATAGCAGAGAATCAGGCTTCACGTCACCCAACACTGGAACAGGCAATTGTCAGATATTTAGGCCCCGGCACCCAGACAGAGGAGAGAGGTCCCATAGCAGAGAATCAGGCTTCATGGCATAGCAGAGAATCAGGCTTCACGTCACCCACCACTGGAACAGGCCACTGTCAGATATTTTTAGGCCCCGGCACCCAGACAGAGGAGAGAGGTCCCATAGCAGAGAATCAGGCTTCATGTCATAGCAGAGAATCAGGCTTCAAGTCATAGCAGAGAATCAGGCTTCATGTCATAGCAGAGAATCAGGCTTCACGTCACCCACCACTGGAACAGGCCATTGTCAGATATTTAGGCCCCGGCACCCAGACAGAGGAGAGAGGTCCCATAGCAGAGAATCAGGCTTCATGTCACCCACCACTGGAACAGGCCATTGTCAGATATTTTTAGGCCCCGGCACCCAGACAGAGGAGAGAGGTCCCATAGCAGAGAATCAGGCTTCATGTCACCCAACACTGGAACAGGCCACTGTCAGATATTTTTAGGCCCCGGCACCCAGACAGAGGAGAGAGGTCTCATAGCAGAGATTCAGGCTTCATGTCATAGCAGAGAATCATGCTTCATGTCACCCAACACTGGAACAGGCCACTGTCAGATATTTTTAGGCCCTGGCACCCAGACAGAGGAGAGAGGTCCCATAGCAGAGAATCAGGCTACATGTCATAGCAGAGAATCATGCTTCATGTCACCCAACACTGGAACAGGCCACTGTCAGATATTTTTAGGCCCCGGCACCCAGACAGAGGAGAGAGGTCTCATAGCAGAGATTCAGGCTTCATGTCATAGCAGAGAATCAGGCTTCATGTCACCCAACACTGGAACAGGCCACTGTCAGATATTTTTAGGCCCCGGCACCCAGACAGAGGAGAGGTTCATTCAACTTTGGGTTGCCCCGCAATATAATGGTAAAATGAAAATAAAAAAAGGATTGAATGAGGAAGTGCCCTGGAGTACAATAATATATGGTTAAGGGGAGGTAGTTATAAATGTCTAATCTGCACAAGGGATGGACAGGTCCTGTGGGATCCATGCTTGGTTCATTTTTATGAACGTCAGCTTGTCCACATTGGCTGTAGACAGGCGGCTGCGTTTGTCTGTAATGACGCCCCCTGCCGTGCTGAATACACGTTCAGACAAAGCGCTGGCCGCCGGGCAGGGCAGCACCTCCAAGGCATAAAAGGCTAGCTCTGGCCACGTGGACAATTTGGAGACCCAGAAGTTGAATGGGGCCGAACCATCAGTCAGTACGTGGAGGGGTGTGCACACGTACTGTTCCACCATGTTAGTGAAATGTTGCCTCCTGCTAACACGTTCCGTATCAGGTGGTGGTGCAGTTAGCTGTGGCGTGGTGACAAAACTTTTCCACATCTCTGCCATGCTAACCCTGCCCTCAGAGGAGCTGGCCGTGACACAGCTGCGTTGGCGACCTCTTGCTCCTCCTCTGCCTTCGCCTTGGGCTTCCACTTGTTCCCCAGTGACATTTGGGAATGCTCTCAGTAGCGCGTCTACCAACGTGCGCTTGTACTCGCGCATCTTCCTATCACGCTCCAGTGCAGGAAGTAAGGTGGGCACATTGTCTTTGTACCGGGGATCCAGCAGGGTGGCAACCCAGTAGTCCGCACACGTTAAAATGTGGGCAACTCTGCTGTCGTTGCGCAGGCACTGCAGCATGTAGTCGCTCATGTGTGCCAGGCTGGATCCCCGGTGCCAGGCCAGTAGTTGAGAAATGCTGGCATTCAGGGCCAGGGATCGAGGGTGGCTAGGTGGGAATTTACGCTTTCTCTCAAATGTTTGTGAGATGGAGAGCTGAACGCTGCCGTGTGACATGGTTGAGATGCTTGGTGACGGAGGTGGTGGTGTTGGTGATACATCCTCTGTTTGCTGGGCGGCAGGTGCCAACAATCCTCCAGAGGCGGAGGAAGAGGCCGAGGCGGCGGCAGCAGCAGAAGAGGTAGCAGGGGGAGCCTGAGTGAGTTCCTTGTTTTTAAGGTGTTTACTCCACTGCAGTTCATGCTTTGCATGCAGGTGCCTGGTCATGCAGGTTGTGCTAAAGTTCAGAACGTTAATGCCTCGCTTCAGGCTCTGATAGCACAGCGTGCAAACCACTCGGGTCTTGTCGCCAGCACATTGTTTGAAGAACTGCCACGCCAGGGAACTCCTTGAAGCTGCCTTTGGGGTGCTCGGTCCCAGATGGAGGTGGCCAGTAGCAGACGGACTCTCTTGGCGGCGGGTGTTCTGCTTTTGCCCACTGCTCCCTCTTTTGCTACGCTGTTGGCTCGGTCTCACCACTGCCTCTTCCTCCGAATTCTGAAAGTCAGTGGCATGACCTTCATTCCATGTGGGGTCTAGGACCTCATCGTCCCCTGCATCGTCTTCCACCCAGTCTTCCTCCCTGACCTCCTGTTCAGTCTGCACACTGCAGAAAGACGCAGCAGTTGGCACCTGTGTTTCGTCATCATCAGAGATGTGCTGAGGTGGTATTCCCATGTCCTCATCAGGAAACATAAGTGGTTGTGCGTTAGTGCATTCTATCTCTTCCACCCCTGGGGAAGGGCTAGGTGGATGCCCTTGGGAAACCCTGCCAGCAGAGTCTTCAAACAGCATAAGAGACTGCTGCATAACTTGAGGCTCAGACAGTTTCCCTGATATGCATGGGGGTGATGTGACAGACTGATGGGCTTGGTTTTCATGCGCCATCTGTGCGCTTTCTGCAGAAGACTGGGTGGGAGATAATGTGAACGTGCTGGATCCACTGTCGGCCACCCAATTGACTAATGCCTGTACCTGCTCAGGCCTTACCATCCTTAGAACGGCATTGGGCCCCACCAAATATCGCTGTAAATTCTGGTGGCTACTGGGACCTGAGGTAGTTGGTTCACTAGGACGTGTGGCTGTGGCAGAACGGCCACGTCCTCTCCCAGCACCAGAGGGTCCACTAACACCACCACGACCATGTCCGCGTCCCTTACTAGATGTTTTCCTCATTGTTACCGTTCACCACAATAAGAAAAAAATTATTTGGCCCAATGTATTGAATTCAAATTCAGGCATTTTTTTACAGGCACCTAACACTATATGGCTATCTATTTAGGGACCGTATTACACTAATACCGGCACAGCATTAACAACAGATGTAGCTAAATATAAATTGTAGGCCGATTAATTAGGCGCTGGATGACAGGTATCTCTTTTACGGACAGAATTAGACTTGGAAATGCACGGTAGCGTCTGAAGTTATTGAGGATGACCCTATCCGCACCTTCAATCTAATATACCCTTTTATGGATAGATTTAACCTTGGCCTGATAGAGCAGAAACCACTAATTTAGGGAATTGCTAAGTTGGGAATTGTATTCAACCCAGAACAAAAACTGTGCTTTGGCAGACACTAAATAGATTGACCAGCCACAGCAGTAACAACAGATTTAGCTGAATATAAATTGTAGGCCTATTATTTAGGCGCTGGATGACAGGTATCCCTTTTACGGACAGAATTAGACTTGGAAATGCACGGTAGCGTGTGAAGTTGGAGAGAATGACCCTATCCGCACCTTCAATCTAATATACCCTTTTATGGATAGATTTAACCTTGGCCTGATAGAGCAGAAACCACTAATTTAGGGAATTGCTAAGTTGGGAATTGTATTCAACCCAGAACAAAAACTGTGCTTTGGCAGACACTAAATAGATTGACCAGCCACAGCAGTAACAACAGATTTAGCTGAATATAAATTGTAGGCCTATTATTTAGGCGCTGGATGACAGGTATCCCTTTTACGGACAGAATTAGACTTGGAAATGCACGGTAGCGTGTGAAGTTGGAGAGAATGACCCTATCCGCACCTTCAATCTAATATACCCTTTTATGGATAGATTTAACCTTGGCCTGATAGAGCAGAAACCACTAATTTAGGGAATTGCTAAGTTGGGAATTGTATTCAACCCAGAACAAAAACTGTGCTTTAGCAGACACTAAATAGATTGACCAGCCACAGCAGTAACAACAGATTTAGCTGAATATAAATTGTAGGCCTATTATTTAGGCGGTGGATGACAGGTATACGTTTACGGACAGAATTAGACTTGGAAATGCACGGTAGCGTGTGAAGTTATTGAGGATGACCCTATCCGCACCTTCAATCTAATATACTCTTTTATGGATAGATTTAAACTTGGCCTGATAGAGCAGAAACCACTAATTTAGGGAATTGCTAAGTTGGGAATTGTATTCAACCCAGAACAAAAACTGTGCTTCGGCAGACAGCAAACAGTATTACAATTGGCTAGCCACAGCTGAAACACCAGATTTAGGGTACTGCTATTTTGGCAATTGTATTTTACCCCTCAATAAAATAGCAAGCACAGCCAAGCCCCTGATGTAGGATATAGCAAAAAAAAAAACACACACTATTGATGGTTAAAAATGGACTTGGTGGCAGCTTGTGCTGGCGCACCACAAGACACAAAATGGCCGCCGATCACCCCAGAAAAAAGTGACTGAAAAACGCTCTGGGCAGCCTTAAAACAGTGAGCAATTGAATAGCAGAGGTTGTATGATACACAGCTGTATATCGATCATTTCAGTAAATAAATCCCTGCCTAATCTCCCCCTAACAGCAGCAGCTGCATCCTCTCCCTACACTGATCAGAGCAGAGTGACGTGCGGCGCTACGTGACTCCAGCTTAAATAGAGGCTGGGTCACATGCTGCACTGGCCAATCACAGCCATACCAATAGTAGGCATGGCTGTGATGGCCTCTTGGGGCAAGTAGTATGACGCTTGTTGATTGGCTGCTTTGCAGCCTTTCAAAAAGCGCCAAGAAAGCGCCAAACACCGAACCCGGACTTTTACGAAAATGTTCGGGTTCGGGTCCGTGTCACGGACACCCCAAAATTCGGTACGAACCCGAACTATACAGTTCGGGTTTGCTCATTCCTAATTACCACATAAAGTGACACATGTCAGATTTGCAAAATTAGGCTGGGTCCTGAAGGTGAAAATTTTCTGTGTCCTGAAGGGGTTAAACAAGGTGGACATCCCAATTGCAGTAGACCAAGACAGGTTATTCACCCCGATTTGGGAATAGGGGCCCAATAGAATTGTTTATCTATTAAACAAGGTAGACACACCAATAATGATAGAACAAGACAGGTTATTCACCCCAATTTGGGAATCAGGGCCCAATAGAATTGTTTATCTATTAAAAAAGGTGGCCACCCCAATTACAGTAGAACAAGACAGGTTATTCACCCAAATTTGAGAATCAAGGCCTAATGGAATAGTTTATCTATTAAATAAGGTGTATACCACAATAACAGTAGAACGAGACAGGTTATTCTGCAAAATTTGAGAATCAATGCCTAATAGAATTGTTTATCTATTGAACAAGGTGGACACCATAATAACAATAGAACAAGACAGGTTATTCACCCCAATTTGAGAATCAAGGCGTAATAGAATTGTTTATCTAATTAACAAGGTGGACACCCCAATAACAATAGAACACGACAGGTTATTCCGTCAAATTTGAGAATCAAAACCAAATAGAATTTTTTATCTATTGAACAAGGTGGACAACCCAATAATAGTTGAACTAGACATATTATTCACCCCAATTCGAGAATCAAGTCCTAATGGAATTGTTTATCTATTAAACAAGGTGGACACCCCAATAACAGTAGAACTAGACAAGTTATTCACCCCAATATGGAATCAGGGCCCAATAGAATTTTTATCTTTTAAACAAGGTTGACACTCCAATAACAGTAGAACACGACAGGTTATTCGCCCAATTTGAGAATAAAGTCCTAATGGAATTGTTTATCTATTTAAAAAGGTGAACATCCCAATAACGGTAGAACAAGACAGATTATTCACCAAAATTTGAGAATCAAAGCGTAATAGAATTGTTTATCTATTAAACAAGGTGGACACCCCAGTAACAGTAGAACAAGACAGGTTATTCACCCAATTTTGAGAATAAAATCCTAACGGAATTAATTATTAATTAAACAAGGTGGAAACCATAATAACAATAGAACAAGACAGGTTATTCACCCCAATTTGAGAATCAATGCGTAATAGAATTGTTTATCTAATAAACAAGGTGTACACACCAATTACAGTAGAACAAGACAGGTTATTCATCCCAATTTGAGAATCCGGGCCCAATAGAATTGTATATCTATTAAACAAGATGGACACCCCAATAACAGTAGAACAAGACAGGATATTCACCCAATTTGAGGATGAATGCCTAATATAATCGTTTATCTATTAAACAAGGTGGGCACCCCAATAATAGTTGAAGAAGACTTGTTATTCACATCAATTTGAGAATCAAGGACTAATGGAATTGTTTATCTGTTAAACAAGGTGGACACCCCAATTACAGTAGAACAAGACAGGTTATTCACCCCGATTTAAGAATCAAGGCCTAATGGAATTGTTTATCTTAGGGTTGTGGCGATACCAAAATTTTGATTAGATTTTTATACCATAAAAAAGTGTTGCGATACTCGATACCATTCGATACCACGCTAAAAAAATAAAACTCCAGGATGTATGAGTGTGTGTGTGAATGGTTGTCTGGTCCTGTACTCGTAAATATGCCATGATGTATTACGGGACTGCTCATTTGTTTAACAACATAATGCCATTGACTTATTCTGATGTATTTCCCAACTAGGGATCCCTGTATGAGTACTGGTTTTCGAACTTGTTGTCCGGCTGTCTTCGTTTCTGTATCCCTTTGGGATTTGGAGATGTTTTGTAAATTTTAAAATGCTTTCTATAAATAAAGACTTAAAAAAAAAAAACGATAAAAAAGCAGCGTGCATTCCGCATTTAAAAAAATCGTGCAGTTTTTTTTTCTGTTTCGGCATTGACCGCATAGGAGATTTTTTTTGTTTGGACTTTTTGAACATGGCGATATGTAATTTGTTTATTTATTTATTGTTTATATATTTTATATGTAAAGCTGGGAAAGGGGGTGATTTATACTTAATAATTAGGTGTTTTTTGTTAAACTTTTTTTTTAAAACTTTTTATTTAATAACTATAAGCCCCCTTAGGGGCTAGAACCTGGGATATTTTCATCACTTGTCCTATTCACCCTAATAGAGCTCTATTAGGGTGAATAGGACTTCACACTCTCCCTGCTGCCCTGTGCATAGTACACACAGCAGCAGGGAGATTACCATGGCAGCCAGGGCTTCAGTAGCGCCCTGGCTGCCATGGTAACCGATCGTATCCCCAGGATTACACTGCTAGGGCTCTGATCAGAAGCTGCCACTGCCACCAATGAGGAGGGGACCCTGTGGCAACTGCCACCAATGATGTTAATACTGGGGGGGAGGGCACACTGCACCACCAATGATAATTAACCTTTAATACAGGTGCCGGCAGCAGAATCACATAGCTGGGAGCTGCGATCAGCGGCAGTTAACCCCTTTAGGAGTCTACTATAAACCACCTAATATACCAGAGTCCACAGAAAATCTACTACTAAACGAGATAGACAAGGCGGCAAATCATAATGAGGTGGTTATTATGGGGGACTTCAACTACCCAGATATAGACTGGGAAACTGAAACTTGTATATCTCATAAAGGAAACAGATTCTTGGCAATAACCAAAGACCATTATCTCTCCCAACTGGTTCAGGACCCGACTAGAGGGACGGCCATACTGGACTTAATATTAACCAATAGACCTGACAGAACAACAGACGTGCAGGTTGGGGGACACCTGGGAAATAGTGACCATAAAGTAATAACCTTCCAATTATCATTCAAAAGAGCGTTTCTACAGGGAGAAACAAAAATACCAAACTTCAAAAAAGCTAAATTTAGCCAACTAAGAGAGGCCATAGGCCTAACTAACTGGGACAAAGTCCTCAAAAATAAAAATACAGCCAAAAAATGGGATATCTTTAAAAACATCCTAAAATCTCATTGTGAGAGGTACATACCGTATGGGAATAAAAGGTTAAGGAACAAAAAGAAACCAATGTGGATAAACAGAACTGTAAAGAAAGCAATAAATGACAAAAAGAAAGCATATAAAACCCTAAAACAGGAGGGTAGCACGGAAGCACTGAAAAACTATAAGGAAAAAAACAGAACATGTAAAAAACAAATAAAAGCGGCCAAACTAGAGACCGAGAGATTAATTGCCAAACAGAGTAAAACTAACCCTAAAATGTTCTTCAATTATATAAATGTTAAAAAGTATAAATCTGAAGGTGTCGGCCCTTTAAAGAGTAATGAGGGGGGAGTCGCAGAGAGCGACGAGGAGAAAGCAAAGCTGTTAAATATTTTTTTCTCCAGTGTATTCACTGAGGAAAATAAACTGTCAGATGAAATGCTGAATGCTGAAATAAATTCGCCATTAAAAGTGTCCTGTCTGACCCAGGAAGAAGTACAACAGCGACTTAAAAAAATCAAAATAGACAAATCGCCAGGACCGGATGGCATACACCCCCGTATCCTAAGGGAATTAAGTAATGTCATAGCCAGACCCTTATTTCTGATATTTGCGGACTCTGTACTGACAGGGAATGTCCCACAGGATTGGCGCATGGCAAATGTGGTGCCAATATTCAAAAAGGGTCCAAAAACAGAGCCTGGAAACTATAGGCCGGTAAGTTTAACATCTGTTGTGGGTAAACTGTTTGAAGGTTTTCTGAGAGATGCTATGTTAGAGCATCTTATGGGAAATAAGCAAATAACGCCATATCAGCATGGCTTCGTGAGGGATCGGTCATGTCAAACTAATTTAATCAGTTTCTATGAGGAGGTAAGTACTAGACTTGACAGCGGCGAATCAATGGATGTCGTGTATCTGGACTTCTCCAAAGCATTTGACACTGTACCTCATAAAAGGTTAGTATATAAAATGAGAATGCTCGGACTCGGAGAAAACGTCTGTAAGTGGGTAAGTAACTGGCTCAATGATAGAAAACAGAGGGTGGTTATTAACGGTACATACTCAGATTGGGTCACTGTCACTAGTGGAGTACCTCAGGGGTCAGTATTGGGCCCTATTCTCTTCAATATATTTATTAATGATCTTGTAGAAGGCTTGCATAGTAAAATATCAATTTTCGCAGATGACACTAAACTGTGTAAAGTAATTAACACTGAAGAGGACAGTATACTACTACAGAGGGATCTGGATAGATTGGAGGCTTGGGCAGATAAGTGGCAGATGAGGTTTAACACTGAGAAATGTAAAGTTATGCACATGGGAAGGAATAATGCAAGTCACCCGTACATACTAAATGGTAAAACACTCGGTAACACTGACATGGAAAAGGATCTAGGAATTTTAATAAACAGCAAACTAAGCTGCAAAAAACAGTGTCAGGCAGCGGCTGCCAAGGCCAATAAGATAATGGGTTGCATCAAAAGGGGCATAGATGCCCGTGATGAGAACATATTCCTACTACTTTACAAATCACTGGTCAGACCACACATGGAGTACTGTGTACAGTTCTGGGCTCCTGTAAACAAGGCAGACATAGCAGAGCTGGAGAGGGTCCAGAGGAGGGCAACTAAAGTAATAACTGGAATGGGGCAACTACAGTATCCTGAAAGATTATCAAAATTAGGGTTATTCACGTTAGAAAAAAGACGACTGAGGGGAGATCTAATTACTATGTATAAATATATCAGGGGGCAGTACAGAGATCTATCCCATCATCTATTTATCCCCAGGACTGTGACTGTGACGAGGGGACATCCTCTGCGTTTGGAGGAAAGAAGGTTTGTACACAAACATAGAAAAGGGTTCTTTACGGTAAGAGCAGTGAGACTATGGAACTCTCTGCCTGAGGAGGTGGTGATGGTGAGTACAATAAAGGAATTCAAGAGGGGCCTGGATGTATTTCTGGAGTGTAATAATATTACAGGCTATAGCTACTAGAGAGGGGTCGTTGATCCAGGGAGTTATTCTGATTGCCTGATTGGAGTCGGGAAGGAATTTTTTATTCCCCTAAAGTGAGGAAAATTGGCTTCTACCTCACAGGGTTTTTTTGCCTTCCTCTGGATCAACTTGTAGGATGACAGGCCGAACTGGATGGACAAATGTCTTTTTTCGGCCTTATGTACTATGTTACTATGTTACTATGTATGTTACCTAAGGGGTTAACTGCTGCTGATCGCGGCTAGGTGATTCTGCTGCCGCCACCTATATTTGTATTAAACGAGGGAACCTGTCACCTAAAAATGCCTCCCAAACCACCAGCATTGCCTTAAAGTAGCCAGCAGCATGTTTCAAAAGATCCTTTTCTTCCTCCAGCCAGATGCACCCAAAATCTTGAAAACTGAACTTTAATCCCCTGCACACGCTATGTAACAGCAGAGTTTGAAGTCAGGGGGGCAGTGACCTCCTCACTTCAAGTCAGGATAACCACACCCCTTTTCCCTGCCCCTTCACCTCTGATTGACAGCCGCGCAAGCGAACATTCTGATGCACACTCACACCCGGGAGCCTGCTTATTGAGCCTCTGAAAACTACCTAACAGCAGTATACAGCAATGTGCAGGCACGTTAGACGTCAGGGCTCATGTGTGAGACTTCGGCTAGCTTTGCTGTACAGCCGAAAACTATCGGCTGGCTGTCAATTAAAAGCGAAGGGGCAGAGAAAGGGGGCGGGGTTATCCTGACTTGAAGTGAGGAGGCCGCTCCCTCTTGACTTTGAACTCTGCTGTTACATAGCGCGTGCAGGGGATCAAAGTTCGTTTTTCAAGATATTGGTGCATCCGGCCAGAGGAAGAAAAGGATCTTTAGAAACATACTGCTGGCTACTTTAATGTAATGCTGGTGGTTTGGGAGGCGTTTTAGGTTCCCTTTAACTTTCATTGGTGGCACAGTGCGCCCGCCACTCCCCCGCTCCTCTCTCTTTTTATTGGCAGAAGTGGCACAGGGGGGAAGGAGAGGGTGACTCTTTCTCCCCTGTGCTGCTGAGGGAACATGAGCGTGCTGACAGCAGTGCGCTTAAGTTCTGTGATGCTAGGCTGCGCAGTAGAGCAGCCTAGTATCGATAAATGTAAAATCCCGGTATCATATCGATACTGGAACAAAAGTATCGATTGGGTATCCATATTTCGATACCCGCAACAACCCTAGTTTATCTATTGAACAAGGTGGACACCCCAATAATAGTTGAACAAGACATGTTATTCACCGTAATTCGAGATTCAAGTCCTAATGGAATTGTTTATCTCTTAAACAAGGTGGACACCCCAATAACTGTAGAACAAGACAAGTTATTCACCAAAATTTGAGAATCAAAGCGTAATAGAATTGTTTATCTATTAAACAAGGTGGACACCCCAATAACGGTAGAACAAGACAGGTTATTCACCCCAATATGGGAATCAGGGCCTAAAAGAATTGTTTATCTATTAAACAAGGTGGATATCCAATAACAGTAGAACACGACAGGTTATTCACCCAATTTGAGAATAAAGTCTTAATGGAATTGTTATTCTGTTAAAAAAGGTGGACACCCCAATAACGGTAAAACAAGACAGGTTATTCACAAAAATTTGAAAATCAAGGTGTAATAGAATTGTTTATCTATTAAGCAAGGTGGACACCATAATAACAATAGAACAATACAGGTTATTCACCCCAATTTGAGAATCAAGGCATAATAGAATTGTTCATCTATTAAACAAGGTGGACACACCAATTGCAATAGAACAGGACAGATTATTCACACCAATTTGGAAATCAAGACCTAAAGGAATTGTTTATCTATTAAAAAAGGTGGACACCCCAATAACAGTAGAACAAGAAAGCTAATTCACCCCAATTTGAGAATGAATGCCTAATAGAATTGCTTATCTATTTAACATGTGGGACACCCCAAAAATAGTTGAAGAAGACATATTATTCAAATCAATTTGAGAATCAAAGACTAATGGAATTGTTAATCTGTTAAACAAGGTGGGCACTACAATTACAGTAGAACAAGACAGGTTATTCACCTCGATTTAAGACTCAAGGCCTAATGGAATTGTTTATCTATTGAACAAGGTGGACACCATAATAACAATATAACAAGACAGGTTATTCACCGCAATTTGAGAATCAAGGTGTAATAGAATTGTTTATCTAATAAACAAGGTGGACACCCCAATTACAATAGAACAGGACAGGTTATTAACCCCAATTTGAGAATCAAGGCGTAATAGAATTGTTTATCTAATAAACAAGGTGGACACACCAATTACAATAGAACAGGACAGATTATTCACACCAATTTGGGAATCAAGACCTAATGGAATTGTTTATCTATTGAACAAGGTGGACACCATAATAACAAAAAGTGTAATAGCATGTGATCAAAAAGTCATATGCACCCCAAAATAGTGCCAATCAAACCGTCATCTCATCCCGCAAAATTTTTACTCTACCTAAGACAATCAGCCAAAAAAAAAAAAAAAACTATGGCTCTCAGACTATGGAGAAACTAAAACATGATTTCTTTTGTTTAAAAAATGATATTATTGCGTAAAACTATATTAGGTATTTCCACGTCCATAATGACCTGCTCTATAAAAATATCACATGATCTAACCCCTTAGGTGAGCACTGTAAAAAATAAAATAAAAATGGTGTAAAAAAAGCCATTTTTGTCACCTTACATCATGAAAGGTGTAATAGCAAGCGATCAAAAAGTCATATGCACCCCAAAATAGTTCCAATCAAACCGTCATCTCATATCTCAAAAATGATGCCCTACCTAAGACAATCACTCTCAGACTATGGAGACACTAAAACATGATTTTTTTTTTGGTTTCAAAAGTATTATTGTTTAAAACTTAAATAAATAAAAAAAAGTTGACATATTAGGTATTAACATGTCCGTAACGACCTGCTCTATAAAATTATCACATGACATAACCCCTCAGGGGAACACTGTAAAAAAAAAAAACTGTCAAAAAAGTTATTTTTTTGCCACCTTACATCACAAAAAGTGTAATACCAAGCGATTAAAAAGTCATACACACCCAAGAATCATACCAGTCAAACCGTCATCTCATCCCGCAAAAAAATGAGACCCTACTTAAGACAATCTCCGAAATAATAAAAAAACTATGGCTCTCAGAATATGGAGACACTAAAACAGGATTTATTTTGTTTCAAAAATGCTGTTATTGTGTAAAACTAAATAAATAAATTATACATATTAGGTATCGCAGCAGAAAGAAACTGCTGTATAAAAATATCACATGAACTAAACCCTCAGATGAACACCGTAAAAAAAATGAAATTAAAACGTTGTAAAAAAAGACATTTTTTGTCACCTTACATCACAAAAAGTGTAATACCAAGCGATCAAAAAGTCATACGCACCTAAATATCATACCAATCAAATCGTCATCTCATCCCACAAAAAATTAGACACTATCTAGGACAATCGCCCAAAAATAAAAAAACTATTGTTTAAAAAATGCTGTTATTGTGTAAAAGTTAAATAAATAAATAAAAAAGTATACATATTAGGTATTGCCACATCCATAAAAACCTGTTGTATAAAAATATCACATGACCCAAACCCTCAGGTTTGTAATTCAAACAACGGGGGCACATCAAAATTACAGTAAGACTGCCGGCACACGGTATGGAATACAATGTAATTCAAATTAAAAAGAAAAGAATACCGAGATTAAAGCCGCACATCTAAAAAAATATCAAATTTATTTAGAGCAACAGACACAACAAAGAGTTGGTAAAAAACATTGTATACAATGAATCCGGGCCATGTGGACCAATCATATACACATGTCCCCCTGATTCACCACAAAGACATGAACATTCCCCCACATGAATAAATGTATAACAGTTTAAAGTGCATGAAATCCATCAATAATAAAATAATGGAGAGCTGTAATACTTATCATTTAAGGTAGCATAGTGGGGGTATGCGTGGTGGTCAGGAAACAAGCCCAACGCGTATCGCCAGGCTCTGCTGGCTACCTCAGGTGTGCCTGTTCCTCAATGGCACATAGGCTCACATATATACATAATAACTGATAATAATCATTTTCACCTGTGTCATGGGCGGTGGCGTAGAACATGGGGGCTGCAACCCCGAACTCATGGGGGAAGTGGGAGGGGAAATTACACAACCAAGGTAGAGATTAAATACCTTCCATGGATTGTTAGCATGGCAAAGAATAGATGCTGGGGCAGACGGCAACCGGAAATGATCTCCACACATGTGCGCCGCCGAGCCGGCGCGTCCTGCGTTCCAAATGACGGAAGCGGCAGAACACGCATGCTCACAAGGCACACACTGCGTGCCACACACCGGAAATAACTCGACCAAGGTAGAGCGCAATATGCGCACATAAGAGGAGCCTGTGGGCAAGGGGACAAAACGGAACAAAACCAAACAAAGGAAAGAGGAAATGGGCAAACAAATAGACAAATAGCTATCATGTATAGACAATACTTAAGACAATGAAAACGTGAAAATCCATACGGGTGCATAATCAAGGAAGCACCGGAAAACATAATGTACAGTAAGAAAATAAAGAATAAAGAACACAGCACATATACAAAGAAAAAACTATAAATACATGAAGAAAATGTAGGATTAGTGAAAATCCACATTCATAATATGTGATAGTGAATTGCAATTTTTTTTTATTATTGATGACCATGATTGATTAGTATGTAAAGAGCAACATGAGTATTAAATTAACTCCATATTTTAATCACACCATCAAGTTACGGTATATACGCAGTTCACTACTACACGGATTACTAAATCTATGTGCATTTATTAGACTACATCATTAATACCCCTTACTTTATCATTTAATAAATATCCCTAATTATGTGAATAATTCAATTGTGTATTTTAGTGTTATTTTGTGATAATCCTAGATATATATTGTTTGTGATTATATTTCTTTTTGTATCAATTTTATTTTTTCTCTCTGTATTATTTTCTACGTATTACTTTTTACTTTTTTTTTATATATATGTTTTATATTTTATTTTCTATTCCTTATTTTCTATTTTCTATTTCCCATTATTTTTTATTATATTTTATTATTATTTATTTTTTATTTTTTATTATATTTTTTATATTTTTTATTTTTTGTGTATCTTACTTTCTGTATTATCCTTTATCTGTACATTTTGTATTTGTTATTTATTTATATTGTATATTGATGTTTTTTTCATATAGTACATTGGAAAAAAAAAAGGGAAGGAAAGAACGTTTTGTCCCAAAACACCCAGACCCGGGCCAAAGGGAAAGGAAAATATTGCATACAAAAAATTGTTGCAAGTATTGGATTGAATCAATATAGTCCAAAAACTTATTATATATGTATGCATAAAACAAAAGCCATATGTCCTTCGCTGTATATCCAAATAGAGGGATCCGGGACAGCAATCCAGGGAGTTCTTTATACTCGGTGCTGAACTGTTCCAGATGAAAAGAGGAGAAAGAATATATGTGCTGGCAGCGACCAAAGTGATAGACCAAGTGATCTCGTGCAGAGCAGATGCAAAAGCAGCAAGTGTGAAAATCTAAACGAAAAGGATGAAAAACAAATGTGTATAAGTAAAACATTACCTAGCATAGAAACCTGTGAATAAAAGTTCCTCAGGTTAACACCGTAAAAAAATTTAAATTAAAAGTGTGCCAAAAAAGGCATTTTTTGTCACCTTACATCACAAAAAGTGTAATACCAAGCGATCAAAAAGTCATATGCACCCTAAAATAGTACCAATCAAACCGTCATCTCATACCGAAAAAAATGAGCCCCTACATAAGACAGTCGCCCAAAAACTAAATAAAACTATGGCTTTCAGAATATGGAGATACTAAAAAAAAAAATTTTTTCAAAAATGCTTTATTATGTAAAACTGAAACAACTAACCAAAAATTGGTATATTTGGTATTGTCGCATCTGTAATTTGATCTAACCTGTCAGATGAACATTGTAACATTGTAAATAACAAAAAATAAAAACGGTGCCAAAAACAGCTATTTTTTGTTACCCTGCCTCACAAAAAATGTAATATAGAGCAACCAAAAATGATATGTACCCTAAAATAGTACCATCAAAACTGCAACCGTATCCCGTAGTTTCCAAATTTTTTTTTTGGGGGGAGTTACTACTCTAGGGGTGCATCAGGGGGTCTTAAAATTATGCCAGTGAAATCTGCCCTCCAAAAACCATATGGTGTTCCTTTCCTTCTGCGCCCTGCTGTGTGCCCGTACAGCGGTTTACGACCACATATGGGGTGTTTCTGTAAACTACAGAATCAGGGCAATAAATATTGAGTTTTGTTTGGATGTTAACCCTTGCTTTGTTACTGGACAAAATACAGGGTGGGCCATTTATATGGATACACCTTAATAAAATGGGAATGGTTGGTGATATTAACTTCCTGTTTGTGGCACATTAGTATATGTGAGGGGGGAAACTTTTCAAGATGGGTGGTGACCATGGTGGTCATTTTGAAGTCGGCCATTTTGAATCCAACTTTTGTTTTTTCAATAGGAAGAGGGTCATGTGACACATCAAACTTATTGGGAATTTCACAAGAAAAACAATGGTGTGCTTGGTTTTAACGTAACTTTATTCTATCATGAGTTATTTACAAGTTTCTGACCACTTATAAAATGTGTTCAATGTGCTGGATTGTCAATGCAACCCTCTTCTCCCACTCTTCACACACTGATAGCAACACCGCAGGAGAAATGCTAGCACAGGCTTCCAGTATCCGTAGTTTCAGGTGCTGCACATCTCGTATCTTCACAGCATAGACGATTGCCTTCAGATGATTCGAGATGTGCAGCACCTGAAACTACGGATACTGGAAGCCTGTGCTAGCATTTCTCCTGCGGTGTTGCTATCAGTGTGTGAAGAGTGGGAGAAGAGGGTTGCATTGACAATCCAACACAATGGGCAGCACATTGAACACATTTTATAAGTGGTCAGAAACTTGTAAATATCTCATGAAAGAATAAAGTTACGTTAAAACCAAGCACACCATTGTTTTTCTTGTGAAATTCCCAATAAGTTTGATGTGTCACATGACCCTCTTCCTATTGAAAAAACAAAAGTTGGATTCAAAATGGCC
Source organism: Bufo bufo (assembly GCF_905171765.1). Taxonomy (NCBI): domain Eukaryota; kingdom Metazoa; phylum Chordata; class Amphibia; order Anura; family Bufonidae; genus Bufo; species Bufo bufo. Next base: position 243,937,154 of record NC_053389.1, on the reverse strand, counting down.
GACTTCAAAATGGCCGCCGTGGTCACCACCCATCTTGAAAAGTTTCCCCCCTCACATATACTAATGTGTCACAAACAGGAAGTTAATATCACCAACCATTCCCATTTTATTAAGGTGTATCCATATAAATGGCCCACCCTGTAGATTAAAATGGAAAATCTGCCAAAAAGTGAAATTCTGAAATTTCATCTAAATTTTCCTTTATTTCTTGTGGAACACCTAAAGGGGTAAGAAAGTTAGTAAAATCAGTTTTGAATACCTTGAGGGGGGTAGTTTCCAAAATAGGGTCACTTTTTGGAGTTTCTACTCTAGGGGTGCATCAGGGGGGTCTTCAAATGTGACATGGCAACTTAAAATTATGCCAGTGAAATCTGCCTTCCAAAAACCATATGGCGTTCTTTTCCTTCTGCGCCCTGCGCCCGTACAGCAGTTTATGACCACGTATCAGGTGTTTCTGTAAACTACAGAATCAGGGCAATAAATAGAGTTTTGTTTGGCTGTTAACCCTTGCTTTGTTACTGGGAAAAATAGATTAAAATTGAAAATCTGCCAAAAAAGTGAAATTCTGAAATTTCATCTACATTTTCTTTTAATTCTTGTGGAACACCCAAAGGGTTAACAAAGTTTGTAAAAATCAGTTTTGAATACCTTGAGGGGGGTAGTTTCTAAAATGGGGCCATTCATGGGTGGTTTCTGAAAGGATTTGGACCTTTCTGGACCTCTACGACAACCTTGGTTTGAGACACTGACATCAGGAGAGATGTTTCTCAGTTGGCAATAACAGACACACACAGGTATCACTAAGAAATATTCTAACTTTATTATGCTATCGCTTTGCCTTATATAGGCCGTAGAAAAGTTTGCATAACAACAGCGTTAAACCAATCATAAAAGATAAACATTGGTGCTCATACAGATACTACCGGAACATCCTTATATGGTATGTGTACGTGCAGTAAGTAAAAAGAATAGGTTTTAATCAGTCACATATAGGAATGTACGCAGTTGTGCCGAATGACCCTGAATAAGGCAAGAACGTTTGTACTAGTTCTAGGATATTCCCAGAATCTGTCCTGGGACAGATAAGTGAACCTAACTCACAGCGGGGGAAGGTGAAACAGTGCGTGGGTGAGATGTTATAACAATTCTTTACATATTTAGAGAAGACAAGATGGAGTCACATTTCTCTTCAGTTTCTATTATGTAAGCCTCACAAAGTGACTTTAGACCTGAACTGGTCCTTAAAAAGTGGGTTTTGGAAATTTTCAGAAAAAATTCAAAGATTTGCTTCTAAACTTCTAAGCCTTCTAACGTCCCAAAAAAAGAAAATGTCATTTACAAAATAATCCAAACATGAAGTAGACATGGGAAATGTAAATTAATAACTATTTTAGGAGGTATCACTATCTGTTTTAAAAGCAGAGAAATTGAAATTTTTTAAATGGCAAATTTCTTAAATTTTTGTCAATTTTGGTATTTTTTTTATAAAGGAAAATGACATTTTTTTATTCAAATTTACCACTGTCATGAAGTACAATATGTGACGAGAAAACAATCTCAGAATGGCTTGGATAAGTAAAAGCGTTTTAAAGTTATCACCACATAAAGTGACACATGTCAGATTTGCAAAAAAATGGCCCAGTCCCCACTAACAGTTGAAGGAGACAGGTTATTCACCCAAGTTTGAGAATCAAGGCCTAATAGAATTATTAATCTATTAAACAAGGGGGACACCCCTATAACAGTAGAACGAGACAGGCTTTTCACCTCATTTTGTGAGTCAGAGCCCAATAGAATTGTTATATTAATCACTGCGATTGATTCAAACTGAGCTGTCTCCTAAGGATCCCTTTAGCTTCAGATTAGAGTCCCTTTTACACTGGCAATTAAGTTTTCTCTTTTTCTACAGATCGTCGGCACTACAATCCATAGAGTAACAGCACTTCCACATCTCTCCCAATGCTCAGCTCAGAGTGAAATGGCGGAGACAGCAAGGGATGAGGTTTTAGAAGGGCAGTGACATCACAGGGGATGGTTATCGTTATCTGTGGATTGGCTGGCTGCATGGCATTATGGGTGATCTTGCGTTCCCAGGCTTCTTACTTTCACTTGTAACATGTCTAGCCACCATTTTAGGAAAAAGGCGATTTGTTACCATAAAGCATGAGAAAATTCAGATTCGTTGCAAATCAAATTTTCTTTAAACTTCTTATTGAATTCCACTTCGGATGCTTCGATTCTCTCAACAGTAGTTACATTGTGTGGTAATATAATATTCACAAACATCTTTTATTGTATTGGTTCTGGTGGCTCCCTGGAAATAGATGTGGTTCGCCCTGTGCCCAATTAGAGATGGCAATGGGAAAATATAGCCCGGCTGCCATTATTTGTTTTAGTGACACTGAAGTTGGGTCAAGCTTAGGAATATATACACACAGGGGCACACTATTGCTCATATCGGCTGCTGCTGCCACATGCGCCCCCGTTACTGCACATACTTACAGTATAACCCAATTAATGAAAATACTATATTTCAGGACTTCAGGTTTTATCCGTCGAGGACATGAATGCAGATAAAAGCAGTGACATATCTACCAAATGTTACCAAACATTTGAATGAGCCCCAGAATAAGCAACAAAATGTATTCATATCCCTGATTAGAACTTATAATTGATCCGTATACAAGTCTGGACCTCTAAATTAATTCAGGTGCCAGATCTTAATTCAGATGCCAGACCTCTTAATTTGCTTAGGCCCTCAACCAGACACCTAAATATATTCAGACCCCCAACCAGATATCTAACTAAATGCATACCCCCTCGACCAAACTTTAAAATTTTTTCAGACCTCAGACCAGACCATTAAATAAATTCAGACCTCCAGACCAGACCTCTCAGGGCACTAGACAGAAAAAAACATGTGACTCTTTTCCCCATAATGTAAGCCAAGTGTAGGGGCATGTCCTCATGTGGAGTGTCCCTCGCCATAGCAGTAGTGGGGAATTTGCAATATGTGCAACGGGCAGCCCCCCAGCAGTTTACGATCACATATACCATATTCAGGAGAAGATGAGTAACAAATTGTGACGTGCAACGGGCCACCCCCCAGGGTCGATCGGGTCTCAGTGGTAGGATGCCTAGTGGTATGCTGTGGCCCTAATAATTTATGTCTCGGTGCTCCTACCTGGATGCTGTCACTCCTTGGGGTAAGGTTCCATAGCAACAAAGGAGTTGTAGTTAGTGGAATAAGTAGAGTCCAGACTTGGTGAAGTTTAACGCTTTTACTTGAATAAACTTGCAATAAACTTGTGTCATTCAAACAATGTCTGATCTTTCTTTTGGCTCCAGCAGGCTATGAGTTAACTGGCAGGTAAACTTGAATACTGTGATTTCTCTTACACCAAGTCACATGGGCACGTGGCAAAATATATCACTGCCGAAGTTCTACATGTGACATGGTGTACGATCCTGTATTTCTGTCTCTTTTCATGAAACACAGAACTTCTTAACATATATTGACAGGAATGCAGTTACCACATGTGAAGGAACCCGACTTTGTTTCCCGACTCCCAAAAACATTACGTTCCAAAGGTGGAACGTAATGACTACTGATTCCCCAACCTCCTCCACTTAATCAATGGATACTCTGGGAGGCATTTTCTCAAATCCTGATCGGATAAAAGTACTGGCCCGTGTTTGTTTTACAATCTCATGTATTCTACTCCACTGAGAATTAAAAGATGTTATAAGTCTAGGTTTGGGGTCTGAGATCATTTTGGTTTTACTCACCAGTACAAAGTCGCAATGGGAACACTTGGCTCTCAAGTAGCCTTTGCTTATGTCCCTTTGATTATATCCTCTACTGTGGTATCTATTATACAGGTTATTTGACTGGTTGTTGAATCTTTCATCACTGAAGCAAATACAACGAAGTCCTAAAAACTGGCCAACAGGAGATATTCTGTGGATAATGAGAGGACCCAGCATCTAACAGAGAGTTTGCTGAGGTAGGTTTCCTATAAAGGTCCATGGAGACCCCGCCATCCCTTTTCCTGATAAGGAGAACATCAAGGAACTCCACCTGTAAACAACAGTATTTCCAAGTGAGTCTAATATTTAACTCATTTATGTTAAGTTGGTGCAAAAATTGCTCAAACCTCGACGTGGAGTCCTGCCAGATGAATAAAATATCGCCAATATATTTGGAGCACAAAATCACAGAGTCCTACCCCTCTGTGCCCTGGACCAGTTCCCTCTCCCACAGCCCCAGGAAAAGATTAGCCAATGAGGGCTCGCAAGTCGCCCCCATAGCTGTCCCCTGGAGCTGCAGGAAGAGGCGGTCCTTGAACAAAAGGAAGTTATGTCGCAAGAAAAAATCTAGAATCAAAAGAATAAACTCAATCAATTCTGGCTCCAGGTTAGTCATTTGTAAAAAGGAAAAAACTGGCAGCCCTGATCCTGTGGCCATGGTATATCGACATATACAGGTACTCCATGTTACAGGTAATGAAAATCATGTTGTCCTGCAGGTGAACACCATTGAATCTCCAAAGTACATCAGATGTATCCTTAACAACGGTCTCCACAAATCCCTCCAGGTAAAAATCAATGAACCTTCAAGCCTGCTTACACAGTCCCCGAAATCCGATACAATCATGCGACCTGGGAGACAGTCCGAGCTTTTGTGCACCTTTGGCAATAGATAGAATGTTGATGTCACCGGATGATCCACCACCAAACATTCCATAAATTTGAGACTCAGAATCTGTTTCTAAACCCCAAGACATAACCATGTTTTTAAGATTACATCGCTCTTTAATGGCTTTTCTCTGGGCCCAGATAAGATTGTGATGTCTAATATCAGTGGAAATAGACTCAAAATCCCTCCCTCATGAACTGAATAAAAATATCCACTGTTGGGCACAATGATTGGGGGGGGGGGGGATGTGGGGAGCAGTGGCACAGATGCATGGGAAATTTAGAGGATTGTTCCTCTATTTTTTTTTTATCTAAGTGGGCCTGTAAATCTCTCAGAGCCTGTTGCTCCGTAGCTGAGGACAGCCCAAAGTCATCCACATTCCTGCCAAAATGTTTTTTAAAAAGTAATTTCCTACCAAACAGCTCAAGATTAGAGTTGAGCGGACACCTGGATGTTCGGGTTCGACGGGTTCGGCCGAACTCCGGAAAAAAGTTCGAGTTCGGGACCCGAACTTGACCCCGAACCCCATTGAAGTCAATGGGGACCCGAACTTTTGAGCACTAAAATGGCTGTAAAAATGTAATTGAAAGGGCTAGAGTGCTGCAAATGGCGTCAAAATGTGGTTAAGAGCATGGCAAGTGCTCTGCAAACAAATGTGGATAGGGAAATTACTTAAAATAGCATAAAATACGTAAAAATAAAAAATAATAATCTTGATCTAGGAGGACGAGGTCCATATGGAGTAGGAGGTTGAGGAAGCAGGGATGTGGCATTGTAGGTGGAAGTGGCGGTGGAGGAGGAGGAGGTAGCCTACACTGCTTTTTGGTTTAAAATGTATTTTTATTTAAATTAGGGTACACCCCAAAACATTGGGAAATATAACCCTCCAGTCGTGCTAAACACACGTTCAGACAATACACCGGCTGCAGGGCAGGCCAGCACCTCCAAGGCGTAAAGGGCAAGCTCAGGCCATGTGCCCAATTTGGAGACCCAGAAGTTGCAGGGGCTGACCCCTGTCAGTCAGTTCGTGTAGGCGTGTGCACACTTACTGCCCCACCATGTCGCACGTCCCCGTGATGTTCACCATCCAATTTGATATCTGCTCTATCAACTTTCGATGTTCTTTTATGCGCCTACCATAGTGATCACGGGTGGCGGGGAATCAGGGTTCCAGGCCAGAGAGGGAGCGTGAGAAATAGAGACCACATCCAAGGGAGGATTCATTTTTTCAAATTTAAAATTAGAGTTGAAATATGGGAAAAATTATTAAAGCATAAAAGTGTGACAACTTTTCAAAGTTTAAGCATTGAATGAAAGAATGTGGTGCGCATTAATTACTGAATAATTTATTAAATTTTATTCCCTGTCACCTATGCATAGCAGGTGTTTATTCACGTCTAAAATTGTATAATGTCAACCCAAGAATGTAACAGAAAAATTATTGAAATTTATTAAGCTGTCAACTAGGTAGAGGAGGGGTATATTACACCCCTGGCTGGACAATTGTGTACCTTGGGTTTGTGGGTGCAGGAACCCACCCTCGGAGCCACTTGGAAATGACTGTACTCGAAACAGCGCAACAAGGAACACAGGTCTCTCATGGAGGCCCAGTCATTGCTGGTGAAGTGGTGCTGTTCTGCCGAGCGACTCACCCGTGCGTGCTGCAGCTGAAACTCCACTATCGCCTGCTGCTGCTCGCACAGTCTGGCCAGCATGTGCAATATGGAGTTCCACCTTGTGGGAACGTCACATATGAGGCGGTGAGCGGGAAGGCCGAAGTTACGCTGCAGCACTGACAGGCGAGCAGCAGCAGGCTGAGAACGCCAAAAGCGCACACAGATGGCCCGCACTTTATGCAGCAGCTCTGACATATCAGGGTAATTTTTAAGGAATCTCTGCACCACCAAATTCAGCACATGTGCCAGGCAAGGGATGTGCGTCAAACCGGCTAGTCACAGAGCTTCTACGAGATTTCGCCCATTATCGCACACGACCAGGCTGGGCTTGAGGCTGACTGGCACAAACCACTGATCGGTCTGTTGTTCAAGGACCGTCCACAGCTCCTGCGCGGTGTGGGGTTTGTCCCCCAAACAGATAAGTTTTAAAACTGCCTGCTGTTGTTTACCACTGGCTGTGCTGAAGTTGGTGGTGAAGGTGTTACGCTAACCGGATGAGAAGCTGGTAGAGGATGAGGAAGCAGAGTAGGAGAAGGAAGCAACAGGAGGAAAACTGAAGCGCCCTGCAATCCTCGGTGGTGGAAGGACATGCGCCAAACTCCTATCCACCTCAGGCCCAGCCGCCACTGCATTTACCCAGTGTGCTGTTATGGAGATATAACAGCCCTGACCGTGCTTACTGGTCCACGTATCCGTAGTCAGGTGCACCTTGCCACAGATGGCGTTGCGCAGTGCACACCTGATTTTGTCCCCTACTTGGTTGTGTAGGGAAGGGATGGCTTGCCTTGAAAAGTAGTGGCGGCTGGGCAAGACGTACTGTGGGACAGCCACCGCCATAAGGCCTTTAAAACTATCCGTCTCCACCAGACGGAATGACAGCATTTCAAAGGCCAGTAATTTATAAATGCTGGCATTCAGGGCTAGGGATCGTGGGTGGGTAGGGGGGTACTTCCTCTTCCTCTCCAGCGTTTGGGATATGGTGAGCTGAACGCTTCCGTGGGACATTGTGGAGATGCTTGGTGACCCAGGTGTTGGTGTTGCTGGCAGATCCTCTGTTTGCGGGGTGCCAGGTGGCACTGTCACTCCAGAGGTGGATGAAGAGGACGCGACTGCAGCAGAAGAGGAAGCAGGAGGAGCCAGAGAACTTCCTTGGTTTTTGAGGTGTCTACTCCACTGCAGCTCGTGCTTTGCACTTGAATGCCTGGTAATGCAGGTTGTGCTCAGGTTGAGACACAGCGTGCAAACCACTCGTCAGCACATTGTCTGAAGAACTACCATGCAGGAGAACTCCTTGGAGCTGGCTTTGGTGTGCTCAGTCCCTTGCTGCGGTGGACAGTAGCAGGCGTACTGTCTAGAGGACGGCCGCTCCGCTTTTGCACCCTGCTCCCTCTTCTGCTGTGCTGGTGGCTCTGTGCGACCACCGCCTCTTCCTCCGAACTACATCGGTCACTCGCATGACCTTGATTCCATGTGGGGTCGAGGACCTCATCGTCCTCCACATCATCTTCCACCCAGCCATCCTTGTCGGTCTGCACACTTTCGAAAGCCCCAGCAGTTGGCACCTGTGTTTCGTCATTATCCGAGACGTGCTGCGATGGTCCTCCCATGTACTCATCTTGAAAGATAAGTGGTTGGGCATCGGTGCACTCAATCTCTTCCACTTCTGGGGCAGGGCTAGGTGGATGGCCCTGGGAAACCCTGCTAACAGAGTCATCAAAAAGCAGAAGAGACTGCTGCATGACTTGGGGCTCGGACTGTTTGGCTGCTTTGCGAGGGGGTGAGGTGAAAGACTGATGGACATCGGCTGCAGGTGCCAACTGTGGTCTTTCAGCAGGAGACTGGGTGGGAGACAATGTGAAGGAACTAGATCCACTGTCAGCAACCCAATCTACTATCGCCTGTACTTGTTCGGGCCTAACCATTCGTAGAGCAGCATTAGGCCCGACCAAATACCGCTGCAGGTTTTGTCGCCTACTCGCACCTGAGGAAGGGGTTTAACTTGTGCGTGTAGCTGGCACAGATCGACCACGTCCTCTCCCTGCAACAGGAGCTCCACCAGCAGCACCACCATCTGGGCCACGTCATTTATTTGACGCTCTCCTCATATTTTTCGAATTTAGGATCTTGCCCTAAATAGGTGTTTAATTAATAGTAGAATAGAACGACAGTATGTAAAGGGTGTATCTCACAGGGCCTGAACCAGTGTAGGCCTGAAGTAAATATATGTTTGCACAAAATGGCTGTATTTCAAATGGCTGTATTTCAAATGCCTGATTCAAACCCCTGTATGTAGAGGGGGTATCTCACACGGTCTGAACCAGTGTAGGCCTGAAGTAAATATTTCTTTGCCCAAAATGGCTGTATTTCAAATGGCTGTATTTCAAATCCCTGATTCAAACCCCTGTATGTAGAGGGGATATCACACAGGGCCTGAACCAGTGTAGGCCTGAAGTAAATATATCTTTGCACAAAATGGCTGTATTTTAAATCCCTGAATCAAACCCCTGTATGTAGCGGGAGTATCTCACAAGGCCTGAACCAGTGTAGGCCTGAAGTAAATATATCTTTGCGCAAAATGGCTGTATTTCAAATGGTTGTATTTCTAATGCCTGCTTCAAACCCCTGTATGTAGAGGGGGTATCTCACACGGTCTGAACCAGTGTAGGCCGGAAGTAAATATTTATTTGCCCAAAATGGCTGTATTTCAAATGGCTGTATTTCAAATCCCTGATTCAAACCCCTGTATGTAGAGGGGGTATCTCACAGGGCCTGAACCAGTGTAGGCCTGAAGTAAATATTTCTTTACACAAAATGGCTGTATTTAAAAGGGCTGTATTTCAAATCCCTGAATCAAACCCCTGTATGTAGGGGGGTATCTCACACGGTCTGAACCAGTGTAGGCCTAAAGAAAATATTTCTTTGCACAAAATGGCTGTATTTCAAATGGCTGTATTTCAAATCCCTGATTCAAACCCTTGTATGTAGAGAGAGTATCTCACAGGGCCTGAACCAGTGTAGGCCTGAAGTAAATATTTCTTTGCACAAAATGGCTGTATTTTAAATCCCTGAATCAAACCCCTGTATGTAGCGGGAGTATCTCACAAGGCCTGAACCAGTGTAGGCCTGAAGTAAATATATCTTTGCACAAAATGGCTGTATTTCAAATGGCTGTATTTCTAATGCCTGCTTCAAACCCCTGTATGTAGAGTGGGTATCTCACACGGTCTGAACCAGTGTAGGCCGGAAGTAAATATTTATTTGCCCAAAATGGCTGTATTTAAAATGGCTGTATTTCAAATCCCTGAATCAAACCCCTGTATGTAGGGGGGTATCTCACACGGTCTGAACCAGTGTAGGCCTAAAGAAAATATTTCTTTGCACAAAATGGCTGTATTTCAAATGGCTGTATTTCAAATCCCTGATTCAAACCCTTGTATGTAGAGGGAGTATCTCACAGGGCCTGAACCAGTGTAGGCCTGAAGTAAATATTTCTTTGCCCAAAATGGCTGTATTTCAAATGGCTGTATTTCAAATCCCTGATTCAAACCCCTGTATGTAGAGGGAGTATCTCACAGGGCCTGAACCAGTGTAGGCCTGAAGTAAATATATCTTTGCACAAAACGGCTGTATTCAAATGGCTGTATTTCAAATCCCTGAATCAAACCCCTGTATGTAGAGGGAGTATCTCACAGGGCCTGAACCAGTGTAGGCCTGAAGTAAATATATGTTTGCACAAAATATATATTTGTGCGTGTAGCTGGCACAGATCGACCACGTCCTCTCCCTGCAACAGGAGCTCCACCAGCAGCACCACCATCTGGGCCACGTCATTTATTTGACGCTCTCCTCATATTTTTCGAATTTAGGATCTTGCCCTAAATAGGTGTTTAATTAATAGTAGAATAGAACGACAGTATGTAAAGGGTGTATCTCACAGGGCCTGAACCAGTGTAGGCCTGAAGTAAATATATGTTTGCACAAAATGGCTGTATTTCAAATGGCTGTATTTCAAATGCCTGATTCAAACCCCTGTATGTAGAGGGGGTATCTCACACGGTCTGAACCAGTGTAGGCCTGAAGTAAATATTTCTTTGCCCAAAATGGCTGTATTTCAAATGGCTGTATTTCAAATCCCTGATTCAAACCCCTGTATGTAGAGGGGATATCACACAGGGCCTGAACCAGTGTAGGCCTGAAGTAAATATATCTTTGCACAAAATGGCTGTATTTTAAATCCCTGAATCAAACCCCTGTATGTAGCGGGAGTATCTCACAAGGCCTGAACCAGTGTAGGCCTGAAGTAAATATATCTTTGCGCAAAATGGCTGTATTTCAAATGGTTGTATTTCTAATGCCTGCTTCAAACCCCTGTATGTAGAGGGGGTATCTCACACGGTCTGAACCAGTGTAGGCCGGAAGTAAATATTTATTTGCCCAAAATGGCTGTATTTCAAATGGCTGTATTTCAAATCCCTGATTCAAACCCCTGTATGTAGAGGGGGTATCTCACAGGGCCTGAACCAGTGTAGGCCTGAAGTAAATATTTCTTTACACAAAATGGCTGTATTTAAAAGGGCTGTATTTCAAATCCCTGAATCAAACCCCTGTATGTAGGGGGGTATCTCACACGGTCTGAACCAGTGTAGGCCTAAAGAAAATATTTCTTTGCACAAAATGGCTGTATTTCAAATGGCTGTATTTCAAATCCCTGATTCAAACCCTTGTATGTAGAGAGAGTATCTCACAGGGCCTGAACCAGTGTAGGCCTGAAGTAAATATTTCTTTGCACAAAATGGCTGTATTTTAAATCCCTGAATCAAACCCCTGTATGTAGCGGGAGTATCTCACAAGGCCTGAACCAGTGTAGGCCTGAAGTAAATATATCTTTGCACAAAATGGCTGTATTTCAAATGGCTGTATTTCTAATGCCTGCTTCAAACCCCTGTATGTAGAGTGGGTATCTCACACGGTCTGAACCAGTGTAGGCCGGAAGTAAATATTTATTTGCCCAAAATGGCTGTATTTAAAATGGCTGTATTTCAAATCCCTGAATCAAACCCCTGTATGTAGGGGGGTATCTCACACGGTCTGAACCAGTGTAGGCCTAAAGAAAATATTTCTTTGCACAAAATGGCTGTATTTCAAATGGCTGTATTTCAAATCCCTGATTCAAACCCTTGTATGTAGAGGGAGTATCTCACAGGGCCTGAACCAGTGTAGGCCTGAAGTAAATATTTCTTTGCCCAAAATGGCTGTATTTCAAATGGCTGTATTTCAAATCCCTGATTCAAACCCCTGTATGTAGAGGGAGTATCTCACAGGGCCTGAACCAGTGTAGGCCTGAAGTAAATATATCTTTGCACAAAACGGCTGTATTCAAATGGCTGTATTTCAAATCCCTGAATCAAACCCCTGTATGTAGAGGGAGTATCTCACAGGGCCTGAACCAGTGTAGGCCTGAAGTAAATATATGTTTGCACAAAATATATATTTGTGCGTGTAGCTGGCACAGATCGACCACGTCCTCTCCCTGCAACAGGAGCTCCACCAGCAGCACCACCATCTGGGCCACGTCATTTATTTGACGCTCTCCTCATATTTTTCGAATTTAGGATCTTGCCCTAAATAGGTGTTTAATTAATAGTAGAATAGAACGACAGTATGTAAAGGGTGTATCTCACAGGGCCTGAACCAGTGTAGGCCTGAAGTAAATATATGTTTGCACAAAATGGCTGTATTTCAAATGGCTGTATTTCAAATGCCTGATTCAAACCCCTGTATGTAGAGGGAGTATCTCACAGGGCCTGAACCAGTGTAGGCCTGAAGTAAATATATCTTTGCACAAAACGGCTGTATTTCAAATGGCTGTATTTCAAATCCCTGAATCAAACCGCTGTATGTAGAGGGAGTATCTCACAGGGCCTGAACCAGTGTAGGCCTGAAGTAAATATATGTTTGCACAAAATGGCTGTATTTCAAATGGCTGCATTTCAAATGCCTGATTCAAACCCCTGTATGTAGAGGGGGTATCTCACACGGTCTGAACCAGTATAGGCCTGAAGAAAATATTTCTTTGCACAAAATGGCTGTATTTCAAATGGCTGTATTTCAAATCCCTGATTCAAACCCCTGTATGTAGAGGGTGTATCTCACAGGGCCTGAACCAGTGTAGGCCTGAATTCAATATTGGTGCACCAAATGGCGGTATTTAAATTCTTTGAATGTAACCCAAATATAATAAGGGTATATCTCACAATGACATCTGCATCAAAGGATGCCAACTAAGTAGTATATAAGCCTGTAATTTCACACGTGCTGATGCTGCAAGGCCTGAAAATAGTGTTCTTTGTCCAAAAAGCTTGTTTTTCAAACCCCAGAAAATGATGGGTGTATTTCTACCTTAAATTGCACACTGACTAATACAGATGTTGTAGATTGGCAAAAAAGTCTTTTTTTGGTAACAGAATATGAAAGCTGATCTTTTCGGACTTGGAACTGGAGGTGCCCGGATCGTCCCTGGCCAACACTTTCCAGGTGTGGTTCCCCCATACTGGAAAGAAGGGACGAACCCAAAAAAAGTGCAGAGTGTGTCACAGGAGGGGGATACGGAAGGACACCACCACTCAGTGCGACACGTGCCCCGATCATCCGGGCCTCTGCGTTATCGATTGCTTCAGGGAGTATCACACTTCCATGGAGTACTAAATTTTTATAATCCCCAACAGTCCCCTAGAGAGCATAAAAAACTATGGCTCTCAGACTTTGGAGACACGGAAACAATTTTTTTTTCCCAAAAAAATATTAGTTTTAGTGCAGGCATCCTCAAACTGCGGCTCTCCAGATGTTGTAAAACTATAACTCCCAGCATGCCCAGACAACCTACAGCCATCAGCAGGGCATGGTGGAAATTGTAGTTTTACAACATCTGGAGGGCCGCAGTTTTAGGATGCCTGCTTAGTGTCTCCAAAGTCTGAGAGCCATACATATTGGGCATCGTCGCGTCCGTAAAAATCGTCTCTATAAAAATAACATTTAACCCAACCCCCCCCCCCCCCCCCCCCGGATGAACAGCGTTAAAAAGAAAAAAAAACGGGTAAAAAAAGCCTTTTTTTTTTGTCACCTAACATCAGAAAAAGTGTAATAGTGAGCGAACAAAATGTCATATGCACCCCCAATTAGTGCCAATAAAACCGCCATCTCATTCCGCAAAAAATGAGCCCCTACATTAGATAGTCGCCCAAAAAAAAAAAATAATAATTTGCTCCCAGGCTATGGAGATACTAAAATAATTTTTTTTTTGGTTCCAAAAATGATAATGTAGTGTAAAATCAAAATAAATGCTAAAATGTAGACATATTAGGTATCGCCGCGTTCGTAAGAATCTGCCCTATAAAAATAACATTTGACCAAACCCCTCGGATGAACAGCGTTAAAAATATAAAATAAAAACCGTGCAAAAACTATATGCAATATTTATGGCCCTGATTCTGTAGTTTGCAGAAACACCCCATATGTGGTCGTAAATGGCTATATAGCCACACGGCAGGGCATAGAACGAAGGGAACTCCATATGGTTTCTGGAAGGCAGATTTTGATGGACAGTTTTTTTTGACACCATGTCCCATTAGAAGCCCCCCTGATGTAGCCTAGACTAGAAACTCCAAAAAAGTGACCCCATCTAAGAAACTACACCCCTCAAGGTATTCAAAAGTTACTTTACAAACGTTGTTAACCCTTTAGGTGTTCCACAAAACTAAATAGCGAACGTAGAAACAATTTTAGAATTAAGATTTTTTGTTACCTTGCCTCAAAAAAGTGTAATATAGAGCAACCAAAAATCATATTTAAACGCAAAATACAAATGTGATAGCACTCTGCAACCAGCATTCTGCCCTGCCTTTGGTGTACATTTTGGCCAAAGCGTAATAAGCCACTCACCACGTCAAAGTCGCCTCTATGGAGTGGTCCCTAAAACTAGTTCCTACCTGTTTATGGGCCATGACAGCCACACAAAGTCCAGGGAATGCAGGTCAGCATGCACGCCAAGCACACTCTGCTTTTAACCCCGTCCGGTGCCATTACAGCTTTCATCGGATCCAGGGATGCAAGTACCAACATGCATGCCGAGCCCACTATATACTTCTCCTGGAGCCAAATGGCTACTGGTAGGTTCTATATAAGCAGACTCAGTTTTATACTGACTTTAAAACCAGCCTCCAGGACAGATTGACTGGTCAGGTGTGCATGACTGCATGGAGATCGCCACACCTCCAAAAGTGTAATATAGAGCAACCAAAAATCATATTTACCGCTAAAATAGTCCCAAAACAACAACCACCTTATCCCGTAGTTTCCTAGATGGGGTCACTTTTATGGAGTTTCTACTCTAGGGGTGCATCAGGGGGCTTGAAAGGGTACATGGTGTAAATAAACCAGTCCAGCAAAATCTGCCTTCCAAAAACCATATGGCGTTCCCCTTCTTCTATGTACTGCCGTTTAGCCAAATAGTAGTTTACGACCAAATATGGGGTGTTTCTGCAAACTACAGAATCAGGGCAACCCATTTTGAGGTTTGTTTGGCTGTTAACCCATTTTTTTCAGTAATAAAGTAAGGGTTAAAATGGAAAATTTTCCAAAAAATAGAAATTTCGGAATTGTTTCTCCATCTTCCATTAACTTTTGTGGAACACCTAAAGGGTTAACAAAGTTTGTAAACCCAGTTTTGAATACCTTGAGGGGTTTACTTTCTTAGATGGAGTCACTTTTTTGAAATTTATATTCTAGGGGTGCAACGGGGGGCTTCAAGTGGGACATAGTATAAACAAAACCAGTCCAGCAAAATCTGCCTTCCAAAACCCATATGGCGTTCCCCTCTTTCTACGTGCTCCCGTTTGGCCAAACAGTAGTTTACGACCACATATGGGGTGTTTTTGCAAACTACAGAATCAGGGCAACCCATATTAAGTTTTGTTTGGCTGTTAACCCTTACTTTATTGCTGGAAAAAATGGGTTAAAATGGAACATTTTCCAAAAAATAGAAATTTCTAAATTGTTTCTCCATCTGCCATTAACTCTTGTGGAACACCTAAAGGGTTAACAAAGTTTGTAAACCCAGTTTTGAATACCTTGAGGGGTGTACTTTCTTAGATGGAGTCACTTTTTTGAAATTTCTATTCTAGGGGTGCAACGGGGTGCTTCAAATGGGACATGGTATAAACAAAACCAGTCCAGCAAAAACTGCCTTCCAAAACCCATATGGCATTCCCCTCTTTCTACGTGCTCCCGTTTGGCCAAACAGTAGTTTACGACCACATATGGGGTGTTTTTGCAAACTACAGGATCAGGGCAACCCATATTGAGTTTTGTTTGGCTGCTAACCCTTACTTTATTGCTGGAAAAAATGGGTTAAAATGGAAAATTTTCCAAAAAATAGAAATTTCTAAATTGTTTCTCCATCTGCCATTAACTCTTGTGGAACACCTAAAGGGTTAACAAAGCTTGTAAACCCAGTTTTGAATACCTTGAGGGGTGTACTTTCTTAGATGGAGTCACTTTTTTGAAGTTTCTATTCTAGGGGTGCAACGGGGGGCTTCAAATGGGACATGGTATAAACAAAACCAGTCCTGCAAAATCTGCCTTGCAAAACCCATATGGTGTTCCCCTCCTTCTATGTCCTCCCGTTTGGCCAAACAGTAGTTTACGACCACATATGGGGTGTTTCTGCAAACTACAGAATCAGGGCAACCCATTTTGAGTTTTATTTGGCAGTTAACCCTTGTTTTTTTCCAGGAAAAAATTGATTATATTGAAAAAATTTTACAAAAAATCATTTGCCATGAAGTCTTGTGGAAGACCTAAAGGGTTAACAAAGTTTGTAAAAAACAGTTTTGAAAACCTTGAGGTGTGTAGTTTCTAGAATTTTTGGGTGGTTTCTATTATGTAAGCCTCACAAAGTGACTTCAAACCTGAACTGGTCCATAAAAAGTGGGATTTTGAAGATTTCTGAAAAATTTCAAAATTTGCTTCTAAACTTCTAAGCCTTGTAACATCCCCAAAAAATTAAATATCATTCCCAAAATGCTACAAACATGAAGTAGACATATGGGGAATGTAAAGTCATCACAATTTTTGGGGGTATTACTATGTATTACAGAAGTAGAGAAACTGAAACTTTGAAATTTGCTAATTTTTCAAAATTTTTGGTAAATATTGTATTTTTTTATACAAAAAAATTAACTTTTTTGACCCAATTTTAGCAGTGTCATGAAGTACAATATGTGACGAAAAAACAATCTCAGAACGGCCTGGGTAAGTCAAAGCATTTTAAAGTTATCAGCACTTAAAGGGACACTGGTCAGATTTGCAAAAAATGGCCAAGTCCTTAAAGGGAACCTGTCACCAGTTTTATGGTGTCCTAACTAAGGGCAACATAAATAAGTGACTGATTCTCTTAGCACAATGCTGGGTCACTTTCTTTAATTGACCCAGTCAATCTTCCAACATCTTGTATTGAAAAGCTCCAGCTGATAATGATGAGTCCTGAATATTCATGAGCTCCTGACTCTCCCCGCCCACCTGCTGCTGAATGACAGTTTGTTTCCATAGGAATCAGCAGCAGGTGGGCAGGGGAGTGGCTATAGCTCTGAATTATATATACGCTGGACTCAATGACATCACGCTGGACTCCAATCAGCTCATTAGCATGCGGCATGTGGCATCTTTGTGTGTATATTATGAGGTAACCATCTGTCACGCCAGTAAGTGAATACATCTAAGGCACTTTTTAGTAGTTAATGATTGTATATAATTAGTTAGATTATAATCAAATATCCACATGACAGGTTCCCTTTAAGGTGAAATAGGGCTGAGTCATTAAGGGGTTAAACTTGAGTTTAACACTTGCAGATCTGGAAAATACTGTTTTTTGGGAAAAAAAAGGTGTGTTTTTCAAACCACAATGATGGGTGTATTTCTACCTTAAATTGCATACTGACTAATGCAGATGTTGTAGTTTGCCCCAAAAAAATGGTGA
Organism: Bufo bufo; assembly: GCF_905171765.1. Classification (NCBI taxonomy): domain Eukaryota; kingdom Metazoa; phylum Chordata; class Amphibia; order Anura; family Bufonidae; genus Bufo; species Bufo bufo. Next base: position 243,919,747 of record NC_053389.1, on the reverse strand, counting down.
TTTGCAATGTCCCAAAAGCACAGATGCAGTGCTGGTGCACTGAGCTTGCATAAAATGGCCGCCGCCGCTGCCACCCACCTAACTAACAGAATTATAAAAGTTTTTTTTTTGGTCAATGGCCTCAGGGCAGGATAAATTGATTGTGTCGTGCACCTACACAACTATTTCTAGGTAGATACCTGAGTTAGATTCTCTCCTATTCTCTCCCTGAGATCACAAGTCCAGCAGCATCCTCTCCCTACACTTGTAACAGCAGAGTGACGTGCAGCGCTATGTGACTCAAGCTTATATAGAAAATGCAAGAAATTAGATGGGGCGGCTAACCCTGCTTTAGGATTACTATGGTGCTCCAACTGCAATTGATGCACCCAAATCAAGAGGTAGAAAAAATAAAGTAAGAAAATGTAGAAGGGCACTCAGCATAAGGAGTCACATCGAATCATGGAAGTCCAAACAATACGATTTATTGAACACGTCTAAAATAGGCAATAAAACTATTATGATAAAATCAGCAATATATCTATACACCATAAAACATAACATAAATGCAAATATCAACAATATCATGCATAAAATGGAGGGAGGGAATTTTCTAATAAAATGTCCAATATCACAAAGGAACGCAGATCAACGTTAAAGATAAGTTGTATGCCTAGATATGCAATTGGGGGAATTTTCAATATTTCTAATTAAATATTTCGAGTTAAATAATCGTCTTAGGCCGTCTCGATTAAAACCAATTTGTGGCGTCCTACGTTTTCGGATGGTATTATAATCGGCACAGAAAACAAGCTTATATAGAGCCTGGGTCACATGCTGCTCTGGCCAATCACAGCCATGCCATTAGTAGGCATGGCTGTGATGGCCTCTTGGGGCAAGTAGTATGACGCTTGTTGATTGGCTGCTGTGCAGCCTTTCAAAAAGCGCCAAGAAAGCGCCGAACACCGAACCCGAACTCAAACTTTTACAGAAATGTTCGGGTTCGGGTCCAGGGTTAAAAAATCCTAAAGTTCGGTACGAACCCGAAATTTACAGTTCAGGTTCGCTCAACCCTACTCAAGATCCTTCACTGCTGTGAAAAGATCAAAGCCGCCGGTGGGGGCAAAACTCAGCCCCTTCTGAAGGACCTCCACTTAAGGCCCAGTAAGCTGATGAGAATACAGATCTATTACCTATAAAGTCTCCTGTGGAGTTTTTCCATTCGATTTGCACTTCTTGTTTTTCTCTTGGTAGAGGGGGTTCTGGGGGTGTAGGGATGGTTTCAGGATTCCTCACCTTCTTCCAACACCCCCCTGCCTGTCTAAAAAATGATTCACATGTCTTATCTAAAATAGTAGAGGCCTCTGACAAGTAGGGGGTGATGGATCCTAGTCCTTCATGTCTTGTCTGCTAGCTGTATACCTTTTTTCGCCTGAAAGTCACCCAAATCCCGTTGGAATTTCTTTACTTTTAGTTCTTGAATATCTTTCTTCCATGCACAAAGATCCTCCTATAATTTTATCAAAGGCTTCTTTACTGAGGAGTTCCTATAGTTTATCCCTGACCTGGTACATTTTTTTCTCAATCTGCACCAGTGATTTACGATCCGTCCCAATCAATCAAATTTTTTATCTCATTTAGTGAGAGTTTCCTCCCTTTTAGTAATAAAAACTGGGTCGGCTGAGTCCAAGGTAGTAAACTCTTGGACTCTAAGTCCTCTGGGAACAATACTTTTCTGTAGATAATTTTCTAGGGCTGCTTTATTCCAACTGATTTTAGTATGTTTTTTTTTAAAAGCTTCCTAATCTTTTGTTTCAAGTCCTTAACATTACGTCGCTTCTATATTTGCAGCTGAGGATTTACCAAATATGGATCCAAGTTTGGAAATCTATGTTATATGCCGTTTCCTGAAATCCATATAAAATGCGGAAATTTCTAGAGCAATCAACAACACAATAAGGTTACCAATAAGAACCTCACAGCATGATAACAGAAAGAAAGGACCTAGCTAAACATAACTATACACCTAAATAGCATGCTAATAGTCCCTATCAAATATCACATACACAGCATGCATAAAAACATACAGTTTATTGAGATAAATACTCCTCGCACCTTCTCCTTGACTCTGGCATGCTCCTTAGATATATATTTATCTTTTCTATCTGTCTGGTTTTTCTCTGGCTAAATTAATCCAGAACTGGGTTCAGCTACATGTCTAGTCTGGTCCTCTCACTTCAATGTCCAGACTCTGTCTGCCTCTAGACTGATCTAGCTCCTCCTCCCTATAAGGAGAGGATCCAGCCCCACCTAGTGCCTGGAAATACATACAAAAACCGATATGCAGTGACACACAGCTGTAGCAGTGGGACACTGGACCAGCACCGTGCATTACATAAACATCCCATGTATAATACCTCATTGGTCCTGTTCTGGTGCTGCAGTAAAATGTAACAGTTGTTGCCGAGTTCAGATCATTACTGCTCAGATGAGGATTGTCCAACTTAATAAATTGTATTTAACTTTACAAATGTTATAATAGGTTAACACCATATATGTTCTATTTCAATAGCTTCAATGTTGATAAGTGCAAGATAATGCACCTGGGGAGTAAAAACCCAAGAGCAGAAGATAAAATCAGTGATACAGTCCTAACCTCAGTATCTGAGGAAAGGGATTTAGGGGTCATTATTTCAGAAGACTTAAAGGTAGGCAGACAATGTCATAGAGCAGCAGGAAATGCTATCAGAATGCTTGGGTGTATAAGGAGAGGCATTACCAGTAGAAAGAGGGAGGTGCTCATGCCGCTCCACAGAGCACTAGTGAGACCTCATTTGGAGTATTGTGCTCAGTACTGGAGACCATATCTCCAGAAGGATATTGATACTTTGGAGAGAGTTCAGAGAAGAGCTACTAAACTAGTACATGGATTGCAGGACAAAACTTACCAGGAAAGATTAAAGGACCTTAACATGTATAGCTTGGAAGAAAGACGAGACAGAGGGGATATGATAGAAACTTTTAAATACATAAAGGGAATTAACAAGGTAAAAGAGGAGAGAATATTTAAAAGAAGAAAAACTGCTACAAGAGGACATAGTTTTAAATTAGAAGGGCAAAGGTTTAAAAGTAATATCAGGAAGTATTACTTTACTGAGAGAGTAGTGGATGCATGGAATAGCCTTCCTGCAGAAGTGGTAGCTGCAAATACAGTGAAGGAGTTTAAGCATGCATGGGATAGGCATAAGGCCATCCTTCATATAAGATAGGGCCGGGGGCTATCCATAGTATTCAGTATATTGGGCAGACTAGATGGGCCAAATGGTTCTTATCTGCCGACACATTCTTATGTTTCTACTATCTACCATGCAAGAAAAAAAAGATTTATAAAGGGTTCTATTAATGCGCTATAAAGGTTCGCCAAATGTTAGGGATAAGACAGATATCATAGTCTATGATTCCTGTCGAAGTATTTAACTTTCGTGTAGATTTCAATTAGTGTTTAACTTCCCTTTATAGCCTCTATCTTTATGAATGTTGCTCAGTGTCCATTGATCGCATTGTGCAGCACTGAGAAGTAATGGCCCCTGTTTTGCTGTGCAATACAATAATTAACCCCTTCAGGACCCAGCCGGTTTTCACCTTCAGTACGCATGCTAATTTTGCAACTCTGACATGTGACACTTTATCGGATGATAACTTTGAGATGCTTTTATTTTTCCAAGGGATTCTAAGAATGTTTTTCATGACACATCGTACTTCAATTTTAGAAAATACACCCCTCAAATTATCCAGGATAGGTCTTCAGTATCTCAGAAAACCCCTTTTTGGTGCCATGCTGTTAGGGAACGGTGCCAGTGGGGTCCCTTTGCAGATGGGACTTTGGGCAACTTCCCAGTTTGATGCCCCTAGCACTGGACCTGGGTGAGGTTGCTTTTCACATGACAACCACTAATGCAGCAAGCCCCTGAGGAGCAAGAGCATAGAATGGGAGTGGTAGTGGCTCTGGCTGTTAAAGTCAATCACAGTGGCTTTCCTCACAATGTTTCTCCCAAGGGCCATGCAGTGAAAGTAGGGTGCACCCTCTCTTCCCCCAGGGCACAATATAATGTTAGGGCTCCTGCCTAATGATAGTTGGGGTGCCCATGATGTTAAAGTGTTTGCATGGCTGCAAGGTGGGTGTGTAGAGTGCAATGCCAAGCGTATGGTATGGTACTGGAGTCAGTAACCATGCCAAATGTAGCAGAATAGACCTTTCTTTTTACAGGAAAATACTAGTTGTAGTACATCTAGTACAACACAGTTCTAACTGTACACAGTGCAATTATTTCCAGATAAGGTGTATGGATTAAGGCAATGATGGGGTTTATGGCCCTCTTCCCTTTCTATCTAGTACTCTTTTAATGGTGGCTGTAATGGCCACTGAGGCATACACGGCTTTAGAGATACGACTGGCCAGGTTGTGTCCAGGTATGAAGGGTATCTTACAGTAACAGTGCCCCTTATTGCAGTTAACAGCTTTTGATAGCTTGTTACCTTACAGACAATGCAGAGTCCTCCTTTGTTTTGTAGATACCCCCTGCTCTAGGGTACTGCACTAATATCCTAAAGGAACACTCCATGGGTAGCTTATACACTCTGTTATGCCCACTGCAGGCTCTAAGGAGGTGCTGCATGATACAGGGATTCAACAAACTCAAAGAGAATACCTGTTTCCTGAGCTCCATTGGGCCCCCTCAGGCCCATGCTAGACTTAACATAATTTAGGATTAAAGTTAAGAAAAAACTTATATAAGAGCCTAGTATATAAAGTATTTATAAGACATAATACAATATAAAATATAAGACATGATACATAGGTAATTATAAAGACATCAAATCTTAAGAGTTTAGAGCTGATAGCATTAATTTTTACGGAAAAACAAGTTTGTCCCTTTAAGAGACACTAAGCCACGTTTCACATAGTCCTAACATGGTATTATGATGTCAAGATGATGAAAATTCAATCCTTCAAGGACAATGGCAAAAGTATGTTCTCCTCCACAACAAATGGACTTGCTTGTCAACTCAAGACATCAGAGAGCAAAAGGTCTATAATTTATCTGTCATATATATAGTGGTCTCGCATCAGATGCCTGCAAAAAAATCTTCACTCGAAGGAAAGATGGAAGTCATTAAGAACTGTGAAGGAAATGTGTAAATACAGATTGACTATACATAGAAGGGCATAATCGAGTTTATTCCTAATAGAGTTGGTAAGATTTTCAACATTTTAAAGGGTTGGCATACTTACCTGCTCCCCACTGTTGCATCCCATCTCATTTGCTCCCTGTCCTTTGCTGTATCGCTCAGGTGTCCCATTGTCAACAACTGCTTTGCTACCAGGGATACTTTGAAGTCTGGACGTTTGTAGACATTTGCCCCTGTTTCCCCTATGCAAAGTCATCAACATTTAAGAACCTGCTCCCTAGGGGAAGATTGGACTATCTCAAACCCTATGTATATAGTTGGTGCCTGTTACACAGATTTTTTTTCTTAAAGTGCTTCTGTCATCAGGAACATCATTCTTAAAGTGGCTGACTTTAGAGATGTGCTAGCAGTCTTTGTCCCTTCTTTTTTTATATGCCTCTGTTTTTGTGAAAAATAAACTTTTATTTTATGCAAATGAGCCTCTAGGAGCAATGGCCATACTGCTCCTACTCCTAGAGACTCAGTTCTCCCTCCTCTGGCCACGCATTCATCTTGCTGATTGACAGAGTCAGGTAGGATGACATGAACACTGAATCAACATGACGAGGGTATGGCCAGAAGAGGAAGAACTGAGCCTTTAGGAGTAGGGTCAACACCCTCTTTGCTCCTAGAGGCTCATTTGCATAAAATAAAAGTCAATTTTTAACAAAAACTGAGACACATAAAAAGAAAGGACAAAAACAAGCTGACATTGGAACATCTCTAAAGTCAGGTTAATAATAATGTTCCTTATGACAGAAGCACTTTAAGTAGTCCTGACTGTAGGGGAAAGTGTAGTGTCGAGGAGCAGGGGTACTTTGAAGTCTGTACATTTGTGGATATTTGGCCCTGTTTCTCATATGCAAAGTCATCAGCTCCTTATTTATTTCAATTTAAAGGGTTTACTTGCATTAATGTATATTCAAGGGTGGGATTAAAATTTTTAACAACAGGTTCCCTACTCAACGGCGGACACGCGGCATCACGACACATGTTTACATATACATACACCATATATATGCAACTCAAATACACATAAATACACCATATACATGGTACACATACATAAATACACCATATATACACTACATACACATACCACCCAACTAAGGAGCTAAACTATCAGCGGCGCAAAGCAATGGAAGCAAATATCTCCAGCTGCCCTGCCGCCACCAGAGCACCGGATCGGGAATCAGCCGGTAGTGATGGGCAAACATCGGCCGGGATGGTTCGCGATCAAATGTTCGCGTACCGCGCGTTCGCTGCAGGCCCCATTGACTTTAATGGCAGGCGAACCTGAAAAACCTTCATGTCATATTTGCAGCCACCAAATACTTACTAGAAGTGCAAAAAATGTCCCACAACATGGACACATACATACCAGAGGGGTCTCATTGGCAAAAATTCCCACAAAAAATATGTTTTTTAATCAGGGGCCATTTTTATGCATCTTAAAGGGAAATGCTCAAAATGTGCCCTGCTGGAGCCATGAGAAATTTTATTTTAGGCCACGGGAGTACAGGCTCCAAAAATGAGGCATTCACCTGACAGAAAATAACTTGCGATGATGTGGCTGGAGGTACAGTAGGCAGTCACTGGATAAAAGTTTTACTGTAGGCCACTGGAGTACAGGCCCCAAAAATTAGGCATTCACCTGACAGAAAAGAATTGTGATGATGTGGCTGGAGGTACATTAGGCGGTCAATGGATAAAATTTTTACTGTAGGCCACTGGAGTAGAGGCCCCAAAAATTAGGCATTCACCTGACAGAAAAGAACTTGTGATCATGTGGCTGGAGATACATTAGGCAGTCACTGGCTAAAAATTTTACTGTAGGCCAGTACAGGCCCCAAAAATTAGGCATTCACCTGACAGAAAAGAACTTGTGATGATGTGGCTGGAGGTACATTAGGCGTTCACTGGCTAGAAATTTTACTGTAGGCCACTGGAGTAGAGGCCCCAAAAATTAGGCATTCAACTGACAGAAAAGGCCTTTTATGCCGCTGTATATACATAAGACAAGGACCAATCTTTGTTCTGGAGGATATTCTGGAGGATATGTGTGGGCTGGCATGAGGAAATTCAATTACATGTGATCGCCACAGGCGTTGAATTCCTCAGAGATCCATTCTTCATTCATTTTTAGAAATGTGAGGTAGTCCACACTGTCGTGAGCTAGACGAGTGCGCTTATCTGTCACGATCCCCCCTGCTGCGCTGAGCGTCCTTTTGGACAGGACACTCGACGAGGGGCAAGCCAAGAGTTCCATGGCAAATTGTGCCAGCTCTGACCACAGGTCAAGCCTGCACACCCACTAATCTAGGTGTTCCTCGCTTCTCAGAGCATCCACATCGGCCGTTAACCTGATGTAGTCGGACACCTGTCGGTCTAGGCGTTCCCTGAGGCTGGATCCGGAGGGCGGCTGTCGATGGGTTATCTGCAAGAAAGATCTCATATCCGAAGTGACCAATACATCTTCAAACCGCAGGCGTGGTAGGATTGGAACCCGCACCTGTTTCACTGTGGGTGGAAATTCCTCTGCCAGCGCCCGCAACAGCAGAATGTAGCATCTCTCGCAGCAAGGCCTGGAAATGCTGCATTCTGACAGCCCTCTGTGATGCTGGTAATATCCACCATTTTGTGTTTGTACCGGGGGTCTAAGTACATTGCCACCCAGTACTAGTCCTTGCCCTTTATGCTTTTTATACACACTGGAGCATAAAGGTCCCCATTTGCGCTAAATTGAAAGCGTTGGAGTGCCCTGGCTCCTGCTCATCGCCCAGGAGAATGTTGTCCTCGGTCAACTCCCCCCAGCCACGGACAACACCAGGGATCCCAGAAAAGTTTAAAGCATGCTCTTCTTGCTCCTCCTCCGCCCGGCACCATCCTCCTCTGACTCCTCTTCAGACTCCTGCTGACTTGTCTAAGATGGAATAGCCCCCCTGGGAATTCATTCAGCATTGTGACTTCCTAATCTTCCAGCTCCTGCTCCTCGACAGCTTGATCAATGACACAACATAATGCACGCTCCAGAAAGAAGGCGTAAGGTACGATGTCACTGATGGCACCCTGACTGCGACTGACCAGTTTGGTGATTTCATCAAATGGCCGCAGAAGTCTGCATGCGTCGGTCATGAGCAGCCACTGGCGCTATGAAAAAAACCAAGCTCCCAGAACCTGTCCTACTACAGAGTTCGTACAGGTAGTCATTAATGACATGTTGCTGTTGGAGCAGCCTATCAAGCATATACAAGGTGGAGTTCCAGCGCGTCGGGCTGTCACAAATCAGACGTCTGACGTGTAGGTGGTGTCGCCCCTGAACGTCAGCAAGGTGAGCCATGGCTGTGTAAGATCATCTAAAATGGCCAGAGATTTTCCTGGCCTGACACAAGGCATCCTGGACCCCGGGGTATTTGACAACAAATCGCTGCACAACTAAGTTCAGGACGTGTGCCATGCACGGCATGTGTGTCATTTTGCCCTGTTTCAGCACGCTCAACAGATTGGCACCGTTGTCACACACCACTTTATCAACTGTTAAATTGAGCGGTGCAAGCCACTGATTCGCCTGTGACCGCAGAGCTGAAAGCAGTGCAGGACCGATGTGGCTCGTGGCTTCCAGGCACAACAGCCACAGCACAGCATGGCAACGTCTCACCTGGGACATCAAATAGGCTCTGGGGAGCTTTGGGGGTGCAGCAGAAGAGGCAATAGCAGTGGAAAAGGAGGAGTCAGCCGAGGAGGAGACGGAGGATGGAATAAAAGGAGGAGAAGAAGAGGGAGGCCTGCATGCAATACTTGGCGGTAACACCAAATCCACACGGGAGCCACGGGTTACATGCTTGACGGCCGTCAGAAGGTTCACCCAGTGGGCAGTAAAAGTTATGTACCTTCCCTGCCTGTGTTTGCTAGACCACGTGTCTGTGGTCAGAAGTATCTTAGCACCGACACGGTGCGCCAGATATATATTCACTTGCCGCTGAACGTGGCCATATAGCTCTAGGATGCCCTTCTGGGGGAAAGATTTCTTTCTGGGGACCTTCCATTGTGGTGCCAATGGCCACAAATTTTCTAAAGGCCTCCGAGTCCACCAGTTTATATGGCAGTAGTTGGCGGGCTAGCAGTTCCAACAAGCCAGCGGTCAGACGTTGGGCAAGAGGGTTATCCGGCGTCAAACTTTTTACGCTTGAACATTTGGGCCACGGAAGCCTGCCTTCTGCCAGATGAATGCGTCGAAGGCATGGTGGAAGGTGGAGTGGAGAACATATGGGAGGAGAGAGGAGAAGGAGAAGAGGCAGGACGTGGAGTGCCGGGAGTGTGGCTTTGTGGTTTCTGACGGCGTTCCTCCCACTGGGCTCGGTGATGGGAGGTCAGGTGCCTTTTTAAGGCGGTCGTCCCTAGGTGAGTGTTTGGCTTACCGCGACTTATGCTTTGACAGCACAGGCTGCAGATGGCAACACTATTGTCAGCAGCTGACACGTTAAAAAAAGCCCACACTGCGGAACCACGTTCCGGCGTCCTGGGAGCTACATAATTGACCGTGCATGGTGGATGGCTCGCTCCAGATACATTTGCAGTCTTTTTGCCTACTGTGCCCTGCAAGCTCTACCTGCTTCTCCTCCTTCTTCTCCCTCTGTACTGCTCTGTCTCTCCCTCTGAACTCCCCTCCTCTTCCTCTCTTGTGGGCACCCACGTGACGTCCATCGACACGTCATCATCATCATCTTAACCACTACTGACATTAGAGATCTCGGAGTAGGCAGCAACAGCGGGGACCTCCCTCCTTGGGCTGATCTGGGTACTTTATTCAGACCACTGGGTGGCGGCCGTTTCTACCTCCTCTTCCTCATCCGATGTCAAGAATGGCTGCGTATCGGCAAGGTCTTGGAATGGATGGGGAAATAATTCCTCTGACTCAAGTGGAGGGGCTATGGTGGTGGTGGTGGTGGTCCAATTTTTGGTAATGTCACTGTTGTGCCATATTTTCTCCGCTTGATGATGACTGTCCTCACTGTGTTCCATGGTATATCTAATGCCTTAGAAAATTATTTTGTACCCTTCTCCTGACTGATACATTTTAACAATGAGATCTCTCTGATGCTTTTGAAGCTCTCTGTGGACCATGGCTTTTGCTGTGGGATGCGACTAAGAAAATTTCAGGAAAGACCAACTAGAACAGCTGAACTTTATTTGGGGTTAATCAGAGGCACTTTAAATGATGGCAGGTGTATGCTGACTCCTATTTAACATGATTTTCAATGTGATTGCTTAATTCTGAACACATCTACATCCCCAGTTATAAGAGGGTGTGCACACTTATGCAACCACATTATTTTAGTTTTTTTGTTTTCTTCCCTCCACCTAAAAGATTTCAGTTTGTTTTTCAATTGAGTGGTACAGTTTATAGGTCACGTAAAAGGTGGAAAAAGTTCTGAAATAATTTTTCTTTGTCTCTTTCTTTTTTACATCACAAAAACCTGACATTTTAACAGGGGTGTGTACACTTTTTATATCCACTATATATCGCAGGCCTCAATCAAAATTTGGTGGAAACTGGTATATCAAACCCCTTAATCCGTATTTTGCAGAAGCAGGTATATCGCACCCCTCAATCAATATTTGGTGGAAACAGGTATATCAAACCCCTTTATTAGTATTTTGTGAAAGCAGGTATATCGGAGGCCTCAATCAATATTTGGTGGAAACAGGTATATCAAACCCCTTAATCAGTATTTTGTGGAATCAGGTATATCGCACCCCTCAATCAGTATTTGGTAGAAACAGGTATATCGAACCCCTTAATCAGAATTCTGTGGAAGCAGGTATATCGCAGCCCTCAATCAGTATTTGGTGGAAACAGGTATATCGAACCCCTTAATCTGAATTTTGTGGAAGCAGGTATATCGTAGGCCTTAATTAATATTTGTTAGAAACAGGTATATCAAACCCCTTAATCAGTATTTTGTGGAAGCAGGTATATTGCAGGCCTCAATAAATATTTGGTAGAAATAGGTACATTGAACCCCATAATCAGTATTTTGTGGAATCAGGTATATCGCAGCCCTCAATCAGTATTTTGTGGAAGCAGTTATATCAAACCCCTCAATAAGTATTTTGTGGAAGCAGGTATATTGCAGCCCTCTATCAATATTTGTTGGAAGCATGAATATCAAACCCCTTAATCAGTATTTTGTGCAAGCAGGTATATCACACCCCTCAATCAATATTTGGTGAAAACAGGTATATCGAACCCCTTAATCTGTATTTTGTGGTAGCAGGTATATCGCATCCCGCAATCAATATTTGGTGTAAACAGGTATATCAAACCCCTTAATCAGTATTTTGTGGAAGCAGGTATATCGAAAGCCTCAATCAATATTTGGTGTAAACAGGTATATATCGAACCCCTTAATCGGTATTTTGTGGAAGCAGTTATATCACAGGCCTCAATCAATATTTGGTGGAAACAGCCATATCAAACCTCTTAATCAGTATTTTGTGGAAGCAGGTATATCGTAGGCCTTAATCAATATTTGGTAGAATCAGGTATATCGAACCCCTTAATAAGAATTTTGTGGAAGCTGGCATATCGCAGCCCTCAATCAATATTTGGTGGAAACAAGTATATCGAACCCCTTAATCGGTATTTTGTGGAAGAAGGTATATCGTAGGCTTTAATCAATTTTTGGTAGAAACAGGTATATCAAACCCCTTAATCAGAATTTTGTGGAAGCAGGTATATCACAGGCCTCAGACAATATTTGATAGAAACAGGTATATCAAACCCCTTAATCAGTATTTTGTGAAAGCAGGTATATTGCAGCCCTAAATTAATATTTGGTAGAAACAGGTATGGCTACTTCCACACTCGCATTTTGTGGGGATCCGTCATGGACGGATTCGTCCAAATAATACAACCATGTGCATCCGTTTGTATTATCTTTAACATAGCCAAAATGGATTAGTCTTGAACACCATTGAAAGTCAATAAGGGATGGATTTTTTTTTGCTATTGTGCCAGATTGTGTCAGTGAAAACGGATCCATCCCCATTGACTTACATAGTATGCCAGGATGAATCCGTTTGGCTCAGTTTCATCAGATGGACACCAAAACACTGCAAGCAGCGTTTTGGTGTCCGTCTCCTAAGGGGAATGGAGACTGAACTGATGAAAACTGATGCATTCTGAGTGGATCCTTTTCCATTCAGAAAGCATTAGAACGCAATCTTATCCATTTTGAACAGCTTGTGAGAGCCTTGAATGGATCTCACAAACGAAAAGCTAAAACGCGAGTGTGAAAGTACACTATATCGAACCCCTTAATCAGTATTTTGTGGAAGCAGGTATATTGCACACCTCAATCAGTATTTTGTAGAAGCAGGTATATTACAGGCCTCAATCAATATTTGGTGGAAACAGGTATATCGAACCCCATAATCGGTATTTTGTGGCAGCAGGTATATCGCAGCCCTCAATCAGTATTTGGTGAAAACAGGAATATCGAACCCCATAATCAGTTCTTTGTGGAAGCAGGTATATCGCAGCTCTCAATCAATATTTGGTGGAAGCAGGTATAACAAACGCTTATTCAGTATTTTGTGGAAGCAGCTTTATCACAGACCTCAATCAATGTGTAAACAGGTATATCGAACCCCTTAATCAATATTTTGTGGAAGCAGGTATATCGCAGGCCTCAATCAATATTTGGTGGAAACAGGTATATCAAACTCCTTAATCAGTATTTTGTGGAAGCAGGTATATCGTAGGCCTTAACCGCCTCCGGACCGCCTAACGTTCCGGATGCGGCAGCCCTGCGCACAGTCACGCATATATGCGTCATCTCGCGAGACGCGAGATTTCCTGTGAACGAGCGCACACAGGCGCGCGCGTTTACAGGATCGGAAGGTAAGCGAGTGGATCTCCAGCCTGCAAGCGGCGATTGTTCGCTGGCAGGCTGGAGATGCGATTTTTTTAACCCCTAACAGGTATATTTGACGCTGTTTTGATAACAGCGTCTAATATACCTGCTACCTGGTCCTCTGGTGGTCCCTTTTGTTTGGATCGATGACCAGAGGACACAGGTAGCTCAGCAATATGTAGCACCAAACACCACTACACTACACCCCCCCTGTCACTTATTAACCCCTTATTAACCCCTGATCACCCCTGATCACCCCATATAGACTCCCTGATCACCCCCCTGTCATTGATCACCCCCCTGTCATTGATCACCCCCCTGTAAGGCTCCATTCAGAAGTCCGTATGATTTTTACGGATCCACTGATACATGGATCGGATCCGCAAAACACATACGGACGTCTGAATGGAGCCTTACAGGGGGGTGATCAATGACGGGGGTGATCACCCCATATAGACTCCCTGATCACCCCCTTGTCATTGATCACCCCCCTGTCATTGATCACTCCCCTGTAAGGCTCTATTCAGACGTCCGTATGTTTTTTACGGATCCACGGATACATGGATCGGATCCGCAAAACACATACAGACGTCTGAATGGAGCCTTACAGGGGGGGTGATCACCCCATATAGACTCCCTGATCACCCCCCTGTCATTGATCACCCCCCTGTCATTTATCACCCCCCTGTAAGGCTGCATTCAGATGTCCGTATGTTTTTTACGGATCCACGGATACATGGATCGGATCCGCAAAACACATACAGACGTTTGAATGGAGCCTTACAGGGGGGTGATCACCCCATATAGACTCCCTGATCACCCCCCTGTCATTGATCACCCCCCTGTCATTGATCACCCCCCTGTAAGGCTGCATTCAGATGTCCGTATGTTTTTTACGGATCCACGGATACATGGATCGGATCCGCAAAACACATACGGACATCTTAATGGAGCCTTATAGGGGGGTGATCAATGACAGGGGGGTGATTACCCCATATAGACTCCCTGATCACCCCCCTGTCATTGATCACCCCCCTGTCATTGATCACCCCCCTGTAAGGCTCCATTCAGACGTCCGTATGATTTTTACGGATCCACTGATACATGGATCGGATCCGCAAAACACATACGGACGTCTGAATGGAGCCTTACAGGGGGGTGATCACCCCATATAGACTCCCTGATCACCCCCCTGTCATTGATCACCCCCCTGTAAGGCTCCATTCAGATGTCCGTATGTTTTTTACGGATCCACGGATACATGGATCGGATCCGCAAAACACATACAGACGTCTGAATGGAGCCTTACAGGGGGGGTGATCACCCCATATAGACTCCCTGATCACCCCCCTGTCATTGATCACCCCCCTGTAAGGCTGCATTCAGATGTCCGTATGTTTTTTACGGATCCACGGATACATGGATCGGATCCGCAAAACACATACGGACATCTGAATGGAGCCTTATAGGGGGGTGATCAACGACAGGGGGGTGATCACCCCATATAGACTCCCTGATCACCCCCCTGTCATTGATCACCCCCCTGTCATTGATCACCCCCCTGTAAGGCTCCATTCAGACGTCCGTATGATTTTTACGGATCCACTGATACATGGATCGGATCCGCAAAACACATACGGACGTCTGAATGGAGCCTTACAGGGGGGTGATCAATGACGGGGGTGATCACCCCATATAGACTCCCTGATCACCCCCTTGTCATTGATCACCCCCCTGTCATTGATCACTCCCCTGTAAGGCTCCATTCAGACGTCCGTATGTTTTTTACGGATCCACGGATACATAGATCGGATCCACAAAACACATAAAGACGTCAAAATGGAGCCTTACAGGGGGGTGATCACCCCATATAGACTCCCTGATCACCCCCCTGTAATTGATCACCCCCCTGTCATTAATCACCCCCCTGTAAGGCTCCATTCAGATGTCCGTATGTTTTTTACGGATCCACGGATACATGGATCGGATCCGCAAAACACATACGGACATCTGAATGGAGCCTTATAGGGGGGTGATCAATGACAGGGGGGTGATCACCCCATATAGACTCCCTGATCACCCCCCTGTCATTGATCACCCCCTGTAAGGCTCCATTCAGAAAAAATTTTGGCCCAAGTTAGCGGAAATTTATTTATTTTTTCTTACAAAGTCTAATATTCCACTAACTTGTGTCAAAAAATAAAATCTCACATGAACTCACCATACCCCTCACGGAATCCAAATGCGTAACATTTTTTAGACATTTATATTCCAGACCTCTTCTCACGCTTTAGCGCCCCTAGAATGCCAGGGCAGTATAAATATCCCACATGTGACCCCATTTCGGAAAGAAGACACCCCAAGGTATTCCGTGAGGCGCATATTGAGTCCATGAAAGATTGAAATTTTTGTCCCAAGTTAGCGGAAAGGGAGACTTTGTGAGAAAAAAAATAAAAAATCAATTTCTGCTAACTTGTGCCAAAAAAAAAAAAATTCTATGAACTCACCATGCCCCTCATTGAATACCTTGGGGTGTCTTCTTTCCAAAATGGGGTCACATGTGGGGTATTTATACTGCCATGGCATTTTAGGGGCCCTAAAGCGTGAGAAGAAGTCTGGGATCCAAATGTGCTCTTTGGAATGTGGGCCCCTTTGCGCATCTAGGCTGCAAAAAAGTGTCACACATCTGGTATCGCCGTACTCAGGAGAAGTTGGGCAATGTGTTTTGGGGTGTCATTTTACATATACCCATGCTGGGTGAGATAAATATCTTGGTCAAATGCCAACTTTGTATAAAAAAATGGGAAAAGTTGTCTTTGCCGAGATATTTCTCTCACCCAGCATGAGTATATGTAAAAAGACACCCCAAAACACATTGCCCAACTTCTCCTGAATACGGCGATACCACATGTGTGACATTTTTTTGCAGCCTAGGTGGGCAAAGGGGCCCACATTCCAAAGAGCACCTTTAGGATTTCACAGGTCATTTACCTACTTACCACACATTAGGGCCTCTAGAATGCCAGGGCAGTATAACTTCCCCACAAGTGACCCCATTTTGGAAAGAAGACACCCCAAGATATTCCGTGAGGGGCATGGCGAGTTCCTAGAATTTTTTATTTTTTGTCACAAGTTAGCGGAAAATGATGATTTATTTTTATTTTATTTTTTTCTTACAAAGTCTCATATTCCACTAACTTGTGACAAAAAATAAAAACTTCCATGAACTCACTATGCCCATCACGAAATACCTTGGGGTGTCTTCTTTCCAAAATGGGGTCACTTGTGGGGTAGTTATACTGCCCTGGCATTTTAGGGGCCCGAATGCGTGAGAAGTGGTTTAAAATCAAAATCTGTAAAAAATGGCCGGTGAAATCCGAAAGGTGCTCTTTGGAATGTGGGCCCCTTTGCCCACCTAGGCTGCAAAAAAGTGTCACACATCTGGTATCACCGTACTCAGGAGAAGTTGGCCAATGTGTTTTAGGGTGTCTTTTTACATATACCCATGCTGGGTGAGAGAAATATCTTGGCAAAAGACAACTTTTCCCATTTTTTATACAAAGTTGGCATTTGACCAGATTTCACCGGCCATTTTTTACAGATTTTTATTTCAAACTACTTCTCACGCATTCGGGCCCCTAAAATGCCAGGGCAGTATAACTACCCCACAAGTGACCCCATTTTGGAATATGGAATATGAGACTTTGTGAGAAAAAAAAAAATAATCATCATTTTCGGCTAACTTGTGACAAAAAATAAAAAATTCTAGGAACTCGCCATGCCCCTCACGGAATACCTTGGGGTGTCTTCTTTCCAAAATGGGGTCACTTGTGGGGTAGTTATACTGCCCTGGCATTCTAGGGGCCCTAATGTGTGGTAAGTAGTTTGAAATCAGAATCTGTAAAAAATGGCCGGTGAAATCCTAAAGGTGCTCTTTGGAATGTGGGCCCCTTTGCCCACCTAGGCTGCAAAAAAGTGTCACACATGTGGTATTGCCGTACTCAGGAGAAGTTGGGCAATGTGTTTTGGGGTGTCATTTTACATATACCCATGCTGGGTGAGATAAATATCTTGGTCAAATGCCAACTTTGTATAAAAAAAATGGGAAAAGTTGTCTTTTGCCAAGATATTTCTCTCACCCAGCATGGGTATATGTAAAATGACACCCCAAAACACATTGTCCAACTTCTCCTGAGTACGGCAATACCACATGTGTGACACTTTTTTGCAGCCTAGGTGGGCAAAGGGGCCCACATTCCAAAGAGCACCTTTCGGATTTCACCGGCCATTTTTTACAGATTTAGATTTCAAACTACTTTGCACGCATTTGGGCCCCTAAAATGCCAGGGCAGTATAACTACCCCACAAGTGACCCCATTTTGGAAAGAAGACACCCCAAGGTATTTTGTGATGGGCATAGTGAGTTCATGGAAGTTTTTATTTTTTGTCACAAGTTAGTGGAATATGAGACTTTGTAAGAAAAAAAAAAAAAATCATCATTTTCCGCTAACTTGTGACAAAAAATAAAAAGTTCTATGAACTCACGATGCCCATCAGCGAATACCTTAGGGTGTCTAATTTCCGAAATGGGGTCATTTGTGGGGTGTTTGTACTGTCTGGCCATTGTAGAACCTCAGGAAACATGACAGGTGCTCAGAAAGTCAGAGCTGCTTCAAAAAGCTGAAATTTTGATTTTTGTACCATAGTTTGTAAACGCTATAACTTTTACCCAAACAACTTTTTTTTTACCCAAACATTTTTTTTTATCAAAGGCATGTAGAACAATAAATTTAGAGCAAAATTTATATATGGATGTCGTTTTTTTTGCAAAATTTTACAACTAATAGTGAAAAATGTCATTTTTTTGCAAAAAAAATCGTTAAATTTCGATTAATAACAAAAAAAAGTAAAAATGTCAGCAGCAATGAAATACCACCAAATGAAAGCTCTTTTAGTGAGAAGAAAAGGAGGTAAAATTCATTTGGGTGGTAAGTTGCATGACCGAGCAATAAACGGTGAAATTAGGGTAGGTCAGAAGTGTAAAAAGTGGCCTGGTCATTAAGGGTGTTTAAGCTAGGGGGGCTGAGGTGGTTAATCAATATTTGGTACAAACTGTTATATCGAACCCCTTAATCAGAATTTTGCGGAAGCAGGTATATCGCAGCCCTCAATCAGTATTTTGTGGAAACTGGTATATCAAATCCCTTCATCAGAATTTGTGGAAGCAGGTATATCGCAGGCCTCAATCAATATTTGGTTTAAACAGGTATATTGAACCCCTTAATCAGTAGTTTGTGGAAGCAGGTATATTGCAGGCCTCAATCAATATTTAGTGGAAACAGGATTATCAAACCCCTTATTCAGCATTTTTAAAATCAGGTATATCGCAGCCCTCAATCAGTATTTGGTGGAAACAGGTAAATCGAACCCCTTATTCAGTATTTTGTGAAAGTAGGTATATCGCAGCCCTCAATCAGTATTTGGTGGAAACAGGTAAATCGAACCCCTCATTCAGTATTTTGTGGAAGCAGGTATATCGCAGCCCTCAATCAATATTTGGTGGAAGCAGGTATATCAAACCCCTTATTCAGTATTTTGTGAAAGCAGCTTTATCACAGGCCTCAATCAATATTTGGTGTAAACAAGTATATCGAACCCCTTAATCAGTATTTTGGGGAAGCAGGTATATCGCAGGCCTTAATCAATATTTGTTAGAAACAGTTATATCGAACCCCTTAATCAGAATTTTGCGGAAGCAGGTATATCGCAGCCCTCAATCAGTATTTTGTGGAATCTGGTATATCAAATCCCTTAATCAGTATTTTGTGGAAGCAGGTATATCGCAGGCCTCAATCAATATTTGTTGTAAGCAGGTATATCAAACCCCTTAATCAGTATTTTGTAGAAGCAGGTGTATCGCAGCCTTCAATCAATATTTGTTGGAAGCAGGCATATCAAACTCCTTAATCAGTATTTTGTAGAAGCAGGTTTATCATAGGCCTCAATCAATCTTTGGTGTAAACAGGTATATCGAACCCCTTAATCAGTATTTTGTGGAAGCAAGTTTATCATAGGCCTCAATCAATATTTGTTGGAAACAGGTATATCAAACCCCTTATTAAGTATTTTGTGAAAGCAGCTTTATCACAGGCCTCAATCAATATTTGGTGTAAACAAGTATATCGAACCCCTTAATCAGTATTTTGTGGAAGCAGGTATATCGCAGGCCTTACTCAATATTTGTTAGAAATAGTTATATCGAACCCCTTAATCAGAATTTTGCGGAAGCAGGTATATCGCAGCCCTCAATCAGTATTTTGTGGAATCTGGTATATCAAATCCCTTAATCAGTATTTTGTGGAAGCAGGTATATCGCAGGCCTCAATCAATATTTGTTGGAAGCAGATATATCAAACACCTTAATCAGTATTTTGTGGAAGCAGGTATATCGCACCCCTCTATTAATATTTGGTGGAAACAGGTATATCAAACCCCTTAATCAGTATTTTGTAGAAGCAGGTGTATCGCAGCCTTCAATCAATATTTGTTGGAAGCAGGCATATCAAACCCATTAATCAGTATTTTGTAGAAGCAGGTTTATCATAGGCCTCAATCAATATTTGGTGTAAACAGGCATATCGAACCCCTTAATCAGTTTTTTGTGGAAGCAAGTTTATCGTAGGCCTCAATCAATATTTGTTGGAAACAGGCATATCAAACCCCTTATTCAGTATTTTGTGGAAGCAGGTATATCTCACCCCTCAATCAGAATTTGGTAGAAACAGGTATATCGAACCCCTTAATCTGTATTTTGTGGAAGCAGGTATATCGTAGGCCTTAATTAATATTTGGTAGAAACAGGTATATCGAACCCCTTAATCTGTATTTTGTGGAAGAAGGTATATCATAGGCTTTAATCAATATTTGGTAGAAACAGGTATATCAAACCCCTTCATCAGTATTTTGTGGAAGCAGTTATATTGCAGGCCTCAATCAATATTTTTTGGAAACAGGTATATTGAACCTCTTAATGAGTATTTTGTGAAAGCAGATATATCGGAGGCCTCAATCAATATTTGGTGGAAACAGGTATATCAAACCCCTTAATCAGTATTTTGTGGAAGCAGGTATATCGCACCCCTCAATCAGTATTTCGGAGAAACAGTTATATCGAACCCCTTAATCAGAATTTTGTGGAAGCAGGTATATCGCATCCTCAATCAGTATTTGGTGGAAACAGGTATATTGAACCCCTTAATCGGTATTTTGTGGAAGCAGGTATATCGTAGGCCTTAATTAATATTTGGTAGAAACAGGTATATCGAACCCCTTAATCAGTATTTTGTGGAATCAGGTATATCGCAGCCCTCAATGAGTATTTTGTGGAAGCAGGTATATCAAACCCCTCAATAAGTATTTGTGGAAGCATGTATATCGCAGCCCTCAATCAGTATTTGATGGAAACAGGTATCTCAAACTCCTAATCAATATTTTGTGTAAGCAGGTATATCGTAGGCCTTAATCAATATTTGGTAGAAACTGTTATATCGAACCCCTTAATCAGAATTTTGCGGAAGCAGGTATATCGCAGGCCTCAATCAATATTTGGTTTAAACAGGTATATTGAACCCCTTAATCAGTAGTTTGTGGAAGCAGGTATATTGCAGGCCTCAATCAATATTTAGTGGAAACAGGATTATCAAACCCCTTATTCAGCATTTTTAAAATCAGGTATATCGCAGCCCTCAATCAGTATTTGGTGGAAACAGGTAAATCGAACCCCTTATTCAGTATTTTGTGAAAGTAGGTATATCGCAGCCCTCAATCAGTATT
The DNA here is from genome assembly GCF_905171765.1 of Bufo bufo. Taxonomy (NCBI): domain Eukaryota; kingdom Metazoa; phylum Chordata; class Amphibia; order Anura; family Bufonidae; genus Bufo; species Bufo bufo. The sequence continues at coordinate 243,898,787 of NC_053389.1, read as the reverse complement.
TGGTGGAAACAGGTAAATCGAACCCCTCATTCAGTATTTTGTGGAAGCAGGTATATCGCAGCCCTCAATCAATATTTGGTGGAAGCAGGTATATCAAACCCCTTATTCAGTATTTTGTGAAAGCAGCTTTATCACAGGCCTCAATCAATATTTGGTGTAAACAAGTATATCGAACCCCTTAATCAGTATTTTGGGGAAGCAGGTATATCGCAGGCCTTAATCAATATTTGTTAGAAACAGTTATATCGAACCCCTTAATCAGAATTTTGCGGAAGCAGGTATATCGCAGCCCTCAATCAGTATTTTGTGGAATCTGGTATATCAAATCCCTTAATCAGCATTTTGTGGAAGCAGGTATATCGCAGGCCTCAATCAATATTTGTTGGAAGCAGGCATATCAAACCCCTTAATCAGTATTTTGTAGAAGCAGGTGTATCGCAGCCTTCAATCAATATTTGTTGGAAGCAGGCATATCAAACCCCTTAATCAGTATTTTGTAGAAGCAGGTTTATCATAGGCCTCAATCAATCTTTGGTGTAAACAGGTATATCGAACCCCTTAATCAGTATTTTGTGGAAGCAAGTTTATCATAGGCCTCAATCAATATTTGTTGGAAACAGGTATATCAAACCCCTTATTAAGTATTTTGTGAAAGCAGCTTTATTACAGGCCTCAATCAATATTTGGTGTAAACAAGTATATCGAACCCCTTAATCAGTATTTTGTGGAAGCAGGTATATCGCAGGCCTTACTCAATATTTGTTAGAAATAGTTATATCGAACCCCTTAATCAGAATTTTGCGGAAGCAGGTATATCGCAGCCCTCAATTAGTATTTTGTGGAATCTGGTATATCAAATCCCTTAATCAGTATTTTGTGGAAGCAGGTATATCGCAGGCCTCAATCAATATTTGTTGGAAGCAGATATATCAAACACCTTAATCAGTATTTTGTGGAAGCAGGTATATCGCACCCCTCTATTAATATTTGGTGGAAACAGGTATATCAAACCCCTTAATCAGTATTTTGTAGAAGCAGGTGTATCGCAGCCTTCAATCAATATTTGTTGGAAGCAGGCATATCAAACCCATTAATCAGTATTTTGTAGAAGCAGGTTTATCATAGGCCTCAATCAATATTTGGTGTAAACAGGCATATCGAACCCCTTAATCAGTTTTTTGTGGAAGCAAGTTTATCGTAGGCCTCAATCAATATTTGTTGGAAACAGGTATATCAAACCCCTTATTCAGTATTTTGTGGAAGCAGGTATATCTCACCCCTCAATCAGAATTTGGTAGAAACAGGTATATCGAACCCCTTAATCTGTATTTTGTGGAAGCAGGTATATCGTAGGCCTTAATTAATATTTGGTAGAAACAGGTATATCGAACCCCTTAATCTGTATTTTGTGGAAGAAGGTATATCATAGGCTTTAATCAATATTTGGTAGAAACAGGTATATCAAACCCCTTCATCAGTATTTTGTGGAAGCAGTTATATTGCAGGCCTCAATCAATATTCTTTGGAAACAGGTATATTGAACCTCTTAATGAGTATTTTGTGAAAGCAGATATATCGGAGGCCTCAATCAATATTTGGTGGAAACAGGTATATCAAACCCCTTAATCAGTATTTTGTGGAAGCAGGTATATCGCACCCCTCAATCAGTATTTCGGAGAAACAGTTATATCGAACCCCTTAATCAGAATTTTGTGGAAGCAGGTATATCGCATCCTCAATCAGTATTTGGTGGAAACAGGTATATTGAACCCCTTAATCGGTATTTTGTGGAAGCAGGTATATCGTAGGCCTTAATTAATATTTGGTAGAAACAGGTATATCGAACCCCTTAATCAGTATTTTGTGGAATCAGGTATATCGCAGCCCTCAATGAGTATTTTGTGGAAGCAGGTATATCAAACCCCTCAATAAGTATTTTGTGGAAGCATGTATATCGCAGCCCTCAATCAGTATTTGGTGGAAACAGGTATCTCAAACTCCTAATCAATATTTTGTGTAAGCAGGTATATCGTAGGCCTTAATCAATATTTGGTAGAAACTGTTATATCGAACCCCTTAATCAGTATTTTGTGGAAGCAAGTTTATCATAGGCCTCAATCAATATTTGTTGGAAACAGGTATATCAAACCCCTTATTAAGTATTTTGTGAAAGCAGCTTTATCACAGGCCTCAATCAATATTTGGTGTAAACAAGTATATCGAACCCCTTAATCAGTATTTTGTGGAAGCAGGTATATCGCAGGCCTTACTCAATATTTGTTAGAAATAGTTATATCGAACCCCTTAATCAGAATTTTGCGGAAGCAGGTATATCGCAGCCCTCAATCAGTATTTTGTGGAATCTGGTATATCAAATCCCTTAATCAGTATTTTGTGGAAGCAGGTATATCGCAGGCCTCAATCAATATTTGTTGGAAGCAGATATATCAAACACCTTAATCAGTATTTTGTGGAAGCAGGTATATCGCACCCCTCTATTAATATTTGGTGGAAACAGGTATATCAAACCCCTTAATCAGTATTTTGTAGAAGCAGGTGTATCGCAGCCTTCAATCAATATTTGTTGGAAGCAGGCATATCAAACCCATTAATCAGTATTTTGTAGAAGCAGGTTTATCATAGGCCTCAATCAATATTTGGTGTAAACAGGCATATCGAACCCCTTAATCAGTTTTTTGTGGAAGCAAGTTTATCGTAGGCCTCAATCAATATTTGTTGGAAACAGGTATATCAAACCCCTTATTCAGTATTTTGTGGAAGCAGGTATATCTCACCCCTCAATCAGAATTTGGTAGAAACAGGTATATCGAACCCCTTAATCTGTATTTTGTGGAAGCAGGTATATCGTAGGCCTTAATTAATATTTGGTAGAAACAGGTATATCGAACCCCTTAATCTGTATTTTGTGGAAGAAGGTATATCATAGGCTTTAATCAATATTTGGTAGAAACAGGTATATCAAACCCCTTCATCAGTATTTTGTGGAAGCAGTTATATTGCAGGCCTCAATCAATATTTTTTGGAAACAGGTATATTGAACCTCTTAATGAGTATTTTGTGAAAGCAGATATATCGGAGGCCTCAATCAATATTTGGTGGAAACAGGTATATCAAACCCCTTAATCAGTATTTTGTGGAAGCAGGTATATCGCACCCCTCAATCAGTATTTCGGAGATACAGTTATATCGAACCCCTTAATCAGAATTTTGTGGAAGCAGGTATATCGCATCCTCAATCAGTATTTGGTGGAAACAGGTATATTGAACCCCTTAATCGGTATTTTGTGGAAGCAGGTATATCGTAGGCCTTAATTAATATTTGGTAGAAACAGGTATATCGAACCCCTTAATCAGTATTTTGTGGAATCAGGTATATCGCAGCCCTCAATGAGTATTTTGTGGAAGCAGGTATATCAAACCCCTCAATAAGTATTTTGTGGAAGCATGTATATCGCAGCCCTCAATCAGTATTTGGTGGAAACAGGTATCTCAAACTCCTAATCAATATTTTGTGTAAGCAGGTATATCGTAGGCCTTAATCAATATTTGGTAGAAACTGTTATATCGAACCCCTTAATCAGAATTTTGCGGAAGCAGGTATATCGCAGCCCTCAATTAGTATTTTGTGGAATCTGGTATATCAAATCCCTTAATCAGTATTTTGTGGAAGCAGGTGTATCGCAGCCTTCAATCAATATTTGTTGGAAGTAGGCATATCAAACCCTTTAATCAGTATTTTGTAGAAGCAGGATTATCATAGGCCTTGTCGGGTATTTATTTCATATAAGATATGAAATCATAAAAATTATGATTTCATATTTTTATGAAAAATGTAATTGGCGGACATATAAACGCCAGTTCTTTTATTGATGAGATCTAAAGTTAATTTGTGCAGATAATGAAACAGGGTGCAATTAATTATATAAAATATAATTTATTACAAATAAATACATGCAGTAAAAATGGCATACAAATGAATACAAGGATAATATCAAAATTGACCACAAGATGGTGCTCCACCGTTTACGCCGGGCTCACTTAATTTACTACACCAAGTACAATACAATACTACTCTTTTCTTTTATCAAATTATTACCGATTAGTGTACTGATTATCAAAATATTATAATGTAACAACAACAACAAAAACAATAGAAATTAATCTGTGGAAAATCCCTTATGCTCAATCAAAGAATATGGCAGTAAGAGACACCTTATAAATACGCTCGTTGGCCTAACTACGGAGAATAAAATCCGATCAGAGATCCCACTCTGATATCAATATTACAGGAATTCTAATGATGTGCACGTTCATTAAAATTTCCCACAAAATTATTGTTTTAACACTATTGACCCACTAATAATGGGGTCTCAACTATATGCCAATTGGAGCGATTTATAATTACTGCAAATGATATAGATTATACATTACCCCTGGCTTTGGGATAAAGAGCTTTTAGAATGGACCCAGCTTTCCAAGATTTAGATATGTCCCGTCCTGTGGTACGTTCCTGACGTATGAAGTGATGCTGATGAATGAATCTTTGTGAAGTGCTCCCCTTTGTGAAGTCCTTGTGAAGTCCCCTGATCTCCCAAAATTGGATCAGATATTCCAATCCTTATCTATGCCCATCCCCTCTTGGATTAGGGATTTCCAATTAGATAAGGTGGGTGTGACGTATGTGAAACATGGGGATGATGTCATTTAATTGACATTCCTTAGAAACTTCTGCCCATCTACCACTTGATGGCACTGTTGTATCATATAACAATTTTAAATATTTTAAGAATTAACACATATATATTGCTTTATTACACCATTTAAACTCTGATCTCTTCCACCTCAAATCAATTAGGAGGGACTCTTTCTGACACTTTGCTCAGACTGACTGGCGGTATCAGAAGTTTCCCTAATCCCTGAATTTATGGGGCAGATAAGAGTATAATGGTCCTTAGAAAGTTTTCTCCTGGTTTGTGTATCTTAACTGTCTCAGCTATTGAGTAATGATGTTTGAAATAACATCAGCTCCTCTAAAATAGACCCTATTTAAGAAAATTCAACTTAAACACTCTCTATATCCCCTAGAATATATCCTCTCAGTGAGATACACACACATAAAGATACATTAATAATATTTGGTTATAACACATCAATATTGCATAGTATATATCAGGGCTGGCCAACCTGAGGCTCTCCAGCTGTTGCAAAACTACAACTCCCAGCATGCCCAGACAGCCTACAGCTATCAGTCTACAGCATGGCATGGTGGGAATTGTAGTTTTACAACAGCTGGAGAGCCGCAGGTTGGCCAGCCCTGGTATATATGAATCATTAACAAGTTCAAACGCTAAATAAATGCACACAGGAATATATGTATATATATATATATATATATATATATATAAATCCGGAAAAACGAGCTGCACTCCAGTAGATGAAAATATGTGAACCTTTATTCACCCAGGTGGTGCAACGTTTCGGCTCTGCACTTGAGCCTTTTTCAAGCATGGAAAGCATTTTCAAGGCATTTTCAAGGCTCAAGCATGGAAAGCATTTTCAAGGCTCAAGTGCAGAGCCGAAACGTTGCACCACCTGGGTGAATAAAGGTTCACTTATTTTCATCTACTGGAGTGCCGCTCGTTTTTCCGGATTTATACATCGGGGTAAGAAGCCTATCCTCCTTGGGACGTGCTCCCTATTCTTTGTACTCATTTACACCAGTGCCGCCATTTTTCTTGAACTATATATATATATATATATATATATATACATATATGTGAATATATGAATAGATATCTGTTCCACACCAGATGTGTTTTATGGACGTCTATTATCAGATCATGGTTTAGCCATGAAACACCCATTGTTCCTCAGACAGACAAGTTTAGAGAAACCAGTGTAGATAAATCCATGTCTCTAAACAATAATACGAAGTATAATGCGCTCTATATATTTACTTTTAACACATTGAACTTGCCATGAACCCATCTTGTTTTTTTTCAGGTTCATGAGGATCACATGTTGTTAAAGGCAATGAACATCCATATTGAATATAATATCATCAGATACATTGTACACTTATGAAAATGCACAACAGCCTCCATCAATATTTGGTGTAAACAGGTATATCGAACCCCTTAATCAGTATTTTGTGGAAGCAAGTATATCGTAGGCCTCAATCAATATTTTTTGGAATTAGGTATATCAATCCCCTTATTCAGTATTTTGTGGAAGCAGGTATATCACAGGCCTCAATCAATATTTAGTAGAAACAGGTATATCAAACCCCTTAATCTGTATTTTGTGGAAGCAGATATATCGCAGCCCTCAATCAATATTTGGTGGAAACAGGTATATCGAACCCTTTAATCAGTATTTTGTGGAAGCAGGTATATCGCAGGCCTAAATCAAAATTTGGTAGAAACAGGTATGGCTACTTTCACACTCGCATTTTGTGGGGATCCGTCATCGACGGATCCGTTCAGATAATACAACCATGTGCATCCGTTTGTATTATCTTTAACATAGCCAAGATGGATTAGTCTTGAACACCATTGAAAGTCAATGGGGGGCGGATTTTTTTTGCTATTGTGCCAGATTGTGTCAGTGAAAACTGATCCATCCCCATTGACTTACATTGTGTGCCAGGATGAATCCGTTTGGCTCAGTTTCATTAGATGGACACCAAAACACTGCAAGCAGCGTTTTGGTGTCCATCTCCAAAGCGGAATGGAGACTGAACTGATGAAAACTGATGCATACTGAGTGGATCCTTTTCCATTCAGAAAGCATTAGAACGCAATCTTATCCATTTTGGACAGCTTGTGAGAGCCCTGAATGGATCTCACAAACGAAAAGCTAAAATGCGGGTGTGAAAGTACACTATATCGAACCCCTTAATCAGTATTTTGTGGAAGCAGGTATATTGCACACCTCAATCAGTATTTTGTGGAAGCAGGTATTTCAAACCCCTTAATCGGTATTTTGTAGAAGCAGGTATATCACAGGCCTCAATCAATATTTGGTGGAAACAGGTGTATCGAACCCCATAATAGGTATTTTGTGGTAGCAGGTATATCGCAGCCCTCTATCAGTATTTGGTGGAAACAGGTATATCGAACCCAATAATAGGTATTTTGTGGAAGCAGGTATATCGCAGCCCTCAATCAATATTTGGTGGAAGCAGGTATATCAAACTACTTATTCAGTATTTTGTGGAAGCAGCTTTATCACAGGCCTCAATCAATATTTGGTGTAAACAGGTATATCGAACCCCTTAACCCCTTAAGGACATAGGACGTACCGGTACGCCCTATTTCCCGAGTCCTTAAGGACACAGGACGTACCGGTACGTCCTGACTTAAAATCGGCATTCTGGCGCCGCGGGGGTTAATCGGAACGGGATGCCGGCTGAAATCATTCAGCCGGCATCCCGTAACAATGCAGGGGGGGGTCATTTGACCCCCCCGTATCGACGATCGCAGAAAACCGCAGGTCAATTCAGACCTGCGGTTTTCTGCGTTTCCGGTCCATTCGGGTGTCCTGTGACCCGATGAACCGGAAAAAGACTGCGATCGGTGGCGTAATTATACACCACCTATCGCAGTCCGAGGATTTGGAGAGGCGGTGCTGGCCCTGGTTCTGAACGCCGCTGTCCAGGGTGCTGATTGGAGCAGGGGAGAGAGGCGCGAGATTCAAACTTCCTGCGCTCCTCTCTCCCCTCCTCTTCCTGTCCAGCACCCTGACCGTGCAGCACCGTTCGGCACCAGCTCCTGCGTCCCCCTAATCGCCATCCATCACCCTCCTGCACCCATCGCCACCCAGGTAGGTTAGGGTCAGTGAGGGAGAGGCACCGTTAGGCAGGGAAAGAAGGGAAAAGTTAGAAAAAAAAAAAAGTTCTTTTATTTCAAAACTTTTTTTGATCCATCAGACCCCAGACCCCCCCCTGCCACTTGCGCCCCCCCACCAGCCCCGCACCCCCCCCACCCCCACCAGCCCCCCACCAGCCCCCCTTACTCCACCAAACCCCCCACCCCCCACCAGCCCCCCTTCCCCCACCAGCGCCCCCACCCCCCACCAGCCCCCCTTCCCCTCAGCACCACTTTTTTTTTTTTTTTTTTCTGCGTGCGCTGACTGGCCGGCACTTTTTAGCGTCCGTCCACTGTTAGCGCATCGCCCACCCCACCACCGCACCACCCCACCGACCGCTGATCAGCGTTGTACCGCTAAACAGCAAATTTGAACTTTTTTTTTCCTAACACTTGCCCTTTCTTTTTTTGCCTTTTTTAGTACGTGAACACCCGTTGCCCCCACACACACGCACATATAATAAAGGTTTCCACACACGCACACATACACGCACACACACCCATGGCCCGCCAGATGTTCTCGGCCGAGGAGGCATACGCCCAGATTGCCTCCGACTCTGAGAGCCCCAGTGAGGATGAGGATGACCCCACGTTCCTTTTGTCATCCGCATCCTCCTCATCATCATCGGATGACGATGAGCCACCAAGGCGGCGGAGACGCCGCCAGGCGGAGCCAGGGGCCCCACATGCTAGGGATCCTGTGGCCCACCCTAGTACGAGCCGCCCTGGGGTTCGTACTGGTTTCCCGGCCCACCAAATAAGTCCACCGGAGCCCCCTGCCGATGAACTTAGTTGGTGTCCCCCAGTGGACTTTGAGCCTGAGATTCCGGATTTTGCTGGCAATCCTGGAATCCAGATTCCCACAGTGGGGTTTACTGAAATTGACTATTTTAGTTTTTTTTTCAGTAACCCACTGGTGAATCTGATGGTGGAGCAGACGAATCTGTACGCCCAACAGTTCGTCGCTCAAAACCCAGGCTCATTTTTGGCTAGACCCGGTGGCTGGACGCCGGTCAGTGCAGCCGAGATGAGGACATTTTGGGGCCTCGTGCTGCATATGGGTCTAGTCCAAAAACCCAGTGTCAGGCAATACTGGAGTGGGGACGTCCTATACTAGACCCCACTGTACAGTATGGTCATGACACGCTCCCGGTTTGAGGCCGTCCGGAAATGTCTGCATTATTCCGATAATGCAGCATGTCCACCCCGAGGTGATCCTGCCTATGACCGGCTGTATAAGATACGGCCGGTCATCGATCACTTTGGGGCCAAATTCATGGAGGCCTACGTACCTGGAAGGGAGGTCGCGGTTGATGAGTCTCTCGTTGCGTTCAAGGGGAGACTCAGTTTCCGCCAATACATTCCCACAAAGCGGGCGAGGTATGGCGTGAAGCTATACAAAATTTGTGAGAGTACCTCAGGGTACACTTACAAATTTCGTGTGTACGAGGGGCGAGATTCCCGTATTCAACCCCCAGAATGTCCCCCCACTCTGGGTGTTACCGGGAAACTCGTGTGGGACCTTATGTACCCACTGCTGGATAACGGTTACCACTTGTACGTGGACAACTTTTATACCAGTATCCCCTTGTTCAGGTCCCTTGCCGCCAGATCCACGTTCGCTTGTGGGACCGTGCGGAAAAATCAACGCGGCCTCCCTGCCTACCCCCTCCAGGTACCTATCCCCAGGGGTGAGACCTGTGCCCTTACCAGTGGAAACCTGTTGCTGGTCAGGTATAAGGACAAGAGGGATGTCCTTATGCTGTCCACAATCCACAGTAACAGCACCACCCCAGTCCCTGTGCGAGGTACCGCGGCAACGGTCCTCAAGCCCGATTGTATCGTCGACTACAATCGGTATATGGGAGGAGTTGATCTCTCTGATCAAGTCCTCAAGCCATATAACGCCATGCGCAAAACCCGGGCATGGTACAAAAAAGTTGCGGTCTACTTGGTGCAGGTTGCCATGTACAACTCTTTTGTACTATCCCGAAGCGCTGGCAGCACAGGGACATTCCTCCAATTCTATGAGGCAGTCCTCAAGGCCCTGATCTTTTCGGACCGGGAAAGAGCAGGCCGGAGTACCTCGGGAATTGGAGGCGCCCGGATCGTCCCTGGCCAACACTTTCCAGGTGTGGTCCCCCATACTGGAAAGAAGGGACGAACCCAAAAAAAGTGCAGAGTGTGTCACAAGAGGGGGATACGGAAGGACACCACCACTCAGTGTGACACGTGCCCCGATCATCCGGGCCTCTGCATTATCGATTGCTTCAGGGAGTATCACACTTCCATGGAGTACTAAATTTTTATAATCCCCAACAGTCCACTAGAGAACATAAAAAACTATGGCTCTCAGACTTTGGAGACACGGAAACATTTTTTTTTTCCCCCCAAAAATATTAGTTTTAGTGCAGGCATCCTCAAACTGCGGCCCTCCAGATGTTGTAAAACTATAACTCCCAGCATGCCCAGACAACCTACAGCCATCAGCAGGGCATGGTGGGAATTGTAGTTTTACAACATCTGGAGGGCCGCAGTTTTTAGGATGCCTGCTTAGTGTCTCCAAAGTCTGAGAGCCATACATATTGGGCATCGTCGCGTGCGTAAAAGTCGTCGCTATAAAAATAACTTTTGCCCAAACGCCTCGGATGAACGGTGTTAAAAATATAAAATAAAAACGGTGCCAAAAAACCCATTTTTGGGCAAAATTTCCATTTGAATCCTTTTTGCCGGTAATAAAGCTAGGGTTAACAGCCAAACAAAACTCAATATTTATGGCCCTGATTCTGTAGTTTGCAGAAACACCCCATATGTGGTCGTAAATGGCTATATAGCCGCACGGCAGGGCATAGAACGAAGGGAACTCCATATGGTTTCTGGAAGGCAGATTTTGATGGACAGTTTTTTTTTTTACACCATGTCCCATTAGAACCCCCCCCTGATGTAGCCTAGACTAGAAACTCCAAAAAAGTGACCCCATCTAAGAATCTACACCCCTCAAGGTATTCAAAAGTTACTTTACAAACTATGTTAACCCTTTAGGTGTTCCACAAAACTAAATAGCGAATGTAGAAACAATTTTAGAATTTAATTTTTTTGTTACATTGCCTCAAAAAGAGTAATATAGAGCAACCAAAAATCTAATTTACCCCTAAAATAGTCCCAAAACAACAACCACCTTATCCCGTAGTTTCCTAGATGGGGTCACTTTTATGGAGTTTCTACTCTAGGGGTGCATCAGGGGGCTTGAAAGGGTACATGGTGTCAATAAACCAGTCCAGCAAAATCTGCCTTCCAAAAACCATATGACATTCCCCTTCTTCTATGTCCTGCCGTTTAGCCAAACAGTAGTTTACGACCACATATGGGGTGTTTTTGCAAACTACAGAATCAGGGCAACCCATTTTGAGTGTTGTTTGGCAGTTAACCCTTGTTTTACTCCTGGAAAAAATTGATTATATTGGAAAATTTTCCAAAAAATAGAAATTTCAAAATTGTTTCTCCATCTGCCATTAACTCTTGTGGAACACCTAAAGGGTTAACAAAGTTTGTAAACCCAGTTTTGAATACCTTAAGGGGTGTACTTTCTTAGATGGAGTCACTTTTTTGAAATTTCTATTCTAGGGGTGCAACAGGGGGCTTCAAATGGGACATGGTATAAACAAAACCAGTCCTGCCAAATCTGCCTTCCAAAACCCATATGGCGTTCCCCTCCTTCTATGTGCTACCGTTCGGCCAAACAGTAGTTTACGACCACATATGGGGTGTTTTTGCAAACTACAGAATCAGGGCAACCCATTTTAAGTGTTGTTTGGCAGTTAACCCTTGTTTTACTCCTGGAAAAAATTGATTATATTGGAAAATTTTCCAAAAAATAGAAATTTCAAAATTGTTTCTCCATCTGCCATTAACTCTTGTGGAACACCTAAAGGGTTGACAAAGTTTGTAAACCCAGTTTTGAATACCTTGAGGGGTGTACTTTCTTAGAAGGAGTCACTTTTTTGAAATTTCTATTCTAGGGGTGCAACAGGGGGCTTCAAATGGGACATGGTATAAACAAAACGAGTCCTGCCAAATCTGCCTTCCAAAACCCATATGGCGTTCCCCTCCTTCTATGTGCTACCGTTTGGCCAAACAGTAGTTTACGACCACATATGGGGTGTTTTTGCAAACTACAGAATCAGGGCAACCCATTTTGAGTGTTGTTTGGCAGTTAACCCTTGTTTTACTCCTGGAAAAAAATTATTATATTGGAAACTTTTCCAAAAAATAGAAATTTCAAAATTGTTTCTCCATCTGCCATTAACTCTTGTGGAACACCTAAAGGGTTAACAAAGTTTGTAAACCCAGTTTTGAATACCTTGAGGGGTGTAGTTTCTAGAATGGGGTCATTTTTGGGAGGTTTCTATTATCTAAGCCTCACAAAGTGACTTCAAACCTGAACTGGTCCATAAAAAGTGGGATTTTGAAGATTTCAGAAAATTTCAAAATTTGCTTCTAAACTTCTAAGCCTTGTAACATCCCCAAAAAATAAAATATCATTCCCAAAATGCTACAAACATGAAGTAGACATATGGGGAATGTAAAATCATCACAATTTTTGGGGGTATTACTATGTATTACAGAAGTAGAGAAACTGAAAGTTTGAAATTTGCTAATTTTTCAAAATTTTTGGTAAAAATTGTATTTTTTTATGCAAAAAAATTAACTTTTTTGACCCAATTTTAGCAGTGACATGAAGTACAATATGTGACGAAAAAACAATCTCAGAACGGCCTGGGTAAGTCAAAGCGTTTTAAAGTTATGAGCACTTAAAGTGACACTGGTCAGATTTCCAAAAAATGGCCTGGTCCTTAAGGTGAAAATGAGCCCGGTCCTTAAGGGGTTAATCAGTATTTTGTGGAAGCAGGTATATCGCAGGCCTTAATCAATATTTGGTGGAAACAGGTATATCGAACCCCTAATCAGTATTTTGTGGAAGCAGGTATATCGTAGGCCTTAATCAATATTTGGTAGAAACTGTTATATCGAACCCCTTAATCAGAATTTTGCAGAAGCAGGTATATCGCAGCCCTCAATCAGTATTTTGTGGAAACTAGTATATCAAATCCCTTCATCAGTATTTTGTGGAAGCAGGTATATCGCAGGCCTTAATCAATATTTGGTTTAAACAGGTATATTGAACCCCTTAATCAGTATTTTGTGGAAGCAGGTATATCGTAGGCCTCAATCAATATTTAGTGGAAACAGGATTATCAAACCCCTTATTCAGCATTTTTTAAAATCAGGTATATCGCAGCCCTCAATCAGTATTTTGTGGAATCTGGTATATTAAATCCCTTAATCAGTATTTTGTGGAAGCAGGTATATCGCAGGCCTCAATCAATATTTGTTGGAAGCAGATATATGAAACCCCTTAATCAGTATTTTGTTGAAGCAGATATATCACACCCCTCTATCAATATTTGGTGGAAACAGGTATATCAAACCCCTTAATCAGTATTTTGTAGAAGCAGGTGTATCGCAGCCTTCAATCAATATTTGTTGGAAGCAGGCATATCAAACCCCTTAATCAGTATTTTGTAGAAGCAGGTTTATCATAGGCCTCCATCAATATTTGGTGTAAACAGGTATATCGAATCCCTTATTCAGTATTTTGTGGAAGCAGGTATATCGCACCCCTCAATCAGAATTTGGTAGAAACAGGTATATAGAACCCCTGAATCGGTATTTTGTGGAAGCAGGTATATCATAGGCCTTAATTAATATTTGGTAGAAACAGGTATATCGAACCCCTTAATCGGTATTTTGTGGAAGAATGTATATCATAGGCTTTAATCAATATTTGGTAGAAACAGGTATATCAAACCCCTTCATCAGTATTTTGTGGAAGCAGTTATATTGCAGGCCTCAATCAATATTTTTTGGAAACAGGTATATTGAACCTCTTAATGAGTATTTTGTAACAGCAGATATATCGGAGGCCTCAATCAATATTTGGTGGAAACAGGTATATAAAACCCATTAATCAGTATTTTGTGGAAGCAGGTATAACGCACCCCTCAATCAGTATTTCGTAGAAACTGTTATATCGAACCCCTTAATCAGAATCTTGTGGAAGCAGGTATATCGCATCCCTCAATGAGTATTTGGTGGAAACAGGTATATCGAACCCCTTAATCTGTATTTTGTGGAAGCAGGTATATCGTAGGCCTCAATCAATATTTGTTGTAAACAGATATATCGAACCCCTTAATCAGTATTTTGTGGAATCAGGTATATCGCAGCCCTCAATGAGTATTTTGTGGAAGCAGGTATATCAAACCCCTCAATAAGTATTTTGTGGAAGCAGGTATATCGCAGGCCTCAATCAATATTTGGTGGAAACAGGTATATCAAACTCCTTAATCAGTATTTTGTGGAAGCATGTATATCGCACCCCTCAATCAGTATTTGGTGGAAACAGGTATCTTGAACCCCTAATCAATATTTTGTGGAAGCAGTTATATCGTAGGCCTTAATCAATATTTGGTAGAAACTGTTATATCGAACCCCTTAATCAGAATTTTGCGGAAGCAGGTATATCGCAGCCCTCAATCAGTATTTTGTGGAATCTGGTATATCGAATCCCTTAATCAGTATTTTGTGGAAGCAGGTATATCGCAGGCCTCAATCAATATTTGTTGGAAGTAGATATATCAAACACCTTAATCAGTATTTTGTAGAAGCAGGTGTATCGCAGCCTTCAATCAATATTTGTTGGAAGCAGGCATATCAAACCCCTTAATCAGTATTTTGTAGAAGCAGGTTTATCATAGGCCTCCATCAATATTTGGTGTAAACAGGTATATCGAACCCCTTAATTAGTATTTTGTGGAAGCAAGTATAACGTAGGCCTCAATCAATATTTGTTGGAAACAGGTATATCAATCCCCTTAGTCAGTATTTTGTGGAAGCAGGTATATCACAGGCCTCAATCAATATTTAGTAGAAACAGGTATATCAAACCCCTTAATCTGTATTTTGTGGAAGCAGGTATATCGCAGCCCTCAATCAAAATTTGGTGGAAACAGGTATAGCAACTTTCACACTCGCATTTTGTGTGGATCCGTCATCGACGGATCCGTTCAGATAATACAACCATGTGCATCCGTTTGTATTATCTTTAACATAGCCAAGATAGATTAGTCTTGAACACCATTGAAAGTCAATGGGGGATGGATTTTTTTTGCTATTGTGTCAGTGAAAACAGATCCATCCCCATTTACTTACATTGTGTGCCAGGATGAATCAGTTTGGTTCAGTTTCATCAGATGGACATCAAAACACTGCAAGCAGCGTTTTAGTGTCCGTCTCCAAAGCGGAATGGAGACTGAACTGATGCAAACTGATGCATTCTGAGTGGATCCTTTCCATTCAGAAAGCATTAGAACGCAATTTTATCCATTTTGGACAGCTTGTGAGAGCCCTGAATGGATCTCATAAACGAAAAGCTAAAACGTGAGTGTGAAAGTACACTATATCGAACCCCTTAATCAGTATTTTGTGGAAGCAGGTATATTGCACACCTCAATCAGCATTTTGTGGAAAATGGTATATCAAATCCCTTAATCAGTATTTTGTGGAAGCTGGTATATCGCAGGCCTCAATCAATATTTGGTGGAAGCAGGTATATCAAACCCCTTATTCATTATTTTGTGGAAGCTGCTTTATCACAGGCCTCAATCAATGTTTGGTGTAAACAGGTATTTCAAACCCCTTAATCAGTATTTTGTGGAAGCAGGTATATCGCAGGCCTCAATCAATATTTGTAAAAATCAGTGTGTCACCCGTGGGTGGCACTGGACATAAGCGCAGGAAATACAGTCTAAGCGGCTACTGATGCTGGGTGAGAGAGCTAGATGGACTGAGGACGCGATCAGAGTAGGGGGGAGGGGAGACAAAATACCAGCAAAGTGCAGCGTCCACCGGCTGTCTCAATAGAGGGGTATGAGGTGAGACTACTGAGGTTGGGAGCATATGAATGATACCAGTGTAATTCCTACCTGAAAGGGGGTTGGCTCTGGTGTGCGTCCTGCTTGCGATTGATGGAACCTTCTTTCCTATCCTGCTTCTGCGGAGTATTATAGGTAGAAAACTTCCTTATGAGTTGCCGTGGGCTCTTCTTTCACCTTCTAGCATGAGCGCTGCCCCGGCCGGAAGCAAACGCTCTGCGAGGTGGCTGGTTACTTTGGTTGTCCTAGAAACCGGGTCGGTGACGTCACCTGCGGCAATACTGTAGCCTCCGTAGGACAAAAAACCTTCCTACGCGTTTCGGGGCCGTGGCCGTGGATTGGTCATACTTGACCAGAAGGACTACCATCAGGAGGCCCTAAGACTGCTTTCGGATCGAAAGACGTATAAGCAACTCAGTCTCGACCCCACAACAATATACAAAAGCAAACTGAATTTATTAATTCAAAAGGGGAAGATTTTGGGAGCCCTTTCTAAGGACGAAATCCTCTTTATTAACAATCAAAGCCCTAAGATACCAATCTTTTACTATCTCCCTAAAATTCACAAGAATAGAACTTGCCCACCGGGCAGACCTATAATTTCAGGGATCGATAGCCTCACCTCCAACCTATCCAAGTATGTGGACATTTTATTACAAGAACAGGTTTTAAAACTACCGGCGTATCTTAAAGACACGAAACATATCCTCCAAATTTTAGAAGGGATCGAATGGCAGACGGATTTCCTTTTGGGCACTTTGGACGTGACTGCCCTTTACACAATAATCGATAAAAAAAAGGGCCGTGATGCTGTGGAATATTTTTTAAAAAAAGATCAAAATATATCTGAGGAACAAATCAATTTTACGTGCGATTGTATAACGTTCATCTTAGAGCACAATTATTTTAAGTATGGTCCAGATTTTTATCTCCAGACGTGGGGGACCGCAATGGGGACCAGATTCGCGCCGAGCTTCGCCAACCTCTATATGGGTAGATGGGAGGAGCCCACTATATTCCCTGAGGGGGAGCTCGGTGCGGGTCTGGTCCTCTGGAAAAGGTTCATTGACGATGTCATTTTTATCTGGAAGGGGGATGAGTCTTCCCTCGACAATTTTTTAGCCAATTTGAATAAAAATGATTTTAATCTGCATTTTACTCCTTCATATGACAAAAAAGAAATTAACTTCTTGGACTTAACCATATTCATTGAGGACAGGTCCATATATACTAAAACATATCATAAACCAACCGATACTAATAGTTTTATTCCTTTGGGAAGTTGTCACCTGCACACTTGGTTGAACAACATCCCCTACGGTCAGTATATCAGGGCCCGTAGAAACTGCACTACGGACACTGATTACCAACAGGAGGTAGTAGATCTAAACAAAAAATTTCTGGCAAAAGGGTATGAGTCAAAAGCATTGATTCCAATTACCAACACTGTCAGTGTTATGGACAGGCAAGTACTACTAAAAGATAATATAATAGACAAGGACACCCCTGCCAGTGAGGATGTCAACCAAATAAAGGTCCCCATCATTACTACATTCAGTGCAGGGGTGGGCACTTTTAAAAGAATCATTTATAGACATTGGGACATTCTCAAGTATGATAAAATCATAGGGGAGAAGATTCCTCTGAAACCCACATTTATTTTTAGGAAAGCCTCTAATCTAGCTAATCTTATAGCTCCATCTGAGAAAAGACAAACATTGGGGCTCCAATCATGTCTGAAAAAAGGTTTTTTTCCCTGCCGTCTGTGTAAGAATTGTAGAACTGTGAAACATCTAATAAAACCCCTATTTGAACTTCACACCCCACAAGGTAAATTTACCATCAGGGACTATATCTCCTGCAACACCAAAGGGGTTATTTATTACATCCAGTGCCCCTGCCACAAAATCTATGTTGGACGTACAAAAAGAGAATTAAAAACCAGGATCAGGGAGCACATCAACAATATCCATAAAAAAGTAGACCATCATCCCCTATCCCGCCACTATGTGGAATTCCATCAAGGGAAGTTCCTGGGATCCAAATTTGGGGGCATAGAGATAGTTAAACAGGAGAGCAGGGGAGGGGATTACATCAAACTCATGTCTAGAGTGGAAAGTAAATGGATCTTTAGATACAACAGCCTGGCACCACACGGGTTAAACCAGGAAATAGAACTTTTTGCTTTCCAATAAATACACACACTTGAGGACTATTGGATCCATAGGGCAATTATCAATCACCATCAAAGTACATATATACATGGTGTCCTTCGGATTGCTAATGTAATTATAAAAGAACTATGAACCTAATTGCATCACTATAGATCTATATTACATAGCGGTCTGGTAACCTGCACGGACGGATCCGTCATGGACGGATCCGTTCAGATAATACAACCATGTGCATCCGTTTGAATTATCTTTAACATAGCCAAGATGGATTAGTCAATGGGGGACGGATCTATTTTCTATTGTGCCAGATTGTGTCGGTGAAAACGGATCCATCCCCATTGACTTACATTGTGTGCCAGGATGAATCCGTTTGACTCAGTTTTATCAGATGGACACTAAAACACTGCAAGCAGCGTTTTGGTGTCCGTCTCCAAAGCGGAATGGAGACTGAACTGATGCAAACTGATGCATTCTGAGTGGATCCTTTTCCATTCAGAAAGCATTAGAATGCAATCTGATCCATTTTGGACAGCTTGTGAGAGCCCTGAATGGATCTCACAAACAAAAAGCCAAAACGCCAGTGTGAAAGTACACTATATCGAACCCCTTAATCAGTATTTTGTGGAAGCAGGTATATTGCAGACCTCAATCAATATTTTGTGGAAGCAGGTATTTCAAACCCTTAATCAGTATTTTGTGGAAGCAGGTATATCACAGACCTCAATCAATATTTGGTAGAAACAGGTATATGGAATCCCTTAATCAGTATTTGGTGGAAGCAGGTATGTCGCAGCCCTCAATCAGTATTTTGTAGAAGTAGGTATATCAAACCCCTTAATCAGTAATTTGTGGAAGCAGGTATATTGCAGGCCTCAATCAATATTTTTTGGATGCAGGTTTATCACACCCTTCAATTTTTTTTTTTTGCCACAACAGTTATATCACACCACCCTGTTTATTTGGGGCAACAGGTATATCACAGCCCTCAATCAGTATTTTGTGGAAGAAGGTATATCAAACCCCTCAATCAGTTTTTTTGGGGGCAACAGGTATATCACAGCCGTTGAAATTAGTTGTTCCAATAGCGTTTGTCCCTCTATATAGCTGCGGTATCACAGCAGAACTGCACACAACTGCTGCACTATACAAATGCACTATAATATAATTTGTATGTCAGAAAGTATATTATAAGTATATCACACCCCTCAGTATATAACATCTATCGATAGCCTACCTATACCAGTCCTTAAAAGGACTTTTGTGGCCCTATTAGCTAGCGTTTGGTGTCCCTAACAGCCTGTCCTTGCTTAACAAAGCAACCTCTCCCTACACTTGCAAAACACAGAATGTTAAAAAATGGCTGCCAGATCTGGTTCTTTTATAGGGTGGGGGTGTGTCCATGTGCTGAAACATCTCAATTAGCTGTCCTGTTCCACCTGATGGATGTGTCATGGGTCAAAGTATGGCACAATGGAAAAGAATATGACGCTGGGTTACGATCGCTCTGCAATCCAGCAGAGGTGGCTGTGCTTGCACACTATAGGAAAAAGCACGGGCATATCCTATATTGTGAAGACATGGCCACTAATGCTGGATTGCAGGATGGTCATAACCGCTGGATACAGTGCATAATGTGATAGAAAAGAATCCAGCAAAGAGGCAATATGGACAATCACAATAGATTAGAAAGTGTTTTGTTTTAATTTTGTCTACATCATTAATGCCATTTGATGAAGTGAGACAACCCCTTTAGTGGGACATCTGTATGTTCCTGAACGCTCTCTAGGCAGTAGGACCATAAACCGCTATAGCTCTGGTATGCAATGTTCGCGAACCACGCGTTCACGGCGGTCCCCATTCACTTTAATGGCAGGCCATATTTGCAGCCAGCAAACACTTTATTACAAGTACACAAATTGACCCACATCATGGACAGTGATATACCAGAGGGGGGTCATTGGCAAAAATTCCCACAAAAAATATGTATTTTAATCAGGGGCCATTTTTATGCGTCTTAAAGGGAAACTCTCAAAAACGTGCTATGCTAATGCCTAGAATTTTTTTTATTTCCTATCGGTTTGATGTATACAAATGTGCAGCACTCCACGTTTTTGTATCTTGCAGAGTCTATTTAAAAAATGCATACGTTAACGTAATTTCTTTTTCTACCATGGAACTGTATGGTGAACGGACGCCACTGTATTGCATCAGTCTGAGGCATCTGTTAACGCATACATTTTTTGTATACATTAAATGGATGGCAAAAATAGGATGTGAACCCAGCCCTAATGTCAGAATAAGCAGCAGTACACAGCAGAGCAGCTTGGCGGAGAGGGGAGGCCACCATGTACTGACAGAGAGCTACCTGGTCCTGGTGGTCAGGGATGAAGACTGTGATCATTTTCTACTGGGAAATACAGGGCACAGTATAATACACTAGAATCTATATAATATAAAGATATTATCCCTACCCCCGAATAATAATACAATTAGGTGGTCATTTATTATATAGAAATACGTCTATGTATTTCTGACACAGATAGTGACGCAAAGGTCCTTAGCATCACAATCTGCATATTTTTCAGGTCTAAAAAAGGATTGCATGGGCAGTGAAAGGATACAGTTATGGCCATCCAGTTATTGGATACCACCGCCATACATTGACCGGATAACACCTCTGTATAGTGACCGGATAACACCGCCATATCGTGACCGGATAAAAGGGTATAAGAGGGCACAGTACATGGAATGACTAGGGGCACTGCAGAGGGTGTGGTAAGAGGGCACAATGCAGGGTATAAGGGGGAACAGTACGGGGTGGGGGGCACAGTCACATGACCCTGTCACATTAGAAGGTCCTTATGGTGAATGCGGTTCATACGCCAGCATAATGAGAGGCAGAGGAGTGAGACAGAGGTGTGATTATTTGGTGTGTGATTAAAATTAACTGTCGGCCAGTACAGGCCCCAAAAATGAAGCAATAGGCATTCACCTGACAGCAAAGAACTTTGGTTTCTATGCCTGGAGGTACATTAGGCGGTCACAGGATAAATATGTAACTGTCAGCCAATACAGGCCCCAAAAATTAGCCAATAGGCATTCACCTGACAGCAAAGAACTTTGGATTCTGTTGCTGGAGGTACGTTAGGCGGTCATAGGAGAAAAATTCAACTGCCGGCCAGTACAGGCCCCCAAAATGAGGCAATAGGCATTCACTTCACAGCAAAGAACTTTGGATTCTGTGGCTGGAGGTACATTAGGCGGTCACACGATAAATATGTAACTGTCGGCCAGTACAGGCTCCAAAAATTAGGCAATAGGTATTCACCTGACAGTAAAGAACTTTGGATTCTGTGGCTGGAGGTACATTAGGCAGTCACAGGATAAATATGTAACTGTCAGCCAATACAGGCCCCAAAAATTAGCCAATAGGCATTCACCTGACAGCAAAGAACTTTGGATTCTGTTGCTGGAGGTACATTAGGCGGTTACAGGATAAAAATTTAACTGTCGGCCAATACAGGCCCCCAAAATTAGGCAATAGGCATTCACCTGACAGCAAAGAACTTTGGATTCCGTGGCTGGAGGTACATTAGGCGGTCGCAGGATAAATATGTAACTGTCGGCCAGTACAGGCTTCAAAAATTAGGCAATAGGCATTCACCTGACAGCAAAGAACTTTGGATTCTGTGGCTGGAGGTACATTAGGCGGACACAGGATAAATATGTAACTGTCGGCCAGTACAGGACCCAAAAATTAGCCAATAGGCATTCACCTGACAGCACAGAACTTTGAATTCTGTGGCTGGAGGTGCATTAGGTGGTCATAGGATAAATATGTAACTGTCGGCCAGTACAGGCCCCAAAAATTAGGCATTCACCTGACATAAAAGGCCTTTTATGCCACTGTATATATATAAGGCAAGGACCATTATTTGTTCTGGGTGGTGGCGGATATGTGTGGGCTGGTATGAGGAAATTTAGTTAAACGTGGTCATCACAGGTGTTGAATTCCTCCGAGATCCATGCCTCAATCATTTAAAAAAATGTGAGGTAGTCCACACTGTCGTGAGCTAGGTGAGTGCGCTTATTGGTCGCGATCCCCCCTGCTGCGCTGAACGTCCTTTCGGACAGGACACTCGATGAGGGGCAAGCCAAGAGTTCCATGGCAAATTGTGCCAGCTCTGGCCACAAGTCAAGCCTGCACACCTAGTAGTCAAGGGGTTCCTCGCTTCTCAGAGCTTCCACATCGGCCGTTAACCCGATGTAGTTGGACACCTGTCGGTCTGGGTGTACCCTGAGGCTGGATCCGGAGGGCTGCTGTCGATGGGTTGGCTGCAAGATTGATCTCATATCCGAAGTGACCAACACATCTTCAAACCGCCCACTTTTTGCAAGCGCGGTAGGATTGGTACCAGCACCTGTTTCGCTGTGGGTGGAAATTCCTCTGCCAGTGCCCGCAATAACAGAATGAAGCATCTCTCGCAGCAAGGCTTGGAAATGCTGCATTCTGACAGCCCTCTGTGATGCTGGTAACATGTCCGCCATTTTGTGTTTGTACCGGGGGTCTAAGTACGTTGCCACCCAGTACAGGTCCTCGATCTTTATGCTTTTTATACGGGGGTCTCTCTTCAAACACTGGAGCATGAAGGCCCCTATTTGCACTAAATTGAAGCGGTGGAGCGCCCTGGCTCCTGCTCATCACCCAGGAGAATGTTGTCCTCGGTCTCCTCCACCCAGCCACGGACAACACCAGGGATCCCCAAAAAGTTTAAAGCCTGCTCTTCTTGCTCCTCCTCTTCCTCCCCCCAGCCACCATCCTCCTCTGAATCCTCTTCTGACTCCTGCTGACTTGTCTCAGATGGAGTAGCCCCCCCTGGGAATTCATTCAGCATTGCGACTTCCTCATCTTCCAGCTCCTGCTCCTCAACGGCTTGATCAATGACACGACGCAATGCACGCTCCAGAAAGAAGGCGTAAGGTATGATGTCACTGATGGCACCCTGGCTGCGACTGACCAGCTTGGTGATTTCATCAAATGGCCGCAGAAGTCTGCATGCGTCGCGCATGAGCAGCCACTGGCGCTGTATAAAAAAACCAAGCTCCCAGAGCCCGTCCTGCCGCAGAGTTCGTACAGGTAGTTGTTAATGGCGTGTTTCTGCTGGAGCAGCCTATCAATCATATACAAGGTGGAGTTCCAGCGCGTCGGGCAGTCACTAATCAGACGTCTGACGGGCAAGTGGTGTCAACACTGAACGTCAGCAAGGCGAGCCATGGCTGTGTAAGATCTTCTAAAATGGCCAGAGATTTTCCTGGCCTGCCGCAAGACGTCCTGGACCCCGGGGTATTTGGCAATGAATAACTGCACGACTAAGTTCAAGACGTGTGCCATGCATGGCACGTGTGTCATTTTGCCCTGTTTCAGCGTGCTCAGCAGATTGGCACCGTTGTCGCACACCACTTTACCAACTGTCAAATTGAGCGGGGTTAGCCACTGATCGGCCTGTGACCGCAGAACTGACAGGAGTGCAGGACCGGTGTGGCTGCCAGGCACAATAGACGCAACACATCATGGCAACGTCTCACCTGGCACATCAAATAGGTTCTGGGGAGCTTTGGGGGTGCAGCGAAAGAGGCGGCAGCATAGGAAAAGGAGGAGTCAGCCGAGGAGGATGAAGTAGGAGGAGGAGAAGAAGAGGCAGGCCTGCATGCAATCCTTGGCGGTAACACCAAATCCACCTGGGTGCGACGGGTTACATGCTTGACGGCCGTAAGAAAGTTCACCCAGTGGGCAGTAAAAGTTATGTACCTTCCTTGCCCTTGTTTGCTAGACCACGTGTCTGTCGTCACATGTATCTTGGCACCGACACTGTGGCCGCTGAACGTGGCCATATAGTTCAGGGATGCCCTTTGGGGAGAAATATTTCCTTCCTGGGATCTTCCATTGCAGTGGGCCAATGGCCACAAATTTTCTAAAGGCCTCAGATTCCACCAATTTATATGGCAGTAGTTGGTGGGCTAGCAGTTCCGACAAGCCAGCGGTCAACCTTTGGGCAAAAGGATTATCCAGCGTCATCATTTTTTTACGCTCAAACATTTGGGCCACAGAAGCCTGCCTTGTGCCAGATGAACGCGACGACGGCACGGTGGAAGGTGGAGTGGAGGACAAATGGGAGGAGAGATGAGAAGGAGAAGAGGCAGGACATGTAGCGCCGGGAGTGTGGCTTTGTGGGTTCTGACGGCGTTGCTCCCACTGGGCTCAGTGATGGGAGGTCAGGCGCCTTTTTAAGGCGGTCGTCCCTAGGTGAGTGTTGGGCTTAGCGCGACTTATGCGTTGACAGCACAGGCTGCAGATGGCAACACAATTGTCAGCTGCTGACACGTTAAAAAAAGCCCACACTGCGGAGCCATGTGCTGGCGTCCTGGGAGCGCCAGAAGGGACCATGCATGGTGGATGGCTCGCTCCAGATACATTTGCAGTCTGCTTTTTGCTTCCTGTGCACTGCGAGTTCTGCCTGCTTCTCCTCCTTCTCCTCCCTATCTGCTGCTCCGTCTCTTCCTCTGAAATCCCCTCCTCTTCCTCTCTTGTGGGCACTCACGTGACGTCCATCGACACGTCATCATCGTCACCTTCACCACCACTGACATTATAGATCTCGGAGTAGGCAGCAACAGCGGGGACCTCCCTCCTTGGGCTGATCTGGGTACTGTCGTCAGACCGCTGGGTGGCGGCCCTTGCTACCTCCTCTTCCTCATCCGACGCCAAGAATGGCTGCGCATCGGTAAGGTCTGGGAATGGATGGGAAAATAATTCCCCTGACTCGAGTGGAGGGGCTATGGTGGTGGTGGTGGTGTCTTTTGGGGTGCACACAGCAGAGAGTAAGGAGGGTGCAGATACAGAGGATGAGAAGGGTGCAGAAGCGAAAGGCTGAGTGAGCCACTCAGCCAACTCTGGTGCGCCCTTTGAAGTTATCGCACGCGCCTTCTACAACTTCCTACTTAGGGTCCAGCCTGGTACACCTGCCCGACCCCTACCATCCCTGCGAAACGGCCTGCCTCTTCCTCTGCCTAAGTCCGTAGAGAAGAGCAGTATTTGTGGAAGAAGGTATATCGTAGCCCTCAATCAGCATTTGGTGAAAAAGGTATATAGCAATAGCACCCCTCAATCAGTATTTTGTGGAAGACGGTATATGGCGCACCTCAATTAGTATTTGGCGGAAACAGGTATATAGCACCCCTCAATCAGTATTTGGCGGAAACATTTATATGGCACCTCTCAATCAGTATTTTGTGGAAGCATGTGTATTGCAGCCCTCAATCAGTATTTGGTGGAATAAGGTATATAGCAATAGCACCCCTCAATCAGTATTTAGTAGAAAAAGGTATATGGCACCCCTTAATCAGTATTTGGCAGTAACAGGTATATAGCACCCCTCAATCAGTATTTGGCAGAAACAGGTATATGGCACCTCTCAATCCGTATTTTGTGGAAGCAGGTGTATTGCAGCCCTCAATCAGTATTTGGTGGAAGAAGGTATATAGCAATAGCACCCCTCAATCAGTATTTAGTGGAAGAAGGTATATTGCATCCCTCAATCAGTATTTGGCAGAAACAGGTATATAGCACCCCTCAATCAGTATTTGGCGGAAACAGGTATATGGCACCCCTCAATCAGTATTTGATGGAAACAGGTATATAGCACCCCTCAATCAGTATTTGGTGGAAACAGGTATATGGCACCCCTCAATCAGTATGTTTTGGAAGCAGGTGTATTGCAGCCCTCAATCAGTATTTGGTGGAAGAAGGTATATAGCAATAGCACCCCTCAATCAGTATTTTGTGGAGAAGGTATATAGCACCCCTTAATCAGTATTTGGTGGAAACAGGTATATGGCACCCCTCAATCAGTATTTTGTGGAAGCAGGTGTATTGCAGCCCTCAATCAGTATTTGGCGGAAACAGGTATATGGCACCCCTCAATCAGTATTTTGTGGAAGAAGGTATATGGCATCCCTCAATCAGTATTTGATGGAAACAAGTATATAGCACCTCTCAATCAGTATTTGGCGGAAACAGGTATATGGCACTCTTCAATCAGTATTTTGTGGAAGCAGGTGTATCGCAGCCCTCAATCAGTATTTGGCAGAAACAGGTATATGGCACCTCTCAATCCGTATTTTGTGGAAGCAGGTGTATTGCAGCCCTCAATCAGTATTTGGTGGAAGAAGGTATATAGCAATAGCACCCCTCAATCAGTATTTAGTGGAAGAAGGTATATTGCATCCCTCAATCAGTATTTGGCAGAAACAGGTATATAGCACCCCTCAATCAGTATTTGGCGGAAACAGGTATATGGCACCCCTCAATCAGTATTTTGTGGAAGAAGGTATATGGCACCCCTCAATCAGTATTTGATGGAAACAGGTATATAGCACCCCTCAATCAGTATTTGGTGGAAACAGGTATATGGCACCCCTCAATCAGTATTTTGTGGAAGCAGGTGTATTGCAGCCCTCAATCAGTATTTGCCGGAAACAGGTATATGGCACCCCTCAATCAGTATTTTGTGGAAGAAGGTATATGGCACCCCTCAATCAGTATTTGATGGAAACAAGTATATAGCACCTCTCAATCAGTATTTGGCGGAAACAGGTATATGGCACTCTTCAATCAGTATTTTGTGGAAGCAGGTGTATCGCAGCCCTCAATCAGTATTTGGTGGAAGAAGGCATATAGCAATAGCACTCCTCAATCAGTATTTAGTGGAAGAAGGTATATGGCACCCCTCAATCAGTATTTGGCAGAAACAGGTATATAGCACCCTTCAATCAGTATTTGGCGGAAACTGGTATATAGCAGCCCTCAATCAGGATTTTGTGGAAGAAGGTATATCGCAGCCCTCAAGCATTTTTTTGGGGGGAAACAGGTATATCACACCCGTTGCAGATAGTTACTCCAATAGCGTTTGTCCCTCTATCTAGCTGCGGTATCACAGCAGAACTGTACACAACTACTTCACAATACAAATACAGTATAATATAATTTCTATGTTAGAAAGTACAGTCAGGTCCATAAATATTGGGACATCGACACAATTCAAAATTTTTTGGCTCTATACACCACCAGAATGGATTTGAAATGAAACAAACAAGATGTGCTTTAACTGCAGACTGTCAGCTTTAATTTGAGAATATTTACATCCAAATAAGGAAAACGGTGTAGGAATTACAACAGTTTGCATATGTGCCTCCCATTTGTTAAGGGACCAAAAGTAATGGGACAGAATAATAATCATAAATTAAACTTTAACTTTTTAATACTTGGTTGCAAATCCTTTGCAGTCAATTACAGCCTGAAGTGTGGAACACATAGACATCACCAGACGCTGGGTTTCATCCCTGGTGATGCTCTGCCAGGCCTCTACTGCAACTGTCTTCAGTTCCTGCTTGTTCTTGGGGCATTTTCCCTTCAGTTTGTCTTCGGCAAGTGAAATGCATGCTCAATCGGATTCAGGTCAGGTGATTGACTTGGCCATTGCATAACATTCCACTTCTTTTCCTTAAAAAACTCTTTGGTTGCTTTTGCAGTATGCTTTGGGTCATTGTCCATCTGCACTGTGAAGCAACGTCCAATGAGTTCTGAAGCATTTGGCTGAATATGAGCAGATAATATTGCCTGAAACACTTCAGAATTCATCCTGCTACTTTTGTCAGCAGTCACATCATCAATAAATACAAGAGAACCAGTTCCATTGGCAGCCATACATGCCCACTCAATGACACTACCACCACCATGCTTCACTGATAAGGTGGTATGCTTAGGATCATGAGCAGTTGCTTTCCTTCTCCATACTCTTCTCTCCCCATTACTCTGGTACAAGTTGATCTTGGTCTCATCTGTCCATAGGATGTTGTTCCAGAACCGTGAAGGCTTTTTTAGATGTTGTGTGGCAAACTCTAATCTGGCCTTCCTGTTTTTGAGGCTCTCCAATGGTTTACACTCTGGTATTCACTCTGGTGAAGTCTTCTCTTGATTGTTGACTTTGACACACATACACCTACCTCCTGGAGAGTGTGCTTGATCTGGCCAACTGTTGTAAAGGGTGTTTTCTTCACCAGGGAAAGAATTCTTCGGTCATCCACCACAGTTGTTTTCCGCGGTCTTCCGGGTCTTTTGGTGTTGCTGAGCTCACCGGTGTGTTCCTTCTTTTTTAGAATGTTCAAAACAGTTGTTTTGGCCATGCTTAATGTTTTTTCTATCTCTCTGATGGGTTTGTTGTGTTTTTCCATCTCTCTGGTGGGTTTGCTCTCTATTCACTCTGGTGAAGTCTTCTCTTGGTTGTTGACTTTGACATACATACACCTACCTCCTGGAGAGTGTTATTGATCTGGCCAACTGTTGTGAAGGGTGTTTTCTTCACCAGGGAAAGAATTCTTCGGTCATCCACAACAGTTGTTTTCCGTGGTCTTCCGGGTCTTTTGGTGTTGCTGAGCTCACCGGTGTGCTCCTTCTTTTTTAGAATGTTCCAAACAGTTGTTTTGGCCATGCCTAATGTTTTTTCTATCTCTCTCATGGGTTTGTTGTGTTTTTTCAACCTAATGATGGCTTGCTTCACTGATAGTGACAGCTCTTTGGATCTCATCTTGAGAGTTGACAGCAACAGATTCCAAATGCAAATAGCACACTTGAATTGAACTCTGGACCTTTTAGCTGCTCATTGTAATTGGGATAATGAGGGAATAACACACACCTGGCCATGGGACAGCTGAGAAGCCAATTGTCCCATTACTTTTGGTTCCTTAACAAGTGGGAGGCACATATGTAATTCCTACAACGTTCACCTGATGCAGTTAAAGCACATCATGTTTGTTTCATTTCAAATCCATTGTGGTGGTGTATAGAGCCAAAATTGTTAGAATTGTGTTGATGTCCCAATATTTATCGACCTGACTGTATATTATAAGTATATCACACCCTTCTATATCACACCTATCGATAGCACACCTATACCAGTCCTTAAAAGAACTTTTGTGGCCCTATTAGCTAACGTTTGTTGTCCCTAACTGTCCCTGCTCCAAAATGCAACCTCTCCCTACACTGGCAAAACACATAATGTAAAATTGCTGCCAGATCAGGTTCTGTTATAGGGTTGGTGGTGTGTCCATGTGCTGAGACGTCTTAATTGGCTGTCCTGTCCCACCTGATGGATGTGTCATGGGTCAAAATTCGGCACTATGCAAAAAAATATGGCGTGTGCGAATATTGCCATATTTTCGGCGAATCGCGAACGAGCAAAGTTCGCCGCGAAATGACCGCCGGGCGAACCACAAGGCCATCTCTAGTCTACAAGCTCTGACTTTCCAGACTTAAAGCTGTCATTGTTTGGTGGAAGTAGTCTCACCAAGCCATGACACAGCCACGTCACTTGCCGTCCACTTATCCCTATTATAATTACACGGGCAGGTCACTTTCCTGTACATGATCAGTACACTCATCTCCTACTGCCATTTTCTTGATCTAACTATATCTGTGTTAACTTCGATCATATGTGCAGTACCCCAGTAGGGCACTACAAATGCTAATTTACTGCCAAGTCAGTTAACCTACAGTTTTATAATTAAGTCCAGTACAGCACGCTTATGGTGACTTGGAAATACTGTAAAAAGAGATAAAGAGAGAACTACTGAGAATACTGCTCTGAGAAATACCCTTGGACTGTGATTTTGATGCTACGTGTACTACTACTCTCATCATCAACTGAGTAAAGATACTTTATTTATTATAACTAATGGGCATGATCCATACTCCACCCAGCCCCACACCTACACTCCTGCCTTGCACCAAGCCAAACATTCATCAAACACCAATGACACCTCAACCACTAAGCAGAAACCTCAACACCATGGAGTGCCCCAAAAGGGAAAGATGCACCCTCCATTCACTGCATGGCTCCAGGGAGCACCAGAGGGAGGAATGCTACTGTGAATTGTGAGTACTACAACCCCTCTCAGAGCAACAATAAACATTCCCATCCTCCCTGCCCTTCTCCTCCCTGGTTGGTCATTGCATATGATATAAGAAAATTTGAGCTCCATAGAATACTTTTTCGCACAATTCTTTTTATTTACACCCTACTATTTGCAACCAACAGATAGAGATGTCGCGAACATAAAATTTTCCATTCGCGAACGGCGAACGCAAATTTTTGCAAATGTTCGCGAACGGGCGAAGCGGGCGAACCGCCATAGACTTCAATAGGCAGGCGAATTTTAAAACCCACAGGGACTCTTTCTAGCCACAGTAGTGATGGAAAAGTTGTTTCAAGGGGACTAACACCTGGACTGTAGCATGCCAGAGGGGGATCCATGGCAAAACTCCCATGGAAAATTACATAGTTGACGCAGAGTTGGGTTTTAATCCCTAAAGGGCATAAATCACCTATCTATCCTAAAATTTTTTGAACAGCGTGGTTTAAAACATCCAGTGTGTGTATACGATCAGGTATGATGTTGTATCGTTCAGGTAGTGTAAGGGTTACGCCCGCTTCACAAACATTGACAGACCAAACTCCCCTTTTAATGCACCGCAAACAACCGCAAACAGTCCATTTGCCCAACCGCAAACTCCCCATTTGCACAAGGTTGGCTACCAAGCTAGCCATGTCCCGTTGATGTCATTGAAGGTTTCTTCCTCCACCCAGCCACGTACAACACCAAGGGTCCCCGAAAGGTGAATTGAATTGATTTTTAGAACGGGGAGATGGTTAAAAAAAACACTGGCTCCCTCCCCTTTGTTTGAATCCACGGTCACTGCGTCTGCGCCGTGCAATTTACTGTCACACCCGATATGAGTGGTATTTTCTGTAGTTCTCTTCTCATCAGTTTAATCCCTGTTACGTCCCCAATCTGGGGTCCATTTATTGAACTGATTTTTCGAACGGGGAGATGGTTAAAAAAAACGCTGGCTCCCTCCCCTTTGTTTTAATCCACGGTCACTGCGTCTGCGCCGTGCAATTTACTGTCACACCCGATATGAGTGGTATTTTCTGTAGTACTATTCTCATCAGTTTAATCCCTGTTACGTCCCCAACCTGGGGTCCATTTATTGAATTGATTTTTCAAACGGGGAGATGGTTAAAAAAAACGCTGGCTCCCTCCCCTTTGTTTGAATCCACAGTCACTGCGTCTGCGCCGTGCAATTTACTGTCACACCCGATATGAGTGGTATTTTCTGTAGTACTATTCTCATCAGTTTAATCCCTGTTATGTCCCCAATCTGGGGTCCATTTATTGAATTGATTTTTCGAACGGGGAGATGGTTAAAAAAACGCTGGCTCTCTCCCCTTTGTTTGAATCCACAGTCACTGCGTCTGCGCCGTGCAATTTACTGTCACACCCGATATTAGTGGTATTTTCTGTAGTACTATTCTCATCAGTTTAATCCCTGTTACTGTAACGGTCGCGTACACACACACACAGGGGGGAGGGAAGTGACCACTGCGCTCCACCCTTACCCCTGGCCCTGCCTACTTGCCTCGCGAGTCCTAATGACAGGGGACAACTGGACGGCAATCCCTAACTTGGAGTAAGTGCAGGGATGACAGACAGACAAACAACAGGACGTGAACGGACCGAGTCAATACCAGGAAAGCTGCAAAGTACAAATGGAGCAAGCAGAGAATTGTCAGGAGAAGCCGGGGTCATAAATACCAGGAGAGCAGAGAAGTACAAGAGGAGTCCTAAGAGAGTAGTCAGGTGGGAGCCGAGGTCACAATACCAGGACGGAAGCGCAGTACAGGAGGAGCAGGCAAAAGGATGGTCAGGGAACAGGATCAGGTAAGTATTCAGCAGTCCAACAAATAGCCAGGAACCTAGAAATTAACAGGCAACCTGTAGCCAGCAGGCTGCCTGTATTTATAGTGGGGAGTGAGGGTCATGTGACGTGGCCAGCGTCACATGACCGACAGACCAACCAGTCGAGCACCGAGTGATCAGCTCGGCGCTCAAGGCAGACTAGGAGCAGGGAGCCACCCAGCTAGTAAAGCCGCCCTGGGAATGAGGTCAAACACAGAACCTCATTCCAAAAGCTAAGCAACAGTTCTGCGGGCAATGGGGGACTGAGTGCACCTTCGGAACCCCGTGACAGTACCCCCCCTTTTACGAGGGGCCACCGGACCCAAGACTTCAGGCGATGGCTTTTCAGGGTGTTCTAAATGAAATTTACGAACAAGTCTAAGAGCATAAACCTCCCTGGCAGGTACCCAAGATCTCTCTTCAGGTCCATACCCCTTCCAGTGAATCAGGTACTGCAAGGAATTACGCACCTTCCTGACATCCACTATTTTAGACACCACATACTCGACAGCATCATTAACAAGAACCGGCGGAGGCGAGGCTTTTGATGGTACTACCGGTTCAAAATATTTTTTAAGCAGAGATTTATGGAACACATTATGAATGTGGAATGACTCAGGCAGCTCCAACCTAAAAGATACTGGGTTAATCATTTCCGTGATCTTATATGGTCCAATAAAACGAGGAGCAAATTTTTTAGAAGTTACCTTGAGAGATAGATTCTTGGAGGACAACCATACTTTATCCCAAACCTGAAAGTTTACCCCCCTTGAACGTCTCCTATCGGCCTTGAGTTTTTGAGAACATTGAGCCTTTTCTAGGTTCGATTGAACCCGGGCCCAAACTGTACACAGTTCGGAGGAGAGTTTATCCGCTTCAGGGTTAGAGGAGGAGACGGACGACCCAGAATAAAAAAGGGGATGAAAACCATGGTTACAAAAGAAAGGGGAGACCCCAGCAGAAGAATTGACACGGTTATTCAAAGCAAATTCAGCCAACGGAAGGAATTTGACCCATAATTGCTGGTCATTAGCAACATACAACCTCAAGAATTGTTCCACAGACTGATTAAGGCGTTCAGTCTGCCCATTACTCTCAGGATGGTAGGCGGAAGAAAAAGACAATGAAATTTTACATCTTTGACAGAAGGCCCTCCAGAATTTGGACACAAACTGCACACCCCTGTCAGAAACAATATTTTCCGGGATGCCATGTAAACGAACAATCTCTCTCACAAAAACAGATGCCAGGGTTTTAGCATTCGGAAGTTTAGAACCTCCGGGGTTGGTGATGAGAATACATCAGAATATTCTCTAACAACAGAGGGTAAAGTATCAGACTTTACTGAGACCCCAGCCTGTACCACGGACAAGCACGAGTCACACTTAGGCCCCCATCTCACCAACTCCCCATTGGACCAATCTATAGTGGGGTTATGTAGTCGGAGCCAAGGCAACCCTAGTACCACCTCAGCAGGTAGGTTCTCCAGGACTAGAAGCGAACATCTCTCTGAGTGGCACACACCCACGGTTAGAGAAATCTCCGAGGTACATAAGCTCACCGTACCACCAATAAGAGGAGTAGCATCAATAGCCATGACATGGATAGAAGTTGGTAAGGCAAACATAGGAATACCCAATCTTACAGCATACTCAGAGTCAATAAAGCTAGCCGCTGAGCCAGAATCAATAAAGGCCTTACCCGGCCATTTATCTACTCCCAGAGAAATCGTAATGGGTACCGAAAGCTTACATTTAGAAAATTCAGGGTGTACCTGGTCTTTAGGTTGCCTTGTCTTAGGAGACTTGACAGAGAGGACCTTCTTAGGACACTGGTTGATCCAATGGTCAGGATCTCCACGTCTGCGGCGAAGATTCCCTCGGGTCATGCCAACCTGCATGGGTTCCTCGGTGGAGACCTCAGCATTGTCTCTGGGATAGGCCTCTGGCTGGACCACCATCTGGGAAGAGAACTGTTGTTCCTGTCGTCTCTCTCTAACCCGTCAGTCAAGTCGGACAACAAGGGTCATCATCTCCGCTAAGGTCTCTGGAAGTTGATAACTGACCAGAAGATCCTTTAATTTATCAGACAGACCTGACCTGAACTGACTCTTCAGGGCTGGTTCGTTCCATCCTGAGGGGACACACCACCTTCTGAATTGGGTGCAATAATCCTCCGCTGGTAAATTGCCCTGAACCAGTGCCTTTAGAGCCGTCTCGGCTACTAGAGCCCTGTCTGGTTCATCATAGAGGGTACCCAAGGCCTGAAAGAACCCCTCCACAGAATATAAAGAACTGGTGCCAGCAGGTAAAGAGAACGCCCAGTCCTGGGGATCATCCTGTAATTGGGAAATGATAATGCCCACGCGTTGACTCTCGGGGCCAGAGGACACAGGGCGCAAACGGAAGTAAAGTTTGCAACTCTCCTTAAAAGAGAGAAACTTCATCCGGTCTCCAGAAAAGGGTTCTGGGAGCTTAATCTGGGGCTCAAAATGCGGACTGGAGGCCTGAGGAGTGGAAGAACCTTGCCCTAACTCAAAAGAACTGAGTTTTTCCCCTAACTCCTGCACCCTCTGCGTCAGATTAGAGACATGGTCAGTCAGGGTCACCAGAGGATTCATAATACAGTGGTTATTAGGCCTGTTAATCTGTAACGGTCGCGTACACACACACACAGGTGGGAGGGAAGTGACCACTGCGCTCCACCCTTACCCCTGGCCCTGCCTACTTGCCTCGCGAGTCCTAATGACAGGGGACAACTGGACGGCAATCCCTAACTTGGAGTAAGTGCAGGGATGACAGACAGACAAATAACAGGACGTGAACGGACCGAGTCAATACCAGGAAAGCTGCAAAGTACAAATGGAGCAAGCAGAGAATTGTCAGGAGAAGCCGGGGTCATAAATACCAGGAGAGCAGAGAAGTACAAGAGGAGTCCTAAGAGAGTAGTCAGGTGGGAGCCGAGGTCACAATACCAGGACGGAAGCGCAGTACAGGAGGAGCAGGCAAAAGGATGGTCAGGGAACAGGATCAGGTAAGTATTCAGCAGTCCAACAAATAGCCAGGAATCTAGAAATTAACAGGCAACCTGTAGCCAGCAGGCTGCCTGTATTTATAGTGGGGAGTGAGGGTCATGTGACGTGGCCAGCGTCACATGACCGACAGACCAACCAGTCGAGCACCGAGTGATCAGCTCGGCGCTCAAGGCAGACTAGGAGCAGGGAGCCACCCAGCTAGTAAAGCCGCCCTGGGAATGAGGTCAAACACAGAACCTCATTCCAAAAGCTAAGCAACAGTTCTGCGGGCAATGGGGGACCGAGTGCACCTTCGGAACCCAGTGACAGTTACGTCCCCAATCTGGGGTCCATTTATTGAATTGATTTTTCGAACGGCGAGATGGTTAAAAAAACGCTGGCTCCCTCCCCTTTGTTTGAATCCACGGTCACTGCGTCTGCGCCGTGCAATTTACTGTCACACCCGATATGAGTAATATTTTCTGTAGTACTATTCTCATCAGATTAATCCCTGTTACGTCCCCAATCTGGGGTCCATTTATTGAATTGATTTTTCAAACGGGGAGATGGTTAAAAAAACGCTGGCTCCCTCCCCTTTGTTTGAATCCACGGTCACTGCGTCCGCGCCGTGCAATTTACTGTCACACCCGATATTAGTGGTATTTTCTGTAGTACTATTCTCATCAGTTTAATCCCTGTTACGTCCCCAATCTGGGGTCCATTTATTGAATTGATTTTTCGAACGGCGAGATGGTTAAAAAAACGCTGACTCCCTCTCCTTTGTTTGAATCCACGGTCACTGCGTCTGCGCCGTGCAATTTGCTGTCACACCCGATATGAGTGGTATTTTCTGTAGTTCTCTTCTCATCAATTTAATCCCTGTTACGTCCCATATCAGGGATTGCCTTTTGTGAAAAAATTTTTTAGACCGGGTACCTTCGACTGCCTTCACAGTGACAGACCAAACTCTGATACACCTAACTAAATTGATTTTAGGAACCGGGAGATGGAAAAAGCAGCTTGGTCGGTCCTCTTACTCCCAAGTTGGGGCACAACGCGTGCACAGAGCAATGTGCTGTGACACCCTATATGAGTGGTGTCTTAACTAGTACTATTCCTATCAGTTTAATCTCTGTTACGTCCCATATCAGGGATTGCCTGTTGTGAAAAAAAAATTTAGGCCGGGTACCTTCGACTGCCTTCACAGTGACAGACCAAACTCTGATACACCAAACTGAATTGATTTTAGGAACCGGGAGATGGAAAAAGCAGCTTGGTCGGTCCTCTTACTCTCAAGTTGGGGCACTGCACGTGCACGGAGCAATGTGCTGTGACACCCTATATGAGTGGTGTCTTAACTAATACTATTCCTATCAGTTTAATCCCTGTTACATCCCCTATCCGGGGACGTGTGTCGAATTGATTAACCATTGTCGAATTAATGAACCATTAAGACATCCTGAAATAATTTAGTTCTGAGCTCTGTACTTGCTTTGTATTGGAATCGATGGGGATTTTTTAAATTGTCTGCATTATTTCTAATAAACTATTAAGAGACTTTATTATGATTTTTTTTATTTTATGTATTAAAAACCCATACAACTTAAAAAAAAAAAAAGAAAAAAAAAGAAAATTTATGTTTTTTCTATGAAAAATTATCCAGCCGATCGCTTTTGGTCTGATCATAATGAAGCAACGGCCTTATCATCTGGGGTGTGGCAACATTGCCAACACACTCATAGAGGTGATGCTCGCTTCATTGTGATACGCAAGCCCCTTCACCACGACAAGGTAACGATCACGAAGGCGAATTGACACATGTATGTGCCTTTTTTTTTGTTTTGTTTTTGCAGCTACAGTGCAGCACCAGAGGCCAGAAAAATTAGGCCTGTACACATGCCTGAAAAACAATGGTATTGTTGCAGCCGCTGTTGTAGCAGCGGCCGGAAAAATTTATGTATTTCAGGCAGAAAGGTGACTAAAACATTGCGGCTTGAACCCTAGTTGGTGGCGGAGAATTCACGAAAGTCATCCGGTATGCAGACATTAAATACAGCAGCGTGGGGACCATTTTGAGGCCAAGGCATGTCATCAGGCCTTTTGTTAGTCAAACGTATCCCCCACTGTCAGTCCCTTTATCTTAATGAAGGTGAGGTAATCAACACTTTTTTGACCGAGGCGACTTCTCTTGTCAGTGACAATGCCTCCTGCTGCACTGAAGGTCCTTTCTGACAGGACACTTGAAGCGGTGCATGCCAGAAGTTCTATCGCAAACTGGGATAGCTCAGGCCACAGGTCAAGCCTGCACACCCAGTAGTCAAGGGGTTCATCGCTCCTCAGAGTGTCGATATCTGCAGTTAAGGCGAAGTAGTCTGCTACCTGTCGGTCAAGTCGTTCTCTAAGGCTGGATCCCAAAGGGCTGTGGCGATGTGTAGGACTGAAAAAGCTCTGCATGTCCTCCATCAACAACACGTCTGTAAAGCGTCCTGTCCTTGCCGGCATGGTTATGGGAGGAGAAG
This sequence comes from Bufo bufo, assembly GCF_905171765.1. Lineage (NCBI taxonomy): Eukaryota > Metazoa > Chordata > Amphibia > Anura > Bufonidae > Bufo > Bufo bufo. Next base: position 243,861,344 of record NC_053389.1, on the reverse strand, counting down.
GATTACTTTCACCTCTTCCCCTGTTAGATTCCCGTTGTGCTGTGACATCCCCCTTATAAGCTGTGTAAAGCATATTTTTTAGTTTGGTTTTGAACTGCTGCATCCTTTCCGACTTTCGGTAATTTGGTAACATTTCCGCCACTTTCTGCTTATACCGGGGGTCTAGTAGCGTGGCCACCCAGTACAGGTCGTTCTCCTTCATCCTTTTTATACGAGGGTCCCTCAACACACATGACAGCATGAAAGACCCCATTTGCACAAGGCTGGATACCGAGCTACTCATTTCCCGTTCCTCGTCCTCACTGATGTCATTGACGGTCTGTTCTTCCCCCCAGCCACGTACAACACCATGGGTCCCAGATAGGTGACAACAACGAGCACCCTGGGATGCCTGCTGTGGTTGGTCTTCCTCCTCCTCAAAGCCACATTCCTCCTCTGACTCCTCTTCCTCATACTCCTCTTCCAGCGTTGCCGCAGGTCCGGCAAGCGATGATGACAAGGCTGTTTCTGGTGGTGATGGTGACACAACTCTTCCTCTTCACGCTCATCTACAGCCTGATCCAGCACTCTTCACAGGGCACGCTCCAGGAAGAAAACAAATGGGATGAGGTCGCTGATGGTGCCTTCGGTGCGACTGACTAGGTTTGTCACCTCCTCTAAAGGACGCATGAGCCTACAGGCATTGCGCATGAGCGTCCAGTAACGTGGCAAAAAAATTCCCAGCTCCGCAGAGGCTGTCCTAGCACCCCGGTCATACAAATACTCATTGACGGCTTTTTCCTGTTGGAGCAGGCGGTCGAACATTAGGAGTGTTGAATTCCAACGTGTCGGGCTGTCGCAAATCAAGCGCCTCACTGGCATGTTGTTTCGCCGCTGGATATCTGAAAAGTGCGCCATGGCCGTGTAGGAACGCCTGAAATGGCCACACACCTTCCTGGCCTGCTTGAGGACGTCCTGTAAGCCTGGGCACTTAGACACAAAGCGTTGTACGATGAGATTCAACACATGTGCCATGCACGGCACCTGTGACAACTTGCCCAAATTCAATGCCGCCAACAAATTGCTTCCATTGTCACACACCACTTTGCCGATCTCCAGTTGGTGCGGGGTCAGCCACTGATCCACCTGTGCGTTCAGGGCGGACAGGAGTGCTGGTCCGGTGTGGCTCTCTGCTTTAAGGCAAGTCAACCCCAAGACAGCGTGACACTGTCGTATCCGGGATGTGGAATAGCCCCTGGGGAGCTGGGGGGATTCAGTTGATGTGCAGCCAGATGCCGCAGCAGAAGAGGACTCAGCTGAGGAGGTTATCGAAGAGGATAGAGTAGGAGGAGTAGAGGAGGTGGCAGTAGGCCTGCCTGCAAGTCGTGGCGGTGTCACCAACTCCGCTGCAGAGCCACGCATTCCAGCCGTCAGCAGGTTGACCCAATGCGCAGTGTAGGTGATATACAGTACAGACCAAAAGTTTGGACACACCTTCTCATTCAAAGAGTTTTCTTTATTTTCATGACTATGAAAATTGTAGATTCACACTGAAGGCATCAAAACTATGAATTAACACATGTGGAATTATATACATAACAAACAAGTGTGAAACAACTGAAAATATGTCATATTCTAGGTTCTTCAAAGTAGCCACCTTTTGCTTTGATTACTGCTTTGCACACTCTTGGCATTCTCTTGATGAGCTTCAAGAGGTAGTCCCCTGAAATGGTTTTCACTTCACAGGTGTGCCCTGTCAGGTTTAATAAGTGGGATTTCTTGCCTTATAAATGGGGTTGGGACCATCAGTGGCGTTGAGGAGAAGTCAGGTGGATACACAGCTGATAGTCCTACTGAATAGACTGTTAGAATTTGTATTATGGCAAGAAAAAAGCAGCTAAGTAAAGAAAAACGAGTGGCCATCATTACTTCAAGAAATGAAGGTCAGTCAGTCAGCCGAAAAATTGGGAAAACTTTGAAAGTAAGGGCTATTTGACCATGAAGGAGAGTGATGGGGTGCTGCGCCAGATGACCTGGCCTCCACAGTCACCGGACCTGAACCCAATTGAGATGGTTTGGGGTGAGCTGGACCGCAGAGTGAAGGCAAAAGGGCCAACAAGTGCTAAGCATCTCTGGGAACTCCTTCAAGACTGTTGGAAGACCATTTCAGGGGACTACCTCTTGAATCTCATCAAGAGAATGCCAAGAGTGTACAAAGCAGTAATCAAAGCAAAAGGTGGCTACTTTGAAGAACCTAGAATATGACATATTTTCAGTTGTTTTACACTTGTTTGTTATGTATATAATTCCACATGTGTTAATTCATAGTTTTGATGCCTTCATAGTCATGAAAATAAAGAAAACTCTTTGAATGAGAAGGTGTGTCCAAACTTTTGGTCTGTACTGTACCTGCCCTGACCGTGATTTGCAGACCAGGTATCAGTGGTCAGATGGACCCTTGCCCCAACACTGTATGCCAGAGATGCCATGACTTCCTTTTCAATAACTGAGTAGAGGTTTGGGATTGCCTTTTTTGAAAAAAAAAATTGTCCGGGTACCTTCCACTGTAGTGTCCCAATAGCGACAAATTTTTTGAAGGCCTCAGACTCCACCAGCTGGTATGGTAAAAGCTGGCGGGCTAAGAGTTCCGTCAACCCAGCTGTCAGACGCCGGGGAAGGGGGTGACTTTGTGACATTGGCTTCTTACGCTCAAACATGTCCTTGACAGACACCTGACTGTGGGCAGATGAGCAGGAACTGCTGAAGGCGAGAGGCGGAGTGGCGGATGGTTGAGAGGGGGCAAGGAGGACAGCAGTGGTTGACGTGGCTGAAGATGCTGGACCAGGAGGAGGATGGTGGCTTTGAGTTTGTGTGCTGCTTGTACTCATGTGTTGATCCCATAGGCGTTTGTGATGTGCGATCATGTGCCTTCGCAAAGAAGTTGTACCTAGGTGGGTGTTGGACTTCCAACGACTCAGTTTCTTTTGGCACAGGTTGCAAATGGAATCGCTGTTGTCAGAGGCAGACACACAAAAAAAATGCCACACTGCTGAGCTCTGCAATGACGGCATTCTGGTGGTGGCAACAGCATGCGTTGATTGGCGTGCTGTCTTCCTGACCCCGGGTGCCGATACATGCTGTCTGACTGTGCCACTAGCTCCTTGCGACGACCTCCCCCTGCTTCCAACTCGTCTCCTTCTTCTCTCTGTCTCCCCTTCTGAACTTTCCCCCTCTTCTTCTTCTCTTCGAGCAGGCACCCACGTGGCATTCACGGACACATCGTCATCATCAACTACTTCACTTGTATCTGACACCTCAGCAAAGGAAGCAGCAGCGGGTACAACATCATCATCATCACGCTGTACGTCCATGTGTGTAATGCTGCCTGACTGAGACATATCCCTGTTTTCTACATCCTCTGGCAATAATGGTTGCGCATCACTAATTTCATCCAACTGATGTGTAAATAACTCCTCTGATGGATCAAGTGAAGCGGCTGTGGTAGCTGTGGAGGTAGTGGTGGTGGTGGCGGCGGGCGGGAGAGTGGTAACTTGAGAGCAGGTGACCGAAGCTGAGCTGGAGGAGGATGGTGCGTCAAGGTTCTTAGCGGAAGCTGTTGAAGATTGGATGTCCTGTGTAAGCCAGTCAACTTTTTTCTCCGAATTTTTCGGGTTCAGGGTACGTGGCCTCTGAACACTGGGCATTATTTCAGGGCCAGTGGAAATCACAGCACCACGACGGCCCCTGCAGGGTGGCCTGCCTCTGCCTGTCATTTTTTTTTTTAGATAAGTGGTACTATGCGTGCAAGGTACTGTGCCACCCTATATAAGTGGTGGGCAGTGGGCACAGTACAGTCTGTGTGGGCCTGACACACACTGGCTTGCAACTGCGATTATATCACAGAGAAATAATAAATGGACTTTTTTTATCTGCAAGGTACTGTCTGTGACACCCTGTATGAATGGTGTGCACACAGTACTGTCTGTGAGCATGAAGCCTCTCACTGACTTGCAACTGCGATTATATCACAGAGAAATAATAAATTGAGTTTTTTTTATCTGCAAGGTATTGTGAGTGACACCCTGTAACGGTATGAGTGGTGGCCTAGCCAGTGGCCACAGTACAGTCTGTGGGCCAGACACTCACTGGCTTGCAACTGCGATTATATCACAGAAAAATAATAAATGGACTTTTTTTTTATCTGCAAGGTACTGTCTGTGACACCCTGTATGAATGGTGTGCACACAGTACAGTCTGTGAGCCTGCAGCCTCTCACTGTCTGGCAACTGCGATTATATCACAGAGAAATAATAAATGGACTTTTTTTTATCTGCAAGGTACTGTCTGTGACACCCTGTATGAATGATGTGCACACAGTACTGTCTGTGAGCCTGCAGACTCTCACACACGGGCAGGCAACAGCAATATATATATATATATATATATATATATAAAATAAAAAAAGCAGACTGATGTACCAGCCCTAAAAAGGGCTTTTTGGGGTGCTGTCAGGATGCTGTCCTTACAGCAGATGAGTCTGTGGACACAGAACACTGCCCTAGCTAACGCTTTCCCTATTAAATCAGCAGCAGCGTCCCTCCTCTCACTAAGAATGCAGCTTCCGAATGAATCTAAAATGGATGCTGTCCAGGAGGTGGGAGGGTCTGGGAGGGAGGGTCTGCTGCTGATTGGCTGGAATGTGTCTGCTGACTGTGAGGTACAGGGTCAAAGTTTGCTCAATGATGATGCATAGGGGGCGGACCGAACATCGCATATGTTCGCCCGCCGCGGCAAACGCAAACAAGCTATGTTTGCCGGGAACTATTCGCCGGCGAACTATTCGGGACATCTCTACCAACAGACCACAACATTACTCTGGCCTGGGAAGTAAGGGAACTTTGCACTCCTCTGGGTACTAACTTAAGCCTTTGATATTGCATATTGTGGGAAATGCAGAATTTTCTAGTTATCAGCTGACCATAACCGTCACTTTTTATATGGGTAATGTAGAAACTTCTTAGCTCTGCCCCCAACCTTTGAGAAAACCGGGTCCTCTTGTGGTTTTCAAGTGATCCTATTCATTTCTCTGGTTTGACTGTCTTTAATTCCATGTGGTGAGTGCCAGGGCCATGTGCACCAACCTTTCCTACATGTTACTGGTCATTTGGGTGGGTCCTCACCAGATTGCTTTCCCAGTATACTCCATTAACCTGAATCCAGCCTTGGGTTTACCATCAGATGAGTCTCATTGGTTCTTTTTCTGTCTAAGGTCTATTACTGAGTCAGAACCTAGGCCAACAAGAGGAATCTTTAGTGGGAAAATCTTTTTTTCCTATTCCCTTTTTAATACAAACAAAACAAACAAGTGCCATTTTTGGTATTTGTTATTTGAGTCTGATTTGAGTCTGATCTTTTTTAGCCTTCCTCTAGCAGCAATAAATTTTACGCTCTTACAGGACTGTATGTTTAATTCATCTGACAGATAAGAAGACATAAATATACATCTATGTGGAAGCGAAGCTGAAAGGATATTTTTTGCAAAGCTGTAGAGTAAATTTAAAGCTTTAAATCATGAATACGGAAGCTTTTTTGTCTGTTCTATCTGCTTCCATATTTTTCTTTTCGTTGATCTATGGAGTCATCTCAAAGTTCTTTTGGTTCTTGTGAATTTGGACTTACTTCACTTTTTTGTAAATACACAGAGGAATTTATTTGACTTTGGTGTGTTAATTTGATACATTATCCATTTTGTATTGGGTAACTACTATATTTGTGTTCTTTTCAACTTTTCCTGTTACTGCCTTCATGGATTTTAAATTTTTCATATGTCCACCAGACCTTATCAACCTCTTCGATTACATTGTCCTTTGCAAGCAGCCAATGACACTGCATACACATAAACCAACATATGTACGTTCAAGGGAGTGGTAGTACATGCTCATTTCAATGTCGATTCTATTTTTGAAAGTCAATGAACTGTAACTCTGATTATAAACAACTTCCCATAAATCAAATGTACAAGTAAAAATAGAAATGTAATATATCTCATTAGAGAAATATACTTTACTCCTCAGTGGTTGTAATGGCTAACTGAAAATATGACAAAACTGAAAGCCTTCGGGACTACTTGGACCTCTTCAGCAGACGTTGAAGAGGCCCAAGTAGCCTTTAAAGCTTGCAATTTTGTCATCATCTTTTCAGTTAGCCAATAAAAGGTATCAACCACTGAGGAATCTCATTCGCCATTTTTTTATATTTTATTTACTGGCTAACCTGGTACAAATATATACATTTGAGACAGATAGTTATACAGTACCTAATAAAATAGTTATCAATCATCATTCCCCATATGTCTACTTTATGTTGGCATCATTTTGTAGATTAACTGCTGTATGGGCACACGGCAGGGCACAGGGTGCAAGGAGCAACATATGGATTTTGGAGCGCAGATTTCACTGAAATAATTTTTAGGCGCCATGTCACTATTGAAGACACCCTGATGCACCCCTACAGTAATAAATATCAAAAAGTGACCCCATTCTGGAAACTACACCCCTCAAGGAATATTTCAAGGCATGTATTGAGCACTTAGACCCCAAAGGTGCTACATAGAATTAGGAAACACTTGACTGTGAAAATGGAAAATTATATTTATTTCTAGCAAAAGTGACTTTTTTCACTTTCACAAGGGGAAACTGGAGAAAATGCACCCACTAACTAGTTGTCCATTTTCTCTTGATTACGGCAATACCCCATATGTGCTTGTATACTTCTATATAGGCGTACCACAGGGGTCAGAAGGAAATGAGCACCAAATGGCTTCTGGAAGGCAGAGTTCACCGGAATAATTGACAGGTGCCTTCTTGCAATTGAACACACCCTGATGTACCCTTAAAGTGGAAACCCCCAAAAAGTGACCCAATTCTGGAAACTACACCCCTCAAGGAGTATTTCAAGGTGTCTAGTGAGCACTTTGACACATCAGGCTTTTCACAGAATTAGGAAACACTTGGCTGTGAAAATGAAAAATGAAAACATTTTCCAAAAAAAGTTGCTTTACACCCACATTTTTCACTTTCCCAAGGGGTAACAGGACAAAGTGCACCCCACATTTTGTAACCCATTTTCCCTTGAATATGGCAACACCCGCATGTGCTTGTAGCCTGCTGTATGGGTGCACAGCTGGGCTCTAGATTTTAACTGCAAAATATGAATTTTGCAGGCCTGAATTGGCAGACATGGATTTTAGGTACCATGTTGCATTCCAAAAATTTACGAGGTCCCCAGAAATTAAAAACCCCAAGAAGTGACCCCATTTTGGAAAGTGCACCCCTCTACAAACATTTTAAGGAATGGAAAGGGTACTTTTCAGCAAACAGGTGTCTCGCAGAAGGCAGAAACACTTGTCAAAGGATTTAAAAGCACTCAGCTGTGAATATGAAAAAATACAACCAGACTCCAATTTTTCACTTTAACAAGGGGCACTATTGACAGTTGTCTCACAGAAAAGAATATGTAGTGGTAGTTGGAAAGTGGGTATGCAAGAGAGGTGTACTAAATCAGAGATATGGAAATATTACAGGGAGCATAAAGGATGAAATTAATAATCCATGGATGAGTGGTAGGTTCGGAAATAATCCTTTATGCAGAGGCCAGGTTTATCAAGGCAGGTGTTGCACTGATAAATGGTGTCCTTTCGTATTCCCCTTTTGTAACAAACCCGGCATCTTTTTTGGGTCTTTCGCTGTTTGTGAGACTTTACCAGGGCAATGTTGTCCTGGTACAACACGGGCACCATAACCTCCTGAAGTACTCGGGCCCTCCCCTTCCTGACTTTGGAAAATTAGGGCCTTGATGACCACCTCTTGTAACTGAAGGAAAGTTCCTGCGCAGCTCGATGTAAAATGTACGCATTGTACAGTGCCATCTGTACAATGTATACGGCCAGCTTTTTGTACCACACCTTAGTTTTACGCATGGCACTGTAGGGCTTCAGAACTTGATCAGACAGATCAACCCCTCCCATGTGCCTGTTGTAATCAAGGATGCAGTCTGGCTTGTTGACAGTGGTAGTGGTACCTCAAATTCGGGCAGGAGAACTGGTGTTAGTGGCCCCTTTCACACAGGCGAGTTTTCTGCGCCTGTGCAATGCGTCACGTGAACGCATTGCACCCACACTGAATCTGGACCGATTCACTTCAATGGGGCTGTGCAGATGAACAGTGATTTTCACGAATCACTTGTGCTTTGCGTGAAAATCGCAGCATGTTCTATATTCTGTGTTTTTGAAGCAATGCAGGCCCTATAGAAATGAATGGGGCTGCGTGAAAATCTAAAGCATCCGCAAGCAAGTGCGGATGCAGGGCGATTTTCACGCATGGTTGCTAGGAGATGATAGGTATGAGCAACCCCGGACCCCATTAAAGTCTATTTACTGTATTATTTTCTCTTTTAACATTGTTATAAGGGAAAATAATAGCATTCTTAATACAGAATGCTTAGTAAAATGTGCTTTGAGGGTTAAAAAATAAAAAAAATTAACTCATCTCATCCACTTGATCGCGCAGCCGGCATCGTCTTCTTTCTTCTTCTTTCAGGACCTGCAAAAGGACCTTTGATGAAGTAATCGCGCTCACCACGTGGATAGCGGTGACGTGAGCGCAGGTACTTCTGAATGAAGATAGGACCTGCACTGACGTCACCACGCTCACCACATGGTGAGCGCGATTACGTCATCAAAGGTCCTTTTGCAGGTCCTGAAAGAAGATGAAAGAAGACGATGTCGGCTGCGCGATCAAGTGGATGGGGTGAGTTATTTATTTATTTATTTTAAATCCTCAAGGCACATTTTACTAAGCATTCTGTATTAAGAATGCTATTATTTCCCATTATAACCATTGTGGTAAGGTGAACAGAAAAGTGTATGGTAAAGTCCTGGAAGGGGTGTATATCCCACCCAGTTTCCTCAACTGGGTGAGGTAAATAAAATCCAGAAGGTTAAAATGGTCTCAGCAATGTGTAAGTTGCTGAGACAGTTTTGTTAAGTTTATGGGCTGGATTTTATTGGACTGGGAGAAGGTAGGCTTGGTAGAGGGACCTCCCCAGTCCACCCCATTTCGGGGCAGGTTTTCCCCTAGCCTGAGGCATCCCCAGCTGAAGCCAGCTGGGATCATCAAGGGGAAATAAAGCACAGTCCAGGCTGTCAGTCTGAGGAGAATGATGCCTGGAGGAAGTCTGGGAAGATGGCTGCCCTGCTGGCTAGAGAAGCCGAAATATCTCTGTGACCTGTGTTCAATAGGTGAGCTAGGATCTTCACTGTATTAGCCAGAGCCAAAATGGGCAGGTGTTTATTTTGGTTTGGTTTATGTTTTGTGGTGCTGGACCTTCACCTTACCCAGTGAGTTATAACTGGGTTTGCCTGTTTTGCCGGAGTGTTATAAAAGAATAAAGCAACGTTTGGACTTTAACCCTGTGGTCTGCACGGGAATTTGTCATCACCGCCCTGCCTGAGAGTGTAACCCTTACTCCATGTTATAATGGAAAATAATAAAATCTAATAGAACACCAAACCCAAACTTCAGTGAAGAAGTCCGGGTTCGGGTCTGGGTACTACATTCAGTTTTTTGTCACGGGGGTGCAAAACGCATTGCACTTGCGCGGAAAAAACTGAACATCGGAGCGCAATCACAGACAAAACTGACTGCAATTGCGTGCCTACTCGCGTGGGTTTCCCGCAATGCACCCTGAATGCATTCGGCCCTCATCCACGATGCCCGTGTGAAGGGGGCCTTAATACTGTCGCCTTTTTTAGAGTAGTTGCCCTACCAGGGATCTAGGGAGGCCTCTCTGACTTTTGCGTACTGTGCTGCAAGACACAGAACCTCTGGCTTTTAGGGACATGAATAGGGGGATGCTGGTGTAATAGTTATCAATGTAGAGGTGGTAACCCTTATCCAGCAGTGGATGCAGTAAATCCCACACTATTTTCCCAGTAACTCCTAGGACGGGGGGCATTCAGGGGGTTGTATCCGGGAATCTTTCCCTTCATAAACCCGAAACCTGTAGGTGTACCCGGAAGTACTCTCGCACAGCTTGTACATTTTAATTCCATACCGTGCCCGCTTGCTGGGCAGGTACTGGCAGAATTTAACCCTTCATTTAAAATGTACAATGGACTCGCCTATGCTAATTTCTTTTTCTGTGGTGAACACCTCTGTAAATTTGGAGTTGAGCTGCTCCAGGAGGGGTCTTATTTTGAATAGACGGTCATTTTAGGGGGGAGGGGGGGCAATGTGCGTTATCGTTACAGGGAGTGCAGAATTATTAGGCAAATTAGTATTTTGACCACATCATCCTTGTAACGGACCGTTTCAGCAGACAAGGGGTTAAAATCCGTTTAGGCGATGTGGCACTTTCTGAGAGACAGGCACAGCTACTGCAGGATACACCAAACTCCCGAACTGGATACAAAGTAGCACTCCAAACTGGAACCTCACGAATAGCTGCTAGCAGACGAACAGGAATCAGCTTACACTCCTGGCAATCAGCCTCTAACAGCATACAGCGGATCCCCCCCAATAACGAGACAAGGCTCCGTGTTGAGGGTCAAGCAGTGGTCTGACTGTACTTCACGTACAGCCTCTTTTATTCATAAACCACAAACATAGTACTGCCCACAGGGGTTTGAAATATAACCAATCAGTAATTTACAACACATACAATGATACAACATATCCCCACAATGTATCATGGTTTCCTCCCCTCTGTCCCGGAGACCACCGATGGGCAATCCAATTATCTCTCAGGACAAAGAGAAATCACCAATACACATGTGCAGACAACAGGACAGACTTCACCATTTAAACACACAATGGGACAATGGCACAATAGAAACACACCCAGCATTTTCCTCCCAAGCTGACAAGTTACACTTATTAGAAATTGTTACAACTTTGTGAGTTTACATTGGCCATACATATAACTTACATTAATTTAAACAGTATAACTTGGGGACAAACCTATCCAAAATTCACTTGAATAGGTTCAGGGGTTTAAAAGTTAGTATGGGCCATAATCCTGAGGCAAGAGGCTGATAAACAGGCCTCTCCAAAACCCAGTGGCGAGGTTGGTTTCGCCACACATCTCCCCCCCCCCCCCGGGAAGACTAACCAGATACCTGACCTCACGCCGGTCGGTACCTGAGTTAGTCTGGCAGCCCACCCATAACCCAATACTGGACCTGTTGCATTTGGTAGCCTGTCTCTGTCCAGTGAGTCCACCAAGGTTATGTTGGAAGCTGGTACTCCCGGTCTCTGTGTTGCTCCCTGGCTTAGAGTCTGGTTGTTGGAGGGGGAGACCGAATGTCTCTACCCCCTGTGCTGTAAGTGCAGAGACCACGGTCCCATCTGCACTGTTGTGGGGCTTACTGTCTCCCCCTGGTGCGTTAAGCTGCCACTGTGGAGAGGGGGTAACGAGCTCCTCTCCCATACATACTTCCAGCCGCTGGGGAGGGCGACCGACCGTCTCCGCTCCCAATACAGTGTCCTGCTGCTGGGGAAAGGAGACTGGGCTCTCTATTCCCTGCTGGACACTCTGCCGCTGGGGAACAGGACCGACTGTCTCTGCCCCTTGTAACTCCGCTGCCACTGGGGAATGGAGACTGGGCTCCCAATTCCCTGTACATCACACGGCCGCTGGGGAATGGAGACTGGGCTCCCAATTCCCGGCACATCACTCGGCCGCTGGGGAATGGAGACTGGGCTCCCAATTCCCCAAAAATCATGCTGCTGCTGGAGGGCAGGAACAACTACCTCTGCCCCCTGTAACTCAGCCTGCCGCTGGGGAGGGAGGACGCTGCTCTCCTCTCCCTGCATTTCACACTGCCTTCCCGGCATATCACTCTGCTGCTGGGGGGCAGGAACAACTACCTCTGCCCCCTGTAACTCAGCCTGCCGCTGGGGAGGGAGGACGCTGCTCTCCTCTCCCTGCATTTCACACTGCCTTCCCGGCATATCACTCTGCTGCTGGGGGGCAGGAACAACTACCTCTGCCCCCTGTAACTCAGCCTGCCGCTGGGGAGGGAGGACGCTGCTCTCCTCTCCCTGCATCTCACACTGCCTTCCCGGCATATCACTCTGCTGCTGGGGGGCAGGAACAACTACCTCTGCCCCCTGTAACTCAGCCTGCCGCTGGGGAGGGAGGACGCTGCTCTCCTCTCCCTGCACTTCACACTGCCGCTGGGGAATCGAGACTGGGCTCCCAATTCCGTGCTGGACACTTTGCCGCTGGGGAGAGGAGACTGAGCTCTCTCTGTCCCGCAACTGTAACTTCCGATGGAGGTCCACCCAATGTGGCAGCTGACCGTCACCTTCTGCCCGGTATAGTAGGGTCTTGAACACTAGACTCCTCACGAACTTCACGTATTTCTCAGCTGTATTGGGTCCGAAGAAGTTCAGCTGCAACCACATCATACTTTCGAATTCCTCCACAGAGTATCTGTACTCCACTGCTGGTTCCATCCTGGTGCTTTTAGGGTCGCTGTACTGAGACATGCGTTGCCCTTAAGTTGTAAAATCCAAAAAAATGGTGTCTCCTGTAGCTGTCCTTCTGGCTGTAGGAACGATCCCGCTGCTTGCCACCAATGTAACGGACCGTTTCAGCAGACAAGGGGTTAAATCCGTTCAGGCGATATGCCCCTTTCTGAGAGACAGGCCCAGCTACTGCAGAACACCAAACCGCCGAACTGGATACAAAATAGCACTCCAAACTGGAACCTCACGAATAGCTGCTAGAAGACGAAAAGGAATCAGCTTACACTCCTGGCAATCAGTCCCTAACAGCATACAGAGGATCCGCCCAATAACGAGACAAGGCTCCGTGTTGAGGGTCAAGCAGTGACTGTACTTCACGTACAGCCTCTTTTATTCATAAACCACAAACATAGTACTGCCCACAGGGGTTTGAAATATAACCAATCAGTAATTTACAACACATACAATGATACAACATATCCCCACAATGCATCATGGTTTCCTCCCCTCTGTCCCGGAGACAACCGAGGGGCAATCCAATTATCTCTCAGGACAAAGAGAAATCACCAATACACATGTGCAGACAACAGGACAGACATCACCATTTAAACACACAATGGGACAATGGCACAATAGAAACACACCCAGCATTTTCCTCCCAAGCTGACAAGTTACACTTATTAGAAATTGTTACAACTTTGTGAGTTTACATTGGCCATACATATAACTTACATCAATTTAAACAGTATAACTTGGGGACAAACCTATCCAAAATTCACTTGAATAGGTTCAGGGGTTTAAAAGTTAGTATGGGCCATAATCCTGAGGCAAGAGGCTGATAAACAGGCCTCTCCAAAACCCAGTGGCGAGGTTGGTTTCGCCACAATCCTCTTTATGCATGTTGTCTTACTCCAAGCTGTATAGGCTCGAAAGCCTACTACCAATTAAGCATATTAGGTTATGTGCATCTCTGTAATGAGAAGGGGTGTGGTCTAATGACATCAACACCCTATATCAGGTGTGCATAATTATTAGGCAACTTCCTTTCCTTTGGAAAAATGGGTCAAAAGAAGGACTTGACAGGCTCAGAAAAGTCAAAAATATTGAGATATCTTGCAGAGGGATGCAGCACTCTTAAAATTGCAAAGCTTCTGAAGCGTGATCATCGAACAATCAAGCGTTTCATTCAAAATAGTCAACAGGGTCGCAAGAAGCGTGTGGAAAAACCAAGGCGCAAAATAACTGCCCATGAACTGAGAAAAGTCAAGCGTGCAGCTGCCAAGATGCCACTTGCCACCAGTTTGGCCATATTTCAGAGCTGCAACATCACTGGAGTGCCCAAAAGCACAAGGTGTGCAATACTCAGAGACATGGCCAAGGTAAGAAAGGCTGAAAGACGACCACCACTGAACAAGACACACAAGCTGAAACGTCAAGACTGGGCCAAGAAATATCTCAAGACTGATTTTTCTAAGGTTTTATGGACTGATGAAATGAGAGTGAGTCTTGATGGGCCAGATGGATGGGCCCGTGGCTGGATTGGTAAAGGGCAGAGAGCTCCAGTCCGACTCAGACGCCAGCAAGGTGGAGGTGGAGTACTGGTTTGGGCTGGTATCATCAAAGATGAGCTTGTGGGGCCTTTTCGGGTTGAGGATGGAGTCAAGCTCAACTCCCAGTCCTACTGCCAGTTTCTGGAAGACACCTTCTTCAAGCAGTGGTACAGGAAGAAGTCTGCATCCTTTAAGAAAAACATGATTTTCATGCAGGACAATGCTCCATCACACGCGTCCAAGTACTCCACAGCGTGGCTGGCAAGAAAGGGTATAAAAGAAGAAAATCTAATGACATGGCCTCCTTGTTCACCTGATCTGAACCCCATTGAGAACCTGTGGTCCATCATCAAATGTGAGATTTACAAGGAGGGAAAACAGTACACCTCTCTGAACAGTGTCTGGGAGGCTGTGGTTGCTGCTGAACGCAATGTTGATGGTGAACAGATCAAAACACTGACAGAATCCATGGATGGCAGGCTTTTGAGTGTCCTTGCAAAGAAAGGTGGCTATATTGGTCACTGATTTGTTTTTGTTTTGTTTTTGAATGTCAGAAATGTATATTTGTGAATGTTGAGATGTTATATTGGTTTCACTGGTAAAAATAAATAATTGAAATGGGTATATATTTGTTTTTTGTTAAGTTGCCTAATAATTATGCACAGTAATAGTCACCTGCACACACAGATATCCCCCTAAAATAGCTAAAACTAAAAACAAACTAAAAACTACTTCCAAAAATATTCAGCTTTGATATTAATGAGTTTTTTGGGTTCATTGAGAACATGGTTGTTGTTCAATAATAAAATTAATCCTCAAAAATACAACTTGCCTAATAATTCTGCACTCCCTGTATAATGTAGGAATTTTAAAGTGGATTAAAATGGGACATGACCATTGTAAATTGGAGTGTGGTACAAGATATCTGAACTCCAATATTGTCTCATTTAGTTGTTTACCAGGCCCATATGCAGCAAGAGTTCCCAAAACATCATAATGTCGGCTGCATTTACTGGGGTCCAACCAAGGGTTCTTGCATATGAGGATCCTGAAAGGAAGAAATTTTATGTTATTTAAAATCTTGAGTATATTCACACTATGCGTTTTTTTTCAAGCTCATAAGGTGAACTCATTATATATGTTTTCTTTTCTTCCATCCTTGTCTGGTAAGGTTCTATCTCCTCTCTGTGCTTTCATTTTTCGATATGAATTGGGTATGTTTATGTTTTATTTGCACAGTAGTTGGGAATGTATTTAGTTCTATTCAATGTAGAATTTGGTGATACACAGTGTTTTGGCTTTTATACATTTGTGATAAGTGATGGATCCAGTGGCGGGAAGGGGGCCCGCAGTGGAGGATAGGCCCCGCCCACTAATTACACTTGTATGGCTACCTCAGAATGTAAGAGGTGGAGAAGGACCTTTGGTGATGTCATCAACCATGTGACCAGTGCTAAAGCCAATAGCAGAGCAGCAGAAGTCTAAAGGACCTTTAGTGATGTCACAATCATGTGACCATTGCAGAGGACTGGTGAAAGACCTGTGGCATATCCCTGTGAGGGGGCGGGGCTTCTGTGTGGCGCCTGGAGGAGAGGTTAGTGGTGTTCTGGAATAACCCATAATATCCTTGAAAAGCTCGGAGTTGTATTTCTGTCCTATTATATCCCTCTCCATGTAATTTAAACGTATGCCCTAGTACAGTCTGGTAATGCTGGGAGTTGTAGTTCTTCTGTCCTATTGTATCCCTCTCCATGTATTTTCAATTTGTGCCCTAGTACAGTTTGGCAATGCTGGGAGTTTTAGTTCTCTCCTCTTATACCCCCTCGCTGTCATGTATACTGATGCCCCATAATCTGGCCATACTGGGGGTTATAGTTATTTCTTTTTAAAGCTCTCACCTGGTACAACTAGATGATGTCCTATAATAATCTGGACATGCTGAGAGTTGTAGTTCTCTCTTCTTAGGCTGGGTTCTCATCACCGTTTAGTTTTCCGTTTTGCGTGCAGGACTTTTTTCTGTCTAAAATAATGGATCTCTGACAGAAATGGTATAAACGGATGCCAAATGTGCAGAACTGATGCTTGAAATACAGGATCCGTTTTTTCTATATTTTCCTGTTCATCTGACGGATCAGAAGAACGGAAAACTAAACGGTGATTTGAACCCGGCCTTATACTCTCTCTGTGTAATATCTACCGTATTTTTCGCCCTATAAGACGCATCGGCCCATAAGACGCACCTAGGTTTTTGGGGAGGAAAATAAGAATTTTTTTTTGAACCAAAAGGTGTGCTTTTGGTGGGTTTGGAACTAATGGTGGTCTGTGGATGACAAACACTGTTATGGGGGGATCTGTGGATGATGGACACTGTTATGGGGGGGATCTGTGGATGACGGACACTGTTATGGGGGGGGATCCGTGGATGACGGACACTGTTATGGGGGGGATCTGTGGATGACGGACACTGTTATGGGGGGATCTGTGGATGACGGACACTGTTATGGGGGATCTGTGGATGACGGACACTGTTATGGGGGGATCTGTGGATGACGGACACTTATGGGGGGATCTGTGGATGACGGACACTTATGGGGGGATCTGTGGATGACCGACACTTATGGGGGGGATCTGTGGATGACAGACACTTATGGGGAAGATCTGTGGATGACGAACACTTATGGGGGGATCTGTGGATGACAGACACTTATGGGGGGGATCTGTGGATGACAGACACTGTTACAGGGGGGGGGGCTCTGTGGCTGGCACTGTTACAGGGGGGGGGATCTGTGGATGGCAGTGTGATATATGTGCCATCCACAGACCCCCCACCCCATAACAGTGCCATCCACAGACCCCCACCCCTTAACTGTGCCATCCACAGAGGGGGAGGAAAAAGTGCGTCTTATGGGGCGAAAAATACGGTACTTGTATCCAATAATAACAGCCTGGACATGCTGGGAGTTGTAGTTCTCTTCATTTTTCCTCTCCCTGTGTTGCTCCCTAATTTCCAATAATAACAATCTGGTGATGATGAGACTTATAGTTCCCTTGTCACTATTATAATGTTCTGCAGCCGCTGAGGTGTGTATTAGGCTTTGTTCAGATCTGTGCTGGTGACAGTCGCTGTTCTGCCGTCATAGGAGCACAACAACGAAAATCACTGTAATTCCGGATCTGGCGCTTGAATGAAGTAACTATTACTAATTAAAATGTGGCTAGCTGCCAAAAGTGAATATATCTTGATGGGGACTTTCACCCAGCTATGGATACTGTGCAGCATACAGTTATAGTGCTATAGCTCAGTGATATACAGTCAGGTCCATAAATATTGGGACATCAACACAATTCTAACATTTTTGGCTCTATACACCACCACAATGGATTTGAAATAAAACGAACAAGATGTGCTTTAACTGCAGACTGTCAGCTTTAATTTAAGGGTATTTACATCCAAATACGGTGAACGGTGTAGGAATTACAACAGTTTGCACATGTGCCTCCCACTTGTTAAGGGACCAAAAGTAATGGGACAGAATAATAATCATAAATCAAACTTTCATTTTTTAATACTTGGTTGCAAATCCTTTGCAGTCAATTACAGCCTGAAGTCTGGAACGCATAGACATCATCAGATGCTGGGTTTCATACCTGGAGATGCTCTGCCAGGCCTCTACTGCAACTGTCTTCAGTTCCTGCTTGTTCTTGGGCCATTTTCCCTTCAGTTTTGTCTTCAGCAAGTGAAATGCATGCTCAAATCGGATTCAGATCAGGTGATTGACTTGGCCATTGCATAATATTCCACTTATTTCCCTTAAAAAACTCTTTGGTTGCTTTTGCAGTATGCTTTGGGTCATTGTCAATCTGCACTGTGAAGCGCCGTCCAATGAGTTCTGAAGCATTTGGCTGAATATGAGCAGATAATATTGCCCGAAACACTTCAGAATTCATCCTGCTGCTTTTGTCAGCAGTCACATCATCAATAAATACAAGAGAACCAGTTCCATTGGCAGCCATACATGCCCACACCATGACACTACCACCACCATGCTTCACTGATGAGGTGGTATGCTTAGGATCATGAGCAGTTCCTTTCCTTCTCCATACTCTTCTCTTCCCATCACTCTGGTACAAGTTGATCTTGGTCTCATCTGACCAAAGTATGTTGTTCCATAACTGTGAAGGCTATTTTAGATGTCGTTTGGCAAACTCTAATCTGGCCTTCCTGTTTTTGAGGCTCACCAATGGTTTACATCTTGTGGTGAACCCTCTGTATTCACTCTGGTGAAATCTTCTCTTGATTGTTGACTTTGACACACATACACCTACCTCCTGGAGAGTGTTCTTGATCTGGCCAACTGTTGTGAAGGGTGTTTTCTTCACCAGGGAAAGAATTCTTCGGTCATCCACCACAGTTCTTTTCCATGGTCTTCCGGGTCTTTTGGTATTGCTGAGCTCACCGGTGCATTCCTTCTTTTTAAGAATGTTCCAAACAGTTGTTTTGGCCATGCCTAATGTTTTTGCTATCTGTCTGATGTTTTTTTTTTTTTTTCTTTCAGCCTAATGATGGCTTGCTTCACTGATAGTGACAGCTCTTTGGATCTCATCTTGGGAGTTGATAGCAACAGATTCCAAATGCAAATAGCACACTTGAAATTAACTCTGGACCTTTTATCTGCTCATTGTAATTCGGATAATAAAGTAATAAAACACACCGGGCCATGGAACAGCTGAGAAGCCAATTGTCCCATTACTTTTGGTCCCTTAACAATTGGGAGCCACATATGCAAACTGTTGGAATTCCTACACCGTTCACCTGATTTGGATGCAAATCCCCTCAAATTGAAGTTGATAGTCTGCTGTAAAAGCACATCTTGTTCGTTTTATTTCAAATCCACTGTGGTGGTGTATAGAGCAAAAAATCTTAGAATTGTGTCGATGTCCCAATATTTATGGTCCTGACTGTATATAGAGACACTGTCCCCCATTTGTTGGAGGGTGGGGATGTCAGGTTGCCTTATTGAGATATAGCATTCAGTAATCCCCTGAGCCTAACATACGGCTCACTGGGGTCCCGGCTTTGAGGTGTGCTATACAAAGAGGTGCCACCTGCTTAACAATCCCTATACCCTCCTTCGAGGCTGGCTACAGATATACTGATTCCCTAACTTGCATCCTGCTCGACGCGTTTCTCTGCTGGACATAAGCCAGCAGTTCCTTAGGAGTCAAGCGCGGGGAAAAGAGCACCAAAGAAACAATAATTGATGCTGCACGCTGCTGATATTGAGCGTACAGCGAGACGGCCATCATAGTGCCGGAGGCTACGCATCACTGTACGCTCAATATCAGCAGCGTGCAGCATCCATTATTGTTTGTTTGATGCTCTTTTCTCCTCCTCCTCGTCACTCATTTTGCCAGCAATTGAACACACAGGCCACTGCAAAAAGACAACAGTATGTGTGCACTCCAACGGCTCAGAAGCTGGACGTGCTCCTGGAAAAGTTGCTGGTATTACAGTTTTTAACTTTCCATGTGGCACCTTTCAGAGAACTGATGGCTTGTGCCGAGCCAAGGAGGAGGTCCAAAGCCGTCATTACTTCTCCAAAAAGGCTTTTCCAGCCTTGCATACATATGTTGAGCAGAAGGTGGGCCAGTCCTTAAGCCTGTAGGTGTCTGGTAAAGTTCACGGCAGCGCCAACATGTGGATCTGTAATTATGGTCAAGAAAAATACTTAGATTGCACCCTGCGACCCCAGATCCAAGATCCGCTGGACTACTGGGCTTGATTTCTGGCCGCAACTGGCCGAGTTTGCCCTGGAAAAGCTTTCCTGCTCAGCCAGTAGTGTGGCATCAGAGCAGGTATTTAGTGCGGCGGGGGGCAGAGTTACCACAAAGAGAACTTGCCTTTCAACACAAAATGTTGAGAGACAAACTTTTGTAAAGATGAATCATGCGTGGATCAGCCAAGATTTCCACACGCCAGTGCCTGATGCATCAGACTAGATAATTCTGTGTGCCACACCAAAACATTGTGAAAAATGGCTCGTTAATTCTAGCCACATGCGTCAGCCACTATTCTGATGCTGCCACCCGCCTGATGCCACATGCCTCTGCTGCCATCTTCTCTTACAGCCACTATCTTGTGCTGTTACTGCCACCTTTGTTGCCCCTCACCACCCCACTCTGTGACTGGACCACTACGTTGACTCCTCTCCTGTTGCCACCCTCACCACTCTGTGACTGAGCCAGTGTGCTGACATCTCATGCTGTTGCCACCCTCACCACTTTGTGATTAGGCTACTATGTTAACTGCTCTTGCCACCCTCAACAATGGCTGTTTTTAAAGGTATGCAAAACGGGCATTAAAAATGGATAGACAGCAGGAAAATGGATGCACACAGATGTAAAATAAGGTTTTTAAATGACTTTTTTTTTTTAAATGTAGTATAACTAAATCATCTCAAGAGATGAAATGGATTATTATTTTACATGCTGCCCATGGAAATCTATGGAGAGAAATGTAAATCAGCCAAAAGTCTAAAAAAAAATTGAGGTTGTAAATAAAAAATTACCCCTTTATGCTAGAAGTGTTCCTTTTTAAATGAAATACAGTCAATTTATATACCCAAGAGGTAACCAAAAATTAAAAATGTAGGCTTGATTCTAACCAGCCTTTTATTTTTACCAATAATCCCTCAAGGATATCTCGATAGAAAAAAGGCAATAATGTTGTGATCTTAAGGAGTGTCTAGGTGAATATGTGAAGGGCAACCAGAATGTCATCATGGTGACAGCAGATATGAAGAAAATACTAGTTGAGAGCAAGAAGACTGGGAGTCAGAAAGGTCAAGAACTGGTGAAGCCATTATGGGTGAATCAAAGTCAAGGTTAATACACATGGAAACCTAGTCCAGGGATGAGAGAAGTGCATTTGATGGCCAAGACAGGGCTTTTGGAAGGCAACCCTCTTCCTTGATCCCTAATATCACCATGATAGCTGTTAGATAAACAATCATATTTTTAGTTACTTCCTGTAAATGCTCTTCTCCAAGGACCCATAGCATTCTCATTTACAAAAACTATACACAATGTTTCGCTCACCTCCTATCCTCTCAATGCAGGGCCATCTGACCATCCTACCATGTATCTGTAATAGGGTCCACTGGCTCCTGCAGCTCCTATCCTAGCTCCATCCTTCACCTCTCTATTTCACCTATGTGAGCGTTTTGTTTTTTGAATAAATAAATTGAAACCCCTATTATTGCTACCTACTTCACCTCCCCTAACGTTGTTCCACCCCTGGCTGAGTCAGAAAAAATAATAAAAGTCAATGGTCACAAGTATAGCAGCAGAAGAAAGTAGTAAGCAGCAAGTAGAACACAGAGATACCAATAAAGAAGTTTCCATGATGGAGTATGAAGGTCTTCTGAGGTCTTTGTCAGTCAATCTAAGTGACTGATCATTCCAAATTATGTTCCACCGAAGCTCTGAGTATCTCCAGTGTCTTCAAATATTTCTGAACATGAGAACATCCCTAAGATAAAGATGTATTTTATTGGCGCCCAGCAATAAATTCTCCAAGTGCTTTATCATTGGATTTAATAGAGAAATATATTTTTTAGTGAAATTCTACACGCAATATATCATAAAGATGTCAGTGATTTATGAAAACCTTCAGAGCCAGAAGCGGACAGTGACGTTAAATTGTTAGAAACACTATGTGCTATGTTCCTAAGAATGATCAAAAGTAGAGATGAGCGAATTGAAGCTGACGAAGTGGAATTCATTCCGAATTTCAGGAACAAATCACATTTTTTCCTAAAATGGCTGCTGCACGTGTGAGGTCATGGAGAAAGGAACTCTGGGAAGGTGGGATCACCCATAATGTAGCTGGCCAGCTAAGACCTGTCCTAGGTTGCTAGTATAGCTTATGTGTGTATACAGCTAAACCTGCTAATAACCTTAATACAGTTCCTATGTTTATGTGTTAAAGACAAAAGCAGAGTTATTTACTGTGACATCATGTTTTGGATGTTATATAACTGTTATATTTTGTGTTCACAGAAGCAGGATAAGATAATATGCTTTTAAGATTCATTTTGTAATGTAAGGTAAGCTCAGTGACACAGCAGAAAGCATGTTTTTGCTGTGCAGAAGTCTAGACCAATCACAGCCAGCTTCTCACAAAAGCAAGAGTTTTCACCAATCACAGCCAGCCTCACACACAGCCTGTCTGGGAATTCCCCTAGCAGGAGCTGCCAAAATAATTCCACCAAATTGCTAGCTACAAATTGCAAGCATACAAACCAGATTCCATACAAATTGCATACAAACTGCGAACTGCTCATACCAGATCATAAGCAATTGCATACTGCAAACTGCAAACCAAGTTGAGCAAGCAGAACTATTAGTTAGACCTCAGCTATACCTCTCAGAGAGATCATAAAGTGCTTAAATAACTTAAAGTGAGAGTACAGGTACTCAAGAGAGAAATATATCGACCATTTTATGTTGAATGACAAGATTGAACAGTTGAACCACTATCTTAATCATACCGCCGTTTTGTGATATCTTTTTAACACGTGTTATGTACATGGACTATATGCTGCGGAGGCAGTGTTATATGAAGAACAGTTTAAGTTAATAAAGAAGTTGTTTCAAGCATTTGGTGTGTTCTTTAAACCTACTGTTTCCATAGAACGGCGCTAGAGGAATTACAGAGTAATAGACAGTCTGGTTAGACTAAAAGTCAGAGATACCAAAATTCTTCTAATGCCACAGAGCAAAAGGCACTTCATAGTGCTGCGCCTGCCACACATAATGCCATGCATGCAGCCAATCAGCAGCCAGCCCTGTGATGTCACAGCCCTATAAATAGCGGCAGCCATCTTAGATTCTGCCATTTACCAGTGTACTTAGTGCAGGCGCTAAGGACAGTGATAGGAAAGACTTGATTGTGGTGAAATTTTTTTTTATGAGTGCAGGGAAAGGATAGGGAGGAATTGTTCAACAGCATTTGTGTAGAACAGGGTTCAGTAGAGGACTGGGTAATAGGAACAATCCTATTACACCTTGGTGCACTGACTGGGGATCCAAATTGCCATTATATAGCTTTGTATATTATTCCAGCAAACATTTCTTGTTATTGGGGTGCAAGTGCTGATTGATACAGCCATTAAAGACTTGATTGTGATTAAAAAAGGATTTATAAGTGCAGGGAAAGGATAGGGAGGAATCATTCCACAGCATTTATGTAGAACAGGGTTCAGTAGGGGAGGTTGACTGGGTAATAGGAACAATCCTGTTACCGCTTGCTGCACTGACTGGAGATCCAAATTGCCATTATACAGCTCTGTCATTCCAGCAAACAGTTCTTGTTATTGGGGTGCAAGTGCTGTTTTATACAGCCATTAACAGGGTTTATTACAAGGAAATATTTCTACAGTACGTCTTATTTGCCCTTGTGCGGTGCAGTTATATGTTAAGCCCTTTCTGCCGTGTATTAATGGCGAAATAAAAATATATTTGCCCTTGTGCGGTGCAATGATATATTCTACAGCCCTGTTTGCCGTGTATTAGTGGCGACATAAAAATATATTCGCCGTCCAGCGTTGCACTTATCTGTTGAAAAGCCTGTTGTGTTGTGTAAAAGTAGAAAAAAATTATTATTATTATTTATTATTAAATCGCCATTCATTCCATAGTGCTGTACATATGAAAAGGGGTATACATACAGTACATAATACAGACAATTGCACTAAGCATAAACAAGACGAGTTACAAACGGGTACAGAAGGAGAGAGGGCCCTGCCTGTGAGGGCTTACAATCTACATGGTATGGTGAGGGTGAAGTTGGTCCCCTGCTGGCGGTATAGAGGCAGCAGGGTCACTGGTTGTAGGCTTGTCTGAAGAGGTGGGTTTTCAGGTTTCTTTTGAAGGATTCCACTGTAGGTAAGAGTCTGATATGTTGGGGTAGCGAGTTCCAGAGTGTGGGGGATGCACGGGAGAAATCTTGGAGGCGATTGTGGGAAGAGGTGATAGGAGAGGAGAGATGGAGGTCTTGTGAGGATCGGAGAGTGCGTGTGGGGATGTATTGGGAAAATAGCTCAGATGCAGGGAGGGGACAGATTGTAGACGGCCTTGTATGTATTTGTTAGTATTTTGAAGTGAATTCGCTGGGCAATGGGGAGCCAGTGAAGGGATTGGCAGAAGGGAGAGGCAGAGAAAAAACAGGGTGAGAGGTGGATTAGTCAGGCAGCAGAGTTGAGGGTAGATTGAAGGGGTGTGAGAGTGCTAGATGGAAGGCCACAGAGGAGAATGTTGCAGTAATCTAGGTGGGAGATGATGAATGCATGTACAAGCTTTTTCGCAGATTCAAAGTTAAGGAAAGCGCAGATGCAGGAGATGTTTTTGAGTTGGAGGTGGCAGGTGGTGGAAAGGGCTTGAATGTGCGGTCGGAAAGAGAGGGCAGAATCCAAGGTCGCTCCAAGACAGCGGACTTTGTTGCCCGGGGAGAGTGTGCAGCCATTGATTGTGATAGATAGGTCTGTTGGGGGGGTTGAGCAAGATGAGCGAAAGATGGTGAATTCAGTTTTATCTATGTTAAGTTTTAGAAAGCGAGAGGAGAAGAAGGATGATATAGAAGGTAGACATTGTGGGATTCTGCATAGTAAGGTGGTGATGTCTGGACCAGAGAGGTAGATTTGTGTGTCGTCAGCATAAGAGTGATACTGAAAGCCATGGGACTCTATGAGATGTCCCAGGCCAAAAGTGTAGATAGAGAAGAGCAGGGGTCCTAGGACAGAGCCTTGCGAGACACCAACAGAGAGGGAATGAGACAAGGAGGGGGTGCGAGAGTGGGAGATGCTAAACGTCCTATGATGTGATCCAGGAGAGGGCCAGGTCAGTGATGCCAAGAGATGAGAGAGTTTGCAACAGAAGGGAGTGGTCGACAGTGTCGAAGGAAGAGGACAGGTCAAGGAGAAAGAGGACAGAGTAATGTTTTTTGATTTTGGCTGTTAGTAGGTCATTGGTGACTTTGGTAAGGGCAGTCTCAGTCGAGTGGTGGGGTCGGAAGCCAGATTGTAGCCGGTCAAAGAGGGAGCAGGAGGAGAGGGGAAAGGACAGTTCCGAATGGACATGCTGTTCAAGTAGCTTTGAGGCATACAGAGGAAGTGATATGGGGCGATAACTGGACAAAGAAGATGGGTCAAGTAAAGTTTTTTTTATTGAGGATAGTTGTAATGGTAGCATGTTTAAAAGCAGAGGGGAGGACACCAGAGGTTAGTGATAGGTTGAAGAGATGAGATAGGGCTGGGATAAACACTGTGGTGAGGTTAGGGATGAGGTGGGATGGGATTGGGTCAAGTGCACAGGTAGGTGGTGAGATGTGATCTGGAGAGTAGAGTGGAGAGTTTTTCTTCTGTAATGGTGGAGAAGCGGGTTTTGGGAGAGGAGGACCGAGCAGTTGTGTAGAGGGTCTGTGGAAACTGTGTATTGAAGCTTTCTCTGATGTTGACTATATTTTGTTTGAAGTATTTGGCAAAGTCCTCAGCTGAGATGAGAGGAGAGGGTGGGGGACGGAGAAGGGAGTTAAAAGTGTTAAAAAGTTGTTTAGGGCTGTGGGCCAGGGAAGATATGAGAGATGAGAAGTAGGCCTGTTTTGCATCAGGATTTGAATATGAGGAGGGATTGCTTGTATGCGGTGAATTGATCTTTAAATGGGACTTCTTTCATCGCCGCTCAGCAGCCCTGGAAGCTTTTCTGAGTTTTTTGGTCAGGTTGGTGTGCCAGGGTTTTCTGTTGATTTTTCGGGTTTTGTTGTGTGTGAGGGGGACAACAGTGTCCAGAGCTGTACTTATTGTGGTGTTATATAGGGTGGTGGCAGCATCTGGGTCTTGGAGGGAACAGATGGTAGAGAGTCAGAAAGCAAGCGAAAGTCGAGATGTTTAAGGTTCCTTCAGAGGGGTGCTAGTGTGTGGACCAGGGGAGCAACAGAAGAGACCAAGAGAAGGTGAGTAGGTTGTGGTCGGATAGCGGGAAAGGCAAATTAGAAAAGTTAATTAGGGAGCAGAGGCGGGTAAAGATAAGATCCAGAGTGTGACCATCTCTGTGGGTGGGAGCTGAAGACCACTGTGATAGGCCGAAGGAGGAAGAGAGTGATAGGAGTTTAGAGGCGACTGAGTGGCAGGTGTCAATAGGGATGTTGAAGTCACCCATGATGATAGTGGGGATGTCGTCAGAAAGAAAGTGTAGTAGCCAGGCGATAAAGTGGTCAAGAAAGATGGTGGCTGGGCTTGGGGGGCGGTAAATGACAGCTACTTGAAGGTTGGAGGGAGATTAGATGCGAACAGAGTGTACTTTAAATAAGGTGAGCGTAATCAGGCCTGTCGCTAACAGACAGGCAAAACAAGCAATTGCTTGGGGCCCCGAGCTGGTTGGGGCCCCGAGCTGGCCCGGGGCCAAGCTGAGCCGGTGCTTGTTTTGCTTCCTTTAAGTAACTCAGAAGATCCGATGGTATATTCTAAACCCCAGGCGTTCCCATGGTGACGGGGACGCTTGCCTGGGGATTAGAATATACCATCGGATCTGAGTTTTACGAGCTCAGTGAGATCGTAAAAACTCAAATCCGATGGTATATTCTAACCCCCAGGCGTTCCCATGGTGACAGGGACGCTTGCCTGGGGGTTAGAATATACAGGGCCACGCCGCTCACAGCAGTATATTTATAAACTAATCAGTAACTACTTTAACTTTAATCATTGCTCATTGCTGAGCTCTTTACTTGGATTATTTGGATATCTTACTTTGTCTTAGCTCCGGTAATAGCAGGCAGTGCGGGGGGCGGCGCTCACTCACTGACGTCACGCGCCTGCTCCTCCCACTAGGCGGCGCAGGCGCGTGACGTCAGTGAGTGAGCGCCGCCCCCCGCACTGCCTGCTATTACCGGAGCTGAGACAAAGTAAGATATCCAAATAATCCAAGTAAAGAGCTCAGCAATGAGCAATGATTAAAGTTAAAGTAGTTACTGATTAGTTTATAAATATACTGCTGTGAGCGTCGGGGAGGGGGATCTGTGGATGGCACTGTAGGGGATCTGTGGATGGCAGTGCCATCCACAGATCCCCCTACAGTGCCATCCACAGATCCCCCCTCCCCTAAACAGTGCCATCCACAGATCCCCCCCTAAACAGTGCCATCCACAGATCCCCCCTAAACAGTGCCATCCACAGATCCCCCCCTAAACAGTGCCATCCACAGATCCCCCCCTCCCCTAAACAATCATGGCACTGTTTAGGGGAGGGGGGGATCTGTGGATGGCACTGTTTAGGGGGGATCTGTGGATGGCACTGTTTAGGGGGGATCTGTGGATGGCACTGTTTAGGGGGGGGATCTGTGGATGGCACTGTTTAGGGGGGAGATCTGTGGATGGCACTGTTTAGGGGAGGGGGGATCTGTGGATGGCACTGTTTAGGGGGAGATCTGTGGATGGCACTGTTTAGGGGAGGGGGGATCTGTGGATGGCACTGTTTAGGGGAGGAGGGATCTGTGGATGGCACTGTTTAGGGGAGGGATCTGTGGATGGCACTGTTTAGGGGGGAGATCTGTGGATGGCACTGTTTAGGGGAGGGGGGATCTGTGGATGGCACTGTTTAGGGGGATCTGTGGATGGCACTGTTTAGGGGGGATCTGTGGATGGCACTGTTTAGGGGGATCTGTGGATGCCACTGTTTAGAGGGGGATCTGTGGATGCCACTGTTTAGAGGGGGATCTGTGGATGCCACTGTTTAGAGGGGGATCTGTGGATGCCACTGTTTAGAGGGGGATCTGTGGATGGCACTGTTTAGGGGGAGATCTGTGGATGGCACTGTTTAGGGGAGGGGGATCTGTGGATGGCACTGTTCAAATTTCATGCACATTAAATGCAACAGCAGTATTTGCACTGTAAACCTCCTTTTTTATTTATATAAAGTGTGGGTGAACTTAAACTGTATGGCTATACTGTGGTTCCTGTAGACTTTGCGTGCGTAAGGTGGGGAGGGCGTGGAGGGGGGGGCCTCCATGTCTATTTTGCTTGGGGCCCCCAAATTCCTTTAAACGGCCCTGAGCGTAATAGTGGGTGGCAGTGGAGTTGGGCTGTAGGAGCAGGTGTCTGATAGGAGAAGACCAACTCCTCCACCATGTTTGCAGCCGGGGCGGGGGGTGTGAGTGAATTGAAATCCACTATATGAGAGTGCAGCAGGGGAGGAGGTGTCAGAGGGTGTCAGCCATGTTTCTGTGAGACCCAGAAAGGAAAGTTTTTGAGAGATGAAACGTTCATGAATGTAGGACAGTTTGTTACAGACAGAGAATGCATTCCATAATGCTCCTGCAAGAGGAACCAAAGGAGCAGGGGTCAGAGGAATGGTTATTAGGTTTAAGGGGTTGCAGAAATTAGTAGAAGGAGATTTGTAGTGGGACATAGAGGTGATAGTGGGGATTTGCTGAGGGGAGCCTGGATTTGGAGATATATCACCAACAGTAAGGAGAAGCAGAGAAAGTGTTTATAGATGAGAATAAGAGAGGGCAGGAGGTATCTATGTGTGTTTGGGAAGGAAGTGTTTTATGTTGTCAAACAGGTTTGTGCAAGCGGTCAGATGAGAAGGTAAGATGGAGGAAGAGATGAATAGTTCCTTGCTGGGTGAATGGATGTGGGGGTATTTCAGGAGGTTGTGGAAAAGTGGGAAGAATAAGATGAAAAATCGAAAAATTGTTTGCAGCAACTATTTCTGTAATCACCTGTGGTCCCCTTCTGGTTCAATTCTGGTATAATTCTGTATGTGCATTGAAAGAGTTGCACTTGAAAGATGTTGCATTGAAAAGACCAAGGTCTAAAAGACCTAGGAACTTAGATTTATACCACTCAGTGATCAATCATGTGTGAACAAGAGGGGAGGGGATACATATGGCCTAATCAAGGGAGCACAAGATACAGGGTGAAATAGTCAATGTAAACAAATACTCAATAAATCCAGCAGGGAAAGAGACATTAAAGTTCAGTGCAGACATACCAGGGATTAGAAGGAAAGATGAGAGGTGTGGACAATATCAGACTAATTGCCGTTCAGCGGTGTAGTGATATATTCTACAGCCCTGTTTGCCATGTATAAGTGGCGAAATAAAAATATATTCGCCGTCCAGCGTTGCACTTATCTGTTTAAAAGCCTGTTGTGTTCTGTAAAATTAGAAAAAAATGAGGGCCTAATTACCGTTCAACGGTGCAGTAATATACTCTTAAACCCTGTTTGATGTGTATTAGTGGTGAAATAAAAAATATTTGATCTAACATTTGATTATTTGATCTAACAGTATGTCAGACAGAGAAGTGCCAGGCAGTGGCAGAGGCCTAAATGTTTCTGGCGCAGGCAGAGGTCGCAGCAGAGTAAGGGGGTGTGGGAGCAGGGGTCGCAGCGAGAGGCCTGAGCTCCCGATGTCATCTAATGGTCGTGTCTTGACCAGCAACCCAGCGGTTCTTGAATAGTTGACTCAGTCATCCACTTAGTCCCAAGTGACATCGGACACTCCCAGCCAAGAGTCGGTGGGTTCCTCTGACACGACGAATAGTTGGCATGGCCCGGGAGCAGGCCCTGTGCCTCCACCTGTCCTGAACCTTCCTCTGTCATTTTCAGTTCCCTCGCTGCGATAAATATCATATGCCATAGGCTCAGCTCCACTTTTCAGCGACGAAGAGCTACTAGAGGAGAGTCAGCAGCCACTTCCCAGCCAAGATCTGGAGGAGATATCTGTCGCTTCTTCCGCTAGCTGGGCAAGTAGTGATGCAAGGAGAGTGGCGTGGGAGCTGGTGTTGCAAGCGGTCAGGCTCCTGACCCAGAGACGGTTGAGGAGGACATCAGTGCAGACAGTATTCGATGATGATGTAGCTGATCGCACTTGGGAGCTGGATGACGAAGGGGGAAAAGAGGGTGGCAACTTGCCCGTGAGCCAGGAAGTCGCTAGCGTGGGTGGGAGTCAGCAGGGTGGCAGCAGTGGGAGGTCAGGAGCCAAACGTGCCCGGGGTAAACCACCTGCCTGGGAAGTAGCGGTGCAAGGGTTCAAGTAGGCAGCGGCGGAAGCAGTCTGTCAGTGCATAGTATTGGGGGTAAAATCACCTACTCAGAGGTGTGGCAGTTTTTTGTTAAGCCGCCGGAGGAGGTGAATGTGGCTATATGTAGAATCTGTGGGCAGAGGGTGAAACGTGACCAGAGTGCCAATGTTGGCACTATGGTCCTGTGTCAACATATTCAGTATCGCCATGAAGTGGCTTGGGAGAACCGTGGCTCCAATGTGGTGGTCCAGCCTGCCGCAGCAACCGCTGCATTACCCAGTGGCACGCACCCGGTTTCAGGCAGTCAAGGCTCCACCATCTCAGCCAAAGGGAGCTGTCTGTCATTTTCATCATCTGCTGGTCCTGATGCTCCTCCTCCTCGTCACTAATTCCACCAGCAATCGATCACCGAATCGATTGTCAAGAGACAACAATATGCGTGCACTCATCCAATGGCGCAGAACTGATGGCTTGTGCCGAGCTGAGATGGAGAGTCCCAAGCCGTAATTTCTTTGCCAAAAAGGCAGTGCCAGCCCTACACACACATGTAGAACGGAAGGTGGGCCAGTCCATGAGCCTGTCGGTGTCTGCCAAAGTGCAAGGCAGCGCCGACGTGTGGAGCTGTAACTACGGTCAGGGACAATACATGTCCTTTACGGCCCACTGGGTGAATGTGGTTCCTGCACAGCCACACCAGTAACTTGGCCAGGTGACACCGCTTCCGCCTCCACGTTGTCACGCCGTTGGTCCTGCAACAATGTCCGCCTCTGCCTCCTCATCCTCCACCGTGTCCTCAGCCTCCACTACAGGGACAATTCACAGTGCCCCTCCAGGATACCACATGTGCAGGGCACGGCGGTGTCACGCTGTTCTGCACCTCGTTTGCCTTGGTGAACGGAGTCACAGAGGGGAGGAACTGCTCTGTTTCCTTCATCAAGAAATGGAATCCTGGCTTTCTCCGTGACAACTCAAAATAGGAACCATGGTGACCGACAACAGGAAGAACATTGTGTTTGTGCTGCGTCAAGGAGGGCTCAGCCATGCACCCTGCATGGCACATGTGTTCAATCTGGTTGTCAAGCGGTTCCTGATGTCTTCGACCCATCTGCAAGACATCCTAAAAATGGCCAGGAAACTTTGCATGCACTTCAGCCACTCGTACACCACAAAGCTACCCTCCTTGAGCTGCAGTGGCAGAACTGGATCCCCAACATTATTATTATTTATTATTAAAGCGCCATTCATTCCATAGCACTGTTCATATGAAAAGGGGTATACATACATAATACAGAGAATTGCACTAAGCATAAACAAGACGAGTTACAAATTGGTACAGAAGGAGAGAGGGTCCTGCCCATGAGGGCTTACAATCTACATGGCATGGGAGAAGGACACAGTAGGTGAGGGTGAAGTTGGTCATGGCGGTATAGAGGCAGCATGGTCAACATAGGATGATATGCGACGTTTTCACTTGTTGTAATTCCACCCTCCATATGTTGGACCGAGTGTACGAACAGAGAAAGGCCATAAACGATTTCCTGATGATCCAAGCTGACAGGAGTACTCCCCTATGTAACTTCAATGTCAGCAATTGGCAGCTCATACATGACACCTGCTGTTTGCTCAGGCCCTTTGAGCAGGCCATGTTATTTTTCAGTCGCCAGGACTACAGGATGAACAATGTCATTCCACTGCTTCATGTCCTGGAACAGATGCTGGTAAATATGACTGGTCAGGGGACTGGAGATGTGGCGCCTAGATCTCACGGCCACCTGAGCCATGTGGGGGATGAACTGGAGGAGGAGGATGACATGGGAGCACAAGCAATGTATAGCGAAATGGGTGATTTTTTCTACACAGGTGACAGGAGAGGAGGAGCAGGACCAGCCAAAGGAGCTACAGGGCGATGAGGCAGAGGACCCAGACACACCATGGCAGTATGCAGTGGAGATGGAGGCAGGGAGTCCCTCTGAGTCACTTGCGCAAATGGCCCGCTGCATGCTTACTTGCTTGGGTAGTGACAGCCGATTTGTCACCATTCGGCAGAGGGATGACTTCTGGCTCTCCACCTTGTTGGACCCTCGCTACCGGTCCAAAATGGGGGCCTTTTTTTTACACCCGCTGAGAGGGAGGACAAACTGAACTACTGTAAAGACATCCCAGGTGCATGGCTAAAGGCTCATGGGCCCTGGTGGAAGAGTTTAGCTTGCCCAGTCATGAATAAGAACTCACTTGTTCGAAACGCGTAGATTGCAACAGGACCTGTGAACAAGTTTTATTGCTGTCTCCTTGTCACTGAAAATAAAGAAAATTTCGCTCAAGAAAGCAGTGGTGCTGGAAAATTCTTCTCTTTAGCTTGCTTCCCCCCCCCCCCCACCCCTTCACTCAGCGCTGGTGCACCTAGCTTTTCTGCTGCCCAATGCAAATATTGAAATGTTCCCAACTTCCCTCCAGTCCTACTGTTAAAGGGGTTGTCCTCTTTTTACTTCTGATAACCTATCCTCAGGATAGGTCATCAATATCAGATCAGCAGGGGTCCTCCGGCACCCCCGTCGATCAGCTATTTGAAGAGAGGGCAGCGCTCATATGAGAGCTGCTTTCTCTGTTCTGTTTACCTGCACGCCGTAGCATTTGCAGTGATGAGCAGGTAAACAGAGGCAGAGAAGGCAGCGCTCATACAAAAAAAAAAAAAACGGACAACCTCTTTAACCACCTCAGCCCCCAGTGCTTAAACACCCTGAAAGACCAGGCCACTTTTTACACTTCTGACCTACCCTACTTTCACCGTTTATTGCTCGGTAATGCAACTTACCACCCAAAGGAATTTTACCTCCTTTTCTTCTCACTAATAGAGCTTTCATTTGGTGGTATTTCATTGCTGCTGACATTTTTACTTTTTTTGTTATTAATCGAAATTTAACGATTTTTTTGCAAAAAAATGACATTTTTCACTTTCAGTTGTAAAATTTTGCAAAAAAAACGACATCCATATATAAATTTTGCTCTAAATTTATTGCTCTACATGTCTTTGATAAAAAAAAAATGTTTGGGTAAAAAAAAAATGGTTTGGGTAAAAGTTATAGCGTTTACAAACTATGGTACAAAAATGTGAATTTCCGCTTTTTGAAGCAGCTCTGACTTTCTGAGCACCTTTCATGTTTCCTGAGGTTCTACAATGGCCAGACAGTACAAACACCCCACAAATGACCCCATTTCGGAAAGTAGACACCCTAAGGTATTCACTGATGGGCATAGTGAGTTTATAAAACTTTTTATTTTTTGTCACAAGTTAGCGGAAAATGATGATTTTTTTTTTTTTCTTACAAAGTCTCATATTCCACTAACTTGTGACAAAAAATAAAAACTTCCATGAACTCACTATGCCCATCAGCGAATACCTTGGGGTGTCTTCTTTCCAAAATGGGGTCACTTGTGGGGTAGTTATACTGCCCTGGCATTCTAGGGGCCCAAATGTGTGGTAAGGAGTTTGAAATCAAATTCTGTAAAAAATTACCAGTGAAATCCGAAAGGTGCTCTTTGGAATATGGGCCCCTTTGCCCACCTAGGCTGCAAAAAAGTGTCACACATCTGGTATCTCCGTATTCAGGAGAAGTTGGGGAATGTGTTTTGGGGTGTCATTTTACATATACCCATGCTGGGTGAGATAAATATCTTGGTCAAATGCCAACTTTGTATAAAAAAATGGGAGTCTATATGGGGTGATCACCACAGTCATTGATCACGCCCCTGTAAGGCTCCATTCAGATGTCCGTATGCGTTTTGCGGATCCGATCCATCTATCAGTGGATCCGTAAAAATCATGCGGACATCTGAATGGAGCTTTACAGGGGGGTGATCAATGACAGGGGGGTAATCAATGACAGGGGGGTGATCAGGGAGTCTATATGGGGTGATCACCACAGTCATTGATCACGCCCCTGTAAGGCTTTATTCAGACGTCCGTATGCGTTTTGCGGATCCGATCCATCTATCAGTGGATCCGTAAAAATCATGCGGACATCTGAATGGATCTTACAGGGGGGTAATCAATGACAGGGGGGTGATCAGGGAGTCTATATGGGGTGATCACCATAGTCATTGATCACGCCCCTGTAAGGCTCCATTCAGATGTCCGTATGCGTTTTGCGGATCCGATCCATCTATCAGTGGATCCGTAAAAATCATGCGGACATCTGAATGGAGCTTTACAGGGGTGTGATCAATGACAGGGGGGTAATCAATGACAGGGGGGTGATCAGGGAGTCTATATGGGGTGATCACCACAGTCATTGATCACGCCCCTGTAAGGCTTTATTCAGACGTCCGTATGCGTTTTGCGGATCCGATCCATCTATCAGTGGATCCGTAAAAATCATGCGGACATCTGAATGGATCTTACAGGGGGGTAATCAATGACAGGGGGGTGATCAGGGAGTCTATATGGGGTGATCACCACAGTCATTGATCACGCCCCTGTAAGGCTCCATTCAGATGTCCGTATGCGTTTTGCGGATCCGATCCATCTATCAGTGGATCCGTAAAAATCATGCGGACATCTGAATGGAGCTTTACAGGGGTGTGATCAATGACAGGGGGTAATCAATGACAGGGGGGTGATCAGGGAGTCTATATGGGGTGATCACCACAGTCATTGATCACGCCCCTGTAAGGCTTTATTCAGACGTCCGTATGCGTTTTGCGGATCCGATCCATCTATCAGTGGATCCGTAAAAATCATGCGGACATCTGAATGGATCTTACAGGGGGGTAATCAATGACAGGGGGGTAATCAATGACAGGGGGTGATCAGGGAGTCTATATGGGGTGATCAGGGGTGATCAGGGGCTAATAAGGGGTTAATAAGTGACGGGGGGGGGGTGTAGTGTAGTGTAGTGGTGCTTGGTGCTACTTTACTGAGCTACCTGTGTCCTCTGGTGGTCGATCCAAACAAAGGGGACCACCAGAGGACCAGGTAGCAGGTATATTAGACGCTGTTATCAAAACAGCGTCTAATATACCTGTTAGGGGTTAAAAAAAACACATCTCCAGCCTGCCAGCGAACGATCGCCGCTGGCAGGCTGGAGATCAACTCTCTTACCTTCCGTTCCTGTGAGCGCGCCTGTGTGCGCGCGTTCACAGGAAATCTCGGCTCGCGCGAGATGACGCATATATGCGTGACTCTGCGCAGGGCTGCCACCTCCGGAACGCGAATCTGCATTAGGCGGTCCGGAGGTGGTTAAAGACATGTAGCTGGCCAGCTAAGACCTGTCCTAGGTTGCTAGTATAGCTTATATGTGTATACAGCTGGACATGTCAATAACCTTAATACAGTTCCTATGTTTATGTGTTAGAGACAAAAGCAGAGTTATTTACAGTGACTTTATGTTTTGGGTGTCATATAACTGTTATATATTGTGTTCACAGAAGCAGAAAAGATAACATGCCTTTAAGATTAATTTTGTAATGTAAGGTAAGCTCAGTGATACAGCAGAAACAACAGAACCTATAGTGTTAATCTGTTGTTGCTGGGCAGAAGTCTAGACCAATCACAGCCAGGAATTCCCCTGGCAGGAGCTGCTGGAATGATTACTCACCAGAGAGAGGAGCTGAACAGACGCACAGTTCCAGTCAGAATCCAGTTTTATGGGAACAAGAGGCCACAATAGGTATTTAGAACAGTTATATAATGTTCATATTGTTAGTATTGTGATTAGAACTGTATACTGAACCAGTTATATATGTTTACTTACAGTTCCACCAAATTCCAAACTGCAAATTGCAAGCATACAATTGCAAATTGCAAGCTACAAATTGCAAGCATACAAACCAGATTCCATTCAAATTGCATACAAACTGCGAACTGCTCAAACCAGATCATAAGCAATTGCATACTGCAAACTGCAAACCAAGTTGAGCAAGCAGAACGATTAGTTAGACCTCAGACCTCACTTAAAGTGAGAGTACAGGTACTCAAGAGAGAAATATATCCACAATTTTATGTTGAATGACAAGATTGAACAGTTGAACCACAGTCAGACCCCAGTCAGACCTCCAGACCCCCAGTCAGACCTCCAGACCCCTCCATTAGACCACTTTAGACACCCAGTCAGACCTCCAGAACCCCCCAGTCAGACATCCAGACCCCCCATAGACCACTCCAGACCCCTATTAGACCGCTCCAGACCCCCAGTAAGACCTCTCCAGATCCCCCATTAGACCTCCATATCAGACCTCAGATGAGACTGTAAAATAATAAAGTAACTTACCTCTCCTGCCGCCACTCTCTTTGTCCTGGCTGTCTTCTCTTCTCAGGGCCCGCGCTGCAGTCACCTGACCTCCTGCAGCGTCAGGTCAGAGTACACTCTGTACGTCCTGACGCTGCAGGCAGCCAGGACACAGCAGAGCGGGCCCTGAGAAGAGTGAGCAGGAGGAGAGGTAAGTACTGGACAGCGCTCACAGCGCTTCTCTCCCCCTGCTCCTGCAGACTAGTGAGCGCTTCCACTATGGAAGTGTAACACCCCAGAGTTGTGTTACTACACTCCTCTACCCCGCTATTATCTTCTAGGAGCCGTTATATTGTAATCTGATGTAGACCCTGTATACGCTTACAAAGGGTACAACAACTTAAGCTGCCGACTTCCTGAATTTTTCAAAACAGCCCGCTCCCGTGGAACCAATAGCGGTACAATAGCGGTAAAGTACCCAACAAACTACATACTGTCTAAAACTACATATTGTTTATGACATTCATGGCACCTTAACCTAGTTTGAGAGGAATTACAAAATAGACTATCTGCTACTTAACTCTGCCCAAATAGGCACTACAAGATAAACCATCTATGGACTAACACTGCCTCGCTCTTCTTTATAATTGGATATCACCGGCTTACGACATACTGGATGGTGGAGTTTAGATCAAGCCGTTATTAGACCACAAGATTACCACTATATGTGTTATTCTATCCAAGCGGCCATATGTTTTATATGGATCACTAAGTGTGAACATTGTGTGTTTTTATTTATGTTTTTTATCTATTTGGTTTTATGTTATTTTTATCTGCTTTACATTAAATTGATCATATCTATTCATAATTTGCAATATTTATTTTAATGCACTAGTCTATTTATAACCAGATATCTGAGTGCCCCCTCCCTCTTTTTATTTTCTAATTTACATTTGTTACATACGACATAGGGTGTGTCGTGGGGTGTGCACCTTTTCCGTCTCGGTGACAATAGTATTGAGCCACTATTACTCCCTACTTTGACAAAAGAGACTGGTTTCTTCTCGCTACCTGCCTCAGCTACTATTCTGATGCTGCCACCCGCCTGATGCCACACATCTGATGCCAAGTGCTCCTTCTTTCACCCACCATCTTCAGCTGCTACTGGTATTGCCACCCACCTACACACTATGTGAACTTGCCATTCTGTGGTCTCCTGATGCTGCTGCCACCTCCACTTTGTCACCTTGACATTCTGTGGCCTCCTGATGCTGCTGCCACCTCCACACTATGTCACCTTGCCACTGTGTGGCCTCCTGATGCTGCCGCAATCTCCACATTGTCATTGGGCCACTCTGTGGTCTCCTCATGCTGCTCTGCAAAGAAAAGGGGGTTAGTCAGCACCTCCCAATGCGCAGGTGCACGCTGCCATGGCTGAAAACAGAGAGAAAGAAGGGGGAAATGCAGCAGCACCCTGCAAACCAGATAAAGTACAATAATGCCATAGTCACAAAAAATATTATAGTGCTAATGCTACGCTTATTTATAAAGTGAGATGCTTGGCAAATTTTGTACAAAATGTACAGGGAGTGCAGAATTATTAGGCAAATTAGTATTTTGACCACATCATCCTCTTTATGCATGTTGTCTTACTCCAAGCTGTATAGGCTCGAAAGCCTACTACCAATTAAGCATATTAGGTGATGTGCATCTCTGTAATGAGAAGGGGTGTGGTCTAATGACATCAACACCCTATATCAGGTGTGCATAATTATTAGGCAATTTCCTTTCCTTTGGCAAAATGGGTCAAAAGAAGGACTTGACAGGCTCAGAAAAGTCAAAAATAGTGAGATATCTTGCAGAGGGATGCAGCACTCTTAAAATTGCAAAGCTTCTGAAGCGTGATCATCGAACAATCAAGCGTTTCATTCAAAATAGTCAACAGGGTCGCAAGAAGCGTGTGGAAAAACCAAGGCGCAAAATAACTGCCCATGAACTGAGAAAAGTCAAGCGTGCAGCTGCCAAGATGCCACTTGCCACCAGTTTGGCCATATTTCAGAGCTGCAACATCACTGGAGTGCCCAAAAGCACAAGGTGTGCAATACTCAGAGACATGGCCAAGGTAAGAAAGGCTGAAAGACGACCACCACTGAACAAGACACACAAGCTGAAACGTCAAGACTGGGCCAAGAAATATCTCAAGACTGATTTTTCTAAGGTTTTATGGACTGATGAAATGAGAGTGAGTCTTGATGGGCCAGATGGATGGGCCCGTGGCTGGATTGGTAAAGGGCAGAGAGCTCCAGTCCGACTCAGACGCCAGCAAGGTGGAGGTGGAGTACTGGTTTGGGCTGGTATCATCAAAGATGAGCTTGTGGGGCCTTTTCGGGTTGAGGATGGAGTCAAGCTCAACTCCCAGTCCTACTGCCAGTTTCTGGAAGACACCTTCTTCAAGCAGTGGTACAGGAAGAAGTCTGCATCCTTCAAGAAAAACATGATTTTCATGCAGGACAATGCTCCATCACACGCGTCCAAGTACTCCACAGCGTGGCTGGCAAGAAAGGGTATAAAAAAAGAAAATCTAATGACATGGCCTCCTTGTTCACCTGATCTGAACCCCATTGAGAACCTGTGGTCCATCATCAAATGTGAGATTTACAAGGAGGGAAAACAGTACACCTCTCTGAACAGTGTCTGGGAGGCTGTGGTTGCTGCTGCACGCAATGTTGATGGTGAACAGATCAAAACACTGACAGAATCCATGGATGGCAGGCTTTTGAGTGTCCTTGCAAAGAAAGGTGGCTATAATGGTCACTGATTTGTTTTTGTTTTGTTTTTGAATGTCAGAAATGTATATTTGTAAATGTTGAGATGTTATATTGGTTTCACTGGTAAAAATAAATAATTGAAATGGGTATATATTTGTTTTTTGTTAAGTTGCCTAATAATTATGCACAGTAATAGTCACCTGCACACACAGATATCCCCCTAAAATAGCTAAAACTAAAAACAAACTAAAAACTACTTCCAAAAATATTCAGCTTTGATATTAATGAGTTTTTTGGGTTCATTGAGAACATGGTTGTTGTTCAATAATAAAATTAATCCTCAAAAATATAACTTGCCTAATAATTCTGCACTCCCTGTATTTGCCAAGCATCTCACTTTATAAATAAGCGTAGCATTAGCACTATAATATTTTTTGAGACTATGGCATTATTGTACTTTATCTGGTTTGCAGGGTGCTGCTGCATTTCCCCCTTTTTTTTCTCCTCATGCTGCTTTCACCTCACCACTATGTCATAGGGCCACTCTGTGGAGTTCTCATGCTGTTCCCACCCTCCCCACTTCATGACTCGGCCACTATTTTGGCTTTCGGCTTGGCTGACAACATCATTTATTTGACCCTTCTTCTGATCTGTCAGAAGGAAGGGAAAATGAGATGCGCAACTGATCCTCTCTGTGTAGCAGCTATAAGACCTGTATGGTCCCTTTAGACTTGGCTTATGATTTGGTAGCCAAAAGTAGGAGTGGGTACAAAACAAAGAATACATGCAAATATTCCATTCACCTGTCATCTCTGTTTTGGATCCACTCCTGTTTTTTTTTGGCATTAGCAATACTGATGGATTACTGACAAAATGCTGACCAAGTGAAGGCGGATGCTCCACAGACAGGATCCGTTTTTTATGGGTTATTGTTCTGACGGATCAGAGGAAGGGCAAAATAATCTGTAACCTCAACACAAACTTACTTCTGACACCCTCTCCACTTTGTCACTTGTATAAGCGTTTAATAGAACAGGTTCTGTAGACATCTATGTGGAATCATCTGACAATGGTGTAAAAGGAGTGCGCTTCTTCTTGGCGCTAACATCGACCTATAAGGCTGAGTTCATACTTGAGTTATTTGGTCAGTTTTGGCCCCGTGACTGCCAAAATAAGTGAAGTGTGCTGTGATTCTAAGAGCGACGACTGTCATCTGCATGTCATATGGACTCACAGTATTATTTCACTACCAAAGCATAGAAACATAGAAACATAGAATGTGTCGGCAGATAAGAACCATTTGGCCCATCTAGTCTGCCCAATATACTGAATACTATGAATAGCCCCTGGCCCTATCTTATATGAAGGATGGCCTTATGCCTATCCCATGCATGCCTAAACTCCTTCTCTGTATTTGCAGCTACCACTTCTGCAGGAAGGCTATTCCATGCATCCACTACTCTCTCAGTAAAGTAATACTTCCTGATATTACTTTTAAACCTTTGCCCCTCTAATTTAAAACTATGTCCTCTTGTAGCTTTTTTTCTTTTTTTAAATATTCTTTCCTCTTTTACCTTGTTGATTCCCTTTATGTATTTAAAAGTTTCTATCATATCCCCTCTGTCTCGTCTTTCTTCCAAGCTATACATGTTAAGGTCCTTTAATCTTTCCTTGTAAGTTTTGTCCTGCAATCCATGTACTAGTTTAGTAGCTCTTCTCTGAACTCTCTCCAAAGTATCAATATCCTTCTGGAGATATGGTCTCCAGTACTGCGCACAATACTCCAAATAAGGTCTCACTAGTGCTCTGTAGAGCGGCATGAGCACCTCCCTCTTTCTACTAGTAATTCCTCTCCCTATACACCCAAGCATTCTGCTAGCATTTCCTGCTGCTCTATGACATTGTCTGCCTACCTTTAAGTCTTCTGAAATAATGACCCCTAAATCCCTTTCCTCAGATACTGAGGTTAGGACTGTATCACTGATTTTATATTCTGCTCTTGGGTTTTTACGCCCCAGGTGCATTATCAGGCTCCCTATGCATGTGACTGCAAGGCACAGTGTTCTACACCACTATAAAGGCTCTGTGCAGCCAGGAAATAGCAGTTTTTTAACGTA
The DNA here is from genome assembly GCF_905171765.1 of Bufo bufo. NCBI lineage: Eukaryota > Metazoa > Chordata > Amphibia > Anura > Bufonidae > Bufo > Bufo bufo. The sequence continues at coordinate 243,820,095 of NC_053389.1, read as the reverse complement.
ATTCACCGCGAATAAATTCGGATTGAACCAAATTTTTCCCAAAAAATTCGGCCAAACGGCAAATCAAATTTTAAAAAAATTCGCTCATCTCTAATCATAAGCTAAAGGGCTACTGTGAGTACACTATATGTATATACTGAGGCAAAATTAATGGGGTTAGATAGGATTAGACAAACATGGCTGCTTTCTTTAAAAAGTAGCACCATACCAGTCCATAGGTTGTGAGTGGTAATGCATCATATACCCACTAACTTCAAAGAAGCAGAGGTGCAAAAAAGGACACAAACCATTGATAGGTATAGTGCTGGATAATCCCTTTAAATTGGGCACAGCAAAATATAAAAGAGATTCTTTGTTGAGCAGGCCATCAATCATCTTCTACCAGCAACACTTTAGCCACCAAGCTTCAGCCTTGCAGCACTAAACATCTAGTGACAAAGATAGAAACACAACACCCAAGTATCGGAGGACTGGAAATTAACAATTGAGTTACAGTAGGACAGGCCCTCTGGTCTCCTGGTTGGATGCTACCCTTGTCACTCAGAGCAAAGGGAAGGGTCTGTGAAGCAGTTCAATGCAGAGAGTACTTTTCAGCGAAGGCCTGCCCTGGGCACTTGTAGAAGCAGAATCTGTCAAACTAAGGCTAGTTTCGCACTAGCGTTAGAGCTCTCTGGCATGATGTTCCTGCAGAGCACAGCCTGCTGGAACTCTCTGGATCTGGCATACAGTATTTACCGGGTAACAGGCAGCTCTCTGCCTGATCCCATTATGGTCAATGGGACTGGAGGCAATGCCATATCTGAAGAACACCTGCAGGCTGTTCTCTGCCAGAACAGCCTGCTAGAGAGCTGTGCTGCAGATGTGAAAGAGGGCTAAAAGTTTATATTCTCACTACTTCTGATAATAACTCCACAAACGGTATGGAAGTGCTGCTCTCACCGGCTCCTACATAATGGGAGGACAGTCACTTGAACAGAGGATACTTCATGAGGTATAGTGGCCTGATAGTTCCCCTGCAAAGAAATCCAGATCCCTGTACATGGGGATAAAGGGTGAAGATCTGGGGGTAACTTACAGCTGGTAACATGATTAGGAGTAGATCCAAGACATATCTGTTCAAGTGCTACAGCAAATCCATGTCTGCTTTGTAACAATATGCCCTTTTTTCTACCAATATCTGCTGTGGAGGGAGAATCGGAACACCCACATACACATTAGACATTTCACAACAAAATCTTATACTCTAACAATAATGAGATGACTGATAACCCTGCCTCCGTAAATTCAAATGTCAGTAAATTTACTAACATCTGATGTCCAGCAGGGCACCAGAAAGCAGATAGACCATGGAAAGGGTTAATGAACTTAGAAGCACAGTCATGCAGTTTGAGGCAATCTGGCCGTTATTAATAATGTATCAGAGAGGTTATCGGCTTTTCACGCTGACTATAATGTAAGCGTTTCTTTTTTATTAATGCGCACGTAACATGAGACAGCTCTGCCAGGCAGGGGGCGGCCGGCCCGCACACTCAGGTTCCTTCATTTAATGCTGAGCGGAAAGATCAAAGCCGTGACAGCACTGCCTATAAACAAAATAACAAAAATAACAAATACAGGTTCACACCACAAGGTCATCCTCCCACCCGCTCCGGAATATCAATCACATGTACAGGTTGTGGAAACTGCTTTGTGAATCCAACTATTAAAACATATTTATTTGTTTTGTTTTATTTGTACCATTTTTCATATAATTTTGTGGACATTATTACAGACTTTACTTTAAATTACGGTAAATGTCTGCATAACAATATTTTCTGTGCTGGCAGATATGTTTTTTTGAAGGAAATGTAAACTCCTAGGGGTGTTTTTTTGCATGTGCCCTGGCATGTGGGTGTGGTACAGTTTTCTCTGTTATACTAAGGCCCCTTTCACACGGGCGAGATTTCCGTGTGGGTGAAATGCGTGAGGTTAATGCATTGCACCCGCACTGAATCTGGACCCATTCATTTCTATGGGGCTGTGCAGATGAGCGTTGATTTTTACGCATCACTTGTGCGTTGCATGAAAATCGCAGCATGCTCCTCTTTGTGCGTTTTCCACGCAACGCATGCCCCATAGAAGTAAATGGGGCTGCGTGAAAATCGCAAGCAAGTGCGGATGCGGTGCGATTTTCACGCACGGTTGCTAGGAGACGATTGGGATGGAGACCCGATCATTATAATTTTCCCTTATAACATGGTTATAAGGGAAAATAATAGCATTCTTAATACAGAATGCATAGTACAATAGGGCTGGAGGGGTTAAAAAAAAAATAATAATAATTTAACTCACCTTAATCCACTTGTTCGCGCAGCCGGCATCTCTTCTGTATTCTTCTTTGCTGTGCACAGGAAAAGGACCTGTGGTGACGTCATTAAGCTCATCACATGGTCCGTCACATGATCCATCACCATGGTAAAAAGATAATGTGATGGACCATGTGATGAGTGCAGTGACGTCATCAAAGGTCCTATTCCTCAAAGAAGAAGACAGAAGAGAAGCCGGGCTGCGCGAACAAGTGGATTAAGGTGAGTTAATTTTTTTAAAAAAATTTTTTAACCCCTCCAGCCCTATTGTACTAAGAATTCTGTATTAAGAATGCTATTATTTTCCCTTATAACCATGTTATAAGGGAAAATAATGCAATCTGCAGAACACCTAACCCAAAAGTTCGGGTTTGGGTACCAAACATGCCGATTTTTCTCATGCGCGTTTTTGCACTCGCGCGGAAAAATCGTGCATTTTACCACGACGCACCCGCATCTTATCCAGGCCAAAAACATGACACCCATGTGAAAGAGGCCTAAGGGTCCATTCACACGTCCGTAAGTGTTTTGCGGATCCACAAAACACGGACACCTGCAATGTGCGATCCGCACATCACAGACACTATAATAGAAAATGCCTTTTCTGGTCCGCAATTGCGGACAAGAATAGGACATGTTCTATTTTTTTCAGGGACGGAATTGCGGATCCCGAAAAAACGTATCCCGAAAAAACGAATGCGGATCCCGAAAATGCGGATGTGGATCCCGAAAATGCAGATTTGCATCCGTTCCAGCCCCATTGAAAGTGAATTGGTCTGCAAATTGCAGAACGAATGCGGACCCAAATTACGGACGTGTGAATGCACCCTAATTCAGGTGGGAAGTGAATATGGGAGTATTATGTACATCTATACTCTATCATTACTTGGGAGTGCCCCAACCCTATTCTCCATCACTATTAGACGGCCTCACCGATATCCACCCAAGAGTATCCATATCTATCTATCTATCTATCTATCTATCTATCTATCTATCTATCTATCTATCTATCTATCTAACTATCTATCTCATATCTATCTATCTAACTATCTATCTATCTCATATATATATCTATCTATCTATCTAGGTAACAAATAGAGGCAGCAGTCCAAACTCAGGTGAAAGGGTAGTGGACCTGCTTTATTCACCCCAACTGCAATGTTTCAGCCCAACTTAATGAGGCCTTGCACATTTTTGAATTTCTTCTATCTGACTCATACCTATCGATCTATTTTTCTATCAATCTATCTATATTTCTATTTCAGTTAGGCCCAGGCCTTTTTTTCTCAGAGAAAAGGTGGTGGAACTCACCCCCCCTCCCCTGGCCACGCCCCTACCCACCCCTAGGACCGCCCCCTAAAACTGCCCCTTTAGAGAACAGGGATGCAAGTAAAATTTGGAGGGGCTATAAAAGTCCAGCCCAGAAAATAAACCCCCCAGATGGGGATGGCACTGTTAATGAGGGATCTGGGGATGGCACTGTTATGGGGTGGAGGATCTGTGGATTGCACTGTTATGGGGGATCTGTGGATGGCATCCACAGATCCCCCATCCTATAACAGTGCCATCCACAGACCCCCCCACCCCATAACAGTGCCATCCACAGACCCCCCCCCTTAACAGTGCCATCCACAGACCCCCCCACCCTATATCAGTGCCATCCACAGACCCCCCCCACCCCATAACAGTGCCATCCACAGACCCCCCCACCCCATAACAGTGCCATCCACAGACCCCTCCCTTAACAGTGCCATCCACAGACCCCCCCTACCCCATAACAGTGCCATCCACAGACCCCCCCACCCCATAACAGTACCATCCACAGACCCCCCCTTAACAGTGCCATCCACAGACCCCCCCACCCCATAACAGTGCCATCCACAGACCCCCCCACCCCATAACAGTGCCATCCACAGACCCCCCACCCCATAACAGTGCCATCCACAGACACCCCCCCTTAACGGTGCCATCCACAGACCCCCCCACCCCATAACAGTGCCATCCACAGACGACACCCCCCCTTAACAGTGCCATCCACAGACCCCCCCACCCCATACCAGTGCCATCCACAGACCCCCCCACCCCATAACAGTGCCATCCACAGACCCCCCCACCCCATAACAGTGCCATCCACAGACCCCCCCACCCCATAACAGTGCCATCCACAGACCCCCCACCCACCCCTTAACAGTGTCATCCACAGACCCCCCATTGCCGCTCCAGTACAGTTATAAAATGTGTCAATTAATAATGATTCATGCTGCCCCCTCTGTAGTATAACATTCAATAGGCCTAATTGTTGGTCTGATTCTATACAGGTTCATATAAATTCAAGCCAAAACTACAGTGATCTTATTGCCTGGAGAAGTGTCTTTTTCTCTCTCCTTCCCAAATCGAATCACACAAAATTCGAATTCGGTACAATCAGTATTTTTTTTTGCAAAATCTGGGTCAAATTTTCAAATCGATTCGCTCATCTTCAATTATCTATCTATCTATCTATCTATCTATCTATCTATCTATCTATCTATCTATCTATCTATCTATTTATCACCTGTCTGTCTAGCTGTCTAACTATTTGAAAATGTTGATAATTTTTTAAGTATAACAGTGCACAAAAAGGTTACCATTTCAACAGTAAAATCTTACATGAATCTTATGGAGAAGGTGTGGAGGGCACAGAACAGCGATATATTACAACTGAGGTATTGGCTCGGGGCTTACCAATAATTCATATTCTGCTCCATTCTAATAAATCTCCTTCACCTCATGTAAAATACAGTGGATGGGGGAATGAGGGATTGAAGCGGCACAATGAAGGAAATATCCTTGAATTGACATCTGTATCTTATTTACAGCAAATCCCAGGGCTTGTCTAAGACGTCCATCCAGCTGAATTAAGATGCACAGATCCATATTGGCGTCACTGATGTTCTTTTAATTGTATACAATGGTTACTGTTGATTCATTGCTTCATGTTCTCTTTTCTATTGATCCCCCTCAACCAAGAATGAATTTACCCTTTCTGTATCCAACATTGGACAGGCCAGACTCAAAGGTCATCCATTCTTACCATCACAGAGCCTGAAAGAAATTTACTGAACTGTGACATCAGATCGCTACTTTCACACTTGCGTTCGGGGTTCCGCTTGTGAGTTCCGTTTGAAGGCTCTCACAAGCGGCCCCGAACACATCCGTACAGCCCTAATGCATTCTGAGTGGATAAGGATCCGCTCAGAATGCATCAGTTTGGCTCCGTTTCGCCTCGTTCCGCTCAGCAGGTGGACACCCGAACGCAGCTTGCAGCGTTTTGGTGTCCGCCTGGCCGTGCGGAGCCAAACGGATCCGTCCAGACTTACAATGTAAGTCAATGGGGACGGATCCGTTTGTCCTGGATCCGCTTTGACACGGATCCGTTAGAAACCGTTCACGTCTGCGCATGCCCAGTAACTTCCTGTCCCTCCCCTCATCGTCGGCCATTTTGGATTATCGACTTGATGAAGACTGGTAAGTATATGAAGTTTTGTCTGTTTGGCTATCTTTCTTTTTTTTCTATCTATCTATCTATCTATCTATCTATCTATCTATCTATCTATCTATCTATCTATCTATCTAAAATAGAAAATAAATCAGCAGCACTCTGTTGGATTCCGGGTGCAATTCCACAGTTGCTCTTGGATAGGAGCCGTTCAATAGAAATAGAAAAAAATATGGCAGCACTCCGGTCTTGTGAAGAAATTCAGTGACGTTTATTCACACTTATTTGCAATGCAGCATTTCAGCCCTCTCAATGGAGCCTTTATCAAAGCTTGACAAAGGCTCCATTGAGAGGGCTGAAATGCTGCATTGCAAATAAGTGTGAATAAACGTCACTGAATTTCTTCACAAGACCGGAGTGCTGCCATATTTTTTTCTATTTCTATCTATCTATCTATCTCTCTATTTCTAGGGGGGGGGCTGCTGGCACTTGGGAAGGGGTGTGTGTGTGTCTGGAACAGTGGGGGCTCCTGGCACTGGTGGTGGGGCTGCCTTTATGGGGACTTCTGGCACTGGGGGGGGCTGCTGGCACTGCGGGGGGGGGGGGGGGGTGGCTGGAACTGGGGGGGTCTGCTGGCACTGCGATGATGTTTGTGGCTGGAACTGTGCGGTGCTTCTGGCACTGCCAGGGTTTATGTGGCTGGAACTGTGGGTCCTGCTGGCACTGCGGGGGTGTTTGTGGCTGGAACCGTGCAGTGCTTCTGGCACTGCAGGGGTTTTTGTGGCTGGAACTGCGCGGTGCTTCTGGCACTGCAGGGGTTTTTGTGGCTGGAACTGTGGTTGCTGCTGCCACTGCGGGGGTGTTTGTGGCTGGAACTGTGGTTGCTGCTGGCACTGCGGGGGTGTTTGTGGCTGGAACTCTGTGGTGCTTCTGGCACTGCAGGGGTTTTTGTGGCTGGAACTGTGGGGTCTGCTGGCACTGTGGGGGTGTGTGTAGCTGGAACTGTGGGGGCTGCTGTCATTGGGGAGGCTGAGGGCACTGTGGGAAAGTTGTTTGGAACTGGGGGGCTGATGTCACTGTGGGGGGCTGCTGGCACTATGGGGGGCTGCTGGCACTATGCGGGGCTGCTGTCTCTGGGGCGTGTTTATGGCACTTGTGGGGATTATGGCTCCTGTCGGATTAATTTTTTTAATCATTTTATTATTAGGGTTGTTCCAATAAAAAATAAAAAATTTGAAATTTAAAGAAAGTTCTGCGGTGGGCAAGCACCAATCTATATTTTAAAAAGTAAGTATTAAAAATAAAATTAAAATTGTTGATATATGTGGAAATAGTGCTCTAAACAAGTTCCTTTAACGTTATCTGCATTTTGTCTGGTATTCTGTTGCGTACAGATGTCATCAAAGAAGACAAGCATCGATTGGAAAAACCCACCCAGAAGGCGCCGGCGTATTCAGTGGCCGATAAGTATAAAATCAACACTTGGAGTTTGTACTGTTTGATTCGTTGCATTAATCAGTATGTGCTCTGATTATAGATTTATTCATCATCAGCGGAGGGCTCTCCGGATGTGGCCAGCTCACCTGCCGGGGCTCGCTCACCAGTGCTGGAATCGCCAGCGTCCAGGGGAGGTGGACCAAGCCCGGACCGGGGCTGTCAAGAAGTAAGCATATATATATCGATATCTAATAATTTTTTTTATTTAAATACATTCTTTAAAAAAAAAAAAAAATTGTTGTTTCAGCAATCTGCACCTAGAGCCACCAGCGAGGATCCCCCAGTCGCCTCCAGAGTCCGCGGGAATGAGCGTGGCGGTTGTAGACGTGTAAGACTTGAATTAAGTAGTTTTAATTTGCATTTTGTATTAGGATTTACATTTAATTTTGTATTTCCTTTTTTTCAGGGTTCCGTAGGCTCCACCAGGGAAGATGAGGAGTTCGGGGTTCCTACCATAGATAACCTGCTCCTCATCCAACTGATGGAGGCGCGTCCATCATCATGGGACCACTCCGACCGCCACCACGCTTATCATCATCGGACCCAGCGGCTCTGGAGGGACATCTGTCCCGAAATTTTTGAGACCTGGGGGGATCTAAATGTGGCGGCTCAGGAGAAATATGGTAAGTAAAACAATATGTATTTTAATACATTAAAATATTGTTCTTTTCCTTTCATCATGCTGATTTTATTTTTTATGTTTTTTTTCTATAGTCAAAATGGTTACAACGCGTTGGCAATCTATCCGGGACCGCTTCAGGAGGGATTTTAACAAGGAGGTTCAGGCCCTGAGTGGCTCCGGAGGAACCTCAGGGACCACATACATCCATACGGCGGCCCTGGGGTTCCTACGAAAGGCGATGGCACCAAGAAGGTAAATATTTTTAACAACTGTTAAAAAAAAAAATTGTAAAGGGGCTGACTGAGACAGCGGAGCGTTTGGCTCCCCTGTTTTGGCCAGCCCCCTACAGTCCGTCTGAGTGTAAGGGGCTGTCTGAGACAGCGGAGCGTTTGGCTCCCCTGTTTTGGCCAGCCCCCTACAGTCAGAGGGACAACTGTTCTCTCCGTCTGAGTGTAAGGGGCTGTCTGAGTCAGCGGAGTGTTTGGCTCCCCTGTTTTGGCCAGCCCCCTACAGTCAGAGGGACAACTGTTCTCTCCTTCTGAGTGTAAGGGGCTGTCTGAGTCAGCGGAGTGTTTGGCTCCCCTGTTTTGGCCAGCCCCCTACAGTCAGAGGGACAACTGTTCTCTCCTTCTGAGTGTAAGGGGCTGTCTGAGTCAGCGGAGTGTTTGGCTCCCCTGTTTTGGCCAGCCCCCTACAGTCAGAGGGACAACTGTTCTCTCCTTCTGAGTGTAAGGGGCTGTCTGAGTCAGCGGAGAGTTTGTCTCCCCTGTTTTGGCCAGCCCCCTACAGTCAGAGGGACAACTGTTCTCTCCGTCTGAGTGTAAGGGGCTGTCTGAGACAGCGGAGCGTTTGGCTCCCCTGTTTTGGCCAGCCCCCTACAGTCAGAGGGACAACTGTTCTCTCCTTCTGAGTGTAAGGGGCTGTCTGAGTCAGCGGAGAGTTTGTCTCCCCTGTTTTGGCCAGCCCCCTACAGTCAGAGGGACAACTGTTCTCTCCGTCTGAGTGTAAGGGGCTGTCTGAGACAGCGGAGCGTTTGGCTCCCCTGTTTTGGCCAGCCCCCTACAGTCCGTCTGAGTGTAAGGGGCTGTCTGAGACAGCGGAGAGTTTGGCTCTCCTGTTTTGGCCAGACATAGCATAGAACAGGGATGTTTTATTTAAAGAACAATTCATAACTTTCCTTATTTTTTTCCTACAGAAGTGCCAGCAGCACTCGGGAGCCTGAACAACCTCCTGAGGCGGAACCAAAACAGATCGCCAGCGCCAGCCCCCCTCATGTATTGGCTCAGGATAATCCGGGTCCCCTACCAGATCCCTCCGCTCAACAGAGGCTCTTAGGTTTTTGCCAAAATTTGAGAGCCCTGGTGAGTGGGCAGAGATCCGGTAGGCCAAATCGAACTGATTATGCGAACCTTGTAGAGGTTGTTTCCGACGCTCTAGAAGGTTTTGCCGAACATCAGAAGGAGTTTGGTGCTGACTTGATTCGCCGCTGGGAGGGGGCGGAGTCGGCGATTCAACACAGCCCAAACTACCATTATGGACTAAGCATGATCAGTTTGATGGACTCAATGACGCCCGAGCAGTTGCATGAGTTTAAGATCATGCTAGAGAACGGGTCATGGGAAATTATGCACCGCCCCCAACCCCCCCACCCCATCCCACACCTACCCCCCATCCCACACCAGTGGCCAGTACCGCCAACCTTTCCCTTCCCACCCCCCACCCCCCCGAGTATGTGTTACCTTCTGTTTCTTATTCTTCTCCTGCCCAGTATTTTCCTCCTACTTCTTTTCAAACTCCCTCCACCTCTACACATGCTCGGGTCCCCTCCTCCTCAGACCCTTCCTTTCTCCACACCCCACAATTACGCCCTGCATCCTTTCCTGTGGCCAGTAGTTTCACCTCAGTAGATCGCCAGGACAGGGGGGCTACCATTGCCAGCCCCAGACCATCAAGCCCACGACATTCCACTCACCGTTATGAACAATTATAAATAAAATTTATGTTTATATATATATATATATATATTTTTTTTAATTGTTTCAAAAATATATATTTTTTTATAGTTTACTGCACTGTGTCTGTGTTTTTATTGTCCTGTACAGGGTAACCTTGGCACTACAGCTGTGTTGAAATTAAAACTACCCTAGTCTCACTACTGTGCGTTTATTATAACACCCTTGGTAGTTTTTATATCAAAACAGCATTAGTGCCAATGTCGTAAGAACCATTAACATGACCATCAATAATGAGCTATCTTTTGGCTCTTTATTGATTGTAGACCCTATGAATGATTGGCACATGAACAAGCAAATGCTTGTTCATTGTTCAATCTTGTGCCCTTTCATATGAGCCCTTGTGGGAGTCACGGTCCATCAGCATCATCAGGAATTCATTAATAAATTGTAATTTTACCGTTTAATGATTTCCCGATGACGCTCTAATATAACTAGTGTGATTACCACAAGGGACACGGAAGGGACATACAGTTTTTAAAGGGGTATTCACATAGACAATGGGGGGATTTCGCTTGAATATGCCCCCATTGTCTGATAGGTGTGGGTAACATTGGTAGGACCCGCACCTATATCGAGAACGGAGCGGGGAGCACTGTTGCTGGAGGACAAGAAATTTCCCATGGTACGTCCACCACCAAGCGCTATTCCCCGCCTCTCCCATATAAATGAATGGAGGGCAGCAGTGCAGTGCAACCTCATCCACTTTCTTGGCTCCGTTCTCAATATATGTGAGGGTACCAGCGGTGGGACCCGCACCTATAAGACAATGTGGGCATATCTTAGTGGTATGCCCCCATTGTATGAGATGAGAAACCCCTTTAAGGCCTCTTGCACACGACTGTATGCCCCAAGAGACATACGGTCCGTGAGCGGGCCATATATCCCGTAGTGGCATTGATCGTGCGCACGAGAGTACACAGCATCATAGTGTACAATGATTCTGTGCAAGTTGAGCTGCCCGCGGGGATATAGTCTTGCACTAATAGATCATATGAGTGCGGGACAGTAGCCCAGTTTGCGGCACAACATGGTCAGCATCATGATGCTCTGTACTCCCGTACGCACGATCAATGACGATCAGGGACATATGGCCCGCTAACGAACACTATACATCTTTAAGTGCATGTAGTCGTGTACAAGAGTCCAAAAGGTGTGGTCCATTATCAAAGCCGGACCAACTTTGAATTTCAACAAGATAGCCCTGGAGAAATATAGGAGCATTACAACCCTGGGGATCTGAATACATGAAGATGGAACCTAGAGATGCTACTCATTCCAAAATGGATCCGCTAAACGGATGGCAAAACGGAAACGAACGTGACAAACGGATCCGCAATACAGACGGATCCGTTCTGAATGGCTTCTGTTTGTCTCCGTTTAGTCAGTTTATTGACGGATCCATTTCAAATGCATTTCAAACGGATCCGTGAAACAAAAGTGTGAAAGTAGCCTTTACAGAGGTTATTATGCCTTTAAACTGACTGGTGATATGTTTAGCTTCCTCTCTTCTACTACTGTGTGTTAGTTGTCACTGTAGTTCTTACATTATGTTCATGAGTCAGGATGCTCAGGATGGGCAGTGCGCAATAGTGCTCAGTTCTGTTATGGACCTCTGAATCCCTTGTCTAGAGGTACCGTTCTGGCTGTCTTCACCCAGCATCGCCTGCATTTTTATACATTGACTCTCATGAAAAAAAACTGTATGCGGTAGCTTCCTGTGCTCCCCCTAGTGGCAGTTGCAGACATAAATTTAATCAGATAATTATTTTTTTTTAATTAATTATCATGACCATACAGGTTATACATTAGAAGCTTACAATCCAAGCAAGATCACAGATCACATAACAGCATCAAGATACAGCATTATCTCAGTAATATAATTGGTCATTACACACAATTCCACAACAATACCCATCCGCCCCACTTGAGACAAATTTAGTGCAGCACAAAGCAATTTCCCAATCCCACTGAGGTACTAACAACCCAAAGGATTCGTATAAAGCCTAGCAGCTGAAGTAAAACCGGGCCTTAACAATCCCTAGGAGTTACATCATTATATTAGCGTGGACACCCCCTGCATAGGCAGCATTGAGTACATCACCCTATATTGTCCCTTATCCCTCTATTAAGAGCTAACCAAGGGCTACACACTCCTGATAAGGGATGAGCGAACCCGAACTGTATAGTTCGGGTTCGTACCGAATTTTGGGGTGTCCGTGACACGGACCTGAACCCGAACATTTTCGTAAAAGTCCGTGTTCGGGTTCGGTGTTCGGCGCTTTCTTGGCGCTTTTTGAAAGGCTGCAAAGCAGCCAATCAACAAGCGTCATACTACTTGCCCCAAGAGGCCATCACAGCCTTGCCTACTATTGGCATGGCTGTGATTGGCCAGTGCAGCATGTGACCCAGCCTCTATTTAAGCTTGGGTCACGTAGCGCTGCACGTCACTCTGCTGATTCAAGCATAGGGAGAGGTTGCAGCTGCGACGTTAGGGCGAGATTAGGCAGATTAACTCCTCCAAAAGACTTCATTCTGTGATCGATCTCCAGCTGTGGATCATTGAAGTGCTAATATCGACTTGCTCACTTTTTTGAGGCTGCCCAGAGCATTTTTAGATCACTTTTTTCTGGGGTGATCGGCGGCCATTTTGTGGCTTGTGGTGCGCCAGCACAAGCTATCACCAAGTGTATTTAACCATCAATAGTGTGGTTATTTTTTGCTATATCCTACATCAGCTGCAGGCTGAGCCTGTGTCACCGAAGTGCATTTAACCATCAACAGTCTGGTTATTTTTTGGCCATATACTACATCAGCTGCAGGCTGAGCCTGTGTCACCGAAGTGCATTTAACCATCAACAGTCTGGTTATTTTTTGGCCATATACTACATCTGGTGCAGGCTGAGCCTGTGTCACCGAAGTGCATTTAACCATCAACAGTCTGGTTATTTTTTGGCCATATACTACATCAGGTGCAGGCTGAGCCTGTGTCACCCAAGTGCATTTAACCATCAATAGTGTGGTTATTTTTTGGCAATATACTACATCAGGGGCAAGTTGAGCCTGTCACCCAGCGCCTAAAAAATAGACCTGACATTTCTATTCAACCAAATTTGTACTGTTTTAGCTGGTCAAGTGATTTGTAGTGACCGTAAAAGCACACTTTTTGTTCTGGGTGGAAAAACTATTCCCAAATTTGCCATTCTCAAAATAACTAGTTTCTGCAATTTGAGGCCTACTTGAAATCTATCCCAAAAAGGATATCTTACATTGAAGGTGCTGATAGTGTCATTCAGAAAAACTTAACACACACGCTACCATGCAGATACAAGTCTAATTCTGTGATTAAACCTATACCTGTCACACAGCGCAAAAAAAAACAGGCCTCACATTTCTATTCAACCAAATCTGTACTGTTTTAGCTGGTCAAGTTATTTGTAGTGACCGTAAAAGCACACTTTTTGTTCTGGGTTGAAAAACTATTCCCAAATTTGCCATTCTCAAAATTGTGGTGAACGGGAACAATGAGGAAAACATCTAATAAGGGACGCGGACGTGGACATGGTCGTGGTGGTGTTAGTGGACCCTCTGGTGCTGGGAGAGGACGTGGCCGTTCTGCCACAGCCACACGTCCTAGTGAACCAACTACCTCAGGTCCCAGTAGCCAGCAGAATTTACAGCGATATTTTGTGGGGCCCAATGCCGTTCTAAGGATGGTAAGGCCTGAGCAGGTACAGGCATTAGTCAATTGGGTGGCCGACAGTGGATCCAGCACGTTCACATTATCTCCCACCCAGTCTTCTGCAGAAAGCGCACAGATGGCGCATGAAAACCAAGCCCATCGGTCTGTCACATCACCCCCATGCATATCAGGGAAACTGTCTGAGCCTCAAGTTATGCAGCAGTCTCTTATGCTGTTTGAAGACTCTGCTGCCAGGGTTTCCCAAGGGCATCCACCTAGCCCTTCCCCAGGGGTGGAAGAGATAGAATGCACTAACGCACAACCACTTATTTTTCCTGATGATGAGGACATGGGAATACCACCTCAGCACGTCTCTGATGATGGCGAAACACAGGTGCCAACTGCTGCGTCTTTCTGCAGTGTGCAGACTGAACAGGAGGTCAGGGGTCAAGACTGGGTGGAAGACGATGCAGGGGACGATGAGGTCCTAGACCCCACATGGAATGAAGGTCGTGCCACTGACTTTCACAGTTCGGAGGAAGAGGCAGTGGTGAGACCGAGCCAACAGCGTATCAAAAGAGGGAGCAGTGTGCAAAATCAGAACACCCGCGGCCAAGAGACTCCGCCTGCTACTGACCGCCGCCATCTGGGACCGAGCACCCCAAAGGCAGCTTCAAGGAGTTCCCTGGCATGGCACTTCTTCAAACAATGTGCTGACGACAAGACACGAGTGGTTTGCACGCTGTGCCATCAGAGCCTGAAGCGAGGCATTAACATTCTGAACCTTAGCACAACCTGCATGACCAGGCACCTGCATGCAAAGCATGAACTGCAGTGGAGTAAACACCTTAAAAACAAGGAACTCACTCAGGCTCCCCCTGCTACCTCTTCTGCTGCTGCCGCCGCCTCGGCCTCTTCTGCTGCTGCCGCCGCCTCGGCCTCTTCCTCCGCCTCTGGAGGAACGTTGGCACCCGCCGCCCAACAAACATGGGATGTACCACCAACACCACCACCTGCGTCACCAAGCATCTCAACCATGTCACACGGCAGCGTTCAGCTCTCCATCTCACAAACATTTGAGAGAAAGCGTAAATTCCCACCTAGCCACCCTCGATCCCTGGCCCTGAATGCCAGCATTTCTAAACTACTGGCCTATGAAATGCTGTCATTTAGGCTGGTGGACACACACAGCTTCAAACAGCTCATGTCGCTTGCTGTCCCACAGTATGTTGTTCCCAGCCGGCACTACTTCTCCAAGAGAGCCGTGCCTTCCCTGCACAACCAAGTGTCGGATAAAATCAAGTGTGCACTGCGCAACGCCATCTGTGGCAAGGTCCACCTAACCACAGATACGTGGACCAGTAAGCACGGCCAGGGACGCTATATCTCCCTAACTGCACACTGGGTAAATGTAGTGGCGGCTGGGCCCCAGGCGGAGAGCTGTTTGGCGCACGTCCTTCCGCCGCCAAGGATCGCAGGGCAACATTCTTTGCCTCCTGTCTCCTCCTCCTCCTACTCAGCTTCCTCCTCCTCTTCTTCCACCTGCTCATCCAGTCACCCACACACCTTCACCACCAACTTCAGCACAGCCCGGGGTAAACGTCAGCAGGCCGTTCTGAAACTCATATGTTTGGGGGACAGGCCCCACACCGCACAGGATTTGTGGTGGGGTATAGAACAACAGACCGACGAGTGGTTGCTGCCGGTGAGCCTCAAGCCCGGCCTGGTGGTGTGCGATAATGGGCGAAATCTCGTTGCAGCTCTGGGACTAGCCGGTTTGACGCACATCCCTTGCCTGGCGCATGTGCTGAATTTGGTGGTGCAGAAGTTCATTCGCAACTACCCCGACATGTCAGAGCTGCTGCATAAAGTGCGGGCCGTCTGTTCGCGCTTCCAGCGTTCACACCCTGCCGCTGCTCGCCTGTCTGCGCTACAGCGTAACTTCGGCCTTCCCGCTCACCGCCTCATATGCGACGTGCCCACCAGGTGGAACTCCACCTTGCATATGCTGGACAGACTGTGCGAGCAGCAGCAGGCCATAGTGGAGTTTCAGCTGCAGCACGCACGGGTCAGTCGCACTGCGGATCAGACCCACTTCACCACCAATGACTGGGCCTCCATGCGAGACCTGTGTGCCCTGTTGCGCTGTTTCGAGTACTCCACCAACATGGCCAGTGGCGATGACGCCGTTATCAGCGTTACAATACCACTTCTATGTCTCCTTGAGAAAACACTTAGGGCGATGATGGAAGAGGAGGTGGCCCAGGAGGAAGAGGAGGAAGAGGGGTCATTTTTAGCACTTTCAGGCCAGTCTCTTCGAAGTGACTCAGAGGGAGGTTTTTTGCAACACCAGAGGCCAGGTACAAATGTGGGCAGACAGGGCCCACTACTGGAGGACGAGGAGGACGAGGATGAGGAGGAGGTGGAGGAGGAGGAGGATGAAGCATCTTCACAGCGGGGTGACACCCAAAGCAGCTCGGGCCCATCACTGGTGCGTGGCTGGGGGGAAACACAGGACGATGACAATACGCCTCCCACAGAGGACAGCTTGTCCTTACCTCTGGGCAGCCTGGCACACATGAGCGACTACATGCTGCAGTGCCTGCGCAACGACAGCAGAGTTGCCCACATTTTAACGTGTGCGGACTACTGGGTTGCCACCCTGCTGGATCCCCGGTACAAAGACAATGTGCCCACCTTACTTCCTACACTGGAGCGTGATAGGAAGATGCGCGAGTACAAGCGCACGTTGGTAGACGCGCTACTGAGAGCATTCCCAAATGTCACTGGGGAACCAGTGGAAGCCCAAGGCGAAGGCAGAGGAGGAGCAAGAGGTCGCCAACGCAGCTGTGTCACGGCCAGCTCCTCTGAGGGCAGGGTTAGCATGGCAGAGATGTAGAAAAGTTTTGTCACCACGCCACAGCTAACTGCACCACCACCTGATACGGAACGTGTTAGCAGGAGGCAACATTTCACTAACATGGTGGAACAGTACCTGTGCACACCCCTCCACGTACTGACTGATGGTTCGGCCCCATTCAACTTCTGGGTCTCCAAATTGTCCACGTGGCCAGAGCTAGCCTTTTATGCCTTGGAGGTGCTGGCCTGCCCGGCGGCCAGCGTTTTGTCTGAACGTGTATTCAGCACGGCAGGGGGCGTCATTACAGACAAACGCAGCCGCCTGTCTACAGCCAATGTGGACAAGCTGACGTTCATAAAAATGAACCAACCATGGATCCCACAGGACCTGTCCATCCCTTGTGCAGATTAGATATTAACTACCTCCCCTTAACAATATATTATTCTACTCCAGGGCACTTCCTCATTCAATACTATTTTTATTTTCATTTTACCATTATATTGCGGGGCAACCCAAAGTTGAATGAACCTCTCCTCTGCCTGGGTGCCGGGGCCTAAATGTGTGACAGTGGCCTGTTCCAGTGGTGGGTGACGTGAAGCCTGATTCTCTGCTATGACATGAAGACAGATTCTGTGCTGACATAAGGCCAGATTCATTGTTACGGGACCTCTCTCCTCTGCCTGGGTGCCTGGGCCTAAATATGTGACAGTGGACTGTTCCAGTGGTGGGTGACGTGAAGCCTGATTCTCTGATATGACATGAAGACAGATTCTGCGCTGACATAAGGCCAGATTCTCTGTTACGGGACCTCTCTCCTCTGTCTGGGTGCCTGGGCCTAAATATGTGACAGTGGCCTGTTCCAGTGGTGGGTGACGTAAAGCCTGATGCTCTGCTATGACATGAAGACAGATTCTGTGCTGACATAAGGCCAGATTCTCTGTTACGGGACCTCTCTCCTCTGTCTGGGTGCCTGGGCCTAAATATGTGACAGTGGCCTGTTCCAGTGGGTGGGTGACGTGAAGCCTGATTTTCTGCTATGACATGAAGACTGATTCTGCGCTGACATAAGGCCAGATTCTCTGTTACGGGACCTCTCTCCTCTGTCTGGGTGCCGGGGCCTAAATATGTGACAGTGGCCTGTTCCAGTGGTGGGTGACGTGAAGCCTGATTCTCTGCTATGACATGAAGACAGATTCTGTGCTGACATAAGGCCAGATTCTCTGTTACGGGACCTCTCTCCTCTGTCTGGGTGCCGGGGCCTAAATATGTGACAGTGGCCTGTTCCAGTGGTGGGTGACGTGAAGCCTGATTCTCTGCTATGACATGAAGACAGATTCTGCGCTGACATAAGGCCAGATTCTCTGTTACGGGACCTCTCTTCTCTGTCTGGGTGCCAGGGCCTAAATATGTGACAGTGGCCTGTTCCAGTGGTGGGTGACGTGAAGCCTGATTCTCTGCTATGACATGAAGACTGATTCTGCGCTGACATAAGGCCAGATTCTCTGTTACGGGACCTCTCTCCTCTGTCTGGGTGCCGGGGCCTAAATATGTGACAGTGGCCTGTTCCAGTGGTGGGTGACGTGAAGCCTGATTCTCTGCTATGACATGAAGACAGATTCTGTGCTGACATAAGGCCAGATTCTCTGTTACGGGACCTCTCTCCTCTGTCTGGGTGCCGGGGCCTAAATATGTGACAGTGGCCTGTTCCAGTGGTGGGTGACGTGAAGCCTGATTCTCTGCTATGACATGAAGACAGATTCTGCGCTGACATAAGGCCAGATTCTCTGTTACGGGACCTCTCTCCTCTGTCTGGGTGCCGGGGCCTAAATATGTGACAGTGGCCTGTTCCAGTGGTGGGTGACGTGAAGCCTGATTCTCTGCTATGACATGAAGACAGATTCTGCGCTGACATAAGGCCAGATTCTCTGTTACGGGACCTCTCTCCTCTGTCTGGGTGCCGGGGCCTAAATATGTGACAGTGGCCTGTTCCAGTGGTGGGTGACGTGAAGCCTGATTCTCTGCTATGACATGAAGACTGATTCTGCGCTGACATAAGGCCAGATTCTCTTTTACGGGACCTCTCTCCTCTGTCTGGGTGCCGGGGCCTAAATATGTGACAGTGGCCTGTTCCAGTGGTGGGTGACGTGAAGCCTGATTCTCTGCTATGACATGAAGACAGATTCTGTGCTGACATAAGGCCAGATTCTCTGTTACGGGACCTCTCTCCTCTGTCTGGGTGCAGGGGCCTAAATATGTGACAGTGGCCTGTTCCAGTGGTGGGTGACGTGAAGCCTGATTCTCTGCTATGACATGAAGACAGATTCTGTGCTGACATAAGGCCAGATTCTCTGTTACGGGACCTCTCTCCTCTGTCTGGGTGCCTGGGCCTAAATATGTGACAGTGGCCTGTTCCAGTGGGTGGGTGACGTGAAGCCTGATTTTCTGCTATGACATGAAGACTGATTCTGCGCTGACATAAGGCCAGATTCTCTGTTACGGGACCTCTCTCCTCTGTCTGGGTGCCGGGGCCTAAATATGTGACAGTGGCCTGTTCCAGTGGTGCGTGACGTGAAGCCTGATTCTCTGCTATGACATGAAGACAGATTCTGTGCTGACATAAGGCCAGATTCTCTGTTACGGGACCTCTCTCCTCTGTCTGGGTGCCGGGGCCTAAATATGTGACAGTGGCCTGTTCCAGTGGTGGGTGACGTGAAGCCTGATTCTCTGCTATGACATGAAGACAGATTCTGCGCTGACATAAGGCCAGATTCTCTGTTACGGGACCTCTCTCCTCTGTCTGGGTGCCGGGGCCTAAATATGTGACAGTGGCCTGTTCCAGTGGTGGGTGACGTGAAGCCTGATTCTCTGCTATGACATGAAGACTGATTCTGCGCTGACATAAGGCCAGATTCTCTGTTACGGGACCTCTCTCCTCTGTCTGGGTGCCGGGGCCTAAATATGTGACAGTGGCCTGTTCCAGTGGTGGGTGACGTGAAGCCTGATTCTCTGCTATGACATGAAGACAGATTCTGTGCTGACATAAGGCCAGATTCTCTGTTACGGGACCTCTCTCCTCTGTCTGGGTGCCGGGGCCTAAATATGTGACAGTGGCCTGTTCCAGTGGTGGGTGACGTGAAGCCTGATTCTCTGCTATGACATGAAGACAGATTCTGTGCTGACATAAGGCCAGATTCTCTGTTACGGGACCTCTCTCCTCTGCCTGGTTGCCTGGGCCTAAATATGTGACAGTGGCCTGTTCCAGTGGTGGGTGACGTGAAACCTGATTCTCTGCTATGACATGAAGACAGATTCTGTGCTGACATAAGGCCAGATTCTCTGTTACGGGTCCTCTCTCCTCTGCCTGGGTGCCGGGGCCTAAATGTGTGACAGTAGCCTGTTCCAGTGGGTGGGTGACGTGAAGCCTGATTCTCTGATATGACATGAAGACTGATTCTGCGCTGACATAAGGCCAGATTCTCTGTTACGGGACCTCTCTCCTCTGTCTGGGTGCCTGGGCCTAAATATGTGACAGTGGCCTGTTCCAGTGGTGGGTGACGTGAAGCCTGATTCTCTGCTATGACATGAAGACAGATTCTGTGCTGACATAAGGCTAGAATCTCTGTTACGGGACCTCTCTCCTCTGTCTGGGTGCCTGGGCCTAAATATGTGACAGTGGCCTGTTCCAGTGGGTGGATGACGTGAAGCCTGATTTTCTGCTATGACATGAAGACTGATTCTGCGCTGACATAAGGCCAGATTCTCTGTTACGGGACCTCTCTCCTCTGTCTGGGTGCCGGGGCCTAAATATGTGACAGTGGCCTGTTCCAGTGGTGGGTGACGTGAAGCCTGATTCTCTGCTATGACATGAAGACTGATTCTGCGCTGACATGAAGCCAGATTCTCTGCTATGGCATGAAGAGACTGATTCTCTGCTGACATGAAGCCAGATTCTTTGCTATGGCATGAAGAGACTGATTCTCTGCTGATGTGAAGCCAGATTCTCTGCTATGGGACCTCTGCCCAATTGATATTGGTTAATTTTTATTTTTTTTATTTTTATTTTAATTCATTTCCCTATCCACATTTGTTTGCAGGGGATTTACCTACATGTTGCTGCCTTTTGCAGCCCTCTAGTTATTTCCTGGGCTGTTTTACAGCCTTTTTAGTGGCCAAAAGTTCGGGTCCCCATTGACTTCAATGGGGTTCGGGTTCGGGACGAAGTTCGGGTCGGGTTCGGATCCTGAACCCGAACATTTCCGGGAAGTTCGGCCGAACTTCTCGAACCCGAACATCCAGGTGTTCGCTCAACTCTACTCCTGATCTATCCATCCATAGGCCCCAGATATTTTCAAATTTCGACAAGCAATTACGCTTAATATATACCCCTTTCTCCATCCTTATTACATAATTCAGTCTTGCAATAAACTCAGAAGCATTAGGAGGAAGAGGCTGTATCCATTTAGCAGCCAACGTTTTACGTGCCTGATATAATATTCTATTAATTCCAATGACAATATAATCCTGTAGATTATCTGTTTCAAAAAATGCCAAGCAGGCACATTCTGGGATCAAGAACATATTGTGCACTATATATCTTATTAATTAGAGTTATTACATCACTCCAATACGGTTTTAGGGAACTGCAGCTCCATAACAT
This sequence comes from Bufo bufo, assembly GCF_905171765.1. NCBI lineage: Eukaryota > Metazoa > Chordata > Amphibia > Anura > Bufonidae > Bufo > Bufo bufo. The sequence goes on along the minus strand of NC_053389.1, from coordinate 243,798,942 downwards.
ATAGAATAGCCCAGCCTCATCCTCACGACATTTCGGACACGAGAAATCCCCTCTATTTTTATATGTTCTGTGTAACATGTACAATTGTGATAATCTAGCCGCTTCACTAAGGGACAAAGTTGGGGTCAGAGCCATTATTTCCTCCCACTGGGTATCAGTTATTTCACCCACATCCTTTTCCCATTGCATTTTTACCTTAAGGGGAATTTTTTTTCAAATATTCTCCAAGGAGCTCAAGGTAGATAATGGAAATAGCTCCTTTCACTGAGCCCACTTCCACTATCTTTCCAAGTATTCGATTAGAAGTACCGTATTTTTCGCCGTATAAGACGCACTTTCCCCCCCCCAAAAGTGGGGGGAAAATAGCAGTGCGTCTTATACGGCGAATGCTGCTGATTTTGCTGAGTTTTCAATGATACACCCGCCGCGATGCCGTGCGGCGGGTGTATCAGCTGTGAGGGAGGCGGGACTGGGGGCCGGCATCTGCTTTTATAATGACAGCGGGGCCCGTGCAGTGACTGTATTCTACTACACGGGCCCCGCTCACTGTATAATCCTATGTCTAATAGTTAATTGTATGTAATCACATAAGGAGCGCTGTGTATTACCGGTACTTACAACTACAAGCGCTCGCCGCTAGGTAGGTAGCAGAGAGGAGGGAGGAGGCAGGCCGGGAGGACGGACGCTGGCAGTATGACTCACACTGCCAGCGTCCGTCCTCCCGGCCTGCCTCCTCCCTCCTCCCTCCTCTTATTTTCCTCCTCAAAAACCTAGGTGCGTCTTATGGGCCGGTGCGTCATATAGGGCGAAAAATACGGTATATTGCAATTATAGCATTTTGGATTTCGACTCAAGAGCATGTCTTAATTGCAAGTATTTGTAAAAATGAGCGGAAGGTAGACTGAACTCCGAACATAACTGCTGAAACTGTTTCAAAATATCTTGAGAGTACAACTGACTAATATTCCAGAGACCTTTCTTTTCCATTGGGAGAAGCCTTCCAAGCAGGACAGCTCCAGCAAAGCCGGATTATGCCATAGAGGCGAGATGTGTAATAATCCTGTGATTCCCAAAATCTCTTTAATCTTCCCCCATACCTTCCTCATAAACCCAACAATCGGGGAGGATTTCAATTTTGCATCTGCATCCCTTCCAGCAGGTGGAGAACATCCGGAGGCCCACTCTTAAAGCTTGCCACTCCTTCCATCTCCCCCAACTACTCTCCAGCTCTTAAAATGTTGCGCTTGGGCGGATAAGAAATATAGGAAGGGGTTAGGCAGGGCCAGGCCACCCATCCCTTTACTCCTCTGTAAAGTTTCATACTTGATCCTACTTCTATCTTTTTTCCATAATACAAAGCGAAAAATTTGTTGGACCTTATAAAAGTAATGCATGGGTATCCAGTCAGCTGCATTGTGAAGTAACTATAAAAGTTGTGGCATTAACACGATTTTTATCAAGTTGCCCCTGCCAATCAGAGATAAGTGAAGTTTATGCCAGGATATTGCTTTGAGTTTAAACTTAGCCAGTAGTGGTAGTATATTGTCGGGTATGTACCTATGAGGGTTGGTTGAAATATCAACTCCCAGATACCTAAAAGACGACACCACTCTAAGATTAGTGTGAGCAAGGGAGAGAGTCTGCGGAAGGGAGGACAACGGAAGGATCACAGATTTATCCTAATTAATAAGTAAACCAGACTGTTTACCAAAGTCAGATATAAGTGATATGATGGGGCCAATTGAAGAGGCCAGATTTCCTACATACAACAACATATCGTCTGCGTAAAGCGAAATCCGTTCTGATCATATAATAGCTTTACCCACTTAATGAAACCAGGACCAAATCCCAACTTCAATAGTACAGCCCAAAGGTAGTCCCACTCGACGCTGTCAAAAGCCTTGGCAGCGTCAAGTGAAAGCACAGCCTCGCAATCTCCACCCCCTCCCCCCCAATTGGAGATTAAGGAACAGGCGTCTAAGATTTAGAGAGGTAGATTTACCAGGCATAAAGCCACATTGATCTTTATGGACAATAGTGGAGATAACACTTAACAATCTGTTAGCTAACACCTTGGCCAACACTTTAATATCCGAAGTCAATAGTGAGATAGGCCGATAAGAGTCTACCAAGGTGAGGTCCTTACCCGGTTTTGGGAGCACAACTACTATTGCTTCTCTCATCGAGCTTGGTAAAGTACCCGCACGATAGGAGTCCCTATAAACATTTAAGAGGTGCCTCTTATAAAACTCCCCAGGTAGGCCATCTCCCCCCTGCGCCTTTTGAATAGGGAAGGAGCTCAATGCCAGCTCCAGTTCTTCTAACTGAATGTCCTTATCTAGTAAGTCCCTTTGTTCCTCAGAAAGAGTAGGCATTAAAATATCATTTAGGTAACCATCCCTATCCTTCGGGGTAACTACCAATCTAGACCTATGAACTTTGCAGACATAATTTTATTGTTTAATATTATGTCTTTGTTGATTTTGAGCTCTTTATCAGAAACATTAGGCTCTGACCACAATCAAGATGTAATAAGAAATTGATCAGCCTAGGATACAGGACCTTAAAAAAGAACATTATAATACAAAGTGGATATTCCCTTTAAGTTTATAAAGCATAGCTAGACTTTGATGCTGCAGCTTGGGAGCTGAGTAATAGGAATAGTCAGCTGTGTACTGTCTGAGAACTGTTTGGGTTGCTGGCACAGCATCTCTCTCCAACTCCCACCAGGATCCGGGAAAATGATTCTATAGGAAAGATTTAAGGCAACCTAATTAGATGAAGACTGCGGCTCGCCTTACCATCAGCAGCCATCATTGGATGGATTTTATCAGCTTTTTTACCCTCTTCTCAAGGGAAGGCTGCATTAATCCTCTCATAAGACTCAACTAATACGATTTATTTGGCAGAATTACTGCAGGTTTTAATTGCTTCAGTCTCATTAACACATTTGCCGCTGTTTTTGGTAGCATTTTTAGAACTACAAGCAGATGTATGCTTCCTTACCGTTCCTCTTGGCTTGAGATATTCCAAGATATGTGTTGCGAGATGACCAGGTTTGAAAAAAAAAACATTTACATTGTTCTACTGAGTATTTCAAAGCATCTTATGCCACTAATCTCGTAACAAAAGGAAGGGTAATGAATAAATCTGTATGTACAGTACTAATTTATATGATCAAAACTTTAGGCAAAAGTAGAATTTTTCTTTATATGTTAGATTGCCATGCTCAGTTTGAAGGCACAATGAATGGGATCCTGAACAAGCAAGGTCATAGCTCCATTGAATGATATTGACTGGTTTCTGTGGAGCTCTCACTTTGCTTGCTGGGAGCTATGCTATGTTCTCTGAACCAGTCAGATATGTAGTGGTGTCTCCTGCCCTGTCACAGCATGCAGTCTCACAAAGACTATTTGTAATAAGGAACCAATGTATAATGACTTGAAAAGCTATGGATAGTTAATCTACAAAACATATTTAAATCATTAATGTGGAGTTTTTCTTTCACATGTCAGTTAGCTATGTAATGAACCACCACTAGAGGGAGCTTACTGTATACTGTATATACTGTACATTAAACACAATAATAAAGGTGTATGCAGTAGGTTCCCTCTAGAGGTGGCAGCAGGCAGCGAGAATATTATCATTTAACTCTATGTCTAAGTACTGGATTTGGAGCTCTGTATAATAATAAACAGAGCTCCTATCACTGGAAAGATGTATCAACACTGATTGTTGAATCTAAATATACAATGGTGTCAGAACTGCCAGCAGAATTTCCTGATCACCATATAGCTAAAAAGTCTGGTGCGAGCAGAGAAGACATGTTGACAGACACTTTGAAGGGAGGAGGGTGAAAGGGATTTTCAGAATCTTACTTTTGATACATCACAGATTAGACATATATTATACAAGCCTCATCTCTTGTGGCATGCAGCACATCGAATTAGCACATATCACACCCTGCCAGTGCTGGACACAATAGCAGCATCCCTGAACAAAGGAGCTATTTAACATCTCACCTCACATACAATGAAACGAACTGAGATAACCTATTCAACTTATTAGCATATAGGAAAACCGGTTCAATGTAAAATAGCTCTTTTGCAAGTATTGTATATAGCAGATACCAGCATTGTTTAACAAAGTTTCAACTGTATTTTGACAACACATGTTTCCCAAGGCCTCTTGAGAAATACCAGGATTGTTCCAATTGGATCTTGAGAGACAATATGCGCCCACCCCCAAAAAGCACTATAAGTATGTGCTGAAAAATAAAGATGTTAGATATTTAACAACCTATGTTAAGTCAGGGTGGTTGTATCTCCTGATCAGAAGCAAACCGGATATTCGTTGCACAGGGAAATATTCATGCGTTGGAGGTCTGATGCCTCATCATATACCATCATAAACCTGCCTGAGAAAAACCGCTAACATTTTGGTGTCAGAAGTGGGATCCACCAGAATACAGTATCGGGTAAGTGATTCTATATTTAAGATATATATTATTACTGCCCTATACTGTAAGAGTGGATTATTTGAACCCGGTAACCGCTTCTGATAAGCGTCTCCCAGGAATCTGATATTCCTAAAGAAATAGAGGGATCTGAAGTCCCCCAGGAATCTGATATTCCTAAAGAAAAAAATGGGGTCTGTAGTCCCCTAATCTGAAAAACAGTATTGTGTGCAACGAATATCCTTTGCTAAAACCTGTATATTGCTGTATAATTGCTTAAGCATATTTAGTCGTTATATATAGGGATGAGCGAACCCGAACTGTATAGTTCGGGTTCGTACCGAATTTTGGGGTGTCCGTGACACGGACCCGAACCCGAACATTTTCGTAAAAGTCCGGGTTCGGGTTCGGTGTTCGGCGCTTTCTTGGCGCTTTTTGAAAGGCTGCAAAGCAGCCAATCAACAAGCGTCATACTACTTGCCCCAAGAGGCCATCACAGCCTTGCCTACTATTGGCATGGCTTTGATTGGCCAGTGCAGCATGTGACCCAGCCTCTATATAAGCTTGGGTCACGTAGCGCTGCACGTCACTCTGCTGATTCAAGCATAGGGAGAGGTTGCTGCTGCGACGTTAGGGCGAGATTAGGCAGATTAACTCCTCCAAAAGACTTCATTCTGTGATCGATCTCCAGCTGTGGATCATTGAAGTGCTAATATCGACTTGCTCACTTTTTTTAGGCTGCCCAGAGCGTTTTTAGATCACTTTTTTCTGGGGTGATCGGCGGCCATTTTGCGGCTTGTGGTGCGCCAGCACAAGCTACCACCAAGTGCTTTTATGTCACGGAACCATGAACCAGACGTACAACAAGAGATAAGTGAAAATAGGAAGGCTTTATTGAAAATAAAGCTGTAAAGCAAAAGTCCAAACGGATGGTGAAACCGAGCAGAGTCTTTGCGAAGCCAGAGGTCAGGAACCAGAAGGGTAGTCAGACGAAGCCAGGATCAGGAACCAGCAGGGTAGTCAGACGAAGCCAGGATCAGGAACCAGCAGGGTAGTCAGACGAAGCCAGGATCAGGAACCAGCAGGGTAGTCAGACGAAGCCAGGATCAGGAACCAGAAGCAGCAGCAGTCTTAGAAGCATGTGAACACAAGAGGACCAAGCAAGGAACTGAAGCCACAGACCTCCTATATATATGAGCTAGGCATCCAGCTCCTCCCAGGGGAAGGAGGAGCCGCAGGGTGGAAGGCTACAAGAAACCCAGAAACCAAGATGGCCGCCAGCACATGTCAAACGAAGGAGAGCAGCAAGCAGGTAAGACCATGACAGTACCTCCCCCTCAAGGGCCCCTCCTCCGCGGAGCATAAAACGGTTTCTGAGGGAAGCGTGCGTGGAAGGCTCGGAGCAAGGCAGGAGCATGGACATCAGCGGAGGGAACCCAGGAACGCTCCTCTGGACCATAACCACGCCAATGGACCAAAAACTGCAACCGACCGCGGACCAGGCGTGAGTCCAGGATATTGCTCACCTCATATTCCTCACGATTGCCCACTTGGACCGGACGAGGCCGAGGAACCGAGGAAGTGAAACGATTACACACCAGTGGCTTCAACAGGGAGACATGAAACACGTTGGAGATCCGCATGCCAGGAGGAAGCGCAAGGGCATAGGCTACCGGGTTTACCCTGCGAAGCACTCGGAAGGGACCAACAAAGCGAGGCGCCAGCTTGGGAGTGGGCACTCGAAGGTTGAGGTTGCGGGTGGACAACCATACACGGTCTCCGACCTGGTAGGAAGGAGCAGGCGCTCGTCTGCGATCAGCCTGGAGTCTCTGGCGCTGCGCAGAGACCTCAAGGGACTTCTGGATCTGTACCCAAGAAGCACGTAGGACGGAAAGGTGATCCTCCACAGCCGGAATATCCTGGGGAGAGAATACCTCCGGTAACACGGCAGGTTGGAACCCATAATTGGCCATGAAGGGAGACGTCCCAGAGGAAGAGTTCACCGCCGTGTTCCTGGCAAACTCAGCCCAAGGCAGGAGGTCAACCCAATTGTCTTGGTGATCGGAGACATAGCAACGAAGGAATTGCTCCAAGGCCTGATTGGATCGTTCTGCGGCCCCATTGGACTGAGGGTGGTAGGCTGAGGAGAAGGAGAGATGAATCCCCAACTGGGAGCAAAAGGCGCGCCAGAACCTGGACACAAACTGACTCCCCCGATCCGACACAATCTCCTTAGGCAAACCGTGCAACCGGAAGACATCCCTGGCAAAAATCGTGGCCAACTCTTGTGCAGAGGGTAACTTCTTGAGAGGAACACAGTGGCACATTTTGGAAAACCGATCCACAATCATGAGAATGACCGTATGGCCTCGGGATGCAGGGAGGTCCACAATGAAATCCATCCCCAGGTGTGACCATGGGCGCTCCCCGGTGGCTATGGGTTGCAGAAGGCCCAACGGAAGGTGCCGAGGGGACTTACTCTGGGCACAAACGGAGCATGCCGCTACATATGCGGCGATGTCGGAACGTAGGGAAGGCCACCAGAACAGACGTGAAACAGCCCAGGACAGCTGATTCTTTCCAGGATGCCCCGCGGTCTTGGAGTTATGGTAGGTTCGCAACAACCGAGTGCGCAACTCCTCAGGCACAAAACATCTGCCGTTGGGTCTCCCAGAGGGAGCACCAGATTGAGCCGCCAAAATCTGCTCACCCAGGGGAGAGGTCAGGCTGGTGCGAATGGCGGCCAGGATCTGATTCGGAGGTATGACCGAAGTCGGAATCGACTCCTCCCTGGACAGCTCGGAGTACTGCCGTGATAAGGCATCCGCCCTGATGTTCTTGGAACCGGGTAGGTAGGAGACCACGTAATTAAAACGTGACAAGAACAGAGCCCATCTGGCCTGACGTGGTGTCAATCTCTTGGCCTCAGAAAGGTAGGTCAGATTCTTGTGGTCCGTCAGGATGAGAACCGGAACCACCGAACCCTCGAGCAAGTGCCTCCATTCTTTAAGGGCCTGCACGATGGCCAATAACTCCCTGTCACCAATCTGATAGTTGCACTCCGCGGAAGACAGTTTCCGGGAGTAAAACCCACAAGGAAGCAGAGGACCCTCTGGTGTTCTACGCTGAGACAGAAGGGCGCCTACTCCCGTCTCAGACGCGTCCACCTCGAGGACAAAGGGCAACCCAGGGTTGGGATGCGACAGAATCGGAGCCGACACAAAGGCGGACTTTAGGGCCTCAAAAGCTCGGATGGCCTCAAGCGGCCAGACCTGGGAATTACTGCCCTTCCTGGTCAGATCCGTGAGAGGCTTGGCCAGCATGGAAAAGTCCCTGATGAACTTCCGATAATAATTGGCGAAGCCCAAAAAGCGCTGCAGGGAACGAAGACCACTGGGCTGGGGCCACTGTAAGACAGCCGAAACCTTCTCAGGATCCATGGAGAACCCCTCAGCGGAAATGATGTAACCTAAGAAGGTTACCTGGGATCGGTGAAATTCGCATTTCTCAAGCTTACCGAACAGCTTGTTCTCTCGTAACCGTTGCAACACTCGTCTGACATCCAGAATGTGGGCCTCCATGGATTCAGAATATACCAAGATGTCATCCAAATAGACTACCACACACTGCTGCAACAGGTCACGGAAAACATCGTTGATGAATTCCTGAAAGACTGCGGGCGCATTGCACAACCCAAAGGGCATAACCAAGGATTCGTAATGACCGGTCCTGGTGTTAAACGCGGTCTTCCACTCATCGCCCGCCTTGATCCTTACCAGGTTATATGCCGCCCTCAGGTCGAGTTTGGTAAAGACCGTGGCCCCTTTAAGGCGATCGAACAGCTCGGAAATCAAGGGTATCGGGTAAGCGTTCTTGATCGTGATGCGATTGAGACCACTGTAATCGATGCAAGGCCTCAACTCACCGCCCTTCTTTTTCACAAAGAAAAACCCAGCCCCTGCCGGGGACGAAGATTTGCGAATGTGTCCGCGTGAAAGCGCCTCCCTCACGTACTCCTCCATGGCCTCATTCTCCGCTACCGACAGTGGATAGACTTTGCCACGAGGAGGAACGGCACCAGATTGTAACTCTATGGCACAATCGTATGGGCGGTGCGGAGGTAGGGCAACCGCGCGCACCTTATCGAATACATCCCGGTACTCCTCGTATTCAGGAGGCAACAGAGAGTCCGAGGAAGTACACAGCAACTTGACAGACCCATGGATGCAACTAGCCCCACACTGCGGTGACCACGAGAGGATCTCGACCGATCTCCAATCGAAAGTCGGATTATGCTTCTGGAGCCAGGGGTACCCCAAGACCACCGAGTAGTGTGGAGACGAAATAACCTGGAGGCAGACCGACTCTCTGTGAACGGCACCAATGGCTATCCCCACTGGAAGGGTCTCATGAGTCACGTGTGGCGGCAGAAGGGGTCTGCCGTCTATCGCCTCAAGAGCCAGTGGGGAACCTCGAGCCTGCAGAGGAATGGAATTGGCGGCAGCGAACACACTATCAATGAACAAACCACCAGCACCAGAGTCCACCAACGCCTGGGTCGTCACCGAGCCCCCGACCCAGGAGAGGACAACAGTGATCAGTGGTTTGTCAACACGGGAAACCGGGGACGAGGAGACTCCACCCAAGATCTGCCCCCGACAGGATCTCAGGGTACGAGCGTTTCCCGGACGGTTCGGACATGCCAACCGAAAATGCCCACCGAGACCACAGTACATGCATCGGCCCTCGCGTCTCCGGAGTGCCCTCTCCCCCTCGGACAGGCGAGCAAACCCCAGCTGCATGGGTTCACCCCCAGACAAGTCATCCCCAGGAGGCGTGGGAGGAGAGGGAGGCACGGGTGGGACAGCAAACATAGGCACCAATCTGTTAGAAGACCTCCGCAGGTTCTCCTTAAAGGAAGGTCTCTCCCTGAGTCTGGTGTCAATCAAAATCAGGAAAGAAATAAGAGACTCGAGCTCAACTGGTAGGTCCTTAGCTGCAACCTCATCCTTCAAGGCATCCGAGAGACCATGAGAGAAAGCAGCGACCAGAGCCTCATTATTCCAGCCCACCTCTGCTGCCAGGGTACGAAACTCAATGGCGTATTCAGCTACGGATCGTGAACCCTGTCTGATGGACATAAGGAGCTTCGCAGCAGAGGCAGCACGAGCCGGCACATCGAATACCTTCCGAAGAGAAGCAACAAAACCGGAAAACCGGATTGTTGTTCTCCCATAAAGGGCTGGCCCAGGCCAAGGCCTTGTCCGAGAGCAGCGAGATCAAGAAGCCCACCTTTGATCTCTCAGTAGGAAAGGCATGTGGCAGCAACTCGAAATAAATGCCCACCTGGTTAAGGAAACCTCGGCACTGAGTTGGCTCTCCCCCAAAGCGCTGTGGAAGAGGGGCAGAACCGGTCATACCCCGAAACACCGCAGGCGCAACAACAGGTGTCGGGGTAGACTCTGGCGCAACAACCGGAGCGGCAGTAGGAGCGAGCCCAGGAGCGACAACCGACCCATCGGCAACGGGAGCGAAATGAGCCGTGCGTTCAAGCAGGGTTTGCAACGCCACAGCGAACCGACCCAACAGGTGATCCTGCTGATCAAGTCTGGCAACCAGCGTGGGTAGCGAGGATGGCCCTGTACCGTCAGAATTCATGGCTTGGTCCTAATGCCACGGAACCATGAACCAGACGTACAACAAGAGATAAGTGAAAATAAGAAAGCTTTATTGAAAATAAAGCTGTAAAGCAAAAGTCCAAACGGATGGTGAAACCGAGCAGAGTCTTTGCGAAGCCAGAGGTCAGGAACCAGAAGGGTAGTCAGACGAAGCCAGGATCAGGAACCAGCAGGGTAGTCAGACGAAGCCAGGATCAGGAACCAGCAGGGTAGTCAGACGAAGCCAGGATCAGGAACCAGGGTAGTCAGACGAAGCCAGGATCAGAACCAGAGGGTAGTCAGACGAAGCCAGGATCAGGAACCAGAAGCAGCAGCAGTCTTAGAAGCATGTGAACACAAGAGGACCAAGCAAGGAACTGAAGCCACAGACCTCCTATATATATGAGCTAGGCATCCAGCTCCTCCCAGGGGAAGGAGGAGCCGCAGGGTGGAAGGCTACAAGAAACCCAGGACCCAAGATGGCCGCCAGCACATGTCAAACGAAGGAGAGCAGCAAGCAGGTAA